>NC_133534.1:36529716-37732216 GCF_048544455.1 Silene latifolia | reverse complement strand
TTTTTCCCGTGCCCAAGTAAAATTACGCCAAAAATTATAAATTTTCGTGGCATCATTCGTGGCACAAGTTTCAATTTGTTGTAGTGTGAATTGATGATTATACCATTTTGTGTCGAGAAGAACAAGAGTTGTATCAGACTTCTACGCCAGCAACTGAAGTTGTATTTCCTTCAATGCAATCCGTGCAACGCCCCCATACAGTTGTAAATCAATCGAGCGCCTCACCTAGGTCGATAAAGTACACAACCTCTCGCCCCGGCCAACATTTAAAAGACTGATCCACCACTAGATGCCCATGAACGGGAATGAGACTCAAGGTATTTTTGGGTGTGATTTTCTTAGCTAGTCACCCCCAACACTCAACGCGGTCCACATCCAATTGCATTATCAACTCCCGCCCTATCTGTTTAACCCATTTATCTTTAAGCAGGACATTTTTAACCCACTTAAACCGTTTTGCTCAATAAATTAATAAGATAAATAAGCATAATAGTCGTATTATCCCAAAAATGGTGAATGAAAATGCTTATTTTTAAATTGTTTGGTTGAATTATTGACTCAATCTAAATATATTATGACACTTTTAAATAAATGATTTATTCATATCAGGTTCGTGTAAACAGAGCTCTAATAAAACTACCATATTTAAGTTTCGTGTCGTCTCCATGTCAACCCAATTACTTAAATGGGTCGCAACATCTTAACTCTAACGCTCTAACTCCGTGTAGCGTTTTTTTAGGGTTTTTATCGGCATCTTGCTGATGTGGCTGTGGTTCCGGTCAACGTGTGATATGTCCTTTTTATATATAGTTTAAATCCCTATTTTAGCTCGGTTTTATTTGATTATTGCACTTCTATTAGTGTATTTGTGAGCTAATTGCGCGTTCCAGATGTTTTTCTCGTATTCATTGCATTTTGTAGGAAATGAAGCCTTTGGTAGCTTTTTCCCATCAAATTAGCAATCACCCAAGTTCACGAGGCTAATGAGAGCAAGTCTTGACCATGCAAGGCGTTTCCGGAAGTATAGGGGGCTTCAGGAAGAAATTGGAAATCCGGAGCATGAAGGAACCGACTTTGGTTGGTGTACAAGTAAAGAAATGAAGTCCAAGTAAAAGCCCAAGTTAAGGGCATGCATTGGATGGCATATGACCCCTAAGATGCCTTACACGGATTCATAAATATGCAAGCATTGGATTCTGCATCACCATAAAGTAAGAAGTTAAGGCGGAATTAAGAGGAAAATCAAAAACACCACGACCCTGATCGGGGTGGGGTGTCCCCGATCGGGGTGACCTCTCCTTAAATTGTTTACGTTTCACCCCTTATTCCCATATAAGGGGTGTTGAATCCCTCATTTAGAATACAGTTTTTCATACACTTTATTTCAGATTTTAGGATAGTTTAAATTTCCTTTAAGCATTTCCTTATTGTTCAAAATAAATTCCTTTATCAATTTCAAGTTATATACAAGTTATATTTCAAGTTATTTTTGTTTTATCTTGTTCTTCATTTCCATGTTCCATTTCTATTGTTAAGGTAATTCTATTTCTAGTACTTATTTCATTCCATTATCATCATGTTTATTATATCATATGTCATTAGTTTAGTTTTCAATATATGTGAGTAGTTTATTTTGCCTGGGATTAGGGGAGTCATGCATAAATAGTACTTATAAATATTGAATTAGGATGCTATAATATCGATTAAAAGTTTCTATCACATGCTTGTATTGAATCGTTAGTCTTTGATTATTGACCACAATCCTAGATTAAATTTGTTAATTATTTCTAAAAGTCGAGAGGCACGGAATTGAATTAGACTAAACATGTTTTAGTAGACCGATCTAGTAATAGCGAGAGCTCGCTAGAACCCGTTCTATGGTTGACAATAAGGCCGAGAGGTGGTTGCCATTAAACCTAAACAATTATCGTTATTAATAATTCCTAGTTTGACATCGGCATTTACATATTTGCATGTGTGGCCCGATTCCCCTAGACTCTTTTATCATTATTGTTTTTACATTATTTTATCATAAGTTTACCAACCAAGCCAAACAATCATACGATTATCGACCTTGATAGAATTCACTCCATGTCAACTTGTTTAGCAACTCCCATCTCCTTGTGTTCGACCTCTATTACTACATTCATTTTTATTAGGGTATTTATCTTTTTTAGGTGTGCGATAGCCTATCAAATTTTGGCGCCGTTGCCAGGGAGCATGGTTTTGTTTGCTATTAGTTGTTGAATTTTATCTTATTTTATTTGTCCCGGGGAACACTTGTTCCTTGGGACCATTCTCACAAATATCTTTGTAGCTTTAGTGCTTATTTTTTTAGGTAATGAAGCTTTACTTTGGCCTTCCATAATGATGAACGGATTCATCCCACAACACGAGAATGAGCTTTTTCATGACAATCTTAACCGGTTTTATGACTTTTATAATAGTCTCATCTTTCTCGGACAAGTCATTGATGAGGTTTACTTGGGTCATATCGTGCTTGACGGCATGGACTTTGAGACCCGTGAAATGGCTCTCTACATGAGTTGTGGGAGTGTTTACTACAAGAGTGGGGAGGAACTTTGGAATTTCTTGAATTTTATGATCTCCGAATGTGGGGAGGTATCTCGGCAACAAACTTTATGGCGCATTGAAGAGGAGCTCAAAGTTGTTGAGGCTCGTTTGGACCAACTTTCTCAAAAGAAACCGAGACCATGTGAGCCTATTTTCTCTCTTTTTTCTCGTTTGCCTTCCCAATATGAGTCTATTGCCCCTAATGATTTTGAATTATTGGATGACGATGATGATGGTCTAACTTTTTCTTTTAAAAGTCCCCCTAGTGTCATTCCAATTGACCATTTAGAGACTCATGACATTGTAGTAGATGAGACACTTGCCATGGGTGATGTTGAGCCCGATTGTAGTGAAAAGGATGAGGTTTTGTCCGAGCCTTTAGGCACCTTTGAAAATCCTTTCACGGAGGAACTAGTTGATCCATTTAAGGTTAATGGAGCACTTAGTGATGCCCACATAGAAGTTAAGTGGGATTAACACCCCCCCCCCCCCATTTTTAATGAGTCCCACCTCCTTGAGTTTTCATGCCACCAATTTGAGACCATTCATGATGATATTTTGAGCCCTAACGGTTTATTTCATGGTCTTAAGTTTGTAGTTCCATCTCTTGCTGCTAAGTGGAGTAGTTCGGTGGTCCTTTTTGAAGTCTCTCATGCGCCCATTGATAAGATTTATCAATCCTTACCTTTGATCTTTCATGCTTTAATCTTATTAATTGCTTACATTTGCTTTTGTATTGTCATGCGCAGGTATATGATAGACTTCTAACGGCTTTGACTTGCTTTTTAAAGACAAAGGATGGATCATTATGGAGAACAAGAGTCTAGCAAGACTTTAAATTTGCGCTTCTCGGGAGGCAACCCGTGTTTATTTATGTTTTTGAGACAATTTACAGTTTTTGGACAATTGCAATTTCAATTTGGTTGTAATAGTTAAGACAGTAAGACAATTACCTTACTTTCGTATGTAGTAGCTTGTCTTTCGCAGGTACTTTGCTACCTGGATTGGACTTTTCCCCGTTTTCAAGCTAGCCTGGGGAAGCTTCTACGCGGTTGTATGCTTTCTTTCCCTTACTTTATTTCCGCATGTGTCATCCCCATCTCCCCTTCTTGGTTTTATTTGTCCTTCTATGTGGTTTTTTTTGCGCTTAAACCCATTTTACACATTGAGGACAATGTGTTGTTCGAGCTTGGGGGAGGGATTTAGTGTCTTGTTGCTTTATTGCTTTCATATATTCAAAAATCCAAAAAAAATTAAAAATTTAAATTTTCATAACGAGATTTCATGTTGTTGTCCACTCATGTGTCCTATACGTATTGTCATTCCTCTTTGCATTTCCCATATTGTAGCTTTATAAGCTAATGAATGCTTTTGACGGGTTTGCATACTTGGGGGTGTCTTGACATAGTGGATGAGAGATGGATTTTGGATAAAGTAGACTTGATCTTGACATTGGTAAGCTACATATTTGGTAAGGTAGAGCCTCCAATGGCCAGTGCATCTATATCCGGTCTCATCTAGGTGTGTGTAGTTTCTCCTCTTAGTGTGTGTTACATCTATACGCACAAGTATGGTCTTTGTTCCATTTCCTATGAGTGTTGTTATCATGATTGTATTTGGAAGCCATTCACTTGTGTTGCTTACATATATTGCCTAAAAAATTGCCCCTTTTCGTTGTCACATATAACATTGCCACCTTTGTTGAGCTAGTGACTTGCTACTTGTGTTGGGGTGCTCTTATCTTTGGGATTTGCTAGAATTTGTCACAATATAAGCATTTTGTTTCGAGATTTCCAATTCTCGTATCTTGGTGGATGTTGATTTGAAAGAAAGTGAAAAAAATAAAGGAGATTTGAAAAAAATAAAAAGAGATGCAAAATGAAAAAGAAAGGAAGAAAGAAGTTTGTGAAAAAAAAAGAGAAAAATGATGAAAAAGAAGAAGAAAGAGATATGAGTTGCTTCCATGTTTGAGATGTATTGTTTTGGGAAGTAGTCTCTTGTGTTGTAATGCAAAATGAGTCATTATGCTGCTTTTGACTCTAGTTCTTGTTGCTTTGGGAGGGTTAGGGTTTGGAATGAGCATCCTGGCACTTTTTGGTTAGTTGTTAGCTTGACATTAGCTCCACATGACCAAAAACATTTGTCCACCTTCTTACCTATTTCCCCTAGCCTTCTTCTTTGCTCTTGGCTTCTTTCCTTGTGCATATTTGATCATGATTAGCATTATCTTGTTGATTTAGAATGTCTACCATACTAGATTGTGGGCGCATTCTCTTGAGTCATAGATAGGAGAGTGTCACATTCACATATAATTGCCTTGTTCATAATATGAGTGTGAGTGTTTTCCCGTAAGGAGTCCGATGTCAATAAGATCATGCAAGAGTTGAAACGTCCATGTGAAGTCCTTTATGCTACGTCGTCATGTAAATCTAATCCATGCATTGCATTTTTCCCTATGCCAATATTGTTTCGGGATTTGATTCATTGTGCTTTAAAGTTACTTGACAGAATTGCATTTGGATGAGATGATGGTTGCTCATGCCCTTGTCCTTGTTATACATTATATTGTGTAATTGCTTGAGGACAAGCAAGGGTTTAGCTTGGGGGAGTTTGATAAGTCCATTTTATATATAGTTTAACTCCCTATTTTAGCTCGGTTTTATTTGATTATTGCACTTCTATTAGTGTATTTGTGAGCAAATTGCGCGTTCTAGGTGTTTTTCTCGTATTCATTGCATTTGTAGGAAATGAAGCCTTTGGTAGCTTTTTCCCGTCAAATTAGCAATCACCCAAGTTCACGAGGCTAATGAGAGCAAGTCTTGACCATGCAAGGGCGTTTCGGGAAGTATAGGGGCATTTCGTGTAACAACCCGGATTATAAACAAAGGAAAAACTTATATAAAATGAATATCAGAGTACGATACTGATAAAAGGGTCAAGGTGGCGGAAACACCAAGCCCAAATCCGGTTCGCTACTAACTCCAAAACAAACTAATACATTATTCGAAAGGTTCTTAAAACATAAAGTAAAGTCCTAATTTATTTTCCATCTCGCCGCACAGAACTTCCCAGCAAGATATCATCCAAAACAGCAACAATCTGAACAACCTGAGAAGGGGGTCGACAATCAGTCGGGAGTAACTAGATGCTCTCCCAGTCATGTTTACAACAATTGAATATAATCAACAATCATTAACAAATGAAATGTAAAACCAGTAAACATGCGAGATCATCTATACTCATGAAAGACCCAACAAAGCTTACCATGACTTAATCGATCTTAACGGACGCAATCATGCAAACCTAGACCATATGCAACCACTAGACCATGAACACTTACAAGACTAGTAGCGACAAATGACCCACAACAACCTAAGGCACAAAGCTAGCGTTAAAGCATAGCGAACATGGGGACACACAATCCACAGCAACAGGAGGCACAAAGCTAGCAACAAAGCATAGCGAATAGAGCGAACGCCCGTTAGAGCGTATAACCACTGCCTCTAACTAACGGAGCGTATAACCACTGCCTCCATCGGTGTGGAGCGTATAACCACTGCCTCCACGGTACTATGTATAGCGTATAACCACTGCCTATATGTCTAAGACCTGGCCAGACTCTCGGTAAACCGAACGACACTCGGGGAACAGAGCGTATAACCACTGCCTCTGCTACCCCCCCCCCCCTCCGAACATAGACCAAAGAAATCCCGCATCGACGGGTGACGTTAGTTCGTTCCGATAGTATATAACTGATACTACCGCCATCTATTCAAACTAGCAAACCACAAATGCACAGTATAACGGACCGTACTAACATGCGCGAACAACATCACGACTTAACTCGTAGAATAGTATGACTGACCCTCCTACTTATCATATGAACAAGAGTAACCAAAGATATATATGCAAACACAAGGACATAACATGTTGAACACAATACAACATATGAAACAAGTATAAGCAACCAATGTTATAGTAACTTCAACTATAACTTTAAGATTACCATTCAATGTTATAGTAACTCTAACCATAACATAAACTCTTGATGCGAGGTTATAGTAACCTCTACTATAACTTTAGTAAATATAACTCGAAAGTTATACTACCTCAACCATAACCTTGACACGAAACCCAAAGTCATACTAGCAATAACCATAACCTTGAGCCATAATCTCGGGGTTACATTAGTTACAGCCACAACCTTGACTCGCACTTCAATGTTATAGTAGGTCCAGCCATAACTAGAGTAGCTACACAAAGTTGTATTAACTTAAGCTATAACGCTTGAATCATCATCAATGTTATACTAGCTTTAGCTATAACTTTGGAAGGAACCCTTGGCCGCCTATCATGCCGCCGCTAGGGTTTATTCGTAAACCCTAATTGCGCTCATGACACCCAAAGTAAACACATAAACAACATACGACATATAATTAATACATTAAAACATATACAAACATGCGAAAACATAATTAACATGATAATAAACAATCTAACACGTACCAATCATACAAGACAATCATTAAATCATATTAATTACATCAATTGGCATAAACACAATTAAAAGAAAACACCTAGTTACCTTTTTAGCAATTAATGATGCAATTTAATGAAAACCTCCAAGAAAGACAAGACCATCAAATCCTTGACTCCAACACGCGCAAACGTCCCCAAAAACCAACATTATAGAATACCCGAATCCAAATCCATGAAAGCACCATAAAAATACTCTTCCTCTTCTTTACTCAATAAAATAGGAGAACCAAAACGTAGGTCTAAAGGTCCATACAAATAATTCTCATTAAATTATTTGGAGAATAAATTATTGTAAAGGTAAGAGCAAGAATTGTGAAAATATAATTTATCAATAAGTTTGGAGGAAGAAAAGATATTCAACAATGGAGTCAAAGGGAGAAAAGAAGAACAAAAGAGAGAAATAGAGGAGAGGCCGTGCGGCATATTTCACGCAAGAACAAAGGGAGCAGCTTGTCTACTTGGTTAGGGTTTCACGCGAGAAAGAAAAAGGGTTGACCTAGTTGCTTGCTAGGTTAATTCTATTTATAAGGGGGATTAACCAATGGGCTTTTGGGTCCATTAGCTCATACAATGGATTATCGGATTATAAATTGGATTAAGCCCTATTAAAACGCTTGAAGAGCTCATATAAGAAAAGTAATTATTATATTAAAATAGTAAAATCGTCCACGGACATTTTAACCCAATCAAAAGTAGTCCAAAACGTGAAATAATAAAATAGAGAACGAAGACGATAAATATAAATATTCAAAATACATTATTAAATCTCGAAATAATTAATTTAATAAAATACTTTTATAATAAAATATTATTATAAAATACGGGGTGTTACAATCCAACCCCCTAAAAAGAAGTTTCGTCCTCGAAACTTGAATTTCAAAGATAAGATCAAAAGAAAGTAAGAATTACAAGTGATCATCAATAAAAGTCATCTCGGAATCCTAACCGTTGCGCACTCTGATCCTTATCCAAGCTTAAACCAAATAAAAACATCTCAAATCCGCAATTTTATTATCATCTTTACACACTCTACAATCTCAAAAGCCACATCAAACTCATACCATCGAAGTCCATAAAGGTCATTAAGCCAACATCAAATCCTCATATTTCAAACACTCATTCAACTACCATTAACCATCATTAAACAACATATATGCCCTCTCAAAATTGTGAACTCATTACTATTACCCAAAATCCACATAAGCTTTAACAAATACTCCAATTCTAGTTTTCCATTCACCACAAGATCTGACATTAACCAAAACCCTAAACAGATAATCTCAAAACAAAGAACCATCCTTCAAATGAGAAAACTCTTTCACTCACGAGCGCCATTACAATCACTCTTACTCTAATATCCTCAAAGCGAGTAGTGCTTACTACCAATCACGACTCTTAAGCTCAAAAGCCTTTATTATAAAAACCTCGATAATTCTCGTTATACATTAGTATCCAAACTCATCAATCTCAAACCTCAAACTCCGACTAAACTATCAAAATCCTATCCAACCTCAATCTCATGGCAACATCATCAGTCGCACTCGCAAGACCCAATCATTTCCTTTGAACACTTATGATCAGAACATTCCTAAGCACCCAAGGAACCATACACTTTTTGTTAAGCTAGTACCTATTGTACCACAACACACGTATCCACCGTTAACGTAATTCCATCATCGCTCTTAAAATGATATCACCATACAAATCTTATCATCTGAGCCCTTATAACAACAACGCTTATAACCTCAATTTTTGTCACAATCTACTATCCATGAACATCAGCTTAACACTACCAGTCCACAAAAGGCTGTATAAATCTATGTCCTTTAATTAAAACCCTCATACTCTTAATGAAGCACCTTTAACCCCATATACAACAAACAAACATATATACCCTCAAAGCAAAACATCCTCAAAATTTCAAAGCTCAGTATAAGACCTTTAATACTCCTCTTCCAAAACTTTAAATGTTATCCCCAAGCATACTCACATACAACTATGTCTCTATGATCTCAACCTCAAATAACCAAACATCAAACTCAAAGTATCTAACATCGCTCGCCAAAGCATCCAAGCTTCCACTAGGAGATGATCACAAGTAGCTCTAAAGAGATTTCAAACATTTTCAAGTTACCGTAAAATAATAAATAACTTGCAAACCAAAACAAAATATTTCCGTGCAATGAAACGAGACAAAACATCACATTGTTTTGGGAAGTAAAAACTCAATGAGAACTCAATGAAAAAGGGTAATTACAAAAGTTCAAAGAAGAAGAAACTGGAGCTGAAATAAAGAACCAATAAAGAGTAACGATAGATGAAACAGACATAGGACAAAGATAAAAAGAAAATTTTGGGCTGAAGGCACAAATGGAAGATGTATGGTTAACACGTGCAAGGATGACAAGAATAGACAACAAAAAAACAATTCCATTTACTCAAAAACGACACCTTAACATAAGATAAATTAAGCACGCTAACCAAGATCTTACAAATATCGTACAATCATCACTCAAGGTAAAACGTCTCGTAACATCCTTCCGTCATATCTCCATAATACCTCAGCACCAACAAATCCCTATACAACTGTCTCTTTACAATCACTACATTCCTCAGATTATCAACTCTCAAGATCACAAACTCTCACAACCATCAACTCTCAAATCCTTCCACTCTCAACAACTCCATCTAATCACACTTAAAGAATCAATCCATAGCAATCTCTATACCCTTCAATGATGAACACCACGAACCATTATAACCATCGTCAATATGGTCCCTCACTAAGTCAATGCTTGAACACCTTAACAGTAACATCTCACAGGTCCATAAATTATAATTCGTCTCTTTCAATCAAACCTTTAAAAGGTACGATAAGTAAATAACTCCTCAAATATGATATTCCAATTAAAGACGAGCAAAGTCTCCTAAATTCCCAACGTGCTCAATCTAAACTCCACGATAACAATAAATTCATTTTCAACATTCTACTCTCGATCCATAAATAACTCGCACAAGTTTCCCCTTAACACAAGACAAAAATCCAATGTTTCTAACCATTAAGAGCATAAGCCACGATATTCCCAAATAAAATCAGAAGATAAATATACCCATTATGTTTCTCACTTCTTGTGAAACCATGAAACCACAATCGTTTATCTTACGCCATATATCATCACTCTCTGTCATCAATAAGGATTCCTCAAATACATAAAAGAACATAATGCCTATAATCCCAAAGGAAACATCATCATAACAACTTCTATTCCCAAAGTAACCTTCTTCACAACAACTTCTAATCCCAAAGTAAACTCCTTCCTTACCAAACCCATAATAATAAACACTCTTTTCATTCATACTTAAACATCCCAACCTGCCAATCAATCATAACTTGAAGCCTCAAGAAACCACAAGAAGATCAACCTTGAAATCACCTCAAACAAGGACAACACCACCAAATAATCCAAAAGGATGAAAGTACGATAAGAGTAAAGCTCAGGTTACCAAGGATTAAAAGTTTTGACCGACATATAACCAAAACGCATGACACATAAAATGGAAAGGACATTTTTCAAAATCGACCACCTTTAAAATCAACCAAACATGCTCGAAAAGCCGTTCATGAAAACACATTTTATACAATTAATGACGAAACAAAACATTAAGTCATAAACAACACAATACATAAACTATACATTTAATACAATTAATAACGATATACATTAAGACATAGACAAACAAATACGTGAACAAAACATGTGATACAATTAGTAACGATGTGGAATGTTATGGCATAAACAAGTAAGTACATGAATAACACGTTTAACATAATTATTAACGATACGAAACATTAAGGTATAAATAAACATGTGCATAAACAACACATGTAACACAATTAATAATTATATGAAACATTAACGCATAAACAAATAAGTCCTTAATTGTTTCTACCCCATTTACTCTCACTCATTTACTAAGTCAGTTTATTTTAGTCATCAACTAAGAGAGAGTTGGGAGCGTTTTCGCTCTGATACCAACTGTAACAACCCGGATTATAAACAAAGGAAAAACTTATATAAAATGAATATCAGAGTACGATACTGATAAAAGGGTCAAGGTGGCGGAAACACCAAGCCCAAATCCGGTTCGCTACTAACTCCAAAACAAACTAATACATTATTCGAAAGGTTCTTAAAACATAAAGTAAAGTCCTAATTTATTTTCCATCTCGCCGCACAGAACTTCCCAGCAAGATATCATCCAAAACAGCAACAATCTGAACAACCTGAGAAGGGGGTCGACAATCAGTCGGGAGTAACTAGATGCTCTCCCAGTCATGTTTACAACAATTGAATATAATCAACAATCATTAACAAATGAAATGTAAAACCAGTAAACATGCGAGATCATCTATACTCATGAAAGACCCAACAAAGCTTACCATGACTTAATCGATCTTAACGGACGCAATCATGCAAACCTAGACCATATGCAACCACTAGACCATGAACACTTACAAGACTAGTAGTGTGACACCCTCATATATTGCGGAAAAGTAAACACGTAATTCTAGAATAAAACTGCATGGATATGTTTGTAATAGGTTCATTTGGGTAAAAACCTGTAATTTTTAATTTTAATTTTTTTTTTCTTTTTTTAAACCTGAACCTGTTATAAAGATATCCAAATTGGAAGGTGTCAAACATACAAGGTCTAACTAGAAGTTTTATAACCTAACCATCGCTAAAGTCGCGAATAGCAAATTATACAACCAAATGTAAAGAGGGAGACATATGTCCCTAAAATGTATGTGACATAAAAAGGGTTTAAGGGTCACAATAAAATAAAACCAGTCAAGGTCCCAAGGTTACTTTGCTCGCTAGCTCGTCCATGTACCCCATATATGCATCACCTACCTGTCATTCGCATTTTATACAAATACGAAAGCCACAGTCAGTGGGGAGTAACTCCGAGTTCTCCCAGCCACGAAATGTCATAATTAATATAACATGTAAACATAAGAATATGAATATGAATAACACATAGCCTTAGCATATAGATGCTAGACAATCGTGCTTATCATGTGAACAACAATATAACAACACATAGTCCTAGCCAGTGAATACTAGACCGACTCATACTACACTATCATGTGAATCACATAACATCCAGGAATCCAAACTCTATCAACCATAGCCGGCTTGCATCTCACCTTCTATGATTCATAGAATCACCATACAAGAAAGGGCAATATATCAAAGACAGGCATAAGTTCTTAGCACGGTCAATAGTCACTCTGTAACTCGAGTCTATACCACGAGGTAGGGAAGGTAATCGAACCGGTATCTTGGCTCAGCGGTTAATATTAATAAAACATGGCCAAGACACAACACAACCCTAGCCTAAAATCTGCGCAGACCTAGACATGCGGATACACACCACCGCACCCAAGACCCACAATTTTTCTAAAACAAAGTGAGTACCCTAAGGAGTCCACCAAAGGGTTGGCTAGTACTTAAGCTGACCACTTACTATCAAAATAAGTAACGAGGTCATGCCCCAACTTGGATATAAATCCACTAGTCAGGAACACAAAGGCTATTAAGCAGTGAACATATACTCGTCAGAGACTATAAAGACCTATCTATGATGAAGGCCGAAATACTCACCTAGGACCTAGTCCCAAATAGTCCCACTTGAATACTTTAGCCCACACCACACAAGACAAATAGGACACCCACTTAACCATAAGAGGGCAAAGAGTCCAACTTACCAACATAAATGCTAACATTCTATCATGTGAAATCATGTGAAAGGCTATATAAATGTCTATTCAGCAGACAATCCAACAATATCCTCAATATCAATAATAATCCAAACTTCAGCTAACCGTTAATCTCATAATTCATGAGAACAAGCTAAAATGGCAACAAGGCAAGAAGACTCAAGTATAAGGCACCCAAAGCATCCAACAACCAACATGTGAAATGATAATTACAAATATCAAGGCATAACATAAACATCTAATCTCACCTCAAAGACAAACCCTCGACCCGAGTCCCGCGACGGGTAACCGGTCAAATCGAGGCTGACTGGTTTAAACCTAGTTTGACCAAACTCGTTCGGTCAATCTGGCCCAGCTCAGAGTCTTGGCCTGCTTTGGCCCAAATTACAAATTTTATCGCAATATTATTCTCATGCTATTTCTAATTTCTATCATGTGAAAAACGAAAGTAACACATTACCAATCACCTAAACACTTAACAAACAACAGGCACACATTAACTACTAATGTGACATTAATTCGTCGAGTAACTCGGAATAGTTACCTTACGCTAGCAAAGAGACAAGTAAAAACTTGAGAAAGCTTCTAAAACCCCAAAATTACTCTTCATCTTCAACCCCATATGAGCCACCTAAAATAAATATGTGAAAGGACGATATTAACGAATTATCTTTATATAAAATATGAGACGTAAATTAATTTAATTGTATTTTAAATAAACCAAACTAGCGTCAAAACAATTTATAGATACGGCTCAAACTCGCGACTTAGCCAAAGCCATCGCCTTAGGCCACGGCCAGGCATCGCCTTAGGCCACGGCCAGTGGCTGCTAGGCTACAACAAAGGCCACGGCCAAAGGCTACAAGAGCCACGTCCAGGCCGCTGCTAGGCCAACCTTATAAAAGTCACTCTCGTCCCAAAAATTAATTCAATCTCAACTCTCTACCCCATCTCTCTCATTACTCCGTCCTACTCATTACTCCGTCTCATAATATAATACTCCAAGCTACTCACCCACTAGCCAAGAACAAAGGATACGATAATAAAAACACAATACTATTATAACCAATGCTCCTGCCACCAAAATTGGATTCTGATAGCTCAAAGTGAAGTAATATCTTATGCCTAAATCTAAAAGAAAACCAGGGGATAGATAATTGAACATGTAGCAATCACCTAATTCTAATCGCTCGCTCTTTACAGTTAATGCATAAGAATATAAGTCCCCGACACCCAGTTACACTATCAATGCATACATGTATACCAAATTCCTTGTCAATTTCCACAATTACACGTGATAAACGTCCTTAATTATCAACTGCCTCAAGAATTGGATCGTTCCCAAAAGACTTGTACGTAGCCACAACTCACCAACATCCCATAATCCAAACAAGATGTACGAAATATGAAAACTAGTATTAAATATTAAATTTATTTATATAATAATAATAATAATAATAATAATCAATCCAATCTCAAACAATCTGCCTAATCCCTACATAATTTATGTGTGTATTACCCATTACCCATATTCCTCTCGACCATAATTAACATCGCGCAAATTTCATAAGCAAAATCATTCACATACAAATTGTCTCACAACCAGGCCATCCTTCGCTAATATCCCAAACTCTCGTGCTAACCAAAGCAGCTATTTTTAACCCGTCTCACAACTAATTAACTTAACAATAGGAAATATAATAGCTAGTATTATAAATAATTCGAGTATCCTATCACCGTTACCTTTAACTCTCGAATTCCCGAGTAAAAACGTCCAAAGCACGAGCCTTTCTTCAGTCTTCAACTAAAAAGGAGGAAAAACGAGTTAATTAAGACAAGAAATCGAGTTGTCATTTAAGACGGTATTTTCGAACTTCTACAAAATAGAAGATTTCTTACCTTAAAAGAACGAGGAAAGGACGAGGAAGCTAATGGTATAAAAATAATGGAGTTTGGTTGAGAAATGAAGACGGGATCTGAGTTTGAATGTCGGGTTTAATAGAGGTGTTGATGATTTTGGTGGATGCTGATTGTTGTTGCTGGTGAATCACGCAAAAAGGAAGGGGAAAAGAAGGGGTAGGGACGGGGGTAAAACAACAACAATAAAATAATAATAATAATGAGACACCAGCTAGCTTGCTAGCTACTAATTATACGTACGTTTCTTCATCGTTAAGTAATTTCGCTCGTTTTTAAAACCGCCTCGAGTTAATAAAATCGGTTTTTAGTAAAAGTTTCAGTAATAAAACGAAATTAATAATAAATAAATTTAATGAGTGAAAATAAAATAAACTCATCTAGTTAACGGAAATAATACGATATCAGTTTGAATCGGAATTATTAGCGATTTTTACCAAACTAACGGATATTAATAAAAATTGCTATTTTAGTGAAATAAGCTCAAAATAGCTAATTGGACGGTTTTGTTCCCAAAATCCATCTCGGGTTCACTTAAAACAACTTTCATAAGGACTCGTAAAGAAACGGAAATTATTAAATAAATAAACCCGAACTAACTTCAATAAACTCGAACTAACTTTAAATAAACTTATTAATGATTATTAAAATTAACGTATCGAATTATGATGAAATTAATTAATTAGCTAAGCATATATATATAAATCGTTAAATGATGTAATTAAATTCAAAATAGCAATTAAAAGAATTTTATCCAACTTAATAAAATACGGGGTGTTACAATCACCCCATCTTTTAAAAAGTTTCGTCCTCGAAACTTGAAAGTATAAATGGAAGGTTATGAAAATAAAACTGAAATTGGAATCGGTAACCAAAACATTTTAAAGGTTATTTATCGTAAGAATCAAAATTCTTTCAAAAGTTTCAAATAAAATTTTCCGACGAACTGATTCTCATCAAGGGAACGAAAGTGTTCTCGTTACGTATTCAAGAACATCACATTCCAAATCAAAGATAAGGTCAAAAGGCAAATCATTTGTATAAATCAAAAATCAAAATACCTTCAAAAACATTAATGAAGAGTTTTCAAAAATATAAGTCTCATTCATGGAACGGAATTGTTCTTGTCGTGCACACAAGAACGCTAACTTTCCAAGTCATAGACAAATTTAAAACAAAAACTATTCGCCGACAATCGTAGAACAAGTTATCAAACGTTTCCAATAACTAGTTCTAACATCCGATCAACGTTAAAATCAAAATAAGAGAAAGGTAATCTTCTCAAATGTTCTTTTGCAAAAAGCCAAAGTAGAAATAAAGGTTTCACCTTTAAACTAAAAGGGGAGTTAAATTCCGGAAATATAATATTAAACTTTGACAAAGAACTCATAAATAGATCAAGGTCAATAGAAATTGGATAAAATTTAAAGAAATTTCGGGTCTAGTAATTAAAATTACGATAAATGAGTTTATATTCAAGGAAGGAATAGGGAACTAATTCCAATTTTCATTTTCAAGTCTTCAAAAACAGGTTAGGTTTGCAGAAGTGACATAAACTTTTAAGAATGAATCGAAACTGGTAGCTTGAAAGTTTAGAAGTTGTACAAAAAGGAAAGTAACTTAGATAGCATAAAAACAAAGTATGTTAAGAGAGCTCAAACTTAAGCCACAAGAGAGCTATAATGACTTTCATAGGGTAAAAATTGAAGTTAAAATTACAAGGATGTCAAAGATAGAGTTTCACAAGATACGAATGTCAAACTTAAAGGAGGAGCAAGATGAAGCGAGGAAAGAAGGTATGAACGGTAACGCTCATGATCAAGGAGAAAGGGAAATTAGACAACAAGGAAACGCCTATTAGGGTATTGTACCTTCATGACAAAACGACCAAATCACATTCCCAATCTATACGGGAGTGTTAACATCTAAAAATGGGTTTTCTTCCAAATTCATATTCTAAACTTATCTCATGTTTACTCCTAGGGTGACGACGCTCAACCTACTAAGCTTTCAAATCCCCAAACATAAACAACAAAGCCAAGTTCTATAACTTTTAATTACATAGGCAACTCATTCCTAACACAAATAATCCACCAATCAATTATACTCACTTTATCAAGGAACTAGGTATAAGAATCACTAAGTATGTCTCATCACCTTACCTAAGTCTTTCCATCATCAAATCCTCTCAAAACCAGGAAAGGGTCAAACACAAACAATCTCCTCAAGAGTCAAGTTTTCCAACCAAGGTCAACATTCCTCAAAAGAAAGAGTACTATCAAATGGCGTTAAGGGAGGATTAGCAAGGAACAAAAGACAAGTTAGGAGTACAAGCGTAGCTTTTAAAGTAAAACAGAAGGGAGTTTAGAAGGAGGATAAGCACAAAGAGATTAAGAATAAGGCGAGATACACAAAGAACGAGAAACATCTTCAAGGAAGTAGAAGCATTCTTCAAAGGTTGAACAAATCTTCAATCTTCAGCATTAGGCACCAAATCTTGATTTTCGTAAAATATAAGTGTCCTTTCAATGGAACGGAGATACTCTTGGCGATCACTCAAGAACATCAATATTCCAATTCAAAGACATAAAAGTACATTTTTACACCAACAAATGATAAAACTAATTATCAGACGTCTCCAATAACAAGTTTTAACACTAATTGGCGTTAAAACCGTGGAAAAACATTAAAACATTTTCAAAACCTTTAGTTCAAATTTTTTTATCATAAGGGTAATAACTCCATTAGCTTTAGATAAGCTCACGGTCATCGATTCAAGAACGCAACAATTATTAAATGACAATCAACAAACAGGTTAGTACCTAACAAAGAGCAAACACAAAGAGACTACAACATAAGGTCCTAAGTCTACCCATCTTACCCATCTCTCAAGTTTATTATTTTAAGGTCAAGTTATTTATATTGGGGTGCACAAACGTGCGTCGGGAGCAAATATGCTCTGATACCAACTGTGACACCCTCATTTATTGCGTAAAAGTAAACACGTAATTCTAGAATAAAACTGCATGGATATGTTTGTAATAGGTTCATTTGGGTAAAAACCTGTAATTTTTAATTTTAATTTTTTTTTTCTTTTTTTAAACCTGAACCTGTTATAAAGATATCCAAATTGGAAGGTGTCAAACATACAAGGTCTAACTAGAAGTTTCATAACCTAACCATCGCTAAAGTCGCGAATAGCAAATTATACAACCAAATGTAAAGAGGGAGACATATGTCCCTAAAATGTATGTGACATAAAAAGGGTTTAAGGGTCACAATAAAATAAAACCAGTCTAGGTCCCAAGGTTACTTTGCTCGCTAGCTCGTCCATGTACCTCATATATGCATCACCTACCTGTCATTCGCATTTTATACAAATACGAAAGCCACAGTCAGTGGGGAGTAACTCCGAGTTCTCCCAGCCACGAAATGTCATAATTAATATAACATGTAAACATAAGAATATGAATATGAATAACACATAGCCTTAGCATATAGATGCTAGACAATCGTGCTTATCATGTGAACAACAATATAACAACACATAGTCCTAGCCAGAATACTAGACCGACTCATACTACACTATCATGTGAATCACATAACATCCAGAATCCAAACTCTATCAACCATAGCCGGCTTGCATCTCACCTTCTATGATTCATAGAATCACCATACAAGAAAGGGCAATATATCAAAGACAGGGCATAAGTTCTTAGCACGGTCAATAGTCACTCAGAATCTCGAGTCTATACCACGAGGTAGGGAAGGTAATCGAACCGGTATCTTGGCTCGGCGGTTAATATTAATAAAACATGGCCAAGACACAACACAACCCTAGCCTAAAATCTGCAGAGACCTAGACATGCGGATACACACCACCGCACCCAAGACCCACAATTTTTCTAAAACAAAGTGAGTACCCTAAGGAGTCCACCAAAGGGTTGGCTAGTACTTAAGCTGACCACTTACTATCAAAATAAGTAACGAGGTCATGCCCCAACTTGGATATAAATCCACTAGTCAGGAACACAAAGGCTATTAAGCAGTGAACATATACTCGTCAGAGACTATAAAGACCTATCTATGATGAAGGCCGAAATACTCACCTAGGACCTAGTCCCAGCTAGTCCCAGCTTGAATACTTTAGCCCACACCACACAAGACAAATAGGACACCCACTTAACCATAAGAGGGCAAAGAGTCCAACTTACCAACATAAATGCTAACATTCTATCATGTGAAATCATGTGAAAGGCTATATAAATGTCTATTCAAATGAGACAATCCAACAATATCCTCAATATCAATAATAATCCAAACTTCAGCTAACCGTTAATCTCATAATTCATGAGAACAAGCTAAAATGGCAACAAGGCAAGAAGACTCAAGTATAAGGCACCCAAAGCATCCAACAACCAACATGTGAAATGATAATTACAAATATCAAGGCATAACATAAAACATCCAATCTCACCTCAAAGACAAATCCTCGACCCGAGTCCCGCGACGGGTCATCGGTCAAATCGAGGCTGACTGGTTTAAACCTAGTTTGACCAAACTCGTTCGGTCAATCTGGCCCAGCCCAGAGTCTTGGCCTGCTTTGGCCCAAATTACAAATTTCATCGCAATATTATTCTCATGCTATTTCTAATTTCTATCATGTGAAAAACGAAAGTAACACATTATCAATCACCTAAACACTTAACAAACAACAGGCACACATTAACTACTAATGTGACATTAATTCGTCGAGTAACTCGGAATAGTTACCTTACGCTAGCAAAGAGACAAGTAAAAACTTGAGAAAGCTTCTAAAACCCCAAAATTACTCTTCATCTTCAACCCCATATGAGCCACCTAAAATAAATATGTGAAAGGACGATATTAACGAATTATCTTTATATAAAATATGAGACGTAAATTAATTTAATTGTATTTTAAATAAACCAAACTAGCGTCAAAACAATTTATAGATACGGCCCAAACTCGCGACTTAGCCAGGCCACTGCCTAGGCCACGGCCAGGCCACGGCCACGGCCAGTCACAAACTGCTAGGCTACAACAGGCCACGGCCGAAGCTACGAAAGGCCACGGCCGGGCCGCATTTAGCTAGGCCAACCTTATAAAAGTCACTCTCGTCCCAAAAATTAATTCAATCTCAACTCTCTACCCCATCTCTCTCATTACTCCGTCCTACTCATTACTCCGTCTCATAATATAATACTCCAAGCTACTCACCCACTAGCCAAGAACAAAGGATACGATAATAAAAACACAATACTATTATAACCAATGCTCCTGCCACCAAAATTGGATTCTGATAGCTCAAAGTGAAGTAATATCTTATGCCTAAATCTAAAAGAAAACCAGGGGATAGATAATTGAACATGTAGAAATCACCTAATTCTAATCACTCGCTCTTTACAGTTAATGCATAAGAATATAAGTCCCCGACACCCAGTTACACTATCAATGCATACATGTATACCAAATTCCTTGTCAATTTCCACAATTACACGTGATAAACGTCCTTAATTATCAACTGCCTCAAGAATTGGATCGTTCCCAAAAGACTTGTATGTAGCCACAACTCACCAACATCCCATAATCCAAACAAGATGTACGAAATATGAAAACTAGTATTAAATATTAAATTTATTTATATAATAATAATAATAATAATAATAATAATAATAATAATAATAATAATAATAATAATAATAATAATAATAATAATCAATCCAATCTCAAACAATCTGCCTAATCCCTACATAATTTATGTGTGTATTACCCATTACCCATATTCCTCTCGACCATAATTAACATCGCGCAAATTTCATAAGCAAAATCATTCACATACAAATTGTCTCACAACCAGGCCATCCTTCGCTAATATCCCAAACTCTCGTGCTAACCAAAGCAGCTATTTTTAACCCGTCTCACAACTAATTAACTTAACAATAGGAAATATAATAGCTAGTATTATAAATAATTCGAGTATCCTATCACCGTTACCTTTAACTCTCGAATTCCCGAGTAAAAACGTCCAAAGCACGAGCCTTTCTTCAGTCTTCAACTAAAAAGGAGGAAAAACGAGTTAATTAAGACAAGAAATCGAGTTGTCATTTAAGACGGTATTTTCGAACTTCTACAAAATAGAAGATTTCTTTCCTTAAAAGAACGAGGAAAGGACGAGGAAGCTAATGGTATAAAAATAATGGAGTTTGGTTGAGAAATGAAGACGGGATCTGAGTTTGAATGTCGGGTTTAATAGAGGTGTTGATGATTTTGGTGGATGCTGATTGTTGTTGCTGGTGAATCACGCAAAAAGGAAGGGGAAAAGAAGGGGTAGGGACGGGGGTACAACAACAACAATAAAATAATAATAATAATGAGACACCAGCTAGCTTGCTAGCTACTAATTATACGTACGTTTCTTCATCGTTAAGTAATTTCGCTCGTTTTTAAAACCGCCTCGAGTTAATAAAATCGGTTTTTAGTAAAAGTTTCAGTAATAAAACGAAATTAATAATAAATAAATTTAATGAGTGAAAATAAAATAAACTCAGCTAGTTAACGGAAATAATACGATATCAGTTTGAATCGGAATTATTAGCGATTTTTACCAAACTAACGGATATTAATAAAAATTGCTATTTTAGTGAAATAAGCTCAAAATAGCTAATTGGACGGTTTTGTTCCCAAAATCCATCTCGGGTTCACTTAAAACAACTTTCATAAGGACTCGTAAAGAAACGGAAATTATTAAATAAATAAACCCGAACTAACTTCAATAAACTCGAACTAACTTTAAATAAACTTATTAATGATTATTAAAATTAACGTATCGAATTATGATAAAATTAATTAATTAGCTAAGCATATATATATATAAATCGTTAAATGATGTAATTAAATTCAAAATAGCAATTAAAAGAATTTTATCCAACCACTGCCTCTGCTACCCCCCCCCCCCCCCGAACATAGACCAAAGAAATCCCGCATCGACGGGTGACGTTAGTTCGTTCCGATAGTATATAACTGATACTACCGCCATCTATTCAAACTAGCAAACCACAAATGCACAGTATAACGGACCGTACTAACATGCGCGAACAACATCGCGACTTAACTCGTAGAATATTATGACTGACCCTCCTACTTATCATATGAACAAGAGTAACCAAAGATATATATGCAAACACAAGGACATAACATGTTGAACACAATACAACATATGAAACAAGTATAAGCAACCAATGTTATAGTAACTTCAACTATAACTTTAAGATTACCATTCAATGTTATAGTAACTCTAACCATAACATAAACTCTTGATGCGAGGTTATAGTAACCTCTACTATAACTTTAGTAAATATAACTCGGAAGTTATACTACCTCAACCATAACCTTGACACGAAACCCAAAGTCATACTAGCAATAACCATAACCTTGAGCCATAATCTCGGGGTTACATTAGTTACAGCCACAACCTTGACTCGCACTTCAATGTTATAGTAGGTCCAGCCATAACTAGAGTAGCTACCCAAAGTTGTATTAACTTAAGCTATAACGCTTGAATCATCATCAATGTTATACTAGCTTTAGCTATAACTTTGGAAGGAACCCTTGGCCGCCTATCATGCCGCCGCTAGGGTTTATTCGTAAACCCTAATTGCGCTCATGACACCCAAAATAAACACATAAACAACATACGACATATAATTAATACATTAAAACATATACAAACATGCGAAAACATAATTAACATGATAATAAACAATCTAACACGTACCAATCATACAAGACAATCATTAAATCATATTAATTACATCAATTGGCATAAACACAATTAAAAGAAAACACCTAGTTACCTTTTTAGCAATTAATGATGCAATTTAATGAAAACCTCCAAGAAAGACAAGACCATCAAATCCTTGTCTCCAACACGCGCAAACGTCCCCAAAAACCGACATTATAGAATACCCGAATCCAAATCCATGAAAGCACCATAAAAATACTCTTCCTCTTCTTTACTCAATAAAATAGGAGAACCAAAACGTAGGTCTAAAGGTCCATACAAATAATTCTCATTAAATTATTTGGAGAATAAATTATTGTAAAAGTAAGAGCAAGGATTGTGAAAATATAATTTATCAATAAGTTTGGAGGAAGAAAAGATATTCAACAATGGAGTCAAAGAGAGAAAAGAAGAACAAAAGAGAGAAATAGAGGAGAGGCCGTGCGGCATATTTCACGCAAGAACAAAGGGAGCAGCTTGTCTACTTGGTTAGGGTTTAACGCGAGAAAGAAAAAGGATTGACCTAGTTGCTTGCTAGGTTAATTCTATTTATAAGGGGGATTAACCAATGGGCTTTTGGGTCCATTAGCTCATACAATGGATTATCGGATTATAAATTGGATTAAGCCCTATTAAAACGCTTGAAGAGCTCATATAAGAAAAGTAATTATTATATTAAAATAGTAAAATCGTCCACGGACATTTTAACCCAATCAAAAGTAGTCCAAAACGTGAAATAATAAAATAGAGAACGAAAACGATAAATATAAATATTCAAAATACATTATTAAATCTCGAAATAATTAATTTAATAAAATACTTTTATAATAAAATATTATTATAAAATACGGGGTGTTACATTTCGGGAAGAAATTTGAAATCTCGAACAAGAAGGAACCAACTTTAGTTGGTGTACAAGTAAAGAAATGAAGTCCAAGTAAAAGCCCAAGTTAAGAGCATGCATTGGATGCCGTATGACCCATAATATGCCTTATACGGACTCATGAATATGCAAGCATTATATTTCGCATCACCATAAAGCAAGAAGTTAAGGCGGAATTAAGAGGAAAATCAAAAACACAACGACCCCGGTCGGGGTGGGGTGTCCCCGATCGGGGTGACCTCTCCTTAAATTGTTTACGTTCACCCTTTATTCCTATATAAGGGGTGTTGAATCCGTCATTTAGAATACGGTTTTTCATACACTTTATTTCAGTTTTTAGGATAGTTTAGATTTCCTTTAAGAATTTCCATATTGTTCCAAATAAATTCCTTTAGCAATTTCAAGTTATATTTCAAGTTATTTTGGTTTTATCTTGTTCTTTATTTCCATGTTCCATTTCTATTGTTAAGATAATTCTATTTCTAGTACTTATTTCATTCCATTATCATCATGTTTATTATATCATATGTCATTAGTTTAGTTTTCAATATATGTGAGTAGTTTATTTTGCCTAGGGCTTAGGGGAGCCATGCATAAATAGTACTTGTAAATATTGAATTGGGATGCTATAATATCAATTAAAAGTTTCTATCACAAGGTTGTATTGAATTGTTAGTCTTTGATTATTTGCCACAATCCTAGATTAAATTTGTTAATTCTTTCTAAAAGTCGAGAGGCACGGAATTGAATTAGACTAAGCATGTTTTAGTAGACCGATATAGTAATAGCGAGAGCTCACTAGAACCCTTTCTATGGTTGACAATAAGGCCGAGAGGTGGTTGTCATTAGACCTAAACAATTATCGTTATTAAGAATTCCTAGTTTGACATGAGCATTTACATATTTGCATGTATGACCCGATTCCCCTAGACTCTTTTATCATTGTTGTTTTTACATTATTTTATCACAAGTTTACTAACCAAGCCAAACAATCATACGATTATCGACCTTGATAGAATTCACTTTATGCCAACTTGTTTAGCAACTCCCGTCTCCTTGTGTTCGACCTCTATTACTACATTCATTTGTTACTAGGGTATTTATCTTTGCTAGGTGTGCGATAATCAATGTGTTTTTACGCAGGTTCTCAGGCCGCTTGTTGTCGTCTTCACGTTGTCAGTCTTCAACGGCTACTGTGGTTGCAGGTTTGGGTTGCTGCCTCGATTGGTTTCCCTTTAGGGTTGCTCGTTTTTTTTTTTGTTTCTCTGCCGCAACCTGCATGCTGCCTTTACGGGCGCCTGTATTTCTCCTGTCTAATTTTGCCACCATCCTTTTTTGGCCGACCTCATGTGGTTGCCGCTTGTCTGGTTGTTGTTTGGGCTACGTTTGACGGTTACATGCACGTGGCTGCGTTTTTACGTCATCGTCTTCTCTATTTGATTTTCACCTTCACACCACATCTTTACCATACCTGAAATTGTTAATTTTCACTGTCCATTTGTGGGCCTTTGTAGGTTTTAAGACGGTGGTGGTAGAGGTCTTGTTAAAACCTCCATGATCATGCACCTTCGTGATCGACATTGGTGGGGGAATGCTCAGGTAATTACTCGTCAAACACTTTCTAATAGTTTGTCTGTTTTTTCTAATGCCGAGGTTACGTTACAGCGTATGGGTATTTGGTTATGTGGGGTTTGCCTTAAAACCCAAACCTTTCGTTCTAGTTGTCGGCATGGTCGGGACTTTTGTGGCTCCCCCGGATTGTGGTGATGGTGTTGTTCGTTTTGTACTTTATGATTTTCCCAGACCCCTGCTCCGTCGTCGTCATTTGATGTTGGATTTTTGCCCATTAGTTTCAATGTGGCTTTACTTGATCGTTTGTTGTCTAAGGGGTTTTGAAGACGGCTCTTGACGATGTGGCTACCTCTCTTTGTGACCTTTCCTTTTGGATTGACTTGCTTATGTTGCCTCTTTGTATACTTAAGACCTTTTCCCCGAGGAGTAATCTTGACTGTAGCACTGTCGTCAAGCGTCAACGTCAGCAGGAGAGTATTACCAGTGCGATTCGTGCTTGGGGCGTGCCTAGTGGCAGTTTGCAGCTTGTGCTTTAGACCTTAGCTTAGGTTTCTCCCTCTTTTAGTGCGAAGGAGGACCTTGATTTGAGTGAGCGTAATATTCGGCAATGTCGGAGGAAGATTTGTGACGGTCATTACACTGTTGTTGTTTGGGTGCTTTCTTTATCCAGTATTGCTCCCTACACTAATGAAACTCTTGAGGCTTTGTAAGAAAAGCACACCACCGCTAGCTCCATCTCCCACCTTGCCACCTTTGCCCATTGATCATCATCCCCTCATTGGTCAACGACGGTTGTTTTGGATATGATTAGGAGTTTTTCGCGTGGCACATCTTGTGGGAGGGACGGTTTTCGTGCCCAACACCTTTTCGATTGTTTGAGTGGCGCTGCTGTTGCTGTTCAGATAATTTGATCGCCTTTATCACTTGGTGGTTAATATTTTTCTTGAGAGCAGATGTCTGCAGGTTCTAGGTAAGTACATTGTTAGTGCTTCGCTCACCCCGCTTGTTAAATCAGGTGGCGACATTCCTCATATTGCTGTAGGTACGGTTTAGAGATGCCTTGTCTCTAAAGTTGGTGCTGTTTTGATTTGCCTGCCATTGTGTCGTTATTTTGATAGTCTTGAGTTCGGGGTCGGGGTATCTGTAGATACCTCATTTCTGCACCTCCCGCAAACCACCCGGTGGTGATTGGGCCGCATGTTTGGTACACGAACGATTTATGCCAGTTCTTAAGTTTATCGCCAAGTGATAGCTCAAACACTTGTGTCAACCCCTTTGGTCGTCATCTACGTACCATTACGGTCGTTTTGACAGTAATTAGAGTACATTTGGAGTCCAGGTCAAAAACCGTCTTCATTTTCTAATAACCGTTTAAAATGCCGAGTCAGAATATTCTGGAATGTTCCGGATATTTCTATTCCATATTTTCAATCTTTTAATCTTTGGTAAATTATATCCCGAAATTATTTTATAAATAATAAGGAAATCAAGGTCAAACCGCAATTCCATAATAGAAACGCGGAAATCTTTCTTCCGCAGGAGGAAACCCTTGGGGAAAGGACGCAGCAGGTGCTGCTCCTCTTCCAAGAGACGCAGTGGCTGCTACGCCTCTTCCCCAACTCCTTTCTGCTTATATTAAGATCTTTTCGAGATTTACTTCCAAAGTTTCACCGAAACCCTAATTCCTTCGTGTGATTAGTATAAATAGGGACATTCGTTCCTCATATTTCTCACGCGAGTGTCCGCCCTTCTATTCTCCCTTTGCATTCTAAGACCACGCTCTTGCTTTTTTGGCGTCTACGTGCTTGAACTTTCGACCACGTAAGCTCGGATCCTTCTGAGTACCAGCCTCGTTTTGCATGACCGACCAATTTGACCAACTCCACATCAATCAATTTAATCAATTTTGTTCGTTTTCCTCTTAGAGGGCACTTTCGTCGTACATTCGAGTCGAGCATCACTAAACGTTAACTTAGTTAATCTTGTTTCGTCAAACATGTAAGTCTGAGGGTGTAAATCTCATCTTTTATTATTGTACATTATTTTTGTAATCATTATTGTAAGATTCGCGTCGAAATATATTCAAAACCGATTTACAAAACCTTTATTCAAACCCTTTTTACGGATTAACGGGAGACGGATGTCGAGAAGGAACGCAGCGCCTGCTGCGCCTCTTCTTGAGGCTGCCGCAGTTCCTGCTTTTTTTTCTTCTTCCTTCATCTTTTGTTCGTTCGTTTATTCTTTGCTTTGTCTTTGTTAGTTCTTATTTCGTTAACACGATAATTTTAACATAATAATTTTAACATGTAAATCATTAATAATTTATCATCATTAAATTCCCGACTTAAATCCCAAGTAATTAATATTTGCGGGTTTTCGTCATTAAAATTAATTCGGATTTTTAGAGATTCGATTCATCAATATCAAGTCTCTGAAATTCACCTTTGTATATTTGCATCTGTTATTTATCATCAACATCATTAGTTCGTCGATAATAACCTATTTAAATTTAATTCATTATTAATCCTTGTAATTAATCTTGTAATTAATTTGTTCTAATTAGTTTTATCTCATGTTTTATTGTTTTTATGACCCATTCATATGTAAATAATCCATTAAATCACTTTCATCCGAGTCAAATATTATTAATCGAGCATTAATTCACCAATGAACATTAACGATATGCAATTCCGGCTTCACAACCAGAATTCACCTCAGGAACAGACGCAGTGAGCACTGCGCCTGTAATACTCCGTATTTATAAGTCTTGGGGTACTCTATCGAGTAGCCCTTACTCTGTCGAGTAAGGGCAAGTTGCGAAATAAAATAGTTTCTGACCTGTTGGGTACTCGATCGAGTAGCTGGGGTACTCGATCGAGTAGGGGGGTACTCGATCGAGTACCTTGGGTACTCGATCGAGTGTCCGGTTTTACGGGGGAGTTTTCTCGGGTTTTGTTAATTACGCGATTAAGGTATTTAAACCAATTCGTCTTTGTTCTAAATCACTTTTTACAAAACCTAAAACCTGTTTAAGAGAGAAAGCAACTTGTCTTCTTCCTAATCGCGTTCTTGACAATTCCCGGAGTTCAGACGGTCGGTTTGCATCGTAGTTTGTGTCGTTGGATTCCTTGCGTCGAGGGTAAGCTTTTAATGTAATTTATATAATGTTTTGTTAAGATTAGTGAAACCCCAATTTAGGAATTGGGGGTTTTTATGAATAGTAATTGAATAGTAGTATCTATGTGTTGTATGGTAGGAGGAGAGTTCATAGAAGAGGCGTTTTGAGACAAAATTTGTAGATATCGTCTGCGTGTTGTGCTATCCAGGTAGGATTTCCTACTCAGTATTAGTCCCATAATGGGATATTGGTGATGTGCTGTAGTTAGTTAATTGATTTGATGATTGTAATTGTGTTTGTGATTGTGGTTGTGTTGTTGATGGTTCTCGAGATGCGTTCTCGGCTGAGTGGGGTCACTTGCGGGAGTGATCTCACGCCCTAGTTTTGCCCTTCGTGGAACCCGCCACGAAAGGGGATGTGCACATTAATGGACAGGGTTATCGCTCGTACGATGAGCGGGGCTTAGGTGGGAACGGCTGCGGTCCCCCATCGGCGGTGGTCGGTCCAAAGGGACGGTCGATTGAGACGATGGGAGTTGGTGGTGTGTGTGTGTGTGTGTGTGTGTGTGTGTTTCATTGTCTGTTTATCTTATTGTTGATATATGTATTGAATTGTGTGATTAGTATTGACCCCGTTTAAATGTTTTAAAAACTGTGGTGATCCATTCGGGGGTGGTGAGCAGTTATTGAGCAGGTGTGATATGACGCGTATGGGATAGCTGGGATGAGTCATCACGTGGCAGTTAGAAGTCTTCCGCTGTGTTAGACGAAGTCTAGTAGCTTTGATAGTTTTAGCTGTAGACCGTATGAGAACCTTGTAATTCCTTTTATTAGTTTTGGTTTGAACATGTAATCACTTAATCTATAATTACTTTAAAAGTACGTTTCTTTATTGTCTTATGATATTCGAAGACCTCGCAACCGAGATGGTAGTATCCTTATACCTGAGTGGTCCCGGTAAGGCACTTGGAGTATGGGGGTGTTACAAATGGTATCGAGCGACGATCTTGGAACTGTAACAAATGAACATAATGAACATAGGGAGTCTAATAAAATGAACCTGGTGTATGTGTAATGGGAGCCCCGACCGATGCTAGGTTTTGGGTGAGTAGGCGCCCTCACTTCAAAATCTTGGCCCCATGATACTTAAGCCGACCACATGGTATGGGAACGTGGAGTCCGTGGGTATATGTGTGACGTGTATGTTAATTGTGTTGTATATGGTTTGTTGAAAGTATGTTGCATGATAGTTGGTTGACATGTTGGTTGGAATCGTTGAAAAAGTATATGAGAATGATGAATGATATGGTAGAAAAAGAATGTAGTTCGTATATGATGATGTGTGATGAAGTGGATTTGTAATGTTGTTGTATTAGCAACATGGAAATAGGATTTATAGTGTATGGGTGTGGTTTGTGTTATGAAAAGTTATGAAAATTTAAAACATGCGAGTAATACATGATTGAAAGTTGAATGTTATATGAGCATGATAGGTGGTAATGTTTGACTTTTGGTAAGTAGTAACATGAAGAATAGAGGTTCAATGATATGTGTTTTGTATAACGAATTGGATGAAAAGCATGATGGTTGTTTATAACGTGGCACTTAATAACACGAAGTAGATTATTTTGTTGATTGTATGAGGAGTCGCGCAGATTTGAATGCGTAGTTGTAATCATAATGTTGAAATAATAATGAATGCATAGTACGTTAGGGTATGTGAGATAACATGCGGGTAGTATTCACGAAATCCGCATGACTCGATCGAGTGGGTTTGATTCGATCGAGTGGGTACTTGTCGTTATTTTGACCGTAATCGTGTTTAGGGCACTCGATCGAGTACCTCGGGCACTCGATCGAGTATGGGGTCACTCGATCGAGTAGCCGGGCTACTCGGTCGAGTAAGTCGAGATCGAAGGTCTATTTGGGTTCTGAGTCGGGGCACTCGATCGAGCATGTTGGGCACTCGATCGAGTAGCCTCAACTCGATCGAGTAGGTTCTCGTACTCGATCGAGTGGGGTCCGTACAGTCATATATCGTATTTCGGTCGTATGTTTGTCTTTTGACATTCGTTGCATATTACGTTTAATTCAAAGGTGTTGTATTACTTCTTTATGCATTGTTTTACGTATGTGTTGGTCCTGAAGCGTAAGTTACCCAATCTTATGTTGTAAAGAGTGGCACTATGATGAGTATGAGTTCGGTGGGGAGGACATGAATTATGAGTGATTATGATAGATGGTGGAAAAAGAAAAGGAAGATTGGTATAGTTTATTGAGGCAAGGCGCACGTTTTGCGAGACGGGATGAGTGATATGATTGTGTGTTGAGTAATGTAGAAATAAGTGAATATAGACAAGGGATGATGTGAGTATAATGAACGTGAGAATGAAAAGATTGAAAGTAAGAATGTGGATAGTGGCAGCTTGAGATGTGTAAAGAGTTAAGGAGGGAAATGGTTAGGAGTCGTGTGGGTTATGGATTTAGGTAGTGAAAGTTCGTTTAAAGGGGTTGAGAAGAGTAATATATAGTGAACTTTGTGGAGACATGTCGCGAGGTGTATTTATAGACAGTGAGTGAGTTTGGGAGGTTTATTAAAAGATGAAACTACTGTGTGAGTTCCTTGGGTAATTGGCGGTATGAAAGGAATTTTGATTTCTAGAGATGTAAGAAGGAGATGCAATTGTTGAACAAGAACGTTGATTCTATGGATGTATTAGTGGCAAGGGTGATTGATGACATAATAAGAGAATATTTGTGGTAAGAAAGAGGGAGATGATATCGATATAAAATAATGGGATTTGAGTTTTGGAGCGATGAGAAGGTAATTGGTGCACAAAAGGGTTAGATAGAAGTAATAAGGAGTTGAGCTATTAAATTGGTATTATTGAGTGTAAAGAGAAAAGAAGGATAAAAGTAAACTGAGGAAAATGTTCACCGGAGTTATGTGATGTAAAGGTAAGGAATCATCGAAATGTGTGATAGTATCACGAAGATGTTAGTCAAGGTTATATAGGAGTTTCAGGACAACATGATTGATAATGAGTTTCGAGGAATTAAGGAAAGTAAGAAGTTAGAAGAATATCTGCATGATATGAGATTTTGGTGGAGAAATGGATGATGATTCAATTAAGGAAAATATTGGGAAGAATGTTGAGATAATTTTGTTCATGGATTCGATGTTCGTTGTTTGGGATGTTAACCAAAGATAGAAAAGAAATCATGATATTTAGAGATGAGTGAAGAGGTTTGATGTCCTGGACAAAGTGGTAGTGTTATGGTCTTTGACTAGTGGTTAAGGAAAAGTGTATATTAGAAAAGTGGCAATTCTAAAGAGGCTGATTTTGTAAAGACTGAATTGATAAAAGTATGGTTGTCAGGAAGTATAAGACATAGTCTTAGGAGGTGGTTTCTCATAATGAGTGTTAGCTGTATGGTTATGTATGGCGTAAGGTCTTTGGTGATGCGAATGGAAGAATGTGATGAGGGGCATGCGAGTTAAGCTCGGACAGCAGGTAACCTTTGTTGAGTGGTAACTTACGTAGTCAGGATTGACTAGTTGGTTGTGATTACGGGTCTATGATATGTGTAAATGTTTGTGTGGGGTTCTGACCTCACAAGAAGTGGTACGGTGTGATAATTATAAAGCTATTTTATGAATGTTCTCAGAATATATATATGTTGGACACGGTAGTTTAATTGAATGATATCCAAAAAGGTAATAATTTGATTAATTTGACATGGCTAGTTATAATTTTATGTGTATTAATAACACACGTGTATTCCGTGAAATGGTAGAGATGATGTTCATGAGATGCTTATCTGTTATTTCATATAATATGTTGCGTTGTGATAGAGTAAAGTGGATTGGAGTAAGTTTCCTTGTCCGAAAGGTTATTTCCGAGGCAGTATTTATGGAATCGTATGTAGTTGTGATGTCTATCGATGTGGTTGTGGTGCCTCGGGTGGTGATCCGGGCTCGATATTTAGTGTTGTGATGCGGGTATTTTCGCACTACGGTGTGGGTTGTTGGTGGCGGCGTTGTGATGCCGTCACCGGTTGTGGTGGAGTAGGCGGGGTGATTATGATTCGAGTTTCGAAAGTACATACCAGTTATACATGGATTGTTGTTTTGTTTGATGTTGCTCTCTACGAGTTTCAGTTTGTGCTGATAGACAGTTGTCTTGCTTATTTATGTTTTCGTTACTAGGTTAAGTTGGGAATGAGGTAGAGTATGATGTGAAATAGAGTTGTATATGTTTCGTTGTTGTCATGGGATAGTGATAATCTGTTGATGGGACGCGGTTGTGAGAGGTTGTTACGGTAATGTTGATCTTGTTTTCAGATGAGACATCGGTAGACATGGTAATGGGAAATGATTCGTGGATCATGTGTTGTAATGAGCTGAAAGCGGCAGGTAGTTCATAATCTTTTGTTGAGACAGTGAGTGTGGGGTGTTGGGGAAATTAGTGTCATGTTAAGTTGTGTATGAATTTTGCGGTAATGAAAGAAAGAACTTGAGGATCTAGTGTGCGTGTACGTAACGAGTGCGGATCGTGAGTTATGCTTCTGGAAGATAAGTGCTTTACATAGCGAGGTATGCTGGTTTGCAGTGATAATGGAGAGTTAGTATGGTGATTTTGCTACGAGCCTTATGGTATAGGTTAGGGGTGTGCGATTGATTTGAAGTATGAGAACTGTTGAAGTAAGAGAGCCTTGAGAAATAGGAGTGATTATGGAAATGAGGTTATAGGCGATTATCTTTGACATAGGGTGGTGATGAGGATAATGAGATAATATAGCTAAGGGTTTAGTATTAGCGAGTTACGAGGACGTAACATTTGTCTTAAGAGGAGTAGGATGCAATAAAAGAGAGTTTCATGGTGGTGCATGCGGTAATATAATTGGAAGTAGAGTGTTAGCGTAGCGTAAAGGAGGGATTTGTTTTGTGGACAATACTTATAAAAGGGCCATGGCCGTGCTCGTAGTAGTGTGATGCTTCAGAGTGGGGGAATATTTTATATAATGTTAACAGTTGGAGGATGATGTTATGAGTGTGAGTAAACTTCGAGGACGAAGTTCCTTTTAAGGGTGGTGGAATGTAACATTCCGTTTGATGTCTATGAGTGTCTTGGTATTGGATTTGATAGTTGATGATATTATGGAGCTAGCAGCATTAGAGGATGGTAGTTGGTTATGTATGGAGTTGGTGTCGTGAAAGATATATATGTGGTAGATACGATATAGTGAGTCATGTTGTGGAAGTAAACATAGTCAGAATGGGGTTAAGAGTTCATGTTCTATGTTCGGTCGAGTTCTCGAGTCCTTAGCTAAGTTGTTGTGTCTTGGTCGAGTTAGTATGGTTGTTTTTATGTATGGGTTGAACTTCGGGGACGAAGTTCCTTTTAAGGAGGGAAGACTGTAATACTCCGTATTTATAAGTCTTGGGGTACTCTATCGAGTAGCCCTTACTCTGTCGAGTAAGGGCAAGTTGCGAAAATAAAATAGTTTCGACTGTTGGGTACTCGATCGAGTAGTCGGGGTACTCGATCGAGTAAGAGGGGTACTCGATCGAGTACCTTGGGTACTCGATCGAGTGTCCGGTTTTACGGGGGAGTTTTCTCGGGTTTTGTTAATTACGCGATTAAGGTATTTAAACCAATTCGTCTTTGTTCTAAATCACTTTTTACAAAACCTAAAACCTGTTTAAGAGAGAAAGCAACTTGTCTTCTTCCTAATCGCGTTCTTGACAATTCCCGGAGTTCAGACGGTCGGTTTGCATCGTAGTTTGTGTCGTTGGATTCCTTGCGTCGAGGGTAAGCTTTTAATGTAATTTATATAATGTTTTGTTAAGATTAGTGAAACCCCAATTTAGATGTAACATTCCGTTTGATGTCTATGAGTGTCTTGGTATTGGATTTGATAGTTGATGATATTATGGAGCTAGCAGCATTAGAGGATGGTAGTTGGTTATGTATGGAGTTGGTGTCGTGAAAGATATATATGTGGTAGATACGATATAGTGAGTCATGTTGTGGAAGTAAACATAGCTGGTAGAATGGGGGTTAAGAGTTCATGTTCTATGTTCGGTCGAGTTCTCGAGTCCTTAGCTAAGTTGTTGTGTCTTGGTCGAGTTAGTATGGTTGTTTTTATGTATGGGTTGAACTTCGGGGACGAAGTTCCTTTTAAGGAGGGAAGACTGTAATACTCCGTATTTATAAGTCTTGGGGTACTCTATCGAGTAGCCCTTACTCTGTCGAGTAAGGGCAAGTTGCGAAAATAAAATAGTTTCGACTGTTGGGTACTCGATCGAGTAGCAGGGGTACTCGATCGAGTAAGGGGGTACTCGATCGAGTACCTTGGGTACTCGATCGAGTGTCCTGTTTTACGGGGAGTTTTCTCGGGTTTTGTTAATTACGCGATTAAGGTATTTAAACCAATTCGTCTTTGTTCTAAATCACTTTTTACAAAACCTAAAACCTGTTTAAGAGAGAAAGCAACTTGTCTTCTTCCTAATCGCGTTCTTGACAATTCCCGGAGTTCAGACGGTCGGTTTGCATCGTAGTTTGTGTCGTTGGATTCCTTGCGTCGAGGGTAAGCTTTTAATGTAATTTATATAATGTTTTGTTAAGATTAGGAAACCCCAATTTAGGAATTGGGGTTTTTATGAATAGTAATTGAATAGTAGTATCTATGTGTTGTATGGTAGGAGGAGAGTTCATAGAAGAGGCGTTTTGAGACAAATTTGTAGATATCGTCTGCGTGTTGTGCTATCCAGGTAGGATTTCCTACTCGCATTAGTCCCATAATGGGATATTGGTGATGTCTTTGTAGTTAGTTAATTGATTTGATGATTGTAATTGTGTTTGTGATTGTGGTTGTGTTGTTGATGGTTCTCGAGATGCGTTCTCGGCTGAGTGGGGTCACTTGCGGGAGTGATCTCACGCCCTAGTTTCGCCCTTCGTGGAACCCGCCACGAAAGGGGATGTGCACATTAATGGACAGGGTTATCGCTCGTACGATGAGCGGGGCTTAGGTGGGAACGGCTGCGGTCCCCCATCGCGGCGGGCTCGGTCCAAAGGTGGACGGTCGATTTGACGATGGGAGTTGGTGGTGTGTGTGTGTGTGTGTGTGTGTGTGATTCAATTTGTCTGTTTATCTTATTGTTGATATATGTATTGAATTGTGTGATTAGTACTGACCCGTTTAAATGTTTTAAAAACTGTGGTGATCCATTCGGGGTGGTGAGCGATTATTGAGCGTGTGATATGACGCGTATGGGATAGCCGGGATGAGTCATCACGTGGCGCTTAGAAGTCTTCCATTGTGTTAGACGAAGTCTAGTAGCTTTGATAGTTTTAGCTGTAGACCGTATGAGAACCTTGTAATTCCTTTTATTAGTTTTGGTTTGAACATGTAATCACTTAATCTATAATTACTTTAAAAGTACGTTTCTTTATTGTCTTATGATATTCAGTACCTCGGGCAACCGAGATGGTAGTATCCTTATACCTGAGTGGTCCTGGTAAGGCACTTGGAGTATGGGGGTGTTACAGCGCCTCTTCCAAACAAAGCAGCACTGTTGCGCCTGTTCCGGGTAGAATCCTGCCCTTGAACTTTCGTTGTTGCTTTGACCTAGTAATTAGCTTACGTATTAATTAACTATTACTCGTATTATTACCTAACAATCTGTTCGTTAATTTATTTTCCCTTTCTTTTCTAAAACCATCCGTTTTAAGTGTATTTTCGACGTAAATCAATTAACCCGTTGTAATTATTGTAATTTTCTTTATTGTATTTGTATTGTATTTCTTTATCGTATTGTTTGTATGCTCTCACATGCAATTAACCTAAATTCCTACCTCGACATTAATGCATGTTAAATTACATGTTCACCGACTTAGTTTAATCTTCACATGCTAAGATCAATTTATTGGATGTTGCATTACATGCATATAATCAACAACATATCAAGTATAGTTGATTTTTCCTAATCATTAGTAGAGGCCGCTATCGAGGCGGGCGGGATTAGGTGTTCGATCAAAAGAGCTTCCTAATACATACCCTCACCCCTTACTCCAGATCTTTGTTAACATCCGTGTTCATTGGCATCCACGAGAGTCATTCTAGACATAGAATGCTAAGGGTAACGAGTTCTTGGTGTTCATGTCACTACTTTGTGTCTTGACATGGCACGAGGTATTCGAACGGTTTCCAATTTTCCACAATAAATTGGTGGCGACTCCACAAATGCAAAGCTTGCTCGTTTTCACCGAGTGACCCCCCGTGGGCCCGCGTCCACAGTTTGGCGACTCCGCTGGGGAATAATACACTTACGTGTAACCAAGGGTGAAACTTGAACAAGGTTAGGGAATAGTTTGTACAAGACAGTTGTCGGTTTTCATAACCCGGTCTTCCTAGATCGTTTATTCGGCCTTCCTAGGCCCAACCCAACCCATTCGACCAATCGTCCCGTCTAGACGGTCCAAATTCTTATTTGGGCCTAAGGAGGGATAGCGATTGACGTCAACCATACCATGGTGCTTACTTTTGTTTGTATCAAGGGCTTTCACTACTCGAGGAAACGGACTAGGAATCGGCCTTACTCTTGTTTGGTACGAGCCTCTCCACAGACCCCGGGTTTGATTGTTCGGTATGGCAACCCACCCTTTAAACCAAAACCCTTTTAAATGCACTCAGCATCCCGTTATAATGCATGTATAAATGCTTGTATTATCTGTAATCAGCATTTTCTAAACGAAACCATGACGAATTTTGTAAAATCAAAACCTCTTTTAAAATATAAATTTTTGAAAAAGGCCAAATTTATTGCAAAACTAGTCGAAACTCTGTCCAATTGTCAAGTCAAAATTCGGGCTTCGAAACCCATTTCAAAACTTCTCTTCAAGTCCACTCCTACAACTACACTATAGTTGACTAGGACCAACATTTCCAAACTTTGTCATTTCTTCAAACCTCGCTTGACACAAGTGGCACACTCCCACTTCACAAGTCGAAACTTTTCTTTGAGTAAGTATGCTAGAATGGTCGATCGTGTTTTGATTCGTCGTCGATCTCTTATCCAGTTTTTCAAGATGCCTGGAACTAGTCACGCAAGTGTCAATGGACAACCACCGAATGGTAATGATCTAATCCTAGCCGCGTTAACTCGTCTCCAAGCTAGCCAAGACCAAGTGTATAATAACCTCAACACGATCGAGGGCCGAATTGTTGATGTAGAAACTAGGTTGCCTCCTACAGAAAATGAAGTGCCTCATGAATTTGTGAATGACTTCGCGAATGAAAATCCACCACCTTTTGTAGGAGCACAAGAGGTCAACCCTCCCATAGGTCTGACTGAAGCTGAAAAACGACTCTAATATTTGGAGGAACAACTGATGTACCTCAAAGGGGATGATATCTATAGAGAAAAAAATCGCAAGTATGAGGCCGTGAGTTCCAAATTGCCAACCAACTTCAACATGATGGATATCCCGAAATTCAAGGGGCACGAAAACCCTTTGAACCATATCCGTGCTTTCAAGGATTACATGTCTATCAAAGGCATTAAACCCGAGATGTTCTTAAGGATGTTTTCTTCATCTCTTGACACCATTCCTAAGCAATGGTTCTATTCCCTAGAACACAAGAAGATTGCCACCTGGGATGATGCCGCGATCGAGTTTGCTAAGCAATATACGGATAATGCTGAGATCCAAGTCAATACGCGCACCTTAGAGGTTCTTACCCAAAATGATAAAGAAGGCTTCACCGACTTCCTAAGTAGGTGGAGGAAGACTAGTACTCAACTTGTCGAACGTCCAGATGAAGCTACCCTCGTGGAAAAATTCGTGGACAACTTAAAGCCCATTTATGCAAGTCATTTGAGGTACCAAAACATTAAGACCTTCAAAGACTTAACTGTACTAGGGACAAGGATTGAAGATGACATCCGTAAGGGACTCTTGTCCAAAACGGTAGGTCATGGATATCAAGGCTCAACAAGTCGTTCTTACGGCTCTACTAGCAAGACCGATGAGGTTAACCTTCTCGAACCATCAAAGAAGAGTATCCCACAAATAAAGTTCACAAATATTGGGGATACATACTCCAATGCTCTGAAGAGATTGATGAAATAAGGTAAGTTTCAACCCATAGGGCCTACACCTGAACTAGAAAATAAATCCAAGTCCTGGGACGAGAATTCGTACTGCGAATATCATAGAGGTAAGGGACACGATACAGAAAATGTTACAAGCTAAAACATGTACTTCAAGACATGATTGAAGACGGTCGCCTACCAATACCGTCGGGAGGTAAGCCTAAAAATACTCAGAATCCTCTTGGAATTCTGATGATTACAAGTGAAGAATCTACCTTATATTGTTCACACCTCATTTCTCCAGTCAAAGATGAGATCCATGCAATAGAAGATGAAGGGAACTACTCAGCCATTTCCCCTACTATCACCGACTTTATCGCATGGGCAAAGAGTGTGAATAGGTAAGTCTCAGAATTAGAAAGTGTGGTGGCAACCCTACGTAATCCAAGTATGACACCCAAAGAACGTGCGCCACTAAATCTCTCTCAAAATGCTACAATACAAGAAGTAATAGCCGTGGTTGATGAACTAATCGACCAAATCATCCAATTGGAGGCCGAAATCATGAGGTTGAGAGAGCTTGCTACTGTCAATAGAGTATGGGCCGACGATGATGAAGATGAATACCTCACTGAACACTACCTAGTCAAAGTCAGTGAGGAGATAGTCCAAAACAGTGAGGACCAAGATATAGACCACCTTACTCGTTTGGGGCGTCCATATCAAAACATTTCCCAAAATGGTCCCATAGCAAATGGTCCAATCACCAATACCAACGTTGTCACGCCAAATGACAACGACGATACCTTTACTGACCATTTACTAAAGCAACTACAGAATACAAAGGCTGATCTTTCAGTCTGGCAACTAGTTGCAAGCTCGTTCCCACATCACCAAGCTTTATTGCAATCTTTGGCCAAATTAAACGTGGTGCATAACTCCACACCCGATGACGTAGTCAACTTGGTCTTCCAAGATTCGCCTAAGCTAAGTAACCCTGTTACTTTCTCGGATGAAGATTTGCCACCTTTCGGCGCTAGTCACAACTTGGCTCTATACATTACTGTCATTTGCTTAAAGAAAAATGTGCCAATGACTTTGGTAGATGATGGCTCGGCAGTCAACGTTATACCATTGAAAACAGCGTACAAATTAGGCATGAAGGAGTTAGATTGAACCCCTACCAACCAAGGTGTTCGCGCATATGATGTTACACGACGACAAGTGGTAGGACTAGATAACCTTACCATAGCCACATGTCCAATTGAATGAAAGGTTAACTTCCAAATAGTGGACATTGAAGCATCCTTTAACATACTTCTGGGAGGACCTTGGATTCACGCTTCCAAAGCGATAACATCCACCCTCCACCAGAAGATCAAGATCCCACCAGATGGTAAAGTGGTGACGATCACTTCGTCACCCATCAAGGCGGTAATAGAAAAGAGGTCAAGCAACCAAGTACTTGCAGGTCCAGTATATGAGCTTGGGGGCTTCCATAACATAAACCTTGTAGAGAGTGAGTTGGCACCTTTGTATTTCGATCCCTACTCTAATTTAGTGGTCAACCACATACTCAAATCTCAGGGATACTTCCCGGGAATGCCATTGAATCCTGTCCAAAGAAATACCTTTGCACCTTACATAGAAGGCAACTCGCAAAGGATACCACTAGGACTAGGATACAAACCCACCAAGGAGGAAGCCCTAGAAATGCTCACTCAATTCCAAAACCGCAAGAATGTGGGAATCCAAATGCGGCCCTACCTCCCTACCCTAAATGGATACTTCGTTAGAGAAAGGAGTCAAGAACTCTTTCACGGGTTTCCCGAGCCTTGGCACTACATAGGAAAGCAACTAGTTGGAAACGAGATCTTTCCCGATTGCTACTTTATTCCCACATAAACGGTTTCTACCGTCAAGACTCGTCAAACACCTTGCTTAGACGAACAAGCTGTTAGCTTACTATTTGGAGAAGATCGGTTTGTTAGAGCCGCGCAGGACGAGATCATTACCATGATACTTCAAGACGATCACTTCAACCCTACCGCATTGATCACAGAAACTAGTTCGAATCAACAGAAAGGATAGAGAAAATCGATCAAGTGGACGAACAACCAAGGAAGACTCTTCAAGCTCACCACTGGAGAAGGAGAGATGTTCAATGGAGAACCAGGAGACGATGAATTCGAGTCAGAGTCAGAGTCGGAGTCCGAGTCGGAGTCTAGAGAAGTCCCTAGAGAGTCTCCTCCTGTCGTCACTCCCACTCCCCTTGTTCCTCCTAGCTTAGCATCAAGTAGTAACAACAGTTTGGGAAATGTCCCAACAGCTGTCCCTTTACCGCCACTGACTACTAAACAGATGGCCTCTTTGTTTCAACTCTTTTTCAAATTTTAATATGAATAAATCAGGTTCTGCTTACTCTTTGTATTATTCTGAATGCAATTCTGTTTACGATGATAATGAGGATGACCCAGACCCAGACTCACTCGAACCACCTCCTTACATAGCCAAAGAAATACTACAAGAGGGGGGAGGGGGACCAGTTATAGAAAACATTGAACCCATCAACGTAGGAACCGAACTAGAACCCCAAGAACTTGGGATAGGGACGACCTTGAGCCCCGCCGAAAGGGCCAGTTTTATAGACCTCCTACACGAGTTCAAGGACGTTTTTGCTTGGTCCTACAAAGACATGCCAGGGATCGACAGGGATATCGCAGAGCACAGAATACCAATCAAACCAGGTTTCAAATCCGTGATACAGAAGCTTCGTCGAATGAGGACAGAATGAGCTCTTAAGATCAAAGAAGAAGTCGATAAGCAATTCAAAGCCGGGTTCATCAAAGTATCCGAATACTCAGACTGGGTAGCCAACATAGTACCCGTACCCAAGAAGGATGGGAGAATCCGTGTTTGTGTTGATTTCAGAGACTTAAGCAAAGCGAGTCCCAAGGACGACTTTCCTCTACCACATATCGACATATTGGTGGATAATACAGCGGATCACGCGTTGCTATCCTTCATGGACGGATATGCAGGGTATAATCAGATCAACATGGCCTTGAAAGACATGCACAAAACCGCCTTCGTCACTCAATGGGGCACCTATTGCTACACAGTTATGCCGTTTGGGTTAATCAATGCCGGAGCTACATATCAACGCACCGCAACTACACTACTACATGACATGATGCATAAAGAAGTTGAGGTATACGTAGATGACATGATTGTCAAGTCCAAAGATAGAGAGGGGCACATTGCGAACCTTCGCAAATTCTTCTCAAGACTACGAAAGTACAACATGAGACTCAATCCACAGAAATGTGCATTTGGGATAACATCCGGCAAACTCTTGGGATATGTCGCTAGCCAACGAGGAATAAAAATAGACCCTTCCAAGATCAAAGCTCTAATCGAAATGCCGCAACCTCAAACAAAGAAGGAAGTTAGAGGATTCTTGGGCAAGGTGCTGTACATAAGTCGATTCATATCGAAACTCACCATAATCTGTGAACCTATCTTCAAAAAGCTAAAGAAAACAGATCACACCATGTGGGATGATGACTGTCAAAAGGCATTCGACTGAATCAAGGAGATACTAGCCAAAACACCAGTGCTCATGCCACCCCAACGAGATCAACCTTTTGGTTTATATCTCACAGTAACTGAAACAACCATGGGTGCCATGCTGGCCCAAACTGTGGGAAAAGAAGAAAGAGTTATCTACTATCTTAGTAAGAAGTTCTTGGAGTATGAGTGCAAGTACACACCACTCGAGAAGACATGCCTCGCTCTTGTGTGGGCAACGAAGAAGCTACGCCATTACATGCTTAGCTACTCCGTCAAAAAATACTCCAAAATGGATCATGTCAAATACCTCTTCGAAAAACCTGTTCTCAATGGACGCCTAGCGAGATGGACTTTGATTCTCTCAGAGTTCGATCTCAAGTATGTATCTCTGAAAGTTATAAACGAGAGCGTTGTCGCCGAGTTCTTCACAGAAAATCCCATCAATGATGCACAAACAATAGACACCTAGTCATTTCCGGATGAGGACATACTTCAAACCGATGTAGACTACTGGGACCTTTATTTTGATGGAGCGTCGAAATTAAGAGGATTTGGAATAGGAGTGTTGCTCATTTCTCCTGAAGGTGAGCATACACCACTCTCTGTCAAACTCGACTTTGAGGGAACAGATAATGCGGCGGAATATGAGGCTTGCCTCATTGGACTACAAGCAGCAGTGGGTTTAGGCATCAAGAATCTTCGGGTACATGGAGATTCATCTTTGATCATCAACCAAATTATGGGATCTTGGAAAATTCGAAGTGAAAGCCTAGCACCCTATCAAGCCAGGATAGACCAAGTTGCCCAATTCTTCGATCAAGTAACGTACCTACACCTACCACGAGAAGAGAATCAATTTGCATAAGCTCTTGCAAAACTTACATCTTTGATTAATATGCCGGATAATATGGTATAAATGCCTTTATGCATCGAACGACGGTCAGAACCAGCTTATGTGCACCAAATTACAGATGAAGAAGAAAACCCAGAGGAACCTTGGTTCCAAGCAATTCTGAACTTCAAACTCAACGGCACCTATCCACCAGACATGGACAAAAGGGGACAACATGCTATACGCTTACTAGCCTCCCAATAAGTTTTCATGCAAGGAGAATTATATAAAAGAACACCTCTTGGTGTAGTCTTGCGTTGCGTTGATCATTCACAGGCACGAAAAGTGATGGAAGAAGTCCATGATGGAGAATATGGCCCTCACATGAGTGGACCAATGATGGCAAAGAAAATCACGCGTTTAGGGTATTATTGGACCACAATGGAATCCGATTGCATCAAATATGTCGGACATTGTCATAACTGCCAAATCTTCGGGAATGTGCAACACGTCCCTCCTTCACTACTCTACACCATGACATCTCCGTGGCCATTTTCTGCTTGGGGAATCGACATCATCGGAAAGATCACCCCAGCCGGAACAGGAGGTCACTATTTTATTTTGGTGGCTATCGACTATTTTACCAAATGGGTAGAAGCGGCTTCTTATACTAGTCTCACAGCCAAGAACGTGGCAAAATTCATACAAACCAATATCATCTGTCGATACGGTTGCCCACATGAGATCATCAGTGACAATGGGTCACATTTCCAGGCTGAGACTGAACAATTGCTAGCCAAGTACAAAATCAAACATCACCATTCCTCGCCGTATAGACCACAAACTAATGGTGCAGTAGAGGCAGCAAACAAAAATGTTGTCATAATCCTCAAGAAAATGATTGACAATTATCGAGATTGGCCAAGTAAGATACCATTTGCCTTATGGGGATATCGCACATCTATTAGGACACCCACTGGGGCCACTCCTTTCTATTTGACCTACGGTATGGAATCCGTGCAACCAGTCGAGCTCGAAATATCATCCTTGCGTATTCTACTCGAAAGTCAAATCCCAGATGCCGATTGGAAAGAGGAATAGATATGAACAACTCATCCTCCTGGATGAACGAAGATTGCGCGTATTACATAATGTGCAAACGTATCAGGCACGTATCAAACGAGCCTTCAACAAAAGGGTTAAGTCAAAAAACATCAAAGAAGGAGACTTAGTTCTCAAATCAGTTAGAGCTCTTTTACCTGTCGATCCACGAGGAAAGTTCAAACCCAACAGGGCCGGACCATTTCTAGTCAAGTCCATACTCCCGGGGGTTGCGGTTAGAATCACAGACCTAGATGGGAATGAATTCGCCAACCCAACTAACCTCGACCAACTGAAACGTTACTATGCCTAGAATAGGAACAAAAACGCGCCTCGCGTAACACCATGTGTCGCTCCTGTGGCACGGAATAAAAAACGGCCCCTGGCCAGCTGAAATAAAGTTTATGTCACCTTGCTCTTGAATTTTGATAAATCGTCATCCTCATATCATCAAATAAATTGAATTGTGCGTTAGGAGTAAGTAAAGCTCATGCTTATTTTCTAGTTCATTACAAGCTCTTGCTTAGAATAATTATTCTTTTACATTTACTTGAACTACGCGCAAGGGTTTGATTTCAATTTTTAAATTGAATACGTAGGCAATCCTTCACAGGATACAACCCACTATTATTTTAAATGTAAATAGAAGGACATTTGCATATGCGTTTGGAATTCGACAAGAATAATAAAAGAAAATCATAACGGTTGCATAACCAATTAACCTTTTATTTATTTCCTTCCATAATAATAATAGTATGCCACATAATAAAAATAATGCTAAAATAAGTAGGTTAGGATTCTAAAAACCCCACCATTTTTATTACAAACAATAATAATAATAATAATAATAATAATAATAATAATAATAATAATAATAATAATAATAATAAATAATACTAAAACTTAAACTATTCTTCCATTTTCCCTTTGCTTTTGTCATTCTTGTCATATTTCCTATCTCGACCACGAGCCGGGCGCTCCTACGCTATCTCAGATCTAATCACCAATGGTCTCTCTCGTGGTCTAGCCTTGCCATTCTTATCAACCACCTTCTCAACGACGGGAGAAGTCTTCGGTTTCTTCGACCGATGAACAACTCGAAATCCGGCTTCTTCCTCTCCCTCGGTCAAGTGTTTCTCTTTCTCCTTCTCTACGTCACGAACCCTGTTGTCAACAGGCTCGCGCTTCCTTAGTCTTTCGCGCTCCTCAGGAGTAGAAGCCTTCCTCCACTGCAAATAGGAATCTGATACCCATAATGCGTTAACAGAAGAGTTTAGGAACCACATGTTTCTTTGAGCCCATTTGATGGCCCACTCTCTTCGGCTCTCAGTAGTAAGCGCCATGGCAGTCTGAGGAACAGTGTCAAGCCTCGGAATCGTTTGCTTCAATCCAACCTGCCACATCAGCCTCTCGGGGAAGATGCATATCATGAATTCCAAGCCAGGAATGTGCACCGATCGGGTAGGATCCAGAGACAATACTCCAGTAACAGACTTAAGATGCCACCAGGGTACAATCCATCTAATCAGGGGTCCATCCTCATTCTTCAACTTGTTCTCCCAGTAGTTGAAAACCCTAGTAAAATCCACCATGTAAAACCTGGTCCTCATTGCAATTGAGCGAGCATGATAAGCAGGAACATTAACTGGGGGCTCGATCAGTCGCAGACGCTCCATAAGCCAAACCTACCAAAGCAGGTATTAGTATCCAAAAAAAAAACGAACGAAAAAAAAAAACAAAAAAGATAAAGAAAGAGTTGTATTCTTTTACCTGCAAGATGATGGGACTTCCCAAATAAGGAAGGCCGTGGTTGGCTTTCCTGTTAACTAACCCCAATAGGATCTCTCCTAAACATAGGCAAGCTGGGCTCCTGCGCAGCTCCATCTGCTCAACTAGGCTCAAATAGCGAGGATCACCTTTCATATCCTCATCAACATGCTCTTGAAGGACATAACCATGCAATAGGCAAAACCCAAACGCCCTACGCCTCGCCACATAGGAGATAGAAGGGTCTGCCCTATTTATGAATCGATCGATAAAATCAAGCATTCGGACTCCTTTTGAGGTCACAAGACGATCAACCTTAGCTCTTGTCAATCCAAGAAAATCCCTAAATTTATTCTTATATCCTTGAGAAGTAGAAGGTATAGCAGGCATATGTTCTGGGTCCCAACCATCAATTGCAGCAATTTTTTCAGGAAACGGACAGATATCACCTCCGGGGAAGGCAAACACGTGGAAGTTCGGATCCCAATACTCAAGACAAGCATCCAAGAACGGTTTGACGACCTTAATTATCTTCGAGCTCAAAATCGATCCAAAGTTGTAGGCACCCATATCGTGTTTCTCCAGATTTGAAAATTCGTTGGTCCATTCTTTGAGACGGATTTCTAAAGTATTCATGATGTTGATGTATGATTAATTAGAGAGTTTTTATGTAATAGACGGAAGAAAGACGGAAGAATTATGTGAATAAAACCTCCATCGACGTCTATATTTATACTAAAAGCCGTTTCCTAAAATCTGTCAGGACGGGCACACTGGGGAAATGGCGCAGCACTTGCTGCGCCTCTTCAAAGGGATGCAGCTCATGCTGCGCCTCTTCCTCATCTGTATTTCTCTTATTTTCCGCGTTGGATCTTTCCTAATTCCTTAAAGCATAATTTCCTATTCGTATGGGTTATTATTTTTGGTAATTCCGTCCAATTACCGTATTTCGAGTTTCCTAATTCCACGGGCACGTATTTCGAGGCGACATCGACACTTTCGTCAATTCAGCACACTTACCCATTTCTTTTTAATTTTCTTTTTTGAGGAATCATTTCACCAATTTAATTATTTATTTTTCAAACTTATCCATTTCTTTTTAAATTTTTTCTTTTTGGGGAATCATTTCACTCCCGTTTCATATCACATTTTAAACTTATAAGTTTTCATATTCTTTTTTTAGGGGGTAACCTTCTCTACCGTCCGGTCATGTTCGGCAAAGTTTTTTGCATTTTTTTCGAGTCTTTCTCTTGCGCTAATTTAGGCCATGGGTACAAATACGTGTTTTATGTGCAATTTCTATGTAAATTTCGGTAGTATGACGGCATAGACCGTCATCTACCAAACCTGTTCAAAGCTAACCTGCAGGTACAAACAAGACAACCCAGCAGCAAAGGCACTCAGGCCGTCATATATACAACCAAAAAGAAATATGTACACCAAACTGGGGGCTCGTGCCCGAAACAAAGTCCGAAAGTCCAAAATAAAGGTCCTAAAAAAATGTACAAAAGTGTATGCAGTACAGCCAACAACAAAAACAACAGGAAAACAAACGAACTACTGTTAGTCGCCGCCCAACTCGATAACTCTCGCCTCGAGAGCAGCGATCTCGGCGTCGCGGACCTCTAGCTCCCTCAGCAGGCGAGCTGTCTCCTCTCGGGACTGCGTTAGCTCTCGCTCCAAGTCACGCTCCCTCTGCAAATCACAAGAATTGGCTCATGTCAATCATTTCAAACAAAAAGAAAGTTAGAAAATGAAGTAAACAGAATGTTTATACCCGACGTCCTCGACCGTCAGCAAGTGCCTCGACAGCAGTAGCCCGTAGCCGGTTGGCTACCCTCCACAAAGCCACGAACCGAGATGGCGCTACCTGCATTTCAATAAACAAGGATTCTCAATGATTTGACAAAGTTAAACAAATGTATTCTTATACAAAAGCTAATTTAAGTTGGGGAACTTACCCTCCGAATCAGATGCTGCCAATCATCCAGGCCAGCATCTGTCACCGCCTCGCCAAAGTCGCGAAGCTCGAAGACCGTCGTCATCCCCGCCGCGTCAGTGTACTCGAGGGTCTCGGGGTACGCTGGGGGCTCGACGCCTGCCGCCTCAACCTCCGGCAAAATTCAAATGGTTTCCATTAATCGATGATCATTCATCATGTTTTCAAACCAATCGAAAGGAAAGTGAAGTACTTACCACGACCGGCCAGTACGCCAACCTGCGGTAGAGGAACACCGAGTAGTCCTCGCCAGGAAGAAGGAGAGTGTCACCACCGACGTCTGCCAAGTCAGCCCCCCTCTCAGCATCATAAGGCTCCCTGAACATCGTTCGATGAGGGTCGATGGGGACCGTGAAGGCATCTCGAGAGAACTGGCGAGTCAAACGCTCGCCCAAGTACCACACGGGACCCATCGACGTCCTCAGCAGCAACCGGCTCGAGCTCCTAGGTCGAAGGACCTCAGCCACAAAAGGAGGAACGCCATTATAGTCCGCCCAAGGTCTGGGCACCCACTAAGATAAGCAAATGAGAGGTTATGATCAGTTCTAAAAGAAAGCAATGAGAAAGCAAACGAAGAAAGGTGAGTCGAGGATACTCATGCCCTCTAGCTGAAGAGCGTTCACATCCTGTCGACAGACGTCGTGAGAAGAACGCTGGCTCTTCGTACGGCACATCACCCAATCCCTCACGACAGGATAGGCTCTCTCCCACGGCTCCGTCCTCTTGGGCGCAAAGCCCGGAAAGTAGGAGTACACCCACGCCTGCAAACGAGATAATCAATAACGATCTTTCGTGATTCGATAAGAAAAAGAAATGATCTTTCATGATACGAAGTGAAGGTTCATACCTCTAGCAGCAGTCCAGGACCAACAGTGGCAGGAGAAGTCCCCTTCTTCACCAGCTCCGGACGAACCATGGCCCTCATGTAGTGAATGAGGACCGCAAAGCCAGCAGTGACCCAGTCCCAATGACCTAGGCCACTCAGGTCAGAAAGGAAGGGAAGAAGCTTCGTCGACAGCCTCTCTCCCTTGTGCCCGAGGTAGAGCGAAGACAAAAACCACCAGAGCCACAAACGAGCTCTCTGCTCCACAGTACAGGGAGGAGGAGGAGTCTCCCTCCCATCGATCACCACCATCGTCGGGATCTTCCCAGCAAAGTAATCCCGGACGTAGGAACTCGGAACCAACCCAGGAAATGCAGCAGCTTTTGCCGCCAGGTTCCAGCCGGTCAAGCTCTTAGCCTCAGCCGAGTCCACTCTCATGGCTGTCTCCGGCCACACCACAGCCTCGGTCTCACACGGCAAACCAGAGATCATGCCATAATCCTCCAACGTGACCCCAACCTCGCCAAAAGGCATGTGAAAGGTCGAGGTCGTGTCCCAGAACCGATCAAGGAAAGCTCGAATCAGGCTAAGGTTAGCCCGAATCTTCCTTCCCTTGATATCCCTCCACGCTCGTACCAAAGCACCAAACGCTCCCCGCTCGATGATGGTCTGCTCCTCCGCCGACAGTCTCCCGTAAGCCTTCATCATCGTAGTGTAACCCGAGAAAGACCTGATGTTCCCAGCCTCCTATTTTAATTCAAAGCAAGAGCTATCTTTAGCTCGAATGAAAGAGGAAAGGAATAGCAAAAGAATGAAAATAAAAGAATGATGAATTCAATTTACCAAGCTCTTCACCGTCCTATAGGAAAGGTGACTCTCCGCTGCCCAGATGAGATGTCGGGTATCCCATCTCTCAGCCCACTCGAGTGCTCCCCTCAGCTGATGACCGCCTCGTCCAACATTGGCCCGCATCGGGACCTCCTCTTCAACAGCCTCCTCCTCGACGACCTCGTCCTCAGAAGCTGCCACTGCAGCAACAAAAGCCTGCTCTAACGCCTCCTCGAGCATACGAGAAGGGTCAAGAACAGTGTCCACGTCCATGGGACCTCTCCCTGACATAGAAGCCTCGTCACCTGCAAGAATAGGGTAATTTAGGCTGCGTCAATAGACGACGAGCCTTAGTTAGGAGATTTTCGAGCCTTCAAAGCTCCGAAATCGCTCTTTTCTCGCCATCCTTCGCCATTTCTCCTGAAACCCGACCGCTCATGTGGTAGTATGGGTCAAGTCAGTCTAAATTGAAGCCTAGTCATGGGTTCGAGTCGGAATTTCGACAGCATTTCGTTATAACGGTGATTATGCCCTAGAAAAGTGTCCTGAAAAAACCATCACAAATCAAAAATACGAAATGGTAGGAAGTTTACCCATCATACAAGGATTCCAAATATCAAGTTTCACCACGAATGGGCAATCATAAGGCTATTTTTGAAGCAATTTACGGTTCAGCCGTGAGACCGTCACAATTTCACTCAAACGCTCAAAACTCAATGAAGATTTGAAATGAACACATGGTTATGATCCTTATACTGCCAATTATCCATTTACAAAGTCAATTTTACAAGGCAAAATCGTTTGGGGGAAAAGCCCCAAATTTTCGACATTTTCAGGGTTGAAAACCCTAATTTGTCGGTCCAAATTGTTCAAATGCGGATGATTAATGCAAAAATAATACACATACCTCGATTATTCATGGCAAATGCAGGATTTGGATCAAATTTTGGCGAGAAATGGTTGGAATTTGAGAGAGTTTTGAAGGATTTATGTTTCGAATATTATGAATAAAACACGATTTTTATCGAGTTTTTACTCAGACAGGGACACATCCAGGAAAGGACGCAGCAGGTGCTGCGCCTTTTCTAAGAGACGCAGCCCATGCTGCGCCTCTTCCTCCGTTCCCCTCCAAGTCAATTTTCGAAAATTCGTTATAAGTTCGTTATTTGTGGGCCCATCTTTGGTGCGCCTCTTCCTCAACACCATATATCATATATTTGGTCCATTTGATGTTTATTCTTCGCCCAGACCCGTATTTTCGAGCAAACTGTGAACTGTCGTGATACTTTATCAAGACCTTGCTTGCCATAATGAGCGAATACCCTCTGACAGGTGTTTTGACACACCTCGGTTATGTTCCCCCAGCGAGAGTTCCGGATAACCAATTGTCCCTCTCAAGACGTGGAGATCAGCCTCAATTATGTTCCCCCAGCAAGAGTTCCAAACAGCCAATCGTCCCTCTCAACACGTGGAATTCAACATCAATCTCGAGTTTTGCCGAAGTTTGTTTTAAGACCGACCCAAGCAGATTTCTCCCAGCAGTTCCTGCCGACGTCCTGCTGCCCCCTTCAATCCTTCAATATTACGTTTCGTTTCCCCTTGGAGTCTGACAGAGTAAGGAGTTTCAAGGAATTTCAGGTATGGTCTCTTCTTATGTCTAGCGAGCCTCCTTACATAGTCTAATGGACTTTAAATGACCCTCCCCGATAGTCGACAGACTCTAAAATGTTCCCGACGACAGGTCCCTGGCTCAGACCCCTTGAGCCGCCTCGCGTCGCCATAGTTGTCAGGTTGTAATCTTCGATTGACCTGATGGCTATACTTTGACTTTCGCCTTGTCCAAGCCTCGGTCAAAGTGGGGGCTCTGTAAATACCTCATTTCTGCACCTCCCGCAAACCACCCGGTGATGATTGGGCCGCATGTTTGGTACACGGAACGATTTATGACAGTTCGTAAGTTTATCATTAAGTAATAGCTCAAACACTTGTGTCAACCCCTTTGGTTGTCATCTACGTACCATTACGGTCGTTTTGACAGTAATTAGAGTACATTTGGAGTCCGGGTCAAAAACCGTCTTCATTTTCTAATAACCATTTAAAATGCCGAGTCGGAATATTCTGGAATGTTCCGGATATTTCTATTCCATATTTTCAATCTTTTAATCTTTGGTAAATTATATCCCGAAATTATTTTATAAATAATAAGGAAATCAAGGTCAAACCGCAATTCCATAATAGAAACGCGGAAATCTTTCTTCCGCAAGAGGAAACCCTGGGGGAAAGGACGCAGCAGGTGCTGCGCCTCTTCCCCAGCTCCTTTCTGCGTATTTTAAGATCTTTTCGAAATTTACTTCCAAAATTTCAAACCCTAATTCCTTCGTGTGATTAGTATAAATAGGGACATTCGTTCCTCATATTTCTCACGCGAGTGTCCACCCTTCTCTTCTCCCTTTGCATTCTAAGACCACGCTCTTGCTTTTTTGGCGTCTACGTGCTTGAACTTTCGACCACGTAAGCTCGGATCCTTCTGAGTACCAGCCACGTTTTGCATGACCGACCAATTTGACCAACTCCACATCAATCAACTTAATCATTTTTGTTCGTTTTCCTCTTAGAGGGCACTTTCGTCGTACATTCGAGTCGAGCATCACTAAAAGTTAACTTAGTTAATCTCGTTTTGTCAAACATGTAAGCCTGAGAGTGTAAATCCCATCTTTTATTATTGTACTTTATTTTTGTAATCATTATTGTGAGATTCACGTCGAAATATATTCAAAACCGATTTACAAAACCTTTATTCAAACCCTTTTTACGGATTAACGGGAGACGGATGTCGAGAAGGAACATAGCAACTGTTGCGCCTCTTCCTGAGGCTGCCGCAGTTCCTGCTTTCCTTCTTTTGTTCGTTCGTTTATTCTTTTCTTTGTCTTTGTTTGTTCTTATTTCGTTAATACGATAATTTTAACATAATAATTTTAACATGTAAATCATTAATAATTTATCATCATTAAATTCCCGACTTAAATCCCAAGTAATTAATATTTGCGGGTTTTCGTCATTAAAATTAATTCGGATTTTTAGAGATTCGATTCATCAATATCAAGTCTCTGAAATTCATCTTTGTATATTTGCATCTGTTATTTATCATCACCATCATTAGTTCGTCGATAATAACCTATTTAAATTTAATTCGTTATTAATCCTTGAAATTAATCTTGTAATTAATTTGTTCTAATTAGTTTTATCTCATGTTTTATTGTTTTAATGACCCATTCATATGTAAATAATCCATTAAATCACTTCCATCCGAGTCAAATATTATTAATCGAGCATTAATTCACCAATGAACATTAACGATATGCAATTCCGGCTTCACAGCCAGAATTCACCTCAGGAACAGACGCAGTGAGCATTGCGCCTCTTCTAAAGGACGCAGCACTGCTGCGCCTGTTCCGGGTTGAATCCTGCCCCTGAACTTCCGTTGTTGCTTTGACATAGTTATTAGCTTACGTATTAATTAACTATTACTCGTACTATCACCTAACAATCTGTTCGTTAATTTATTTTCCCTTTCTTTTCTAAAACTATCCGTTTTAAGTGTATTTTCGACGTAAATCAATTAATCCGTTGTAATTATTGTAATTTTCTTTATTGTATTTATATTGTATTTCTTTATCGTATTATTTGTATGCTCTCACATGCAATTAACCTAAATTCCTACCTCGACATTAATGCATGTTAAATTACATGTTCACCGACTTAGTTTAATCTTCACATGCTAGGATCAATTTATTGGATGTTGCATTGCATGCATATAATCAATAACATATCAAGTATAGATGATTTTCCCTAATCATTAGTAGAGGCCGTTATCGAGGCGGGTGGGATTAAGTGTTCGATCAAAAGAGCTTCCTAATACGTACCCTCACCCCTTACTCCAGATCTCTGTGAACATCCGTGTTCATTGGCATCCACGACAGTCATTCTAGATATAGAATGCTAAGGGTAACGAGTTCTTGGTGTTCATGTCACTACTTTGTGTCTTGACATGGCATGAGGTATTCGAACGGTTTCCAATTTTCCACAATAAATTGGTGGCGACTCCACAAATGCAAAGCTTGCTCGTTTTCACCGAGCGACCCCCCGTGGGCCCGCGTCCACAGTATCCGGTGGAGAAAAGGCTATTTTACATGCCTTGAATCAGTTTGTTGAGGATCGTGGTGACGACGTGGGCCTTTCCACGATGTTGGTCGACTTCCAAAATGCTTTTAACTTGGTTGATCTGAGATCATGTTACGAGAGGTTCATCGTCATTGCCCAGTTCTATTCCGATAGGTTGAGTTTTGTTATTCTAGTCATGTCAGGCTTTATTATGGGAAGCATGGCTTATGGTCTTGTCGGGGGTCCAGCAAGGTGACCCTTTGGGTCCTGTGCTTTTTGCGTTAGTGTTGCATCATTTTGTCTATAAGATCCGAGACTCTTTTGACTTGAGTTTGCAGGCTTGGTACTTAGATGATGGCACCATTGTTGGTGATACCTTGGTTGTGGGGAAGGTTTTAGAGCTGATTATGAAAGATGGTCCTCGATCGGACTTCATCTTAATGTTGGTAAAACCGGAGTTCTTAATAATTGTAATATAAACTAATAATGTTATTATTTAAAAAAATTATAACAACCCTGAAAATGAACCACAACCAATCACCAGTTTTAGAAAAGCATTCTATATAAAATGGATCTAATGTGATTTTTTATGTATAAAAAACATTGGCCGCCCTGCCGGTGGGTTTTATTTACTATATAAATATGATACCTACTGGCGGGATTTCGTTAATCTTTGTCTAAATTTTTTTAAGTTTTTTTTTTTAAAAAAAAAATAACAAGCAAAATAATATGATTCTTTGCTACCTCGTCCAGATGTACTATGCATTTGCCAAAATTGAAATTTTCATTTGACATGTTGAGTTAAATGAAACCCTCTAAATATATGTGTTAATGTGTTATATAAAAAAACAATCTCATAATAAAATGAAGATTAATTCGAATAATGTAATTTATTTTCGCAATATATTTTTTTTACTCACTACAGTACTTACTACACTTTCCATTTTTCTATCCCTAACTACAAAACATCAAACCTAATTCTCTCGACCTTCTCTATTGTTAACTTTTTGTTCAAAAATACACAAATTTCATCAATCAATCTATCCCCTATTCTATCCCCTATTTATTAAATGAATATGCATCCTCACAAATTTTCCCTCCAAAAAGCATCTATCTAAATAAGGTAACTAATACTCCATCTTATTTACTATATTCTTCCCCTTTCCTTTTTGCACAAGAAATAAGAAAGTGAATTTGGAGCACACAAAACACACTGCCCCACATGCAATTTAATTTGGACCACACAATTCAACCCTAAAAGGAAATAAGGAAGAAAACATGAATAATCCGAATAAGGAAATAGGGAAGAATATAGTGAATAGGAGGGAGTAACAATTATATATATATATTAACTAAGTAAGGTAACTAATAATTATAATAATTTATTTCATTAACTTATTATCTTTTCACTAAAATTAATCTTTTCATCAAATTATATTGTTTTGACAAAAATCTAATCTATAATCTTTTAATTAAAATATTTTAATAAAAAAATTGTATCAAACTATGATTTACTAAATACTTTACTGATTCTATTATTTGAGAATGACTTGACTTATACTATGCATAAAAACCAAATTATAAACCGTTTTAATTACTTTTGAAACAAAAAATTGAGAAAATTTATAAATTGAAATCATTAGCTTTGCGGTAAAAAAAAATATTTACAAAAATATATTTCAACATGCTACTCAATTCTTTTAATTATTTCATTTTCAACTTTTTATTCCTCAAAGCAAAATGTGATGAGAAAAATGAACAACTAATGAGATACCACTATTATATATCTAATTTAGTAGAAATAAAAAAAAAAAGCTTTCTAAGCCGTGCATTTAATGCACGGAGTCTAACCTACTCTATCTATAAATATAATAAAAAGTCAAACTGTCCGGGTAACAAAAATAGGCTCGCTAAAACTAATGGGCAGGTATGGACTAATAAAAATGTCCATGAACCGACCCACTAGACCTGCTAAATTTATCTACATGACTACTTTATTAATATAAAAAAAAAATGTATATAACTATAAACTAACTAGTTGTTACACAAACTTACGCAAAATGAAGTCGAGCTAAAAGGATTTTTTTTGTCTCTAGGTAGTAGGTTAAGAAAAGGAATGTTTTTTTTTTTGTTTTAACTTTGAGCCCACGAGCCCGCTAGTAGGCCCGCCTATTTTGATAGGCGGGTTTGGACAATTAAACTCAGCCCTCTATAATGGACACAGGTAATAAAACTAGGCTCGCCGAATAATTTTTTTCAAGTGTAGGCCCGCCGTCCATGTCCGGCCCAAACCTGCTAATGCATGATCAACTCTATTATATTTCAACTAGCAGAATTAGAAAAAGTGTTTGGTAATTTGCGAGTTTAGGTTAATAAATTGTAGTATCTATGAATAAATGATTGATAAATTCATTTATTATAATCTACTAAAGTGAATATGCTTGGGGAGATATTGAAAAACAATAGATTGGAGCTTAATCTACTGTTTTAATATGTCACTAGTTTTGTGCCCCGTGAAATTCACGGGATGTTTTGTTTTGAGTGTGATGTTTCTAGTGTTTTTAGTAATTGAAATTTTATAAAATATCAAAACATATAGTAAGCTGACCTTATGAATAAGTCATCATTGATTGCGTACTAAAATTACGGGCATTTACATGTTAATATAAAGATCAAAGTCGATAAATTAAATAAGCCAAAGTAGGTGAATATTGCTATTTTTTCGAATGTAAAATGATGAAAAAAAACAAACAAATACCAAAATAAAATATACATTTGAAAAAAATGAAAAAAAAATATTAGTCATTCACGTTGATGTCGTTAATCTTGTAGTTAGTCTCCAATATATAGTTATTTAAGCAATCCTAGTATTTTACTTCTCCATATAGTCTTCTTTTTCCAACGAATTAACCCTATAATAAAAAAAAGTAACTCAATAATTAGTCTGAATTAACCAACAAAATAGTGAAATTTGTTTTATGCAATATTATCGTTATTAACTTAAGTTTTCTCTTAAATATTGAAAGAAAAAGGGAATGAGAATGAAGTCGTAGAGATGTAAGTATATTAACCTTTGAATAGCTCAACACCACAAATCTTGATAACCCCTAAATGAGAACAAAACAAACACAAACGATGGAATTGAAAATGTGATGAACATTTCATAACCCAATGGAATTTACATAAAAAGTAAATAAATTAGTTAATAATTTTAAAACCTTAATACACTTAGCTTGATGTTAATAGAATGATATGAAAGTTTAGTGATAGTTCTACTGACGATAGAGATAAGAAAAATTTTGGATTATAAATTTAGTTTTCCATCAAAAATATATAAAGAATTGAGGATGCGTTTTATGACTTTTGAGCATCCTTTTTTCATTATTATCAAAATTAATTTAGGTATAAATATGAATTATTATAATTTCTTTTTTTACAAGATCCACTTTACAAGAGATTGATTTAAAATGTTGTCTTATTATGTAATTAAAATATGACATGTAAATGATGATAGTTACTTTTGTTTGCCTTTTAATTAGATTTATATATTTTATATTTAGATTATTAAGTTATAGATTTTTCTCATTATTATGAAATTTAATATACATAAATATGGAGCAAAGGAGAAATGGAATGTAAAAGGTTTGCTTTATTATTATTCTTTTTTTTTTATTTTTTTTAATTTTTTTTTACAAAATCCACTTTGCATGAGAGTGGTTTAGAAATTATCTTATGAAACTTAAAATATGACATTCAGATAATGTAGATAGTTTGGCTTACTTTTTAATCATAGATTATAGTTTTATAAATTCAATTATTATTCCATGCATGTCATATTGTCAATATAATTAAATAATCAATAAAAATGAATAAGAATTAATGGGGTGTGAAAATATCATTTGAAATGAAATTGAATGTTCTAAGCTACCCTTTTAATTAGATAGTATAGATTTCATGCAATGTTATTGATAATTGAGTATGTCATCTTCCTGCAATTTTAATACAAACACAAAAACAAAAACTAAATAATATTCTTACTATTAATAAATTTAAAACATAATAAGGATAAAAAGCGAAAGAATTCATTTAATTATCTATGTATGTATAATTTACCTACCAACTTTTTGAATAAAAATGAAAATTAGGATTGTTATAATAGTTATATAGGAAACGTTTTGTTATTAATTATTGATTAATTTCAACAATTTATTCGAGGAAAGATAAACGATTTTGTGCAAAAATAAATAAATTATAATGATGGTGAGAGAAAACCAAAAAACCATCCTATTAAATAAAATAAATTAAAGGTGAAATAAATAAGTAGATTAATAACCAAATTTATGAGAGAAAAATAAAGAGTTTGTATTAATTTATTTTTTGTGTTTGTAATTAATATTTTTAAATTTTTTTTTTGTACTTATAAGCATGTCACAATTTTAAAGATAACTTTTTTAATACATAATCTAGACTTTTATAATATTGTATAAATAAATAATCAAGTAATCAATATAGACTAATTAGTATTTACCAATAAAAAATCGACATGTGGATTAAAATTAAATGTTTTAAGTAGCCTTTTAACTATATTGTATAGATACAATTTTTTTTTTTCAACTTCATTTATTCTTCTTCGTTCTTAATTTCTTACGTATTTAGTTTTTTTTATTTCGAATACATATAATACTACTCCATATGAAATATCTTGAAATTATTAACTTATAGTTAATGTGTATTTTTTTATTGTAGTTTTTTTTTTTGAGTTAATTAAGTTTAAAAATAATGGAATATGGATGGATTTTTAAAGAAAATAAGTGAATTAAATTAATGCAATATAATAATAAATTGATAATCCATGTCATATTAGTTTGCCAAGTCACATTGTTATTGTGTACGCGGCTTTTTTTCATCCCATGTGGCATTGTCTACGTGACATTTTTAGGCTAGCCTTTTAATAATATTTTATAGATTTACCAAACATATAAACTAGTAGATCGATGAGTCAAACTTTTTAAAAGTCTTAAATATGCTGAAAATTCCCCAATTTTATGTTTACCAAACACCTGCATCATTTACCTAACACTCCTAAGTGAATATGCTTGGTATTGAAAAACAACAGATTTGATATCAGGCTAATGTTTTTGCCATGTTTGGTAAACAGCAGATTAATTTCAGCATAAGAAGATTGCAAAGCATATTATAAATGACAGATTTTATTAGAAGGTTGATCAACATATTTTAATTAGCAGAATTAGTGCAAGTGTTTGCTAATTAGCAGATTAAGATTAACAGATTATTAGTTTTCTTTATAAAATGGGTTAAATTTTCTTATCTTAGAATATGCTAACAAATATGTTGGGGTAAGCAGCATACTCTTAAACATCATATTGACTTCAAATATGTTGTTTCAACTTTCAATATGTTGTTTACTAAACACTAATTTTGGCATATTGATTGGTCAAACATGCTAAAAGAAATATGCTAAAATTTTCTTAATATGTTGTTTACCAAATATATTGTTTCAATATATTGTTTACCAAACACTAATATCTTATTTACCAACCACTTAAATTAGTAGATTGTTTAGTCAAACATGCTAAAAGCCATGAAAATGCCAAAAATTTATTGGTATGTCGTTTCCCAAACAAGACCTTAATTAACATGTTGATTGGTTAATCTACATTTTTTAGCCTGATTTTTTTACTAATATGTTGTTTAAGAAGCAAGGCCTTAGTGATGAAATATCATATTTTCCGACTAAATAAAAAATCATTGTCAAAAAAGGATCTGCTATTTTAAATGGATTTCACAAAAATTTTAGGACAACGAATAAAATTGCAGAAGTATAGCCGACAACTGAAAAAGTTCTATGTACATTACGCTACTCATCACCTCAACGTTCTTGAAAAGGCGACGTTTTCAACTACAAGTGTTTCACAGGCATAAACCTTAGTGGACAACAGACGTATTAATACAACGAAAGTTTCCGACCGAGAAAATGGTAACATTTAGATAAGACACTAATTCTCAGACAAGACGGTCCCACGTGCCGAAAGTTTCCAAGGAGAAAACATCTAAATAAGACCTAATTCTCCGATAAGACGGTCCCACATGCCGGAAAAATCATCAATGAGCTCGTGTGAAGGTGTGATCTCACAAAAAGTCCACATTTCAACTTTTCTACTCCAACTTTATATAAACGGGCACAAAATCTTGTGTATATTCTCAATCCTTCACTCAATCACCCTACAAAGACCATATAAGCAAACAAATTTGAGTGAAGATCAGTCCAAAAACACAATTTCCTTAAAAAATCTTAACTATTAACCTGCTTAACATTTTCTTCCTAATTGTATTGCTTATTTTCCATGAAAGAATCACAAAACTCCTGTCAACAAAACCCTGAAGATTTTAGCCAGAAAAATGCTTTTAATTTTCCCTATTTCAGTCCATTCTTATCCAACATTCAATGTTTGTAAGCAATATAAAAACCCTTCTTCTTTCTATCTCCTTATAACCCATAAATTTAATTATTTTATTTTTTAATAGTTTTACTGCTGTTAATTGTGGGTTTAAGTAATGTTTTTGTGTTAATTAAGGAATTATTGTTTGTGGGTTTTCACAGCAATTCTTGTTTTTTTTTGTTTTGTTTTGCAAATCAAGAAAATGGGTTTATTTTCATGCTTTGGTTTCTGCAAAAAGTCTGTCAAGGTTGAAGATACTGATCATGGTGCACCCATTCCTGGTATTTGCTTTTCAATTGATACAAGTTGTAAACTTTTCTAATAATGTGGTCATTCTGTGCTGAATCGTGCTGAATTGTGCAGTAGACAGGCAGAGGGAGGATAATTTCGAAGGGAGTGGTAAGATATTTTTACTCGTAAAAGCGTATATGAGACGGTCTTACATGTGAGACCATCGTCCCATGAGAATTTGGGTTGGTTTCACATATGTGACCGTCGCCCCATGCAATGTAATGTAGCTGCTCGCTTTAGTACATTTGCTTTAAGTTTTTTTGATTCTTGGATATGCTGTGTAAATTTTGTAGATCATGGTAGTCGTGATGAGTCTGTTGGGGCCAGAAGTCCAGCAAAAAGCTTCACATACCGCGAACTTTGTGCTGCGACTCAATCGTTTAATGAGGCTAATATGATTGGTGAAGGTGGTTTTGGGAAGGTTTTCAAGGGAAGGCTCGAGTCAGGGGAGGTTGGTGCTTGTTACAGTACTATAATTTTCATTTTTTTTGTTGTCGCCTTGTCGGTCATCTTGATATTTGGAGATGTGCATATATGAGTATGTAACTGTATAAACGGGTATCTAACTATTTTAACGCGCAAAACATTTGATAATTACACGGTTTAGTAATGACATGATCCGTCCTAGATCCTTATTGATATTTATTCGCATTTGTTTGTACTTGATAGATTGTTGCAATTAAACAATTGAATCATCAAGGCCTTCAAGGAAGTCAGGAATTCATAGTCGAAGTTCTCATGCTTAGCCTTCTTCACCACCCAAACCTTGTGAACTTTAAAGGCTATTGCACTGATGGTGATGAAAAACTCTTGGTTTACGAGTACATGCCTAAGGGTAGCTTGGAAGATCACCTATTTGGTAAGCAACTCGAAGCTTTGAAAGGTTATCGATATAACTATTTTAGTAGTACGTAGTTCTAATTTTCTCATGTTCCTAAAGACCTTTATTTGCTAGCATTGTCTACCTTTATTCCGCATTTACATTGCATTGCTTCAGGGATGCATAGTTCTTTATATAATAGCACTTGTGAAGGGTTCGAGGGAGAAATAGAGTAGCGTAAGAGACACGTAATTGGCTATACCTTTTTTTTCCAGTCTAGAATGATTGATATAGTAATCCTTGTACTCGGAATGAATGCCCTTCCATTCCTGGCCTTGGACTAGCATATGATCTTATTTAACTGCATTCATGATTTGACGAGGGCTCAAGATCTTGTGTTGTCGGAGTTTTCATGAAGTTTTTGTAAGCTACGTTAAAATTCTTCAAATATGGAAGGGATCAGGGGACGGAGACTATGGCTCGGGATTTTAGTGCATTAAATGAAGCGTAGTAAGGTTTTATAAATACACCGAATATAGCAATTTTTTCTTCGTAGCTTCCGAGAGGATCTAGGGGTTTAAATGTACTTTTAACTTCAAGTGCCATAGAGGGTGCTTGTTCCATTTTCAGTCGAGTTAAAGACTCACTATTCTTTGGTGGGGGCGACGATGAAATAAAGTCCTTTTTATTGTGAAGTAGCAGACTAGCAGTAATTTTGTGCAATTGAGTGGCAACTTTTTTGGGTCAGTCATAAACAGCCTCTCTAATATAGTGGTGATCCCTCTTTATCCCATTGGCAGAGAGCTCTCGATACATTGGGCTAATGTTGTTATAGAGGTTGCTTTAAAGGTTGTAGTTGTACTGTCGACCGTGGAAAGGGAATTAATATAACTCTGTACTTCCATCTTTCTTTACTATTGTGGCCACCGATAGCAAGTTATGTCTAATAGCCAGCCGTCTGTTGTTCATTTTTCATACTATATCCGAAGCCTTATGTTTTTGTGTTTTCTTTTTATGTTTTACCTACATGAGATCCGAGTTATGATGCACTAATGTGATATCTATTCTGTAGGTATTTACATTGATTGTTCTACTAATGTTGTTTATTTATGGTTATAGCTTGATTGTGGTGAAGTAGCATAGATAATTGAAAAGGAGACCGAGTCGATCTTCTGCAATGATTTTGAATGAAATCTGTCTACTTTACCAATTTCATTCCAGATATACCATTGCTTAAATGCGTTTGTCGACTAGCTTAGCCAGTAAAGTCAACGCGGGGTGATACTCATAACCTACGCTTAAAATCTGGCAACATAATAATGTACATTTGATTATATAGCAACGCTTACGATTTTATTTTCTCTCTTATCATTTTCATCATGTTTTTCAGACTTGGGACCTGAAAATGTTCCACTAGATTGGAACACTCGCATAAAAATAGCAGTGGGTACAGCTAAAGGTTTGAGGTATCTTCACTGCTCGACTGATCCACCTGTGATCTTGCGCGATCTGAAACCTGCAAATATACTACTGGACAATGAGTTCAATGCCATGCTCTCTGACTTTGGACTTGCCAAGTTTGGGCCTGTTGGCGACAGAACCCATGTTTCTACTCGGATCATGGGAACTTATGGGTATTGTGCACCAGAATATGCCATGAGCGGGAGACTGACAGTCAAATCCGATGTCTTTAGCTTGGGTGTTGTTCTATTGGAACTCATCACTGGGAGAAAGGCATTTGACTCTAGGAGGAGTCGCGCAGAGCAGAATTTGGTTGACTGGGTGAGTTTACTTGCTCTAAAAATCATTTATACTGTCAATCACATTATATCCATGACTTATAGGTTAGATCTTTTATACACTCAGTGTACAGTATAGCAACCAGAATCTGCATTGATAGATCATTTCCAATTTTCTTCGTATTTCGTTCACCTCTTCATTCTTGGTTTTCCTGAATGAGTAAAGCATACCTTTTCTGACCTGCTGATTTATTTCACCTGATTACTAGAACTAATGGTTTGATGTATGCTTCCATTGCCTATAATTATACATCTATATCTTGTTCTATTGCTATGATCTTCTCCAGTGTCGCCCTATGTTCAAGGATAAGAGAAAATTTGGGAAGCTGGCAGATCCAGTGCTGCAGGGCCGATATCCACCTCTCTCTCTTTATCACACTTTAGCCATAGCTTTCATGTGTCTCCAGGAGCTGCCCACTGTCCGTCCTCTCATTACCGATGTGCTTGTGGCACTTGAATTTGTTGCTTCTCAACCATATAATCCTGAAGCGAGTACTTCTGGAAGATCAATCCCTTATCAACCTTCACCTTCCCAACGAGATCGAAGCAGATACTAGAAAAGATGCGCTATTACTTCTAAACAACGAAATAAACCCCCATCAATTGTTTATACAGTGAAAAAGTTTACTTTATCAGCAAGGACTATACATAGTTTTCCAGTTTAGGTTCGATTTTGAAATCCTGACCTCTTAAGTCTCCGTTATTTTTATAAAAACAAAAAGAAAAATTACTTACGAATTTCTTTATTCATGGCAGGTGAAGAATCTGAAGATAGCAGATTGTTTCAGATATAGAATTGTTTCATGTGTCGATTGTTTCGCATTAGTGATAGATCAATATCAAGATTTAATTGCACAGCTTATACCTGTAGTTAAGCCAATTTCAACTCAATGTTAAGATTTTACCATATAGTGGAACTAGTGATACTGTGTTCACTATACTCTTATCTCTTTGGAATTGAATGTATAATCTTAGTTAATGTTGCATGTTTTAAAATCCCCTTTTAGTACTACTGTAATAATGTTACCATCAGAATTCAAAAGACTCGTCTGGTCGCTTGGGTACGGTTAAGAGATGGAAGTGGCACGGCCCATGTCCATGAAGGTGGGCTTCGTGTTGTGACAGTGAAATGGAAATGACAGCCCACGGCCCATGCGTGCCGTGTCGTGTCGTGCTTGAGCGTAACGAGTGCAACCCTCGTTTTTAGTTGCCAACGTGGAGTTTGGAACCCTGAACAGAACGTCGGTGATAAGCCGGAGGAAGGTGAGGATGAAGTCAAGTCATATCATGCCCCTTATGTCCTAACAATTCCTCCACTTAAACCCAATTTTTTTGTATTTTGATCGTGCCGGGGTGGGTTGTGCCTAGGCACTAGGGGTGTTCACTAGTTTCGGATCGCACCGGATGAACCCACAGACCGGATTGAAGAACGGACCAGATTGGTACCTTTAAGGTCCGGTTTTTTCTGGGTTTAGACTGAACTGGTTCCATTTTTAAGGGTAAATTGATTTTTTTTAAGTGTGGACCGGACCAGAGACGGTCACCATAGTTCTTGGGACCCAATGATCGGACCGGTATGTATGTGGTCCGAAACGGCCGGTCCAAGTCGGTTTGGTTTACCGGTCCGAGCCACTTTTTGACCACCCCTACTAGGCACAGTCTTTTTTTTATCAAACTTCGGCCCAAGCACATCCCATGGCGTGCCGTGTGCTACTGAGTCGTGTCAATTACGTGTTGTGCTAAAATGGGTTGTGGGCCGTGTTGGGGCATGCAAGCCCAATAGTCCGCGTAATTGGATTCAGTTCATTTTTGGGCCTACGTATGTTTTTTGTATCCTATTATAAGAGAATTATCGTAATTACTTCATATGTCTCAATTATTTTTAAGGAAATGATAAATACAACTCAATATCCATTGGGTTGTATTTAAGAAAGTAAAAAAGGAAATAAATATTTAATATATGCATTAATTGCATTAATTTATGTATAATTTATTTCCTAATTTCTAAATTAATACCAAATTTAAAAGAATATTAAATGTTTAAATACAACTTATTGGATTGTATTTATATTTTCCTTAATTTTAATATCATTTGAATATTCCTTAAAAATAAGGAGTGTTGAATTAACACGGGTGTGAAACTAGTGACATTCTATTATGGGAACGGTGTAAATAAACACTCCACAACTTGCTTTGAAAATCATCCAAATTTGATTTAGAGAGTAGAATTTGAATTTAGTCATAACTCATAAGGTATGTTGACTTAGACTTGTCCAAGTGATAGTAACGAGAGTCGAGACTCGAGAGTAATGCCTATGCCCACAAAAGGCGATGCCAGAATTTAACATCGTCCTCAAAACTCCTAGTACAGATTGTACTGATAACAACTTGTAGTACTAATTCACGCTATCTCAACAAAATAAGGACTGATTCACGAACAAACTCTTTCGACCTTCTGCGAACGCGAGATGGCCAATCTTGCAATACTCTAGAATGAGTGCTATAACTATTTAACACCTCTTTGTCTAAAAAAAAACTATTTAACACCTAATGAAAAATTTATTACCCTAACCGGGACAAACGTTATTAAGAAATTGTAAATATTTGGGTATTTTGTCAGAAGGTGCCTAACATTTAGGTCACTTTGCACGGAGGTACCTAACATTATTTTTTTTGCCCAAAAGTACCTAAAGTTTGTATGCTGTTTGTTAACAAGTATCAACTAACGTTTTCCGTCAAAAAAGTCAAATTTGGGGTTTGACTGAACGATGAAAATGTTTTGTTTAGTTATCTCCTTAATTCCTTTCCTTAAAACGGATTAATCTCATAATTTAACTCATTTTCCACCTCTCCACCAACTCCTAACCTCACCCGTTTCTCAAAAGGGTTAGTTAAAGCTTGTGAATGATAAATGTAAAGTGCTTGTTAATTGTAATTATAGGATTTTAATTTAAAAAATCATGTTTTATGGTTAAGTCAAGACGAAATCTAGACATTTTTGACGAAAATAGTCAGTTGGTACTTGTTAACAAACAAAACATAAACTTTAGGCACTTTAGGGCAAAAAAAATAATGTTAGGTACCTGCGCACAAAGTGACCTAAATGTTAGGTACTTTTTGACAAAAAACCGTAAATATTTTGGAGATCTCCAATCCAATCCGTATACTAATTTCATGGGTTCAATTTCTTCATTAACGATCAATCAAATTTGGGAAATACTCCCTCCATTCAACTCCACAAGGCCATTATGCTTTATCACTTTTGCCAACGCGGCTTTTACTCGGCAAATATTTTTAGTTACGTATTTGCAAAAATTATAAAAGTTGATATTTTTAATGTACTCTTAAAGACGAATCAAATAAGATCTCGCATTAATATATTTCCACTTATGTATCGAGAGAAAATTGAAGTTGAATGTCCGCCCGCTTGTGAATAGTGTGCAAAAGAGATAATGGCCTTGTGGAGTTGAATGGAGGGAGTATGAGATTGATGCTTTTTTGTTTTTTTTTGACAATCGGGTTATCGAGAACTACAGCTTAATAGCACGCTTAGCTAACCTATGAGCGGCTTTATTACAAATTCTAGGAACATAAGCAAAAGAAATACAATGAAAATTTGCCGCTAGATCAAAGATGTCGTCAATAGTATTCCTGGTCCAATGTTTTAGTTGAGAATATTTCAGGACTTTTTTTTTTTTGAGGAAGAGAATATTTCAGGACTTGAGTAAGAACCTGCAGATAATCAGAGAAAATGTTAATATGAAGGATGTTGCGAGAGAGTGCCCACTTCAAGGCCTCCCTGATTGCCAAAGCTTCCGCCTGCTCCGCATTCTCAGCACTTCCCTTGATACAAAATTCAGACACAACTTCATAATCTAACATGATACACCCACCAAACCCAACAGCAAGCTCCTTAGACCACGCAGCATCCACATAAATATGAGACCGAGAGCAATTCAGAGAACTCTGAATCAAAGGAAAGGATACTCCGTTCCTAAGGTTAGTCAAGTCTTCCTCCAAAGGTGTTTGGAAAGCTATGGACCCCAGATTCCTATCTTCAGTAGTAAGAGCCAGATAAAAAGAATCTTGATATAATAAGATAGCACCACTAGGAGAGCACTCAGTATTATCAAAGACCTTTCTACACCTTACCACGCAGATAGTCCAGATAGTACACAAAAAAGAAAGACAAGCCTCTTGTTTATTATCAGCCTTAAAGAGAACCGAAAACCATTTGCAAACCCAAGACTGGAGGCTCAAATTATCCCCAGATTGTGCCCGAATCCCCAGAAGACTTCCCGCCCAAACTCTATTAGCAAGTGAACAATCACGGAAAAGGTGATCAGGCGTTTCCGTTTCTTGTGAATCACAAAGTAAGCATGTGAAATGGTCATCAAAACCCCTTTTTAAGAATCCTTCCCCAATGGGCAACGACTCAGTAAGAAGTTTCCAAATAAGTATGATCCAACTTTTGGGCCCCGGTAGGTTCCATATGATTTTTTGAAAGACACCCATACATTCATCTGGAACTCTTGAACGGTCCTTCGGGGTTGCTAAGGTATTCCAGGAATTTTTAAGAGCAATATGATAGCCAATCTTAACTGAATAATTCCCGGACGACGAGGCCGACCAAAAGAAGTTGTCGTTGCCTTCAGAGCATCGAATCGGAATAGCAAGAATGTCTTTCGCAGAAGTTTCATCAAAAAACATAGACACAAATCTCTGGTCCCAACAGTTATTGCTATAGATAAGATTTTTGATTTTCAAATCACTCAGATTAGGTGAAGCAGTAAGAAGCTCTAAACTTAGTGGTTTCGGCACAAAACCATTAACCCATCTAGTATTCCAAACACGGAGATCAGAAGATGGAGAGATGTTCCAAGCTAAAAGAGGTTTAATGAGTTGAAGGCCCCAAACAATACCTTTCCATCCCCGCGAAGAGTTACTCTTGCCCTCATTAAAAAATAGATCACCATCTCGCCACTTTAAGCCATATTTAGCGCTAATAGAATTACTAAGAATAGAATCTGGGTGAGAAATCATTCTCCATCCAATCTTGGCTAAAAGTGCTTGGTTGAACTCCATCGTACGCCTAATGCCCAGACCACCATTCCCTTTAGGTTGGCTTAGGAATAGCCTACTACACCAACTAATAGAAGAAGATTGAACCTTCTCATTTCTATTACATGATGTAGGTAAATTGGTCACATCAAAGAATAACATTGTTAACCAAATGGGTTTGGTGTAATGGTTGCTCACTTTATTCCTTAACCATGAGGTCAGGAGTTCGATTCCCGTCTATGGGAATGAAGCAAACTCTTTGACCAGCCGCCGTTTACCTTTTCGTGAGAGCACCTGCGTCGAGGGGATTATATACTATTGTCGACTGTGGACACCCCGGTTTACACCAAAAAAAACATTGTTGGTGAGTTTTGAGACAATCAAAACTTACCAATAATCTATCAAAGTTTTGGCAAAGTGTTAAATTGAGTATTTAAAACCCAAGGCTCAATTTAAGACTCTACTCGAGTCTTCGCACAACTTTTTAGGGTTGTCATCCAATAAATCCTCTCATGTGTTATGTTTTTTTTCTTTTCTTTAAAAAAAATCACATCCAAAAATGAAGTGAAAAATTAGAGTATAAGGGATAATCTATAAAGTTTCAGATTTGAACAATAAAAATAAAAGTTAGTGAAAAACTGATGTGACAGAGTCTTAACACTGATTAGAGTCTTACCAATAATCATACTTTAATCAGATAATAACTCAACTAAATAGATAGGGAAGTTGAGATCGAACCACAAGGGCGGTGAGTGCCGGTGACAACGAGCTAGGGTTATAAGTCTCATTTTAGTTATAGTTTAGTCGATTCAAAGAGGGTTGTTTGAGATAATTAAGTGATTATTTCTAAACTAGCTAATTAATCAAACTAAGAGACATAAAACAAACAAGAAGTAAATTTGAATGCAATAAAGAGAATTAGGGTCGAGGGCTCACTAGGCAGTACAAGGGATTGTCGGGTTTTTCATTGATTATATGATTAGAAGAGGTAAGTAGGCAAGGATAGGCTCTCTTGAGTCTCTATCAACCATGGGACGGTCATAGCGGGCTTTCGCAACTTACCAAGTCCAACCCATTTCCAATGAATGCATGTCTCACTTAAACCCGATTTTCGGTTTTAAGTCTAGGTTAACTAAATACGGCGTCTTGTTAGAGATGGTTTTGATCTTGTAGAGGCAAGGCCATTTTGGGGGACTCTCAAGGTGTCTAACACCGTTCAAGCAAATTTGGGTAAGTTATCTCATTACTCGAATCGTGATGGACGATATTATCCGGAGGCTTGGTATGTGTCAAAGTCGTGTTTTTAGTTCTTATTCGGAGTCTTAATGCACAAAATTTAAGAACGCGTAAAAACATATGATTTCAATGTACACGTCGACTTTGGGAATGTGTAACATTAGATAAATACAGAGACATAAAGATTTAGAGGGGTGAATATAATTTTGGAATACTCACGTGATATCCCTGAGATTTGACGTTTTTCACGTGGTAACATAAATTTTAAGATTATGCATGTGATGTCCTTAAAATTTTATTTTGTGCACACTATGCCCCTCCTTCGCTTCTCTGTTATAACGACATTAATATAAGACCATTTTAGAATGCTTAAGGGCATAATTACTTAATTAAAACACATAATCACCTAATTAGGTCTAAAAATAAACTAATTCTCCCCCTCTCATTTTTTCACAAAACACAGAAATCCACATCTCCTCTGAATTTTTACCTCACCCAAAAACCACGATCTACCACCACACCCACAACACAAAAACCACATACCCAACCTGAAAATGCAAGGCATTTGATGGAAAAATGGTAAATCTGGTAGTAGGAGCAGGCGTCGATTAGAATGGCTAGGGTGAGCTTTTAGGATGCTGGTGATAGGTAGGTGTCGAGAAGGATGATGGCGGAAGAGGAAGTAGATTGCCAATGGTGGTAGGCGGGTGGAGAAGGTGATGGTAGACAATTGGCGTGGTCAAGTGGTGGTAGAGTGGTGCCGGAGATGGTGACAGAATAGTGAAGTAAAAAAAATGGTAGATTAAAAAGGAGGTCGACTCCTCGGTGGTTAATTAGGTGGTTGTCGATGGGAGGTGATAAAGTGTTTTAACTAAATAAATTAGGTTCTTCAATGAGCTACAATGACCTTATATTGATTCAAGACTAACGGAAGAAGTGAAGGACGATATAATGTAACACCTCCATACACCAAGGTGTCTTACCAAGGACTACCTTAGCATATCGAGGTGCTACCATCTCGGTTGCCGAGGTAGAGTATATATCAAATGGACCATAATAGAACGTTTATTAAAATTACAAACTGTTTAACCAAACTCAAACTGAAAACCAAACCAAAATTGATTACAACTTCGAAAAGAAACCAACAGAAAGCTAATGTTTAAGACAACAGCGGAAGCTAGCTAAAGAACATGTGATGACTCTGCCCCGTCCATATCCCGCGTGCTATATCCACATCCAATACCTGCTAAACCAACTGCTCACCATCTCCGAATGGATCACCATAATTTTGAAACACAATAATGGGGTCAGTTAACTGCATAACCAAAATAAGAATTACAATAATACAACTCAAACAAACTGTAACCAATTCAACAATCCTCCAACTCCAAATATAACCAGTAACCGACTGCACACCGAAGTGTGTAGCCCCGTCAGGTTACCCATCGCAATAGGTAACCCACACCGCCAGTGGGGACCGCAACCTTACCACCTAAGCCCCGCTCATCGGAACGAGCGAACCCAGATCATTAATGTGCACATCCCCCTTGTGACGGGAGCCACAAGGGGCGAACATGGGGTTGGAACCATCTCCGAAAATGGTCCCGCAACAACAACCGATCACAGTACAATCTAAATCATAATGATAATGACAATACAAAACAATCAACCACAACCACATCTTATAATCAATTATACAACCGACTGGGTAGAGAAACCCTACCTTTTCGCAGTCCAAGCACACACAAGTAACCGCAATAGCAATCCGCCATGAAACCGTCACTACTGCGATTGACACGGAATAAGATGCTAAAACTTAAGATCTAACAACCTTCGCATTGGAGATGATTAGAATGATTAGAGAGGCAGTTTACGTAGTTTATGTTTGAGAAAAGTGATTAAGAAATGATTAGAAACTGTTACCACGCCTTTATATACTTCTCCAACAATTTTAATCAAAACCGCGGAAAATAAACTTAACTGAACCGGCCACTCGGTCGAGTACCTGACATACTCTACCGAGTAAGCCATACTCGACCGAGTACCAACAAGCTCGGTCGAGTGCTAACACTCCAGTAGCCAAACTCCAATCACCTGATGACCCACTCGGTCGAGTATCCCCCACTCGACCGAGTTCCCTATACTCAGAAACCTTTGGTATTACGGTCTTCCCTCCTTAAAAACGAACTTCGTCCTTGAAGTTCACACCCATACCTACACAGCATGCACACATACCACTCCACCAACCAACACCATTCAACTTTGATCCTCCAACTTTGACATTAACTCACCCAATAACGCCTACCTCAACAACGCAGCTCACAAGATAGCATCAATCATATAATAGCCCACCTAACTCCATAATACTATTTATCGAATACCAACAACACCAGTGCCGCCAAATTTGTCTTACTTCCATACCGCTCACTAGTAAGTCCAATACCAACACAATCCACCAAGCGATATGTTACATTCTACCACCCTTAAAATGAACTTCGTACTTGAAGTTTACTCACACTCATAAACGTCACCACCAAAACCGTCAACACTATCACAACCATACTTACCTACAACCTTAGTCCATAACCATACATATAAAATATATACTACTACAAGCATAACCTTTACCTTTAATAATATTAACCACAAGTCCATCCTTATCCTACACCAAGACTCAAAACTTCCAAATACACTGCAACATGCATAACCATCGAACTTTTTCTGTCGCATCCTACCACCCTTAAGATAAACGTTACGTCCTCATAGCCCAACTAATACTATATCCTTAGCTATTTTTTCCCATTATCACCGTCTCATGTCACTGATCACTGACTATAACCTCAACACCGACAACCATTCCATATCCAAGGCTTTCTTTCTTTAACAGTTTCATACCTCTAATCACTCTGCAGACCACCTAACATATACCACAAAATTCTCAGCATAACCACTACTTCAACTCTTCCACATTACCGCACAACCACATTCTTCCCTATTCACGCACCTATCCCCACAACATCACCCACGATCCATAAATTGTTACACACTCACTAGGTCCTCAAATTTCCCTTTTACTGCCGCCAAACTCGTCCATAACTTAACATGATACTAATTCCCAACACCCCATACTTACTTCCCCAATAAAGGTTATGAACCACCTGCAGCTTTCAGCTCAGTATACACATGCTCCCCGAATTACTTGCCACAACTATGTCAAAAATGCCTCATCTAAAATAAGGTCGAAAGTATTTCCACAATATCCCACAACTATCCCATCAACAAAATATCATTGTTCTATGACAACAACAACCACATGCACAACTCTCTTCCATATTAAACTCTACTATCACCCACAAGTTGAAAATCACGGGAAACAACAGTAAACAGAATAACAATCTATATGTCCATACTAGGCTGACATATACTTTTAGAAGTTCTTCTCACAAGTATCCCGCCTACTCCATCACAACCGATGATGGCATCGCAACACCGCCACCAACAATCGCATTGCATCGCAAAAATACCCGCATCGCAACACGGAGTACCGTGCCCGGATCGCAATCAGGAACACTGTTTTGGTCAAAAAGTGTCAAAACACGATATTTTATCTCGTTAGGGGTTAAAGTGACCTACTCTTTTTAGCCTCGTATCGGGGGGTTAAATTATATGTGAATTATGACGAAATAATGATGTAAATAATGTAAAGGGCAAAATAAAGGAAATAATAACACTAGAGATTTTGGTGATGCGAAAAACCCGATGTGGAAAACAACCACGGGGGGGAGTCGGTATCCCGCCAATAATCCAGTATTCGATAATTAGAATACAAATATAATATTCAACAAGTTCATATCCGTTGACGAATAGTTTATCCGATGCGTATATGGGATAGATGATATGAACAATCGGTATACAGGTTGATCATTAATTATTGTTTGTGGGTTTGGCGTGGTTAAAGGTGTATTTGTAGGGGATTAAGTTATGATTGGTGTTGGCCATGTTTATATGATATGTAATAGTTATGGGTGCATGGTCATATGAGAATATATGATGATCTTGGCCTGTTTGTCATGCGGGATGAATATTTAACATAGAATGATGGTGTACCAGGATCACTCATGGTGATGGATGGTTATCGGATGGTAATATGGCTTTGTACGTAGGTTTCATATAGGTTTTTTATTGTGTTTCTGGTAGATGTCTGATGATCCTTTATTTCCTCTAATCTCCTTGTATTTATAGTGAATAAACCCTAGTGGGTTTATTAGGGTTTCCCACTTAGTTGCCTTGTTCCTCAAGGTAGAGTTTGGTATCAATTTGGACTTTCCTTATTCTGAATTTGGTAACAACTTGGACTTCCTTATCTCACTCGTGGTCTTGTCGATATCTCAGTCCAAGCCGAGTTCTTCTTCCTTCGGTCCATGGGCCCGACTCCCCCATGTATGACATGGGTCCATTTGCTTTATTAATTACCCACTCGTCTCGTGCCACGTAGCTTAGGCCAAATAGTGAATTTTGGCCCAAACAGTTTGCCCCCAATTTCGCTTCTCAGCTTCGTTGAGGAGGGAAATTGACTCTTCAAATTCTGCATGCTATTGTCATTCTGCTGCTGGAACAAACAGCTGTTATGCTTCTGGATTGAACCACTGAGAGTTTGGTTGAACAAGATGTTGCCATTCTGCTGGAAGTTGGTACTGAAACTCTGCTAGATAAGGATGTTAGAACTCTGCTAGAATTGTACTTGAGCAGACTGCTGAAACTCCGATGGAGCAAGCTGTTGCCAGCCTGCTAGGTATGACTCATGGTAGATACATTTGAGATAATTCTACATCCCTGTTCGGTACCCATAATTCTGGTGCCATGATCTACTCGTTTCTGCTAAACCATACTCCGTTGTTCTAGCAGGCTGATTTCTATCACTCCTTAATTCTGCTAATCTGGAAGCTGATGCTCTGAAGATGCCGACTTGTAGATTTCTGCTAACATACTTTGCTAGCAAGCAGATTTCTGTTGAAGGATGCTCAGCCCAACTTGGTGGACGGCAGGAATTTGATGATGGACGCTGGGTTCCTGAAGGCGGACACTGTTGGTTGCCGTTGGGAACCAGATGGTTGACATTGGGATCCTGCTAGCTGACGCTGGGGACCAGACGGCTGATTCTGGGGACCAGACGGTTGACGCTGGGAACCAGACGACTGATGCTGGGAACCAGACGGCTGACTCTGGGGACCAGACGGCTGATGCTGGGAACCAGACGGCTGGCTCTGGGGACCAGACGGCTGACGCTGGAACCAGACGGCTGATGCTGTAATCCTGGTGGCAGATGTTAGAGAGAAGATGTCTGACACTAGGGACCGGGTGGCTGATGCTGGGATCCTGCTGGCAGATGCTGGGGAGCAGATGCCTGACACTGGGATCTTGCTGATAGCTGCTCAGGAGAAATAGTTTCCACCTGCCCTTACCATCCTGTTATCTAGTCACCAAGGGTGAGTCTTATAGTTGACACAAGTTTATTGTGCACTTGTCATGTAGGTGATACCTACAAAATGTCAGTAATGCAATGCATGTGCATGTGAGAACCCTTTAATGTATGATAAGGGCTATAGTATGCTATGAATGCAATGTCAACCATGCCTATATGTTTTGTCTTTGTCTATGGGGACAAGACATGTTTTGAAGGATGATAAATATACCTGCCCCTGGCCATGGGGTAGGAGTAAGTGTTAAGTCATTGCAGGATGTACCTTAGGTAAGTTTATCGTCGTTCTAGGACTGTTAAAATGTTTTGGGGACTTGACTTTGTAAGATGCAAGTCTTGGTAAGTGTTTTCAAATACGTTTCTTGTCGTGTCTACCCAAGGAGCGGATTTAGACTGGAGGTGGTCGTGTCAACCCAAGGGGCTGATTTAGAACTATCTAGCTGTCGTGTCAACCCAAGGGGATGATTTAGACATATGCCGCGTTTGACTACTTAACCTTGTTCATGACGCAAGGTGTGTTCATCATGTTTAAAGCCAACATGGACGTACTTTAGGCAAGTTTATCGTCATTCTAGGACCAATGGGGCATTGCAGGATTCTGGTAGCGCTCCACATGTGTGTGCATGCATGTTGGGGCCCTGATTGATTGCGTTGATTGCGAGGTACGTCCAGGGGGTGGTATCCAGAGTAGCTGGATGAGCTTTTAGCTGTCAGTCAGGCTCCCTTTCGTATGTTCCACATGCCGCCTGGTGAGGGTGCTCCTAATGGAGAAATGTAGGTTAGGCATATTGGAGTGCCATGTGCCTTGTTACCCCGCGTTTGCAGTTGACAGTCCTGCTATCAACACTTTCGATGTACCATATATATTAGAGTCCAGAATGATGCATTTAGAGAAGCCTGAAAATGGGAAATTCTACCAGAGCGATGTGAAGTACCTGATGCCATCTCATGGGGTGTCAGATTAATTGTGGTCCCAGGAAGCTTACAGACCACACAACTCCAATAGTAGTTTTCAAAGTTTAAAGAAACAAAAGAAAACAAAACGACATAAAATTGGTAGTTTGCCTACTACCGTTTTTTTTTTTTTTTTTTTTTTTTTTTTTTTGCTTTTCTTAATACATTACTCTGTACACTAAACTCTACTTATTATCAAAAGTGATACCTCTTCAGGTGGAGTATGTTCCATGGCTCGTCTATTAATTAACCTTGCACGGTCATTAAGTTACACGCACCACGACCAACAACGCCTCTAACCTGGTATGGAGATTCCCATATGGGGCATTATATGCCTGTCTAGGTGGTTGTACACCTTCAAGGTGATTGTATGCCTGTATAGGTGGTTGTACACCTTCAAGGGGATTGTATGCCTGTTTAGGTGGTTGTACACCTTCAAGTTAACTGTATTGTCCTTAGCTGATTTGTTCCGCCTGGTCATCTCCACCTGGTTCTGTTCCCCTTTCATACATACATACCTGTGGGTGGGAACCGAAACCTCTGGTGGTATTACTGCCTCTCCTCCGAACACCAGGCTGAAGGGTGTTTGAATCGTTCTTTGAGTTTCTGCCCCCAATTTCTTTTAACTTTGGTTTCAGGTTCTCAATAGTGAGTCAGCTTGTCCATTGGACTGCTTGTTTCTGGCTGCCATGGGGAATGTGTATTCATTGCCCCCTGCATGGTTTTCACAGCTTGGGTGTGGAGGACATGCACTTCTGCTTGTCATTTATTATCTCATATTCCGGTTCTCAGGGGACCTGGCTGATGGCAGCATGTATTGCTGTGATTTTTCGCTTTAGGAAGCTGATGTAAGAATGTGTTCTGCAGCATTCTGGCTGCTACCTGTCTCCTTTATAATCAGGGTGCTAGGAACTTTTATGTACCGCCAGATGTCGGGCAGATGTTGGGGATCAGACGCCAGAAATTGGGATCCTGTTGAGGACCAGACGCCTGTCACTGGGATCCTGCTGGCGGAGCGATCTAATACTCATTAAAAGTCGGAGTATCCTGCAAGCAAGGTGATCTGCAAGCTGCTGGCGGAGCGACCTGATCTGCACGGAAGAAGGCTGTTTCTGCAGGCAGAAAGTTTGTTGGCGGAGCGACCTGTCCTGCTGGTTGGGTGGCCTGATTTGCATGCAAGAAGGCTATTTCTGCAGGCAGAAAGTTTGTTGTAGGCAGCGTTCTGCTCTCTGCACCTTGCATTTCGCAGGAGGACGCTATTTGATCTGGGGGAAGAGTGGCAAGTTCTGGAGCCCGTGTGACCACTTCTGCTGGCAGGAGAATTTAATGACGGTCCTGCAAGAAATATTTCTGCTAGGGCTGGCAGATGGCATAGCCAACAACCCTCTGACGCTCAAGGCAGTAGTTATACAAAATATAAATATTGTAATGAGATCACGAATTGATGAGCTACCTTAGGAGCAGCGTATGTGCCTATGAAAATGAATCTTCTTTCTTTTGCTTACCATTAATTACAGCATATAAAATGATGAGTATGGTTGATAAGATATCTGGGTTGAGTGGTGCCCCCAGGGTTGTGAGGGCGTCTGCAACAAGGTTCTGGTTACCGACCAGGGACCTGCCTGGTTTCTGATCTTTTCAGGTGCCCGACTTTTTCGGATGTCAGATTTTCAGGCGCCAGACTTTCAGGTGTCTGACTGGCAGACGTCAGACTTTTAAGCGACTGACTGATAGGCGTCAGACTTTCAGGTGTATGACTGGCAGACGTCAAACTTTTAGGTGTCTGACTGTCAAACGTCAGACTTTCAGGTGTCCAGACCTTCAGGTGTTTGACTAGCAGACGTTAAAATTTCAGGCGTCCAGACCTTCAGGTGTTTGACTGGCAGACGTCAGACTTTCAGGTGTCCAGACTTTCAGGTGCCTGACTGGCAGACGTCAGACTTTCAGGTCCGCTGCAAGCTCGAACGATCAGGTACCTGGCTTTCTCAGGTGCTTATCCTGCTTCCCTCGTAGGTACCAGGCCTACTCCTGTTCCCCTTATATTGGTGGCCATAACAGTGCGCTACGTCCAACTATAGGTCCGATGTCTCCCTCTAGGTTAGGGGTGCTTTTATCCACCTAGGTCTAAGGTGCTGGACTAAAGTAGGTACAGAGTTTACAATGGTCTGTGACTTAACGGTCGTCCGAGGTTCGGATTTCATGTTGTAAACACTTAGATGTGTCGTTCAATTGGTCATCCCTCCTGATATCTATTATTTACTCATAATGCTTTCAGGGGGTAGTCAGTTAGCACATGGACATTACTAGACTAAAAATAAGAACGCAATTTATAGAAGGCTATAACATGTGCAAGAACCAGTTTTTCAAGTGATGTGTACCTGGTCTTTGCAGGATGCAAAGACTTACTGAAATAATATTCTGGCTTCCAGCATGACATTGGCTGTTGTCTCGGTAACTGATAGGTATGGGGACCAGGATTCTCCTGGTTCTGGTTTGGACATCAGAGGTGGCGCGCTCAGATAGTGTTTCAGTTTCGTGAACGAATTTCATGCTCCTCTGCCCAATCGAGCTTTTAGCGCCTCCCAAATATGCCGTAAAATAATCTGCATTTACCCCCTTTCGCTTCTGGCTTCTGGCTCCTAGGTGCTGCTCCCTGTTCGAGCTACTGCTAGATTCTGGCTGCCTGGGTTGTTGGTGAAAGGGTTGCTGCGATAACTAATCCAGGTTGCCGTTCCGGTGTCTGCTAACTGCTTTCTGCTAACTGCTTCCTCAATTTTCGATTATGCTCTCTCTTGCATCCTGCTTCCTACTTCTTGCTTCCTGAATTTCCAATTCTGGTTCCTCGTGCTTCCTAAATTTGTGAGGGGGCAGCTGGTCGAGACTTCCTTATTCTGCTAGATCTCAGCGTGCTCGGGACCTGATTCTGGATGCTGATGAGATCAGCTTTCCTTAAATATTGTTGAGGTTGATGATGTCTCCGAGCCAGAGCTAGTTCCTGCAAGAAGAGATCAAGTAGATCTAGATGGGGGAGCTGGTGTTACAGCTGCTGAGGAAAGGATCCTTTTAGATAGATCTCTCCTTAACTTGTTCGGACTTTTGTTTGTCAGTTTTGGGGCTTGGCCCTTTCTGTTTTGCTTTGTTTCGTTTTTGTGATGTTTCTCGAGTTCTAGCCTGGCTAGGATACTTGTCGTACAAACTGATTACTGCTGCCTGCCGACCCTATGAGGGTGACAGTTGCTTGGAGTTACTAGGGTCAACATTCTAATTATTTTTGCCCTTGCTAGGTCCAGCCTGCTGGCTATATTTGGTTTGGTTCCTATCAAATCATCACGAGACCAAACAAAACAATCCATGTTAATTTTACGAAATTCAATAAATTGTTGATGAAGATTACCTGTATACTCTAAACTTGTAAGCACTGTTAGTTCTGGGTCCATCTTACCCATGTCGACTGAGTTTACTGTGACCACTAGGATTTTTCTCATGGTGTAGTTTCTATGTACGATGTTATGATGAGAGCATCATGGTGGTGTCCCTGAGTGTCATGAGCATTTACCTCGTCGAATGTGACAGGTGGCATATTCTCATGGCAAAGTCTGCAGGAGGACTTTAGGAGATCTTTTGTTTCCGTGTCATGCCTTTTTTTGCTGCTTAGTATGTTATGTCGCACAGTTCTGATCCATCTGTTATCACGTATATTATTCTAGGACAAATAGGAAGTGTAGAGGGTGAAACCTGATTTGTGGAGCCTATTTTACTAGACCTTACCCCCCACGTGATAGCAGATGGTCCAGGTTAGAGGTCATCATGGGCCGGGCCGGGCCGGGTTTGGGTCGGGCCCAAGCATTAAATTAAGCCCAAATGCGCGGGTCAGGCCGGGCCGGGCTACAAGTGCGGGCCTATTTTGTCGGCCCAAACCTGGCCCGCGCGGGCTTAAGCGGGCTTTCGGGCCGATTTGGGCCAATTTGGGCTAAATATTTGTCCTCTTGAAATAAGTTTAGAAATCCCCATTATGAAGTTATAATACTTTGTGTATTTGTTATCAAAAATTTCGTATAGAATTGTGTGATTTTTTTCGAGTATTGCAATTAAGAAGTAGTAACCTAATGTAGCTTTTATGAACGTACTGCTAGAGGTGACTCATACAAACTAATTGCACAATTTTTAGTAGTGTAATAATATATTTTAGTGTGGTGCTCACTGTATGTTGTAGTTTTATAATTGATTTGATATTTGTTTTTCTTTAGGCTCAAAAACATTGACTTAGCACGCCGATAATGGTAAACAATTTATCGGCACTAGTATGATACAAAAACATTAGCTCATTTTTTATCATATAAATACTGGTGAAGGAAAATACTAAGCCTTATCAGACTAATACATGTAAACAAGTTATTACGGCTTATTTACAATACAACAATTGATTGGTTAATTATTTTACTTAATGCTTATTAACATTCTTAAATTGTACATATTCTTAAATTTTGCATATGTTCGGGTTGGGCCGGGCCAAAATTCGGGCCGTAAAGGCGGCCCAAACCCGACCCTATTATATTGAATCGGGCCGTGGGCTTTTCGGGCCTAAAATCGAGGCCCAAGCTCGGGGAAAAATCGGGTTGGGCCGGGTCGGGCTAGCGGGCCTGGGCCATATGATCAGCTCTAGTCCAGGTTACCCTGTTCGTATTGAAAACTCTCTAGCAGCATTTATTTGTCTTACGGTGTTGCTAGTCATGTTCCTTAGCTTTTGGAGTTGTCACTCAACCAGGTTTACAAGTCCTGCAAGAAGGTTAAGAACAGATGGAACAATACCAAATATGTTATCTTCGCGATGACATTCCTGTAGAGATATGTTCTCCGGAGTTACTGATTACTGGAGTTGGGCAGCAATGGCTCCAGATTGTCATTTTGATTCCTGATGGTTGGAATTCCTGCAATGAGGAGAATTTTAGCTTCAACAGAATCAAAAGATAAGGTGTTACCTGACGTAGTCTGATCAGCATAAAGGGTGGTTGTGCGTTGGGCCTCCAGGTTGTAGTCTGGTGACTAGCTCCTCAGAGATCTGTCTATCTGGGCCATAGATTCTTGAGGTCCTGATCTGCATGTTAGCCTGATATGTTTCAGTCTGCGACCCTTTACTGAACATTCCTGCTAGTCCACCTGATGTCTGTACACTAACTGCTGGTACACTGTTGCTGATTTCTGGTGGATTGATCATTCCTGCTCTGACAGAGGCTGGTGGAACTCTAGGAACCAGATCTGTTGTACGACTCCAGAGGAACTCTAGGAAGCAGTTCTGCTGCAAGCATCTGGATGAATTTTGGGGAGCGTGTCTGCTGCAGGTATCTGAACCAATTCCAAGGAGCAAGTCTGCTGCAGGCATCTGAAGCAATTCCAGGGAGCAGGTCTGTTGCAGACATCTGAAGCAATTCCAGGGAGCAGGTCTGCTGCCGGACTCGGGCGTCTATCGGAAGTTCTGCTTCCAGACTCAAGCATCTGAAGGAATTTCAGGGACCAGATCCGATGCCAGACTCAGACGTCTGAAGGAATTCCGGGAACCAGATCTGCTGCCAGACTCAGGCGTCTGAAGGAAGTTTTGCTTCCAGACTCAGGCGTCTGAAGGAATTTCGGGGGCCAGATCTGATGTAGGTCTCTGGTAGGAATTCAGGGAGCAGATCTGCTGCGAGACTTCTGGAGGATCCCAAGAAGCTGATCTGCTGGCTTCCGGATAACTTCCGGGGAGTAGATCTACTGCTGACTTCTGCAAGATCCTAGGAAGCTGATCTGCTGTTGGCTTCCGGATAACTTCAGGGGAGCAGATATACTAATGACTTCTTGAAGGATCCCAGGAAGCATATCTGCTGCGAGACTTCTGGCGGATCACATGAAGCTGGTCTCCTGCTGGCTTCCGGATAACTTCCGGGGAGCAGATCTACTGCTGACTCCATAAATAGCGATGAGATCTCGCTCGCTAGCAGACATGGCACCGGAGATTGACTTGATGACAACTTGGCTATAGAAATCGATCACCATGCCCCACGGTGGGCGCCAAACTGTTTTGGTCCAAAACTGTCAAAACACGATATCTCCTTAGGGGTTAAAGTGACCTACTCTTTTTAGCTTCGTATCGGGGGGTTAAATTATATGTGACTTATGACGAAATAATGATGTAAATAATGTAAAAGGCAAAATAAAGGAAATAATAACACAAGAGATTTTGGTGACGCGGAAAACCCGATGTGGAAAACAACCGCGGGGGGGTTTCAGATCCCGCCAATTATCCACTATTCGATAATTAGAATACAAATATAATATTCAACAAGTTCATATCCGTTGACGAATAGTTTATCCGATGCGTATAAGGGACAGACGGCATGAACAATCAGTATACAGGTTGATCATTAATTGTTGTTTGTGGTTTGGCGTGGTTAAAGGTGTATTTGCAGAGGATTAAGTTATGATTGGTGTTGGCCATGTTTATATGATATGGAATAGTTATGGGTGCATGGTCATATGGGGATATATGATGATCTTGGCCTGTTTGTCATGCGGGATGAATATTTAACATAGGATGATGGTGTACGGGGATCACTCATGGTGATGGATGGTTATCGGATGGCAATATGGCTTTGTACGTAGGTTTCATATAATTTTTTTATTGTGTTTCTGGTAAATGTCCGATGATCCTTTCTTTCCTCTAATCTCCTTGTATTTATAGTGAATAAATCCTAGTGGATTTATTAGGGTTTTCCACTTAGTTGCCTTGTTCCTCAAAGTAGAGTTTGGTATCAATTTGAACTTTCCTTATTCTGAATTTGTTAACAACTTGGACTTCCTTATCTCACTCGTGGTCTTGTCGATATCTCAGTCCAAGCCGAGTTCTTCTTCCTTCGGTCCATGGGCCCGACTCCCCCATGTATGACATGGGTCCATTTGCTTTACTAATTACCCACTCGTCTCGTGCCACGTTGCTTAGGCCAAATAGTGAATTTTGGCCCAAACAAACACAATAACCACATTACTAATAAATGGTGTCCTGACACAACGATCATCTCACGACTTATTCAACCACGCAACATGTTACACGGAATAACCAGATAACAACTTTATGAATATCGTACCATACCACTACTCATGAGGTCAGAACATCACACAATTACTTACACACATCATAAACCCATAATCAAATCTAACTAGCCAATCCTGATCACGTAAATTACCATCCCAATAATGAACATCAAATCCATCAACAAAATTACCTCAGCATTCATTCCAATTCTGTCCTCGATTGTATCGTCACCTAGCTCACCACCAAAGTCTCATACCATGCAAATACTCTACCAACTTCTTACTTCCTTAATTCCTCAAAACTCATGACTAACATGTCGTCCTGAAATTCCTATATAACCCTTAACTCACACCCTCATGATAGTATCATACATCTCCATGATTCCTTACCTTCGTGCCCCATAACTTTTGCGAACTTTCACTCAACTTACTCTCATCCTTCTTGTCTCATTGCACTTGATAACACGCATAATCCACTCAACTCATTATTCCTACTACCTAACTCTTTAATCATTCCGTTACCTTCTCATTACTTCCCAAAAATCAAATTCCATTAGTCTATATCGATAACTTCTCATTCATTTCTTATCAACAATCTCTCTCATCATGCTACTCCCTCATATTCACCACCAATAGGTCACCCACTCAATGGTTTCTTCTTTATTGATTACATCTTCCTTTAACATCTCCAGAAATCAAGATTCACCTCATCCAGTTACTTCCCAAAGAATTACACAGTAGGTCCACCTCCTAGTAATCCAAATTCCCAAACACAACCACTACATACAAATCCATATTGCGGCATCCATCGACCTAACCTCACTAAACACCATTCCTTTCCGTTCTTCTATCACGGCTTCCTGTGGACATAGGCCATCAGCGTCGCGTAGCATCCCGCGCGTTGGTTTCGAGGCGGCGACACTTCTCCCACAAAACTCCGGCGCGAGCCAAAGCATGTCATGGGCCGTTACCGATTTGTAAGTCATTGAAACCGGTGAAAGGTTTGACAAGCCTGCATTTGTGGAGTCGCCACCATTTTTTATGGAAAATTGGAACCGTTCGAATATGTCGCGTCATGTCAAGACACAAAGTAGTGACATGAACACCAAGAAATTCGTTACCCTTAGTATTCTATGTCTGGAATGACTCTCGCGATGCCAATGAACACGGATGTTCATAGAGATCTTGAGTAAGGGGTGAGGGTACGTATTAGGAAGCTCTTTATTTGAACACCTAATCCCGTCCGCCTCGACAGCGGCCTATACTAATGATCAGGGAAGTTATTTATATTTGATATGTTGTCAATTGTATGCATGCAATGCAACAAACACGGATTAATCCTAGCATGTGAATTTAACTAAGTCGGTTAACAAACAATTTAGCACTCAATTGGTTCGAAGTTGGAAGTTAGATTAATTACATATGAATATTCCAAAGATATAAATGATACAAGATAAATATGAAAATACGAAAAATTACATGATATAAATTACAATGTATTAACCTGGATTTACGTCATAAATATGCTAAAAAAAGACTTGAAAAGAAAAGAAAAATAAAAGAAACAAAAATAAATTAAAATATGTGAAAATACGTCGAATTATAAGCGATAGTACGAATAATAGTCGATTAGAATCCTAATTCGAAAGCCTATGTCAAGACGAGAAAGAGTTCGGAGACAGAAACCGACCCAGAACAGACGCATCAACAATTGCGTCCTCTGGAAGATACGCATCACATGTTGCCACTGTTCATGAGTTGGGTTCTGACTGTGAAAGTTAGACCCGCGGGTTAGTTATTGTTCGTTGGTTAATTTACATTGGTTATTGACATAGACTCGAGTGAAAGTTATTTAGCATGTTTATGTACTGAAGATCGTCATAAGGTGAGAAACGGGGAATTAAAACGAGATATTACAACGGATTACAAGTTATGGTTATTTACAATGTCGGATTGAAACTTAAACTATAAATAAACGAGAAAAGAGTTAAAGGTTAATGAAACTGGAAAAATAAAACAAAGTATGTACAAAAGAAGAATTCTAAAGACTCGATTTGGAAGAATCGAACCTGCAAAATCCGGGTTTGAATAAGATGACGAAAACCCGGAAATATTAATTATAAGGGATTTAAGTCGAAAAAGATTGTAAGAAAGGATTTTATAAAATAAACTTTAGAAATAGAAACTCGAAAAAAGGTTTGGAGAAATAAAGAAGAAAAAATGAAAAAAAGTAAAAGACGAAACAAACGGAACCCGGGGAAGAAGAAGAAGTACAACAACTGAAGGCAGCCTTTGGAAGAGGCGCAGTAGATGTTGCGGCCTTTCCAAAAGGCGCATCAGTTGATGCGATTCTTCCCCACGTCATAACTCTGTTGTTTCCGTCAAAAGGTTGTAAAAAAGGCGATTTTAAAGACGATTTTGAGCATGCTTATGACATAAATTCTTACGTAAATTATAATACATAAATTAAACAAGATTAAAGTGGGATTTTACACCCTCAGACTTACATGTTAGCGTCGCGAGATTTAACTAAATCGGTTTTTAGTGGTAACTCGACTCGAACTATGCAAATATGAAAGTGCCCTTGAAAAAGGATTTAAAAAAGGTTGATTTAATGCGATTGTGTAGTGGTCAAATTGGTTGGTCTATGCAACGTGACTTGTACCCAGAAGGATCTGGACTTACGTGGTCGCGTAGAGCAAGCACGTAGGTGTCGAAAAGCAAGAGCGCGATCTTAGAATGCAAAGGGAGAAGAGAAGGGCGAGCACTCACGTGAAAAACATGTGACGCAAAGGCCTATATTTATACTATTCACGGTGTAGGAGTTTAGGAAACAGGTATGAAGAAATAGGAAAAGAATAACCGACTTAGGTTGAAACACGGAAACTTGGATAAAAAGAAAGCTCTGAGAAAAGGTGCAACAAGTGTTGCGACCGTTAGAAGAGGCGCACCACTTGCTCCGTTTTCTCTCGGGTAGTTTCCTTCTGCGCAAGAAAGCGCGTTTGACAGCATGTCGTATTTTAAGCATAATTTTATCTACAAGACTCGGATTAAGGTGATTTCGGTTGCGTTGGAAATCTAAGAGAAAGATCTAGAACTTTCTATGAAATAGGCCAGATCCAAAAAAGTCGTTATCACCTCGTAAAATGGGCCTAAAGGTCGGGTTGTCATTTTAGCTAAATGAAATGTAAATTTTGCAATGTAAACTTAAGTTTAGCCCAAATAAGTGACATGGGACTCAAAATGAGATATACTCCTAACATTTTATGACGTCCTAACCTTAGGTAGAAAAGCACATTGTTTTTTGACTCGGGATTTGACGGTTTTAAAAAATGAAAACGGTTTTTGACCCGGACTCCAAATGTACTCTAATTACTATCAAAACGACCGTAATGACACCTACATGACAACCAAGGGGTAGACACAAGTGTACGAGTTACCTTTTATTAACCGATTTACGAAAAGTCATAAAATAGCGACATATGCTAAACATGTGGCCTAATCATCACTGGGTGTTTGGCGGGAGGTGCAGAAACGAGGTATCTACACTTCCTTGTACACATATCCGCCACCAACATAGTCCAATAGTAGAAAAAACACCTATTGCGTCAGTCTATTTACGCCGGTTCTACAAAAACTGACGCAAAAAGTACTCACTTTTGGCGGGAATCCATTTTCGCCCTATTGTCAATTTTTTTGCGTCGGTTCTTTGAAAAAACTGACATATATAATGCGTCGGTTTTCAGCAAAACCGATGTAATTAATCAAATACTTCAGTTATGTTATTAAACCGACTTATTTAACATTACGTTTTTGCATCAATTTTACCTGAAACTGATGCAAATGATATTAATTTAAAAAAAACAATTGTTATACACACACGGTCACACCCTCTCAAAACCGCTCTACGCCTCTACTCCTGTTCTTCAGCTCTAACCTAATTTCCCAAATCTCAAATACCAATTAGTTTCTGGGATCGACGCACACATCCTTGCCATCATCGACAACAACTTCTCCACTACGACAACCCGAGCAACGGCGGCCCATCCCTCTGCGATTTTTCGTTCTCTTTCCCATGGTATAATCTCCTAACTTGAATAATTTTGATTTAACTAATTAGGTTTTTGGGTAACTAGTTTTTTATTCAAATTATACAAAATTGATTTGTTTTGTAATGTTTGTACCCATCTCTCTCTATTAGACCCCTACATATCCCAAACTGCAGTCATTCATAACTCTCATTTCAATCCTTTATTCTCACACTGACCATGCCACACTACTACATGACCATAGATAAACCTTACTACCATACTCAAGCTCACGACAATATCATTCACCTTACCTCACAAGACTTGCTCTTTGACTCCTTAAGATCATAAATTTCACTTTCTTTTCACAACTCATTACTCACAAGCACCTCCGACCACTAGTCTTTCTCACAAAACCATACCAATCATGAGATGATATTCCCACGTTATAGAATCCGTCTATCTCATGCATTAACACCAAAATACACGTAAAATAACACATTAAGAACAAAGCAATGTTATTGAAATCAATATGACATCCAAATAGGTCAAAAGATAAGCGTAGGTCCATGACAGAGGTCACTCGGTCGAGTACAAGCCACTCGATCGAGTTCTATAACTACTCGGTCGAGTCCTCACACTTCAGAAGCTGACCTATATATCATATTAAACGAACCCGGTCGAATACCAGGAGTACTCATTCGAGTACGACCCACTTGGTCGAGTACTCCAGCTACTCGGTCGAGTGACACATTCCAGAAGCTACTGTAAAATCACAAAAAACCGCACTCGGTCGAGTGCCAGTGATACTTGGTCGAGTACCTGAGGTACTTGGTCGAGTACCCTGCGCAATTCTCATCAGCGTCCAGTTTTTGTACGGTCATATCTCCCTCATTTCTTGGTCATTTTGGGCGTGCGACCTATCGTTAGAATAGTAAGAAAACAAGCTATCACCTCCAATTGGAATCACATCAATATAATTCCTAGAACTCGATTTACGACCATTTAAAGACAACCCTTCCATAATCAGACTTCATACAAATCAAATTTTCTTAACAAAACAACTTAAACATTACCAATGCAAATAATAGAAACTCAATACTTCTAAAACCAGTATTAGCTTTTATCATACCAACATGTAAATTAAACATAACATTCAATATGCATGACAAAAAGACGTCTTTCTTCATATATTCCATTCCTCTACATACGCATCACCACTTTTACCAACTCGCGCTCATACTTATCCACCAATAATATACACCACATCCCGCCCATTTGAAACACCTCATGATTGATATCATTCGCTATATTCATCACATTTTCATGCCAACCACACTGCTCATAAAAATCATCTCATTACTCACATATATACATAATCCACATCATGATACTTCACCTTTTATAAGCATACATACATTTACTCTACACACACATACATAGAACACACATACACATAACGATCCCCTTGACACACCCTCTTAGTGACCGGTTCGAAGTTATGAGGGCAACATTGCGGTTTTAGGACGTCTCCCAAACCTTTGCGGTAGCTCCAAATAATCCTACCCGGGTTCATTTTATTTGACGCCCTATGTTCATTTTGTTCATTGGTTTTAGGTTCTAAAACCGGACTCTGATACAACTTTGTAACACCCCCATACACCAAGGTGCCTTAACAAGGACCACCTTAGCATATCGAGGTGATACCATCTCAGTTGCCCGAGGTAGAGTATATCAAATGGACCATAATATAACGTTTATTAAAAGTAAAAACTGTTTAACCAAACTCAAACTGAAAACCAAACCAAAACTGTTTACAACTCCGAAAAGAAACCAACAGAAAGCTAATGTTTAAGACAACAACGGAAGCTAGCTAAAAAACATGCGATGACTCTGCCCCGTCCATATTCCGCGTGCTACATCCACATCTAATACCTGCTAACCCAACTGCTCACCATCCCCGAATTAGATCACCACAGTTTTGAAACACAATAACGGGGTCAGTCAACTACATAATCAAAATAAGAATTACAATAATATAACTCAAACAAACTGTAACCAACAATCCAACAACTTCAAATATAACCAGTAATCGACTACACACCAAAGTGTGTAGCCCTGTCAGGTTACCCATCGCAACAGGTAACCCACACCGCCAGTGGTGACCGCAACCTTACCACCTAAGCCCCGCTCATCGCAACAAACGAACATAGATCATTAATGTGCACATCCCCCTTGTGACGCGAGCCACAAGGGGTGAAAATAGGGTTGGAACCATCTCCCGAAAATGGTCCCACAACAACAACCGATCACAGTACAATCTCCATCACAATGATAACGACAATACAAAACAATCAACCACAATCACATCTTATAATCAATTATACAACCGACTGAGTAGGAAAACCCTACCTTTTCGCAATCCAAGCACACACAGGTAAAAACAATAACAATCCTCCATGAAATAGTCACTACTGCGATTGACACGGAATAAGATGCTAAAACTCAAGATCTAACAACCTTCGCCTTGGAGAAGATTAGAATGATTAGAGAGGCAGTGTACGGAGTTTATGTTTGAGAAAAGTGATTAAAAAATGATTAGAAACTATTAACACGCCTTTATATAATTCTCCAATTATTTTAATCAAAACCTAGGAAAATAAACGTAACTAAACTGGGCACTCGGTCGAGTACCTGACATACTCGACCGAGTACCAACAAGCTCGGTCAAGTGCTAACACTCCAGAAGCCAAACTCTGATCACCCGATGACCCACTCGGTCGAGTATCCCCACTCGACTGAGTTCCCTATACTCATAAACTTGTGGCATTACATATAATTTGCATATAAATGAAACCACCAGAGTACCATGTGCACGATCTTAATCATTAGGGTACCGCGTGAAAACATAAACCCAACACGAAGAAAAACGGGAACATACATCAGACGTAATATATTAAACCTAATATGTAACTGACTTAATGTGTATTTTTTCCGAGTTTTATAAAAATTGTAAGTTACTTTTAGTTTTTTTTACGTCAAAACTTAAATTTATTTGAGTTTATATATGTAGTGTTTTTGAATTATATTATATATTTTTGAGTTTTATGTTTAAGTGAACGAACACAGAAACTTTATAGTATAACTCATAATGTTTAAAATAAAACTTGAAAACTTTATTTTAAAACTCAGACACCAGTTGTACTACATCAGAAATATATTCTACTTATGTAACACCCTCACTTACGAAGGAGCCTTAACAAGACCTTCCCTAGTAAATAAGGGTGTTACCATCTCGGTTGCCCGAGGTAAGTATATCAAAAGACAATGACAGAACGTTTATTAAATGAATCTTTACAGTTATACAACACAACAAAAGAAAACACTCCGAAACTACTGATGAGACTACTAAGCATAAGCGTCAGCGTGATGATTCGATCTCGTCCATATCCCGCGAACAACATCAACATCCAACCTGCTATACAACTGCTCACCATCCCCGAATGGATCACTATAGTTTTGAAAACATAAACGGGGTCAGTTAACTGCATAACCAAATCAGCATACGTAGCGGAAACAAATACAACAATACAATCAGTCCATATCCAACTCCAACAATTACCAAACACTGACTACACACTAAAGTGTGTAGCCCTACCAGGTTAACCATCACAACAGGTAACCCACACCGCCAATGGAAACCGCAGCCGTACCACCTAACCTCCTTAATGTGCACATCCCCCTTGTGACGGGAGTCACAAGGGGAGAACATGGGTATGGAACCATCTCCCGACTTAGTTACACAACAATCAACCAATCAACAATACAATCTGATCAACCTCCATTACTCCCAATCAAAGACAAGATACCAACAATTAATCACAAACAATCAATCAATTATACAGCCAACTGAGTAGAGAAACCCTACCTTTTCGTAAAACCATAGAACGCACCCATCACCATGTCACGCAATACTCCATATCGTATCCTACAACAACAATCGTATCCTATCACTAAGCTATTCCAAAAACTACTGCAGAAAAGATAATAAATCACAAACTCACTTTGAAGAGCGACCGATGCCGGTGACGACGATAAACCCGACTCGAAGACCTCATGCATAGACTGTCAACCTCCCCGGATTAGATCATGGTAAGACGATAGATGGGTAGTGAGAGATGAGAGGTTAGAGAGAGAGAGTATATTAGGTTTAGGTAGTGACGGAATAATAAAATGAAATGTTATAAGACAGACCTCTGTATAATATAAACTATCACGCTGTCAAACAAGTACTCGGTCGAGTAAGCACCTGCTACTCGACCGAATACACCTCACTCGGTTGAGTTACTCTTACTCGGCCGAGTGACTGCTACTAGATCAAGTTTCTGGTCTGGTCTTCGACTATACGTATCTCCCTTGTTCCATCTCTCACTAGGGTCCTCCAAGGTCAAAGGGTTGGTCAACGAGCCCTAAAACGGCGAGTATTACAACTTACTGCAACAGTAATACTACATGAAGTTTCTGATATAATTTTAATAAATAGTTGTTATATTGATCGACATACTCATATGAACTTAAAAATCCTCTTATCTAATTGTATATATATTCGAAGACTAATCTTAATGATATTATACTTCGTATTTTTTTATTTTATATAATACTCCCTCCATACCACACTAATGGTAACATTGACTTATTCACACTTGTCGAGACACATTTTGCAACGTGAATATCTTTAGTTACACATTATTAAAAATTATTAAAATTTGATATGCTTATAGTATTCACGACGATAAATCAAACAAGATCTCACATGACTATATTTTGTCTTATAGATTAAGAATAATATCAAAAATTCCCTACGACCATATGTAACACCCCCATACACCAAGGTGCCTTACCAAGACCACCTAATGCATGAAAGTGCTACTATCTCGGTTACTCGAGGCAATGTATATCAAATTGACCATAAAGAACGTACTTTAATAGATAAGTTTAAAGCGATTACATAACAAAATCCAAAACTGTCAAAAGAGATACAATTGTTCCAAATCCAAAACCAACTAAAGCAAATGTAAAGTTTGATGACACAGCGGAAGACTTCTAAACGACTCATGATGACTCAAGCCCCGCTATCCCTCGCGCATCCATATCATACCTGCTCAATAACTGTTCACCATCCCCGAATGGATCACCACAGTTTTTAAAACAATTAAACGGGGTCAGTTCTTATTACACAATATAAGATAAGGTAATAACAACAATACATACAATCCTCCAACACCGTCACATCACCAATCACCTGACTAGTCCTGCCAGATTACGGCCGCAACCAGTAATCCACACCGACAGTGGGGGACCGTTGTAACACCCTCATATACCAAGGAGCCTTAACAAGACCTTCCCCAGCAGATAAGAGCGTTACCATCTCGGTTGCCCGATGAATAGTAAATATCAAACGTCAATAGAAGAACAATTAAGTTTATTACAAGTTACTCAACAAAATAAAAGATACAACTGACGACATCTATCAACTATGTGATACTATCTCTGCCATGACTCGTGGTAGACTCGTCCCTCCAAAGCACCCAGCTAAGCTCCACATATCAACCTGCTAAGACCGACTGCTCACCATAATGGATCACGGTGGACACAACACAAGAAGAAAACACAGACAACACCACACAAGGTCAGTAACTGAAGGAACACACAACACTAGATACAACAACATACACCCAACACCTCTTTCAATCACCAACACTCCTCTGACTGCCCGAAGGTCAAGTCCTACAAGATTACGGCCGCAACTAGTAATCCACACCGCCAGTGGGGGACCGCAACCTTTCCCACCTAAGCCCTGCTCATCAATACCGAGCCCAAACCCATGTTCCTTAATGTGCACATCCCCTTTTGTGGCAGGTTCCACAAAGGGCGAATCAATTGCATGAAGCCACTCCCGCAAGTGACTCCACTCAGCCGAGGGCGCACCTCGCGAACCAGAGACAAACATACAACAACAAACTACAACCAATCCACACTACCAACTACAATACCAATCCAATTAGACATTACAATCACATACTAAACACCCAACAGTACTGAGTAGGAAAACCTACCTTATCAATCCGCAGCAAAACCGCATACGATCATAAGACGACAAGCAACCACCATAACCACCTATTACAAACAGTGTGATAACTCTATTACTACTACCACAACCTAACCAAAACTAAGGAAGACGATGATGATGATGACGACATACCTATATATAGCGTTCCGGCGACAAGACTGCTATCCGACTCATGCTTCTCATCCCCATGATGTCTCAACTCACAAAGGCCTCCAAAGGATGAATATGGGTGAAGGAGAGAGATGTGACGACAGTTAGATATAAGAGAAATGAAATAAAATGATTTTAGTTTCACGATTCCACGATTTATATTTTACCGCTGAACTCCTGTTACTCGATCGAGTTTGGGACTTACTCGATCGAGTGGCCTCTACTCGACCGAGTCACAGAGCTACTCGATCGAGTAGCCCCCGCTAGATCGAGCTTCCTAGACTTAAAGGTTACTATGTAACAAGATTGAACTCGTAAGGCTTCCAAAGGTCTAGACACGTGTCTAAGGTCAGTCAACGATTGTCAAAGGGTCCCTAACAGGGCGGGTATTACAACCGCAGTCGTTTTCACCTTAGCCCCGCTCATCTATTCCGAGCGCAAACTCATGTTCCTTAATGTACACATCTCCTTTGTGGCGGGTTCCACAAAGGGCGAATCAAGGGCGTGAAGCCACTCCCGCAAGTGACTCCACTCAGCCGAAGGCGCACCTTGTGAACCACAGACAAACAACAACAACCAACTACAACATCAACAATTACCAATTGAATACGATATAGGACAATAACATCAAACAACCATCAACAATCAACCAACCATCCAATACAATGTAACCAATAACTGAGTAGGAAAACCCTACCTGGAAATGCAATCACCACAATCGTCACAACAGCGAATCAGAAACGTTCCTCTATGAAATCACCTCCTATCAAACATACAATCATACAATCACCATCTAAACCAACAATATACCCAAAACTCCCAATTTACCCAATTAGGATTTCAAACAAAATCAAAGAAACAATACAAAAACGATACTAGGATCTTACCCACAACGCGACGGTATCAACGGTGTAAAGGACTCTGGATTCCGACGACACAAGCCTTGGGATTTGATAGTAATGCGAAAGAGAAAAGCAACGTTACTTTGTTTATCTTTGTGAAGTTTAGAATAGGGTAAAAAGTGAAAAGAAACTGACGAAAGGTGTTTATATATCTTTCTCGCGTTGCTAGATCGAGTTCCCCCTACTCCATCGAGTGGCTCCTACTCGATCGAGTACCCATCAGACAGAACACTGTTTCGTACGCAAAACTCTCTTACTCGACAGAGTAAGCCTTACTCGATAGAGTACCCAACAACTCATAAATCCAAAGTATTACACCATGAATAGTGCCAAGATTCTCAATGTTGCCATTGGTGTGGTATGGAGGGAGTATACATGTTGTATTCTCTTCTAGAGAAAATAGCTATTTAGAAGAGTACTTTTTTGACCTTGCATTTTTTTTCTAATTTTTTTTTTGATGGGGCATGCCGAGTTAGCTAGATCTGTATGCCAATATACAGGTCACACGGGATTAAATACCTGTCAAGTCATACCTAAGGTACACTTTGTAACACTCCGGTCCAAACCTGGTCGAGAGCGGTTACTTATGATAGCTCACCAGGCTGTGTGCATGGCCCACAGAATAACACATGTCCTTTATAGCGCATTTTGTCCTCACTCATACGCATCCCAGGAACCTTCCCATGAGGCCACCCATCCTAAGACTACTCCCAGCCAAGCACGCTTAACTTTGGAGTTCTTTCGCATGGATGACCATAAAAGAAAGTGCACTTTGTTGATATGAGTAGTACATTCAATCCCTTTAAGCACTAGTCATTTAAGCTTATCACTAGACCTATTCAATTAACGTGGAGTGTTACACACTTATCCTCTTATAAATATCTTCCTTGGATTCCTTTCAAAAAAAAGAACTTACATTGGACCACAAAGATCCTTGTAAGAAAAGACATCACAAAAACAACTCGTACACTCTCTCTCTAGAAGTAAGACCATCTAAACCATCTAAGAGAGAACCGGGAACTCGGCCTTACGCGAGGTCTCGGCTATACATCCAAGAGTACCGTACTGACTTGGGCATCAGAGAGGACCCCCTCGAGACACCCCCTAAGGCCCTGTGCGTTGCTTGTGAATGTGCAATCTGAGGCAGCAGATGAACCATCTCATCCAACTTTCGCAAGGAACACGTTGACCTGACCCAAGCTTGAGCGTTGACGTGATTGTTTTCACCCGAAACAATTTTAATCCACTATGAATTGTTAACATGTCATGTTAGCCGAACTAACCCGATTCCGTAACAATCAAAACCCGACCAAGAGTTACCGATTCTAACCTGATACACCGAACTAAGTCATGGCTCGAAATGACTCGACCAAACCCGTTTGGACCCACCAATGCGTATGAGCCGATAAATTCGAAAAATTGATAATCCGAATCCGAAACAACTCGAAGCGAATCCAACTCGACCCATCCGATTGCCACCTCTATATATACATACTACATTCTTTCACAGAGGAATTATTTATTTAAAATTTACTTTTTTTTTACCATGCATTTTTTTTTTATAAATTTATGAAATTGGCACTCCTTTGACAACTTTAAAAAATTGAAATTGATGTACATTAGTACATATAGTGATAGAGATGGGTACAAATATAGAAAGGACCCGTTTGAGAAGGTGCAAGTGTATGACCAAGAAAGTAGACTAACAAATAGGCGAAGAATTTAGTTATACAAACCCTCATTTAAAACCGACATATCTATTTTTAATTTAAAACATTCAAATAGTAAATCTGAAATAAAAGTAAAATGTATAGAAAATAGCAAAATATTTATCTTATCTATACAAATAATATGATATTTATCCGTTTTATCCTTAAGACCGATTTCTCCGTCTTAAGCAAGACCTATCGAGTTAGTTAAGGTCTTCTAGTCAATCATCATCATTTTAAAAACACCCACATCCTCAAAAGTCTCCTTAATTTTTTGAGGTTGAAAAATTAGAAAAACAACTATAGAAACATCTCAGAAAAAACACATATACTTCCTTTGCAATTATTTTGTTTTTGGTCATATTTAGAAGTAAAACTCACACCAAGATTATCCCTTTTTCCCCCCTTTTCTGATTAAAAGTTTTTTTGGCTTAATTAATTGGGATTTTGTCAGCTAAACTTATACTTATTTGGCTGACAAAATTTACCCACAAAATTAATTGAAGTTGCAAGACATAATTAAGAGATAGAGTGAAAGAAGATTAAGATGGGTAATTGCTGGGGTTCTCCAGCTGAAAATCAGCTTACTCCTGAAACTACTACTACTTTAAGTTCAGGTAATTAATCAAAGTTCATATCTTTATGTGTTTAATTGATTTTATTTGCTAAGTTTTATTATGGGTTTGCAGTATTTCTGTTAATTATGATGTAAAATATTGGAATTTGATTAGTTATGATGTAAATTATTGGATTAATCTGTGTAATTTTGTGCTAATTATATTGTTTTTTCTCCTGCAATGCATGCATTAGAGTTGACTTGCACTACCCTTTAACTTAAGTCTTCACCCCTCTTATAAATTGCTGTCGACTGTCGTTAAAATTTTTTTTTTTTTTTTGGTTCAAAGGAGCGCACTTTGGCGCGGGTAAGAATCGAATCCCCAACCTCCCTCACGGTTGGAGTAAGAGATGTGTGTTGGATTAATCTCTGTGATTCTGTGCTGATTGTTTTGTTTTGCTTCTGCAATGCATGTATTGTAGTAGTAGTAGTAGTACATATCACGGTAACTCTGTAAGGCTAGCCCCTTCAAAGATTTTGGCTTTGCTACGCTATTGTCGACGCCTACAACGACCCTTTAAAAATCGCACCCAGTTGGGCTCTAGGGAGGTTCAAATGCATGTAACCTTTCCTTTGACAAGCAGATCGCATCGTTGAGTGGTTATGGAGGAAACCAGGAAGTTCATTTATTGACACCCAAAAATGGAAATTCTGAAGTTTATTCGTCACAACTGATTATGGAAACATGAAGTTGGACATAGTCACATACGGATTACTTGCTTTGTTGGTCTGCCTGATTTTTACCCTTTTGAGTTTCCACAGATTCGCATGTAAGACTTACTCGTGTAAGAATCAAAACAAAATTGGGTACTTATTCTTAGAGTTAATAGGGGTTTATGGGAGGTGTTTACATTAAATGGGTTGATCTCACTGTATATTAACTTGAGACGGTCTTACAGGAGACCGAGATTTTAATTTTTGGGTTTCAGTCATTCTAAATTGTCTGAATTGGCGATCTTTTTGGATTCTGGAATGCCAACAGGTATATCTCAGTCAAGTCGAACGACATCAGTCACAAGCAGCAGCAATGCTTCAAGCAAGAGTCAGTTTTCAGCATCAAGCGGGGATTATGTATCACCAAAAGGAGAAATCCTGCCCACCCCAGATCTAAAAGAATTCACTTTTCAAGAACTTAAAACTGCCACAAGGAACTTCAAGGGCGATACTTTGCTTGGCGAGGGAGGTTTCGGCAAAGTCTACAAAGGTTTTCTCGAATCCAAGAATTCTACTAAGAGTAGCAGCAGTGGAGTAGTTGTTGCCATAAAAAAATTGAATTCCGAGAGCACACAAGGGTTTGAAGAATGGCAGGTATATATCTTGATGTTCATTTAAAGCTCACTTTAGTTGACTTCTCCAGGTGTTGCCGTCTTACCAAATATTTGCTGTTGGTTTAAACTAGAAGTAAGTACATTAGGCTGGAATAAATAGTAAAGCAACAAAATCGTTATTATTGGAATGTAAAATATCTGTTTTGAGATAATCATTTGATCTAATTCGAAAAGGACATATATGTATGCGCCTAATAAACTATTTCTTTGCTTACAATTTCAGTGTGAGCACTTACTGATGGCGTGTTGTTGAAATGGTCCTAAATGATTAATTTATGCATGCGCAAGACATGCATTTCTTATGTCCTAATTAGTTTATGAGCTATGACTATAAGACAGTTACCAGTTCAAATTTTGGATTTGCACGAGCAATAGAGCATGGCATGAAATTACTGATATTTTTATTTTGTTTGTTTTATTCATCCCTTTCAAAATACAATGGCCACAAAAATAATGATTAGTCATGGTGCCGAAATATGGAAATTGCTAGAAATTATTGGTTAGGATGGTATGAAACGGGGTGCCCTTATGGTGTTTATTTTGGTCAAACTCTTCTGCTGGGTTTATTATTTAGTCAAGTCTAACCAAGTTAGAGATAGTTCTTGTTGTGCCATATGTTCTCTCTATTGTGAAAGTCAACGGATGTCTGTGTCTCACCTAACAAACTGGAAATATAAGGCCAACCAATAAATTAATACTCCTTCCATCCCGTTCATTTGTTTACCCTTTTTATGCTTTGTGAAGGGTATTTTAATCAAAGGTAAACAAATGATTGGGACGGAGAGAGTAATACTTTGGACCGTGGCATTATTCAGTATAAGTTAGTCTACCTTATTCTAGAATGCAAAAGTTGGCAGAAAAAGAAAGTAAAAGATGTAAACCTTATGTAGTTAGCTAAGCCGTCACGAGAAAGTCTCCAGTCCTAGTTTCAGCAGTAGCTACGATACAAAGCAAAAGACTAAAATCATTGTGCAGCGTAGATGATTTAATCTAACGTTGTAGCATGAATTTAATGTTGATTTATGATTTCTGTTGGATTCTAACTAGGCATATGTTTTAAGGATGAATTGTTCGGAAGTTAACTATTTTGATGGCCATGCTCCTTGGATGCTTTATTGCGACATGTTCTAATCTTCAACAATTGTAAACCTTATGCAGTCAGAAGTAAATTTCTTAGGAAGGCTTTCACACCCTAATCTGGTTAAACTTATTGGCTATTGTTGGGAAGATGAAGAATTGTTGCTTATATACGAGTTTATGCAAAGAGGAAGCTTGGAGAACCATCTTTTTGGAAGTAAGTTCAGTTTAAAATAATTCCAAGTAGAAATTATATGAAAACAAAAGATGGGGATTTCATAAGTTTGTGTTTTATATAGGGGGCTCTGCTGTCCAACCACTACCATGGGGATTACGGCTTAAAATTGCCATCGGAGCTGCTCGTGGACTTGCCTTTTTACACTCTTCTGATGGTCGAGTTATATACAGAGATATTAAAGCTTCCAACATACTTCTTGATGGTGTAAGTTGACATTAAACTCTCTCTTTTTCGATAAACCGTTCGCAATGGTACTAGTAACAATGATTTGGGTTATAATACATTAAAATTCTGATCACTGTAATTTCATACGTCCAGTCTTACAATGCGAAGATTTCAGACTTCGGCTTAGCCAAATTAGGTCCGTCGGCTAGCCAGTCTCATGTTACAACAAGAGTGATGGGCACATATGGATATGCTGCGCCTGAATATGTTGCAACAGGTATTTTTTTTTGGAGCTTGCAACATTTTCTTAGCTACTCTGTTTTCTATTCTCGTCTTGGTACATATATGTGGAGAGGTTAATGTCAAAGTTGACCACCAATGTCAAAATGGGACAAAATAAATGGAGTATTGTTGGTGCCGTGGTACTATGTTAGGGGAGTGGCACGCCTCCACACCCACTTGTTTTATTTTTTATTTATTCATCATTTTGGCCGTGAAGGAAGAATCAAGGGAAGTTATGATCCTTTGATGCTCACGGGATTCAAACTCAAGCCATAAGTGCCTCCTACTAATGGAAATTGATGTTTTACAATGCTAACATTAGCTATATTGAAAACATAATGACCCAATATGGCCATAATGACACATTGTCAGCTTAGCCGGTAAAGTTATTGGTTGATGGTAGCCATAAAGCCCATAACTAGTGAGGGTACTCATTATTCCCTCTGTCCCAGTTAACTCTTTACGTATTCCACTTATGGGTGTCTTAATGAATTATTTACGTTTATTTTTTAAGTATATTGTTACTTTGTTACATGACCAAAAATCCCTTGCAAAATCCATGTGCAAATAATAGACCCCTGAGAAGATAGAAGAGGAAAAGTAAGCGTAACATTGTACATTTGTTTCATACCTTGGACTTTGTGTGAATAGCAAATGTAAGGAATTCACTAAGACGGAGGGATATTTAGTTTAAAATTCTGAAAATTATCTTTATGGTTCTCTTCACCCATAAAAGACCCCATAATTAGAGAATGACCTTGTGTTCAAGATTTGTGGCCTCGCCACCATATTGGGATTGGCTTTGTGCTAGTTCTGTATCAGTAAAATTATCTTTTTTTTTTATCTATGAAAGAAAGTTTTAAGACCTAATAACTAATTTATGATACTCCAAACAGGGCATTTGTACATCAAGAGCGACGTGTATGGTTTTGGTGTTGTGATAGTAGAGATTCTAACAGGCCTACGGGCACTGGACACATCCCGTCCTAGTGGCAGGCATTCTTTGGCTGATTGGATCAAGCCATTCTTAGCAGATAAGAGGAAGTTGAAGAGCATCATGGATTCTAGATTGGAGGGCAGGTACCCTTCAAAAGGAGCTATAGCAACTGCAGAACTAGCCTTAAAGTGTCTTGCACAAGAACCTCGTAATAGACCATCGATGCAAGAAGTTCTCGATACCCTAATAAAAATTGAGTCGGTGGACGATAAAGCAAAGGTGCCCAGAAGAACCACAACAGGCAGCGCTCTTCGTTCCCATGGTCAGCGTCGACCCAATGGGGTTCAATTTCAATCCCTTCCAAATTCTGTACAATCTAGGAGATGAAACTTGGATAAACTGGTTTCATCTAGTCATTTTGTGACTTCTTGTCAAATCTGTATGCTCTAAGTGTACTCGTATCCTTATGGATTTATTTTTGTTGCCATAACGTCCGGAAATTAACTCATTGTATACAAATCGAGACCGATCACGATGTAAGTTTAGTAGTATATGTCAATTATTTGTATCATATTTGCCTAATACGATTAATTAATCTTTTTATTCTTTAAAATGTGTTGCCTTAAACATCACTTTGAATCACACCAATATAAGGTTAGCCGGTTATGCATTTTGTACCCACATAGGCCACATTAGTTTTAAGAGCTAAAGTTCTTTTGCTCAATTTTTTTCCCCTTTGACACCAGTGAAGATCCTCTGTCCCACTTTTGTGTCCCATTCCGTGTCCCACTCCATACACATCTTGACACATCACTTGTTGCAAATAAAAAATACACAATAAATGTGGTAATGTATTGATGTGTCAAAATGTGTATGGAGTGGGACACGGAATGGGACACAAAAGTGGGACAGAGGATCCTCACTGCTTTGACACCGCACCAGCCACCGGGTATTTAAACCAACTCAAGTCATGAGCATTACCGGCCCCAATAATGCAACGATGGTTAGTAGAGAGACTCCATTTCTAAGAAAAACAAGGTTTTTTGTTTTCCGGGTTTTCTCAAGTTACTTAAGAGTCGCCTAAAATTTTCAATTTTCAATCTCTTTTTGTCTCAAATATTTTTCCAACTTTTTTTTTTACTTATGAGAAGTATATCAATTAAATCGAAAGCAAACAAATAATGTCCCACTTATAAACAAATAAAGTTCTTTCGCTGAAATTTGTTTTCCATTCAATAATTTTATCATATAAACTAATTAGCGACCCATTTTGTCCCTCTTAAGACGGATTCAAATAATGTCCCACTTGTATGGATGAGAGTTGAAACAACTACGGAATATTTTGTTCATCTCTAGGCTTCTTTTATTTTTATTTTTCTCATCTAGCATATTTCCACCGTCGTAAGTTTAAAATGGATACTTCTGTCTTAAACAAGAATTTGTGTTAGCGGCCACAATTCACAATAAGCCTTTTTTCTTTTTTTGTGAAAGTCCATGTCCCCATTGTGAAAGGAAAATGAAAAAAAGGTCCAAACTTGATGGCACTAATTACTGACTCGACTCAAAGCACATGAAATCAAGAAAATCAACGACACAAATGAGGCAAAAGTAAAACACACAATCTGTGTGTTATAAAAGTACAATAACAAACAAAAAATTAGGGAGATTCTCTTAAAAAAATGGTGCCTCTCAAGGAGATTACTACTTTAATTTCCCACTAATTACTAATTACTAATTACTCACCTACCTTTAAACTCACTCTTCCATCTTCATCACTATCTTTAATTAATCAAACTGCACAAAACCACAATTTTAACCTTTTCATTTTTCATTTTCCATTTTCAATTTAATTCTTGTAAATAAATGATGCGGAATATACACTAGAGATTCTCTAACAATGGCGCCTCGTCGAAGGAGATTCTCGACTTCCATTTTCGCGATTATTGTTTGCGTTTCTCTGGTAATTTCACTCTCTTTCTGTTTAATTTCCGTATTTTGTTGTTTTTTAATTATGAATTTTGTGAGATTTAGTTTCGTTTGATTGCGTTATAGTTAACGTCAGTTACTCATTGATGTTGTAATTTGATGTTTATTTGTGGAATATTTGGGGCTGTTTTTGTCGGAATTTGATTAGAATTGATCTGAATTGATCGTTGAATTTGAAGAAATCGTTATCTTTAATTAGTTTTTTGCATAATTTGATAGTTCCGCAAGAACAATAATTTGGATTACCTTACTTCGACACTTTACTTTGGCAGTTATATCACATGTCCGACAATCAGACGTTGATACTAAAATTTAGTCGAAAAATAGCGGTCTGATGCTCGACATTGTGTCATGTCTGATACTAGCAGCCGAGTAAGTGTAAGGTAGATTTGTAATGGAATGCCGGAAGTAATAGACCTTTTGGGTTATTGTCGATTGGAAGGGTTGAATTACAGCTTTTTCATATTTGCAGGTTGTTACAGGGAGTATTCTCATTGAAGCTCAGACGATGTAAGTTGATCATGCTTAGTTAGTTATAAATTTTGTCATTTTATTGCTTTGCGTTGCTCTGTTGATGAAATTTTGGCATTTATGGTTGTTATAGGCAAAGAGATCGTAGAGGATACCCTCTTCTTTATGATTGTGAGCAGTGCAACAGAAAAAAGGTTTACTGTCCATTCTCCTTTCCGAGTTTACACTATTGTTTGTTAATGAGTTATCCACTTATCTATGTCCTTGTTCAACCACTGTAGCTTATTTTGAAAAGTTGACTTAGTTTTGGGCATGTTGCATTACTCCTTGTACCTTATTACCATCCAATTAGGAATCGCAACAGAATAATATCTGGATCACACTCCTCTATTTGGTTTCCGTCTACTTTGTCATATGCCGTACTTTTGTTTGGAATTGTTTCTGCCTTGATGCGGCCACTAATTATGAGAATGGACTTGTTTAAACTTTCTTTCTGTTTTCGATATGCTAACCATAATTCGGAGATACTTGATTGAGCTTCAAATGTATTTGAGGTTCTGAACTGAATATTATACTCGCCTCTGCAGGATCGACTTGTTTCAACACCTGCTTTCCCTGATGAATTCAAGGTATATTCTGGTGGTGTTAGCAAACTGAGTCTCATGAGTCATGACTTGTCACTGATTTTCTTCCACTGCAAATTTGTAGGATATAGACATCATGGTTACTTATAGCCATCCTTCTGGGGCTGTTCGGGTTGGTTCAGTCAGGGCAAGAGATCTATCTTCTTCCTGGGTCTGGCAAACTCCTACAAGCCAGTTAGACGATCACACAAACAGTTCCCCGGTAATTTTTTTTAGTAGAGAATTTACAGTACCGAAAGGACTATCTCCATGCTTGTTATATTTGTTCCCTAAGTTCAGTATTTGCAGATTGGTTGATTATTTCGACATCATCTAGATTTTGGAAATGGTTTCTATTTGGTTTGCAAATTACAGATTATTTTACAATTTTAAATTCATTGCAATGTTTGCTGTTTTACATTTCCAGAAACTAGAGGACTCATTCGAGCCTATTCCTAGGCAAGAAGATAGTCCTGAGCATAATATAAAGGCAAATATCACTGGAGAACGCGCAAATATGTCTTCAGATTTCTCTTCTTCTGATCCAATCAAGCACCAACGTCAGGTAGTTTAAATGATGCTTTCCTCACTCTCTATAGGATGGTCAATGGTGAGGTTGGGAAGGAATGGACGGAGTTATAAAATACAAATTTGAAAGCATTTAGTTCATTTTTTCTCTAAGGTGATGAGGTGGGGGGAACAATGTTAGTAAGCCTGCTACTGTTTACTTGTGCTCCATTTTTTTTACTGTTTTCATTTGGGCGTCTCAGATATTGAGGCGCCAAAGGAGGGAGCTCCGGGCTGCAGAGTTGATGAAGGAAGATAAAGAGATGAATGAACAGATGGAAAAAGCAGCCATTGAACGTGCTGAGGAGATGGATACTACATACATGGGGAAGTATAGCATTTGGAGAAGAGACTATGAAAACCCAAACTCTGATTCGACCTTAAAACTTATGCGTGATCAGATTATTATGGCAAAAGCATATGCAACCATTGCTAAAGCTAAGAATGAAAGCATTCTCTATGAGTCCCTCATGAAAGCTACTAAAGAGAGTACAAGGGTCATTGGAGAAGCAAATTCTGATGCTGATCTTCAATCAAGGTAATGATAGTCTGATGTCCTCCCTCCTCATTCTTTGGATTAGCTTCATCTGCTATTGGCACAAATATTTAGGAGAGCAAGTCCATAGGCCATAAGGATACAATAACTATAAAGTTAATTAGGCTGGCCGTAGCCCTGTAAGATATTTGTCTTAGCTTGATTCAAATTGTGAAGGTAAAATACTCTTTAGATACAAGAATTTGCCAAATCATGTCAGCCGACACCAAATCATTTGGGATTAAGGCTCTACTTGCCAAATTTATAAACGGGATAATTCTGTTGAATCGGCCTTGAAAGGAAAGTGAGGTTTCTAGAGAATAAAAGAGATTACTTGATTTAGAAATGATTGTGTCTATTTTATTTTACATCATGTTTGAGGTTTTTCTTGTGCAGTGCACTTGATCAGGCAATGACAATGGGAGAGATGCTTTCATTAGCAAAGGAGAAATTGCATGATTGTTTAGTTCTGGCAAGGAAATTAAGAGCAATGGTCCAGATAACTGAAGATAATGTAAATGCTCTGAAAAAGCAGAGCGCATTCTTGATTCAACTAGCTGCAAAGACGATTCCTCAGCCACTGCATTGCTTCAGTCAACTTCTTACAGCTAATTATTTTTTACCTGGCCGTGCCAAAGAAGGCATTTACATGAAAGATAAACTCGAAGATTCTTCTCTTTATCACTATGCAATATTTTCAGATAACGTACTTGCAACAGCAGTGGTAGTGAATTCCACAATAGTGCATGCAAATGAACCAGAAAAGCATGTTTTCCACATTGTGACAGATAAGCTGAATGTTGCAGCCATGAAAATGTGGTTTTTCGACAATCCTCCTGACAATGCTACTGTTGAAGTTTTGAACATCGATGATTTCAAGTGGCTTAATTCTTCATATTGCCCTGTACTTCGTCAGCTTGAATCATCTCGGATGAAAGAGTTTTACTTCAAGGTTAATAATAATCCTTCAGCTCTTTCCACAGGTTCAGACCAGCTCAAGTACAGAAATCCAAAATATTTGTCAATGTTGAACCATCTTCGCTTCTATCTCCCGGAAGTATATCCTAAGTTGGATAAGATCTTGTTTTTGGATGACGATATTGTTGTGCAAAAGGACTTGACTCCACTTTGGTCTACTGATATGAAAGGAATGGTAAATGGTGCTGTGGAGACATGTAAAGAAAGCTTTCATAGGTTTGACAAGTATTTGAACTTCTCCAATCCTCTCATCTCTCAGAACTTTGATCCCAATGCTTGTGGCTGGGCATATGGCATGAACTTGTTTGACCTGAAGGAGTGGAAGAAGCAGAACATTACAGGAATATATCATCACTGGCAGGAATTGGTAAGCCATCCTCTTGTTTCCATCTTTTGTCCCTCTTCAGTGATGTTCTTTCCACCTCGCTTTGTTGTCGGATTTTTTTGGCTGTAGGTTCTAATATTATTTTGCCCATCTTGATTATAACCCCTTCTTTAGATTACAAATAACAAATTGTGCCAATTTCATAGAGAGAATTTTCCATCCTTCAATGTTTATACGCACATTTATTGATTCCCATGGAGCCAAAGATCAACTATACTTTGCCTTTGTCATTGTCTGTCAACTCAATTTTATTCAGGAGTCATTCGGAAGTAGTCTCTCAATGTCATGAGGAACACTCCGTACATCCGACCTTTCTTGCCTCGCGGTAGGTGGGAGTGTTTGAGGGACCAGAGTAATGCTATTGTGCAATTTAATTGATGTGAACAATTTCTGTTCTTTTATGCTTCATTTGACGGTGGAGGGTGATCTGTATATTACATTAGTGGGTTTTCATCTCTTATTCCCTAAATAAATACTCGTATATCATGTCTAGTACTATCTCTATCCCATTTATATTGTTCTCTTTTTATTGATCAACTTTGATCTTTAATCTCCCGAAATATATATTGAAGTGCAATGTCAATTAGTCAGATTTATCAAACCAAACTATATTGGTACTATTTTTTAAAAAGTAACTATTGCATATTGTGGGAAAATAGCGATCGAAGTTGATTGTTAAGTCAAAAGGGGGCATATAAATGGAATGGAGGAAGTAGTAATCAACCATCGTAAATAGAAATTTGTAATAAAAAATTTGGGTATGGACGTATGGTCCAAGTTGCTTTTTATTTCGTCCTGAAATTTTGGTTAACAACTTGCATACAACTATACAAGTACCCTGATCTATGTATGACTGATTTTGCAGAACGAGGACAGAACTCTGTGGAAACTAGGCACACTACCTCCTGGACTTATCACTTTCTACAATCTAACCTATCCACTAGACCGGAGCTGGCACGTTCTGGGGCTTGGTTACGATCCTGCCCTCAATCAGACAGCTATAGAGAATGCTGCTGTTGTCCATTACAACGGCAACTATAAACCGTGGTTGGATCTCGCTATCGCCAAATACAAATCATACTGGTCCAGATATGTCATGTTCCATAGCCCATATCTTCAACTCTGCAATGTCGCAGAATAATTCCTACTTGTAGATTGGAAGCACAACTCATAGGAGAATACTAACAGACGTCGTCACTCTCACTTTCCCTTTCAATATTCTTTGATTCAATAGGTCTCAGTGTTCAACCCGTTGTAACATTCTTGTGAAAAAAAAAAAAAACAGTTGCCCTTTACTCATATATTATTGTTTGTATCTGTATAGATTCATTTGCCACAACGAAGAATAAAATTTAATTGAAATTGAAATTTGATTCTTTCTATTACATATATACTCAGATAGTCTCTCTCTCCTTTCTTGGTTCCCCAAATTTCTTTACTTGTTAACTACGATGAGATTACCCGGTTGTTCTAGCATGAGATTACCAGAATGGTGTTTGAAGATCAAGGAATGTTTATCGACTTCGAACTGGCACGAAGCTATTTCTTGCTATATCACAATGAGACGGTCCGGCATTATATTAACTGATGTTACACTCTTCCCTGCAGTTATGAAAGCAAGTTCTAAACTTTCTTTCAAACATGGTGAGTTAATGCACGCTTGTTCAATCAAGCAGGGATATGACTCCTTCATTTCTATGGGGAACTCAACGCTTGACTTTTACATGAAATGGGGTTGTCCCAGTTTGGCGTTATCCGTTTTCCAGAACATGATTAACACAGACTCTGTTTCTTGGAACATTATGATTCATGGGTACCTTGATCATGGTCTTCTAAAAGATGGGCTCTTTTTTCTTGACGAGGGCCGAGTTTCGGGTTTCCAACCAAATGTTTCTACACTTGTATCTGTACTTCAAGCGTTTCGTGCTCTCCGAGATTTTGAGGGTGGTAGGAAATTTCATGGGTATTTGCTGAAGTGTGGGTTTTTGGACGTTATCTCGCTACAGAACTGTTTGTTGAGCATGTATTGTGATGTTGATATGGAGGCTGCCCACCAGATGTTCGATAAAATGCATGACAGAGATGTCATTTCTTGGAGTATGATGATTGGGGGGTATGCCCAGAACGATGAGCCCTTGCGTGCTTTGAAGATATTTAAAGACATGAAAGTTGGCCCAGATGGAATGACTATGGTTAGTGTTCTCAAGGCATGTGGAAATCTCGGAGATATTAACCTAGGAAGATCTCTTCACGCGTACGTTGTATCCAGAGGTCATAATGACGAAGTATTTGTTTCAAATTCTACAATTGATATGTATTCGAGGTGTAATGATTCAAACTCGGCTTTACAAGTTTTCTATGAGATGTCAGTCAAGAATGCAGTGTCTTGGAATTCGCTCTTGTCGGGATTGATTCGTAATGGGATGCATTCAGAAGCTTTAAGAGTAGCTAATTCAATGGCACAGGCCAGAATCGAAACAGATGAAGTAACTCTTGTGAACTTTCTTCACTTATGCAAGCATTTTTCTGATCCATCTCAATGTAAACTAGTTCATAGCAGTATAATTCGGAGAAGTTATGAATCAAACCCTTTGGTTGTTTGTTCTTTAATTGATGCTTATGCTAAGTGTCATCTCATTGAGCCAGCCTGGATATTGTTCCAAAGAATACATGAAAGGGAAACAGTTGCTTGGGCAATAATGATTGGTGGGTTTGCTTATTGTGGCATGCCCGATCAGGCCATTGCTGTATTCCGAGAATTGGTCAACTCTTCAAAGCGGTTCAACCAAGTCGTCATCTTGAATCTAGTCGAAGCTTGTACAGTCTCTTCCGAACTGAGAATGTCAAAATGGGTACACTGTATTGTTATTCGAAATGGATTTGTCACCGACACATCTGTGGGGACTGCCATTGTCGACATGTACTCTAAATGTGGGGCAGTGGAAGAAGCAAGAAAGGCATTTGATCAAATAAGGCAGAAAAACATCATGTCTTGGAGCACTATGATTTCAGGATATGGCATGAATGGCAGAGCTAAAGATGCATTAGCTCTGGTTACTGAAATGAAATCTCATGGCATACAACCAAACCCTATAACAGCACTTTCAGTCTTGGCAGCATGCAGTCATGGCGGCTTGATTTCTTCAGGCCTATCTTTCTTCAAAGAGATGGTTGAAGATCTTGGAATTGAACCAGCTTTAGAGCATTACGCATGTGTGATTGACATGTTGAGCAGATCAGGAAATTTGGAAAATGCTATGGAACTTGTTGAAATCATGCCTGAAAAACTAAAGGGAGGTGCAAGTATTTGGGGGGCAATATTGAGTTCATGTATTAGGTACAAAAAAGCAGAGATCGGCGAAGGAGCAATTTCTCGGGTTCTCGACTTGGAACCTATCAAGTCGTCCGGTTACTTGTTAGCCTCGAATTTGCACGCTAGTGCCGGGTCATGGATGAATGTGGCGAAAGTGAGACGTATGGTCAAGGAAAGAGGAGTCCAAGTCATTGCGGGTTATAGCTTAATTCGGGTAGATGATAGGGTGGTCAAGTTTGTGGCAGGAGACAAATCCATGCCACAGGCTACTGAAAGTGTCTGTGTTATTGAGATGCTGCACAGATGTATGCACATTGACGACACACATGAAGAAGCCATTGAAGGGTAAGTAATGATCAAAATGCCCCCTCTTTGGTAACCACTCTATGCCAGAAGAAGGAAAAACCTTTAGTTACCTGTGTACTTTTCGGCTCCCAACAAACTAATACGGAAAAAACATCGATGATTTTGCGATAGAGAGAGTAATAGTCTATTGCTGTGGAAGCTTTCTTCGAACATTATATATTGTCCATGCCAGGGAGAATAGTGCACAAGGACGAAAGGCTAGAAGGTGAGCAATCTCTTCAATACAGTTAAATTAACATTGTCTTGTGCTTTCTTGTATTACTTCGTAATTATTATGGGTCTATGATTTAGAACTATTGACAAAACTTGACAACTAGTTTGTACATTGATCTTGAATTAGCGTTGTCCCAATTTCCCCTCTTTTCGATCAAGGGACGGAGTTGCTTGTAAGTACCACCAGTTTTCTCTGATACTTCATGCAGTCGAGGAAAATGCAATTGAGAAAGGTGGAACTAAACAATATAACCGAGAGAAAGCCAATTCTAAAATTTAGAGACGATAGAGAAAAATCTTAGACTAATCAATTTCTCGTCGGGTTATGGTAGCGATAGCCACTCTTTTCCTCACCACCACTAGTCGAGAAAATATTTTCACCATTTTTGTTGCACATAAACCTAATAGTCAAAAGTTTAATCATTGCATTTTTTTACAATGTCAATTACAAAACCATGATCCGCAAAATATTCATGTAGAATACAAGATTATGGGTAAAGAAATGTACTAAAACCATATCAATTACCACTTCCATGGTTGGAACAAAAAATCCTACTATAACTGTGACTTTTGGCAAGAATAATAACAGAGACTACAATACATTGGGAACAACAAAGTTCCCTAGGCCTTAAAATTCCGGCAATCTGTAGTTAGGAAAAACCTCTGCTACCAGTAGAACCGCCTGAGCTCGTAAAATGTGATAAAGCGAGCCTAATTGTATGGCTTCCTGATGATCTATGTATATCTATACATTCCTCTAGATCAGCATCACATGTTAAGAGAACCCATTCTCGATCATCGTCCAAATACTTGATACCCATTTTGCTCAAATCCGCAAGATTGAACCTTGTGGCGATTTCTTGCTGCAATTTGTGGAAGCCCATGTTGGGTAAGACTGTAAATCGGACCTTTTCCTCCCCGAAAGTAGCTTTAGCTTTGAAAACAGGCCAAGTTTTAGAAGGAGGATGGTCAGTGAAGGTTTTAGTGCTGTGGGTTCTTTCTAGAATTTGATTGTTTTCTTTTTTAGCTAAAAGTTGCAACTCGGCATCACTTCGGGCCCTCTTAAGGGATCCAGAGAGATCTTCAGAGGGATTGGAGAGAATTGGGGATGAAACCTTGGGCCCACTAGGGAAGCAATGACTGGAAGTAGAGGTGTGACTGGAAGAAGTGGAAGCGGAGTTCGAAGTAGTAGCACCAGAACTGAAAATGCAGCCTTCAGCCTGAGTAATGGGCTGCTGTTTGGAATTGGATTGATCATTCAAGTTGGGAAGAGGAATGTGGGTGTTGTCTGTTAGTTGTGTGTTTGGACTGTTCAGTTCTGGAAATTTGGTATAAAAAGAAGATAGTTGGATAGAGCCTTCAGCTCCTTGAACCGAGTCGATTACGAGCTGAAGCTTTTTTAGAGAATGACCCACTTTCTTGATTTTTCTTGAAGGCCATCTGGCTATTCCATGCTGCCTGCATATTCTTTTCAGAGTAGTAGGACAAACTGCAAATGAGTGTGACATTGTGTTATAATTTATCCAGTTAGTCTTTTGAAAGAGGTCACATATTAGCAGAACACCAGACCAACCCAGGTTGACAAAATCCTCATCCATGTACCGACGTAGGAATATACCCACAAACCCACTAAAAACCGGAACCATGAATAGTCACCTCGTAATATAGGTCAGCTTCATGAGAGAGCATGAAATTTCTCAGGCAATAGACCACTTCTTCTATATCTCTTCATTTGAAGAGAGAAAGCTGATTTTATATCAGTCTAGACTCTAGAGTACTCTGTTGCCACTTCTTCTATTGCCAATCAGTTTTAGGATTTAAATAATAGTACATCTGATTTCTTTCTATATCGTCAACGCATTTTCTTCAAAAAGGTAATTCACAGAAAACAAGCATTATTCCATTGGTTAGGAGATTTAAGTGAAGTGAAAGCATTACCTCCGATGTTTTTTGCAGCATCTTTCAGGCTGCCAGCAAAGTATTGCCTTAGTACTTGGAGACTAATGGTTTTCTGAGCCTTGGTCTTGCGCTTTTCGCCAGCTTTTCTAGATCCAAGAGGAAATCGGCCTCCAGACGATACACCAGAGATACCATCAGACTTCGAACTTTGCTTAACATTTCCACTGTCTGAATAAACCTGCCCTAATTGTAAATTTGGCTCACTATCACTCCATTGAGTCGAAAACTTAAACTCTTTGGTAGGCTCCTCCTCTCCAAAATCCAATGAAACAGCCACCTCTTTACCCTTTTTGCGTTGCTCCACAATGTGTGAAAACCAGGAAGAGGTCTCATTTTCCGATGTCTTTTTGCCTGAAAATGAGGTTTGTGGCTCATAATCACTGTCCATAATGAACTGTATATTCCTGCAGTTTTCCTGTACTGCCATTGTAACTGTCTGCCAGATACTGCCGTGGATACCCAGCCCTGTTTCCGGAAGATGAATTGGTAAAAAGAATTCCAAAACATAATCATTAAAATCCTGGTAGATGCTTCGGACCCTTATTGCAACTGCACCACGCAAACCAAACATTTTGGCATGGTGAGAGAGAGGGTAATCAGCCTTACTAAACTCAGTGACATCAGTGGCAAAACATAGCTGGTTTGTCTCAAAGGCTTTGCCAATAATGCCCCCCCGCCCTCTTAGTAGGTGGTGTTCGGAACAAGCCTTATGGAAATCGAGTACTCGTTGATCTCGAACCAGGCAAGCAGAATCAATGGTTGAAACACAGGGTGCACTTTTGTCAGAATTCCAGCATCCACCCTTTCCTTGTTGGGAGCATGATCCCCAAGTTTGAGCAAGAGGCAGGTCATGTTTGTCACTTACAATTCTCAATACTTTTAGAATCTCAAGCCTTACAGCCTCAAAGAATCCTTTTCCTGCCTGAAATGAGAGAAATACAAAGGTGATGTTCCTCCAACTGGAAAAAGACGACACTGACAGCTAAACTAGCTCACTAAGTCATTATGGAGCGGTACTCATGACCTGAGTCGAAACCCGCCAGCACGAAAACTGCCATTGTGAGCCCCTTTACAACAAAAAGAAAGATGATCAATGTCGGATATATTAGCATTGTGTATAATACCTGTTCCTCGGAACTGTGAAAGGTTTCCGAACTCCTAAGATGAACCGTCTGCAAAAAAAGAAAAGAAAAAAAAAAATGAGCTGCAGATAAAAAAAAAAAAAAAAACTGAGGAATGGTGATTTTTACTCAACTCTGTTACTTTTTTATTTACCCATATGACATGCCTTGTTTTTTGAGGAAAGTTAAACAAGACCGTAAATTCGCAGACAAAAGTATTTATTTTTATTCCAAAGAATGAAAATTGTCAATAAGACTTTTGAGGAGCATAATAGTGGAAGTGATCATTAAAATATCCTGCAACTGTATGTACATCTCTGAGAGAAATACATGGACAAAAAAAGTTGGTCCAAAACCCACATGGCTGCAAAAAGTTAAAACACTTGGATTGTTGAGAAATTTGAGCCCTCTTGTGGATGCCAACCATTCATTATGTTTCCTGATGTGAGTTTCTACCACAGATGCAACCAAAATCAACTGTTCTCCAACAGAAGCTGGGGACATGCAAGTCTAGTGGCATAGTTGACAAAAGCCAGTGACCATGAGGAATACTAGTAGGACCCGCCATTGATGGGACGAGTAGGACCCGCCATTGACGAGTCTCGAAAAGTTTAGACGATCAGATGCGCGCTACCTTGCCTCAAGTAAAGACTAGTACATATTGGCAGTTCTTAGTACATGGAGCCGCGTCCAGGTTCCATTTTTTTTCTTTTTGCATTGTCCGAAGCATAAGCTAAAGATTTTAAGATTGATATAATTTTCTGTCAACAGGACACTAAAACAAAATCCTCTAGATTCGCCGTTACTAGTAAAGGACTATTTCCAAAAGATTGAACAAACAACATAACAACAATAATGATTTTGGGCCAGTTAGACTGAACTGAAAGACTAAAGCGATGGTAATTATGAAAAAGTATAAGGTAGAAGAGACCTCAAGAGCTTTACAAACACTTTCAACTTCGGGTCGATAATTGAAGTCTTGGGTAGTCATGACGATCTCAACCACACCAAGGCAATCACCACTTCCCTTCTCAAAGACAGGAAGAGCAATAGACCCTCTAACATCATATTGGTGAGCAAATTTGCTTCTAGGATACTCTTCCTGCCTGAAGAGCCTCACGTCCGGTGTCCATTCCGGAACTTTGCCAAGGAAGACTCGCCCGGGTAACCCGAGTGCCTGTTTAGTATCTTCATCTGCCAGAAACTCATACTTCTCAGAAACATCTCTATAATGGAGTAGACTTGCACTACTAGGCTGAAAGAAATATGGTTGTTCTGCTGTTGTCAAAAAACTTTTTAGACCTTTTTTGACAGGAACCCATATTTGAATCAAAACATCTCTATTTCTGTTTAATTCACTCAGCTGCGAGATTGCTAACATCAACCTGTCTCTCACAGTTGTTGAAGGTCCAGTCCTTGCCTTTGGTTCAATCCATAATATTCGATTAACTTCATCGCCTTCCCAACTAATACTGAGGCTTTGATTTGGAATTCTGGTTATTGGGATCATTGACCTTTGATCTTGAGATTGTGAATCAGAAACCTGTTCTTCTTTCGGTGCATTATGAGTAAATGAATTCTGAGAAGGGTTATTAGGCTCCTCTTGGGAACTGCTATTCTCATGAGGAGCATAAGTCAAACTAGGAACCCGGTATGATGGAAAACTGAAGTTCCGTGCTGTAGATGGGCCGGGTTGCAGGAAATTTGACCCGTCTGCTGTCTGTAACCAGCATCCTTCATCAAGGAGTTGGTCCATGAACTCATAGTCCATACCAAACATGGAAGGATTTGGAGGATTAAAGCCACGATCATCCATATTAAGTGATCTTACTGAAAGAGTAAGGTCTCGAATTTTACCGGCCTTGTGTCTCTTTTCGGACAAAAAAAAGAGAAGGATTTATGAGGAGTACTGTATTATGAAGAAGATAACTTTGTAGTGGAAGAAGGAAAATACTGTAAATTGAAGAGAAAACCCTTGTTTAGAAGTTTTTGTTGCTCTACTTAAGATCCAAAACACCAAAGAAGCCTGTATATGTAGAACAAATGAATGAATTCCCAAGACGAATCGATTTCAAATGATTTGAAGAACTCATACTGATGGAATTTTGCACACATCTTCAACTGTAAGTCCCCTCTTTGTACTGCAATTTCAGAGCATTTTAAAGACAGAAAACCAGTAAATAATCAGCAGGAAGTAATTAAAATTGCATGAAACTTGAGAAAAGATCAGTAAATGAAAACCATGGTTTGACTTTACATTTCAGAAGTCTTAATAAAAAAAATCACCATCATATACTGTCAAAATAACTCATAAAGCAGCAATCTTTCTGCGCCAAGTCATATACCATTCAACTACATAAAACCAAAAATATACAACAAAAAAAAACTCAGATTCTTCAGAGTAATAAGTGCAATGATGTCAGGTATCATAAACTCAACTCATAACACAGTTGAAAAGTATTTCAATTCAAATTTTTAAATTTTAATAATCCCTTTGTCTCAATCATTTGTTTACGTCTGATAAAAATACCCCTCACGGTGAATATAAAAGGTAAACAAATGACCGGAAGTGTGCCACAGAAACAGTAATAATTAAATAAAAGTATAAACATGAAAAAAAAAACAGATGACCAAGCACATTTAACAAAACAAACCCACAATCTTAAACTTATGAAAAACCCATTAATTAAAAAAAATAGGGTATTTAAATATAATAAAGTGGAAATCAGACAGTTGCTGATGTAATCAAATAAGAAAAGAAAAAAAGGAAATAAAGGAAAAAGGAACAAACTTTGTAAGGAAAAAGCTAGGAGAAACCCCAAGGGTTAATGAAGATGATCCTCATCATTACATGATGATGATGATGATGGTGGTGGTGGATGATGATGATGGATGCTAAAGAGGGAAGCTAGCTAAGTATGTAGTGCTACCCCTCCCTGGAAGACGGATGATGGATGATGGATGATGGATGATGGATGATGGGGTATAGTAGTAATTAGGAGGAAAGTACATGAAGAAGAAGAAGAAGAAGAAGAAGAAGAAGAAGGACGGTATAAATGTATGATGTTTATGTTGCTAATAATGTGTCATTTAATGTTATATGTTTGATGCTTGAAACAAAGGAACTTTTTAGTAATTTTGATGAGAGGGTATCCAGATTCCTGGGTCTATTTGTCTTAGTGGAGTATTTTTATGGTTGTGAAGAATCTACTCATTTGTGGGGACTACCTTCTGTAGGTCCCACGCTTACATCATGTTTTTTTTATATTTTTAGTTAGTTGGTACTCCCAACTCTCCAATCAAATTCCTTACTTGTGATTATAGACTCGTCAAATTTTGATCCGACTCGTAAATCTGATCCACCTCTTCTAGCTTTTTCAAGGTTAAAAATTCGAAAATTTGACCTATGATCCATTAATTTAAGGTAAAAACCCTACACAAACGGGTATACTTGTTAGGTCAAAGATAAATCAACAATTTTTTTTAAATATTACTCTCTCTACACATAAGTTTTCACCTCATTTCTCTATTATATGTAAGGTATATTTTAATGAAATGGGGTGAAAATAGGTGTGGAGGGAGTACTATTTATATATTATGTTTGAAATAATAATTTAATTAGTTTAAGTACTTTAAATTACAAAAGTAAATATAAAATTTAAAACACATAAAAAAAATTTTTTTTAGGCGACGAAGTCACTCGTATTCGCTACTTATTTACTAGGTGTACACTCGGTAATTTTCGTGTATATGTGAACTTAACCAATGCACATTTGTTGGGTTAATTGTCCCTTTTTACATATAACAGGTTAGAATTTTGAAAACAATCTTAAATCACTATTAACACACACAAATTACTCTTAAAAAAAAAAGATTACTCTAAAAAAGACTTCTGCTAAAAACTCTGAGATTTTCATTAAAGCTTTAACCAATGAAACCCAATATACATTTTGTTTTAATAAAAACCCTCATATATTCAACAAATGTATAGAAATAATTGAAATAGATGAAGTACTAATTATCAATATAATTTTTTATTGTTGCCTTTATTTTTGAATATATGACGTTTTTGTTTTTCATGACGACCCTTTGACTTTAGTTTTTATAATAATAAAATAGTTTCAAACTTACAAAAAAATTATACCATTAAATTCTTTAAGAAAAGAACTTTCAAATGAGTACACATTTTATAATGTTTTTTTCCTTATATTTTAAAAGATATTGAAAAGAGGAGCAGTATCTCGAAAATTGAGAATGAGGAGTATAAAAAAACAGAGGAAGTATTATTTACTCCCTATATCTAGAGTTGTCAAGCCTGACAAGACCGGATAGAACCCGAGAATTTTGTGACCCGAAATCGACCCGACATGACCCGATAATCAGTGACCCGAACCCGACCCAGACCCGACCTTATATCGACCCGATTAAATTGATGACCCGACAATGATTACGTTTAATATTGACCAAAATGAGAGTGATTTAGTGTTTCGATTGATACGTTTGACTTAATAATGAAGTAACTAAATCAAATAATGGTAGAAAAAATAATTTTAATTGACAAAAGTTGAAGTAATGTGATAAAACGTTGGCCCCATAGTGACCCGACCCGATTCGACACATCATTTGACCCGAAATGATCCGATCCGACCTGACCCAAAAGAGTATACTGACCCAATATAACCCGACCCGACCCAAACCCGACCCGACTAACCCAATTTCCACCTCTACCTATATCTAGTACTCGTATATATTAAGGTTTATATTTTCATTTCTCAAGTCGTCTCACAATAAACTTTACGGTTTGCTTTTTTATTTGGTCAATTATTCACGATTAATGTAATTTGTGTTTCCATAATTTCTCAAATTACATTGTGCGACACACATCTTTATCCATATAGAAATAGGTAAATTACTTGTATTATTTTTTCGTGTGTTTTTCGATTTCTCCCTCAATTCCTTAAATAATACTCCGTACTCTCTCTGTTCCACTGATATGTTTACACTTCCTTTATTTTGTGAGGGAAAAATAAAGGAAGTGTAAACATATCAGTGGAACGGAGGGAGTACTCCGTAATAGTAAGTACGTCATGTTTGGAGTAACCATATTGAAGTAGCTGGAAAGTTAGCAAAATCGATGCCTAAACAGGTTAAAAATTACTTATATAATACTCCTAGTCCAACTAGGTTTTGGACGTCTATTTCCTTTTTCTCCATTTCCTTTCACAATCTATTTAAATAATAATTACCCCTTTCATTCTCATTTTTCCTTTAATTTTATGTGTAAATTTAGAACCGTTAAATATTGTCAAAATGCGATCCGGATCATTAATAGGTACTTACCTCTCCATTTCTTTTTAGAAAATGGAGAGAAATTGGGCTCGTTTTGGACCACCATTATTCTTGATTATTAAGGTGAGAAGTGAAATAAAGGGCTTTTAATAATTTAGAGATATCCCTTTCCTATGAAAAAAAAAAAGTAGAAAAATATACATGATGAATTAATACTTTAAATCATGAAAGTATTTTAGTATGTAAACATATGAAAAATAACAAGTTTTCATTATCAAACTACATATATGCTCCCTTTACCCTAAAAGAAATAAAGCATGTAGATCATGTCCACATGTTAGATTGACCATGAGTGACGAGTCCATAACATTTAATATTGGATGGATTTAACCTCCCATTCTAAAAACATTAGAATTGGTTTATCGTTAGCAAATTATACAACTAGTTGTAGTTATGGTTATGGGTCGGATTAAAATAGGTCGGGTTATATCGGGTTAAAGTTATGTCGAATCAGTGACGGGTTCTGGTTGGTTCATGTCGAGTCATCTTCAGATCGGGTCTGGTTTTTAACGGGTCAGTATCGGGTCAGGTTATCAGCATATATTTTATCTTATATATTTAGTTTTAGATGATAATTTCATGTTTAAACCAAGTGGTGTTAGTCCAGTGGTAGCCGGGTTAAACCTTGAAGCTTGCAGAAATGCAGGAGTTGAGAGGTCCCAGGTTCGACTACCAGCTGGGGCGATGATCACTTGGCCACTGCAATCCCCCTTCGGACGGGTCGGGTCGGGTCGGATTACATTCGTATGTTCAAAAAAAATTCACATAAAATTGTTAATTATTTAGTTTGTAATACGTATGATTTTAGTATATTATATGTACTAGTTTGAATGCCCGTGCGTTGCAACGAGGTAATTAACTTATTTATAATGCAAAAAAAAAATGTTATAAGGGTTTAATGTTTACATTCTATGTCTAATGATTTGTTTACATATTATTAAAGGGTGCTGATTTTCGCAGTACACATTTTACTCATCGCAGTACATAGTTGACGATTATACCCCTCTCATTTCCCCTTCCATTTCCTCTCTCATCCCATTTTCTCTCTCAAGTTTCCTCAATAGTCCATTAATAAATACAGTCTACAACCGTTACCGGCAATCACCTTTATATCACTGTCATCAACAACAAAGGAGGGGCTTCGTTGGTAACCGGTATGCGTACCAGTATATGCCGACGTTAACAAATAAATGGGTACTACGTAGTACACCGGAAAAGAAATTGAACAAAAAGACAAACGTACTACATGCTTCTTACTACACTTTCACCACCTATGTTAGTCCACCAACCACCAGCGTTAGTCACCGACGCCCAACCAAAACCACCACGGCCAACCACACTAATCGCCAGTCACCATAGTCCATAACCCTCGCCCTTTCCACACCCTCGATTTCTCTCTCTCCCTCACTGCTCTGCCCTTTTAGACGACACCCTCCTCCGTCGCCGGCAACGACCGCCTCTGTTGGCGTTGATACTTCAGCCAACAACTCACTTCTACCATCCCTCACCAATTCAACATAAAATATATTTAATATAAACCCTAAATGACCAACAAAGACACAAAAATTACAAGAAATCATGAATTTAATTAATATTATTGCAATTAATGAAGTAAATATGGTTCTATACTCAAAATTATCATCTATATTGAACAAATTTGTGTATATCGGGAGGAGGTAGAAGAATTCACAACAGGGAGAATTAGATTTGGTATTTTTCAATCAAGGGTAGGCAAATGGAAAATTAGATACAAAAAGTACTGTAATGACTACAAAATATACTGCGAAAATAAATTACGTTATTAAAATATCTCTTTCAAAAAAAATAAAAGATTAATATATACGTGGGTTAACTCTTATTTCTAATCATATAATCACCCTACCTTATACTAATCTTTCGATGTGGGACAATTCTACTATTTATAAGTAATATATTCACTAAACTTGGATTATTTTTCTAATATGGGACAATTCTACTACTTATACGTAGTATATATTCATCAAACCAGCATTATTTTTCAATGTGGGACAAATAACTTACTCAGAATTACACTATCTTTTTTGCACTTAGTTCGACATCCAACCAGATCTCGAATACCGAATACGGACAATCGCTACCCATTATATCTAGTAGTTATATTTAAATTTAATAATATGATCAAGTACTCTCCATTAATATTTGTGGGATAATTAATTTAGGTTGGTAATCATTATTGTAGGGACAATAATACAAACTCTTACTTCTATTTATAATCATATATCACCCCACCTTATGGTAATCCGATGTGGGTCGATTATACTATTTATACGTAGTATACACTACACCTACATTAATTTTTAATGTGGGACAAATAACATATTATAAGAAAAGTAATAGTAAAAATAAATTTTTTACCAACCATTTATAGATTATTTTTCATAAACTTTTTACCAACCATTTATAAATTATTAGGTGATGAGAACAAACTTTTACAAACTTTTAAGAGCTCTTTATAAGAAAATACTTAAGAGACTTAAAAGATTTTGGGTTGATACCTAAGTTTCAAGGATGACTCCTATTTATACATAGTATATTCACCGCACTTACATTACTTTTCAATGTGGGACATATAACATACTAAGAAGTACATATCTTTTCTATCAAAAAATTTTAGGTTAATACCTAAGTTTCTAGGATGTCTCCTATTTATATTTATAGAATCACCCTACAGTATACTATTCTTTCGATGTGAGATATATAATTAATTATTTAGACGTAGTATGTTCACCACGCCTACATTATTTTTCAATGTGAAAGATATAACATACCAAGAAGTAAATGTCTCTTCTTAAAAAAATCACTATTGTATACATATTATTTTTCTTTGAAGGTAAAACCACTTAGTCTCGATCATTAGATAGGGATCTCTACATCGTACATATAACGAATCATTAACGCTCTATTAGTGCATTCAGGAGACAACCATTAGTAAAATCTTTAGTTTTGTATTGTGTTAGGAGACTACCATTAGTAAAACCCTTTATTTTGTATTGTGCTTTAACTTTGTGTATGTTGTAATGTTGTTCATTATAGGTTGCCTATGTGACACCAATATTAAGTGATTTTTGCTTCTCTTGTTCATGTTCCTATCTAACTCTTTCACGGGTAGTTATAATCAATCTCCACTTTATTTTTTATATCATATCGTAGAGATAATGATATAAAATCTTAAGAGAGCTATTTAAAACAATATTTATGAGACTCAAAAAATTTTGGGTTGATACATAAGTTCCAAATATGTCTCCTATTTATAATCATAGGATCACACTACCTTATACTAATCTTTCGATATGGGACAATTCTACTATTTATATATAGTATATTCACCACACCTACTTATTTTTCAATGTGGGACAAAACATACTAAAAAGTACACAAATTTACACATTAAGAAGTACACCATCTTTAATATGTGCAAATAATATGAAATCTATACTCTAATGATAGCATTTTTTTTACCACAAAACTAATTATATTATTTTCATAATTTTTTTAAGGATATTTTTTTGCCAAATGAAATGTAAAAGTTTGATATAAAAATTGGAAATATCACTTGAATATAAATTAGGAAATATACATATTATAATAATTAAAAGATTCTACACTTTATTTTTTACATCAAAAATTATATTTTCCTAAATTAATTCTTGATGATGTGGACGGTCTCATATCACTCGAAAAAACTCTCTTTTATATATATATATATATATATATATATATATATATATATATATATATATATATATATATATATATATATATATATATATATATAGAGAGAGAGAGAGAGAGAGAGAGAGAGAGAGAGGCGGGATCTCGTGAGTTTGGTTCTTACGGTGAGTTGTGAGTTTGGAAAATCTGGACCATTGGATAAGTACAAGTACACGGCTGAGATTGGCTCTAATACTCATAATAAACGCACGCGCTTTGCTTTCCTAAACACGTTACACATCTCAAACCTCAAACATGGCCTCATCTTCTCTTCCACTAATCTTAATCACCTTTACCCTAAAAAACACAAAAAGCCCCAAATCAATTTTTCTCTGTCTTCAAAAGTTCATCAATGGCTTCCAAGCTCTTCTCACTCTCCTCACTCACAACCATCTCCACCGCCGTCAACACCAAACATTCCGACATCAACCGCCGCAGATCTGCTATTAGAACCACCGTCAACGGCAAATGGTGGACTCCGCTCTTTGGCAAATGGTCTAGAGGAGGAATCGGTGGTTATCGTGGTGGAGCACTGTCAAAGTGATGAAGTTCGAAATGATTGTAGTGTGTAGTTGTTTAGTTTGTTGTTTTTCGGCGATTTCGCGGTGCTAGTTTGATCGCTGAAGTGATGAAGTTCAAAATGATTTAGTTTTAGTGATAATTTGATTATTGTTTTTCGATATCACTTTGAACTCCGCAAAATTCACAAACTATTTGTGAAATGTACGCATATTCGAAAGGTGAGCTAATGCTAATGTTACACATATTCGACAGGTCGATTGATTATGATGATAGGGAATGATCTTGATCAATCAGCAGACTTATCTGATCACTATTCTGGCGCAACACAACACAGATGCACGGTGGGAGCAGGGACGGGCAAGATGGTGCGAGAATCGAGGACGGAGCAGGTGCGAGTGTCACGTGATTAGAATGAGGAGTCGAGAGGAGTGATATGGTCGTACTGGTTGTATCTTGCTCGAGGTTTATCTGAAAGTGGGGCCAAAATTAGACGCTTTAAGATTTTGAAGTCATTACGAGGAATAATAAAGCATAGATTCAGTAAATGAAGAGATAGGAAGAGGGGTAAAATAGGAAAATTAAGGAATTGGAGGATAAGAGAAAAGTGAGTGAGAAAGGGAGTGTGTAGTCACTGTTGATCTGTTGAATATGTACAAAGAGGTAGGAGTACTGAGAGTTGTTGGAAAATATATGGACAACTTCGTATATTTTGTTATCTAGTGTGTAGTCAAGTGTTGTAGTACGTCTAATGTGCTCTATACGACTTGGAACTATAGCCTAAAGCTAGTAGAACTTAGAAGTGCTGGTTAGACAGTTATTCATGTTAGAGTTTAGAAGGGGAACTCGTTTTCCTGATCGAGGACATGCACGACCCTAAACATGGTCACTTTGTTTTCGACCTTGATCAACAATTCGAGAACTGAACAATCCTGAATTCGAAAATAACAGTAGAATAACAGCACAATAACATGTGGTAGAAAAAATCAAAGTGACACCGGAATAACATCATAATAACAGCAGAATAATAGTAGAATAACAGCACAATAACAAGTGGTAAAAAAAAAATCAAAGTCGTAAAAAAAATCAAAGTGGCACCGGAATAACATCACAATAACACCAGAATAATAGTAAAATAACAGCACAATAACACGTGGTAAAAAAAAAGAAAAAAAAATCAAAGGCGTAAAAAAATTCACAATAACAGCAGAATAACATCACAATAACAGCGGAATAACAATAACAGCACAATAACATATGGTAAAAAAAAAAAAGAGAAAAAAAATCAAAGTCGTAAAAAAAATCAAAGTAACAAATGGAATAACATCACAATAACAAATGAATAACAATAACAAGACAATAACATGTGGGGAAAAAAAGAGAAAAAAATCAAAGTCGTAAAAAAATCCAGGTAAAAAAAGCACAATAATAGCATAATAACACGAGGTAAAAAAAAAGAGTAAAAAAAATTTCAAGTAAAAAAAAATCCGGTACAAAAAGAAAAAGAAAAAAAGGTAACATAATGAGTAAAAAAGAAAAACATAAGAGAAAACAAAAATCAAAGTGGTAAAAAAAGCATAATAACACGAGGTAAAAAAAAGAGAAAAAAAAATTGAAGTAAAAAAAAAAAAGTAACATTAGAAAAAAGAGAAAATAAGTAAATGACAATGGTTTTATATGACATGTAAGATTTGATCTTGGCCACTCATCTCTAATATAATCTAGTGGCTAAGATTCCCCTAAGGCCCCAACTCACAACTCACCATAAGAACCAAAATCACCAAATCCAATCTCTATATATATATATATATATATATATATATATATATATATATATATACATGTTGGTATGGCTGGTGTTATATAATGATATTTTGGTGAGATTTTGTATGTGGTTTGATTGCACCTTATGTGAAACTTATGGGCCCAAATTACTCCAATTGAAAGTTATGGGGATTAATTTCACAATTGCACAAAGTTATGGGAATCAATTGTTGGGATTCATTAATCTCATTACTTTACATATTGAATATGTGAATAACTAATTTAGTCATAAAATTAGTTAAAGATCTTATGCATGCAAAACTAATACTCCCTCCAATTTCATTTATTGTTCCCCTTTCTTTTTGGCATAAGAAATAAGGGAATAAATTTGGACCACACAATACACATGACCCCACATCAAATTGATTTTGGACCACACAAAGTTGTCCAAAAAAAAGAAAGAGGGAACAATAAGAAAAATGGATGGAAAGGGAAAGAGGAACAATAAATGAAATTGGAGGGAGTACAAGAGTAAAGAAAAATCGGTTCCTTACATTTGTTGATTCGGCAATATGGGAACTAACAAGGTCACTTACCTTGGCTAGATCTTGAGCTTTCCTTATAGATGAACAAGATTCAAGTATAGAATCTCTCCCCAAGGATTGTACTAAGGAAATCCTTCTTAATACAAATATTAATTTTTGATACTAGAAATTAATATTTGTTCCTTATACTAATATTAAGTGATTACTACTTCTAGTAATATGTTAATAATATTAGAGATTTATGTGAGTTTATTAATTTTGTTCAACAACAAAAACTAGAGAGGTTTTTGTTTTTCTCTAGTTAAAACTAATAAGAATGAATTGGTATATAAAAAATACACTACTTCAGTGTATATGGAGGGGAGGCTATCGGTTTTGCCAAGGGTAGAGTGTCCAATGCTTGCACACATTTGTTCTTCTCAAGACACATAGTGTAGGGCTAGGTTTAGGTATATAAAGGACATAATCATTATGCCTAATTCTTAATTAGAGCACCAATTAAATCCTAAACTTACCCAACTCCCTCCACTCACACGGCACACCCATATAAAATGGGTCCATTTTAAGTTTTGTCAATTTGTTAATTTGTATTGTGTGACAATTGGACATGTTACTAGACATGTCATTTGAATAATGCATTTTTAACAAATTAAAAATCATTATATAAATGAAATAAATCACATACAAAATTAAATAGTAATTCACAATTACAATTACTAAAAATGGGTCATAGAATTATAAATCACAACTTCTTATATTTATCATAGGCAATTCATTCTATATTTTAATTGTTTCATAAACAATAATTTAATCTAAGCAATAAAACAATTCGATTACTTAGACTGAATCTTATTTAATCAAATTACAATAAGACACGTATTTATTCTCACAAAATCATTTGTTCAATTTTAAGGAATTAATTAACTTGTATCGTCATACAATTAATTAATTATTCAATTAAGAATGTTTCCCTAGAGGTATGACCTTAAGGGATCAACTTATCACCACCGTCACACGACAGTAATGTCAAACTCTATGTAACACCCCCATACTCCAAGTGCCTTACCAGGACCACTCAGGTATGAAGACATTACCATCTCGGTTGCCCGAGGCGATGATGATCATAAGACAATAACGAAACGAAGTTTAAATAGAATAACGTTAAGTGAAAGATTACAATCCGGAAACCAAACTGATAAAATGCGAATACATGTTCTCCAAAATCAAATGTCTAAAAACTAAACATAAACTTTGACAACAACGTAAGACTCTTCTAACTGCAGTGATGACTCATCCCAACTAGCCCATGTATCTCTATCATACCTGTTCAACAACTGCTCACCATCCCCGAATGGATCACCACAGTTTTTAAAACAATAAACGGGGTCAGTACTTATCACACAATCTATATAATCCAGGAATACAACAAGTACACAACTCAACCGTGAAATCTATCTCCGTCCTCGGTGGTAACCCCGGAATCTCCTCTGAAAATACATCTGCAAACTCACCCACCACTGGTATCTCCTCATCCGTCGGACTCTCTATCCGGTCATCTCTCACATGGCACAAGATCAGAGGACATCCCTTCCTCATATAGGACTTTAAGGTCACAGCTGCAATCAACTTAACTTTGGGTTTGACTAGAAACCCACGATAAGACACACTAACACCCTTAGGACCTCTCAAAGACACTTTCTTTTGATGATAGTCTATCTTAGGTTTATACTTTCCCAACCAATCCATCCCGACTATCATCTCAAAACCGTCTAAGGGAAACTCTAGCAAGTCTACAGGTAGGTCAACTTGCCCAACTATCATAGATATATCCCTGTACAACCTCCCACATGATACAGACTCACCTGAAGGTATAAAAACTTTCTCACTTACAGACTCATATACCCTCAAACCCAACCGTTTAACATGACTCGAAGATACAAACGACTGAGATGCCCCTGAATCAAACAAAACAAAGGTATGAATACCGTTAACAAGAAAAGTACCAGTGATAACATGTGTGTCGTCCTCAACTGCTTTCTTGTCCATCATGAACAGCTTTCCACTGGACTTCTGTCCACCTCCCTGGACAGTACTGGCTGATGTGGTCGACTTAGCACCCGACCCCTGATTGTTGTTGTTGTTCGTAGCTGGTCTTTGATAAGAATTACCGCCATTGCGGTTACCTCCACCCTGGTTACTCTGACCTCCCCGGTTAGACCATGACCCAGCTGGTCTGTTACTCGCATAACTCTGAGTCGGACCCTGAGAATAGCTCCCCTGAGCCGATCTCTGAAAAGCTCCAGGTGCACTAGTGCACTCATGTCTCTTGTGGCCTACACCACCACAGCTATAGCAAGTCAACCCCCAACTACCACTACCACTCACACGGCCACGTCCAAAGGAAGCCCCAGCACTAAACCCTGAACCAGAAGAGAACGCTCTAGCCTGATTGTAGTTGCCTTTCTTGTAGTTAGACTGGCCACCACCTTCACTCTCAGCCTTTCTTTTCTCAGTACCTCTTTCCCGAGCCATCTCCACCAACCTCTCAGCTCTCCCAGCCCTCTCATAAGCTTCCTTAACATCAGTAAGGACTCCCACCGGTAACTTGTCCATGATCTTGGGTGTCAACCCCCTCTCGAATCTCAGCGCTAGGTTCTCCTCACTCAAACCCATGTCCTCAGCATATCTAGACTTCTCATTAAACTGCCGGTAGTACTCAGTTACCGGCATGTCAGATGTCATCTTAAACCCATCAAACTCCTTCCTCAGCTTACTCCTCACATGCTCAGGTACAAACTCCTTCCTCATAGCTCTCCGAAACTCTTCCCAAGGTATGGCAGGTAGACCCTGCTTCGTGTACATCTCCCTAACACTCACCTTCACCTTATCCCACCATTCACCAGCCGCTTCCCTCAGGTAGAACGCAGCTTATTCTACTTTCATCTCATCAGGACAGTGTACCAGGTCCAGAATGTTCTCCATCTCACGATACCAACTATCAAGAATATTTGGCTCCCCGGTTCCCTTATACTCTTTTGGGTTGAACCTCGCTATGTAAAGACTGATCTTAGAGTGATCAATATCTTTATCCTTCCCCATTCTCTTTAGGGCGTCCGTAAGAGCATCTTGGTGCTCCAACATCTTAACTACATCATCGATGTTCATGCTCTTAGCTCTCGCATACAACGCGTTTCTCTTGGGTGACATCTTGAAACTATATAAGAAAAGGGGTAGATATAAACATACGTACTATAACCTCAAAACATTAGAAAAAAGAGAAAATAAGTAAATGACAATGGTTTTATATGACATGTAAGATTTGATCTTGGCCACTCATCTCTAATATAATCTAGTGGCTAAGATTCCCCTAAGGCCCCAACTCACAACTCACCATAAGAACCAAAATCACCAAATCCAATCTCTATATATAGAGGCGGGATCTCGTGAGTTTGGTTCTTATGGTGAGTTGTGAGTTTTGTGCTTCAAAATCTGAACCATTGGATGAGGGTATATACACGGCTAAGATTGAATCTAAATAAAAATAAAGTCAACAATAGATCAGAAATTTTATCGCTGCTCTGTAGCTTTATGCCTTTATACAACACAAACAATTCTTATTTAATTCAATCTTCATCCTTTCACTGACCCAAAATTTCTCGTTCCTGAAAATTCCTCATTGCACTTTCTCTCCACACATAAATCAAAATCCCCATATTCTCGAATCAAGAACCCTAATTTTCAGTCTCCTCCTAATTATTCTCTATCTCACTTCCATTTATCGCGATTAAAGTGATCGACAAACCGGAATAACACTCGATTCGACGGTTCCGATGCACGGAGCCTTGGTTGCTAGGTGTTGTCGAAAGCGGTGGTGCGAGTTAATGGTGGCTCGAAATGGTGGTTGCTAGGTGTTATCGAGCGGTGTTGTCGAGCAGTGTGAACACCAGCGTTGACGATGACATTAATGGCGGATTTGGAGGTGATAAAGATCTGATTTAATGTAAGTGTAGTGTCAATGGAGAGATGTGAGGAGGTGTTGGTGGATTGTGTTGGTGGATTCCACACGATTTAAATCAAATTATTTGTTTTGTTTCAGCTTGATGATTTTGATGTTGTTGCAATGTGATTCGTACATGGAATTGGTGTGTGTGACTCGGAATTGCAGGTTGGTGTCTGGTTGGTGAGCTTGTCAAAGACGAGTGTTGTTGGTATGCGACGATGACGAGATGGTGGAACTGCTGAGATATGAGGCATTGATTTTGGGATCTTTTTTGGGTTTCAATGGCCTTGCCTCATTCACTCCTTTCACGAAGACGAGTCGGGGCTCCAAGGCTCCTGATTAGAAGGGTGGATTTCCGAAGAGCGGACTCAAAACTCGCTAAAAAAATTGAAGAGACAGAAATCGGCTAGCGGTTATTGTGAGAGATTTGGAGTACCTTTGAGTTCCAAGTCATTGCTCAAAGGTGGCATACATTAAAATCGACGAGCATCGAAATTGAGAATAGTACTCCAATATAACACGAATAACACTACAATAACACCACAATAACACTATAATAACACCACAATAACACGGGAAAAAAAAGAGAAAAAAAAATTAAAGTAGTAAAAAAATCAAAGTGACACCGGAATAACATCACAATAACAGTAGAATAATAGTAGAATAACAGCACAATAACACGTGGTAAAAAAAAGAAAAAAAAAAATCAAAGTCGTAAAAAAATTCACGATGAATGAGAATAACATCACAATAACAAATGGAATAACAATAACAAAGACAATAACATATGGTAAAAAAAAAGAGAAAAAAAATCAAAGTCGTAAAAAAAATCAAAGTAACAGCAGAATAACATCACAATAACAGCGGAATAACAATAACATCACAATAACATGTGGTAAAAAAAAAAGAAAAAAATCAAAGTCGTAAAAAAAATCCAGGTAAAAAAAAAAGCACAATAATAGCATAATAACACGAGGTAAAAAAAATAAGAGTAAAAAAAATTCAAGTAAAAAAAATCCGGTACAAAAAGAAAAAGAAAAAAAAGGTAACATAATGAGTAAATTAAAGAAAAACATAAGAGAAAACAAAAATCAAAGTGGTAAAAAAAAGCATAATAACACGAGGTAAAAAAAAAGAGAAAAAAAAATTAAAGTAAAAAAAAAAAGTAACATTAGAAAAAAGAGAAAATAAATAAATGACAATGGTTTTATATGATATGTAAGATTTGATCTTGACCACTCATCTCTAATATAATCTAGTGGCTGAGATTCCCCCAACTCACAACTCACCATAAGAACCAAAATCACCAAATCCAATCTCTCTCTCTCTCTCTCTCTCTCTCTATATATATATATATACATGTTGGTATGGCTGGTGTTATATAATGATATTTTGGTGAGATTTTGTATGTGGTTTGATTGCACCTTATGTGAAACTTATGAGCCCAAATTACTCCAATTGAAAGTTATGGGGATTAATTTCACAATTGCACAAAGTTATGGGAATCAATTGTTGGGATTCATTAATCTCATTACTTTACATATTGAATATGTGAATAACTAATTTAGTCATAAAATTAGTTAAAGATCTTATGCATGCAAAACTAATACTCCCTCCAATTTCATTTATTGTTCCCCTTTCTTTTTGGCATAAGAAATAAGGGAATAAATTTGGACCACAAAATACACATGACCCCACATCAAATTGATTTTGGACCACACAAAGTTGTCCAAAAAAGAAAAGAGGGAACAATAAGAAAAATGGATGGAAAGGGAAAGAGGAACAATAAATGAAATTGGAGGGAGTACAATAGTAAAGAAAAATCGGTTCCTTACATTTGTTGATTCGGCAATATGGGAACTAACAAGGTCACTTACCTTGGCTAGATCTTGAGCTTTCCTTATAGATGAACAAGATTCAAGTATAGAATCTCTCCCCAAGGATTGTACTAAGGAAATCCTTCTTAATACAAATATTAATTTTTGATACTAGAAATTAATATTTGTTCCTTATACTAATATTAAGTGATTACTACTTCTAGTAATATGTTAATAATATTAGAGATTTATGTGAGTTTATTAATTTTGTTCAACAACAAAAACTAGAGAGGTTTTTGTTTTTCTCTAGTTAAAACTAATAAGAATGAATTGGTATATAAAAAATACACTACTTCAGTGTATATGGAGGGGAGGCTATCGGTTTTGCCAAGGGTAGAGTGTCCAATGCTTGCACACATTTGTTCTTCTCAAGACACATAGTGTAGGGCTAGGTTTAGGTATATAAAGGACATAATCATTATGCCTAATTCTTAATTAGAGCACCAATTAAATCCTAAACTTACCCAACTCCCTCCACTCACACGGCACACCCATAAAAAATGGGTCCATTTTAAGTTTTGTCAATTTGTTAATTTGTATTGTGTGACAATTGGACATGTTACTAGACATGTCATTTGAATAATGCATTTTTAACAAATTAAAAATCATTATATAAATGAAATAAATCACATACAAAATTAAATAGTAATTCACAATTACAATTACTAAAAATGGGTCATAGAATTATAAATCACAACTTCTTATATTTATCATAGGCAATTCATTCTATATTTTAATTGTTTCATAAACAATAATTTAATCTAAGCAATAAAACAATTCGATTACTTAGACTGAATCTTATTTAATCAAATTACAATAAGACACGTATTTATTCTCACAAAATCATTTGTTCAATTTTATGGAATTAATTAACTTGTATCGTCATACAATTAATTAATTATTCAATTAAGAATGTTTCCCTAGAGGTATGACCTTAAGGGATCAACTTATCACCACCGTCACACGACAGTAATGTCAAACTCTATGTAACACCCCCATACTCCAAGTGCCTTACCAGGACCACTCAGGTATGAAGACATTACCATCTCGGTTGCCCGAGGCGATGATGATCAAAAGACAATAACGAAACGGAGTTTAAATAGAATAACGTTAAGTGAAAGATTACAATCCGGAAACCAAACTGATAAAATGCGAATACATGTTCTCCAAAATCAAATGTCTAAAAACTAAACATAAACTTTGACATCATCGTAAGACTCTTCTAACTGCAGTGATGACTCATCCCAACTAGCCCATGTATCTCTATCATACCTGTTCAACAACTTCTCACCATCCCCGAATGGATCACCACAGTTTTTAAAACAATAAACGGGGTCAGTACTTATCACGCAATCTATATAATCCAGGAATACAACAAGTACACAACTCAACCGTGAAATCTATCTCCGTCCTCGGTGGTAACCCCGGAATCTCCTCTGAAAATACATCTGCAAACTCACCCACCACTGGTATCTCCTCATCCGTCGGACTCTCTATCCGGTCATCTCTCACATGGCACAAGATCAGAGGACATCCCTTCCTCATATAGGACTTTAAGGTCACAGCTGCAATCAACTTAACTTTGGGTTTGACTAGAAACCCACGATAAGACACACTAACACCCTTAGGACCTCTCAAAGACACTTTCTTTTGATGATAGTCTATCTTAGGTTTATACTTTCCCAACCAATCCATCCCGACTATCATCTCAAAACCGTCTAAGGGAAACTCTAGCAAGTCTACAGGTAGGTCAACTTGCCCAACTATCATAGATATATCCCTGTACAACCTCCCACATGATACAGACTCACCTGAAGGTATAAAAACTTTCTCACTTACTGACTCATATACCCTCAAACCCAACCGTTTAACATGACTCGAAGATACAAACGACTGAGATGCCCCTGAATCAAACAAAACAAAGGTATGAATACCGTTAACAAGAAAAGTACCAGTGATAACATGTGTGTCATCCTCAACTGCTTTCTTGTCCATCATGAACAGCTTTCCACTGGACTTCTGTCCACCTCCCTGGACAGTACTGGCTGTTGTGGTCGACTTAGCACCCGACCCCTGATTGTTGTTGTTGTTCGTAGCTGGTCTTTGATAAGAATTACCGCCATTGCGGTTACCTCCACCCTGGTTACTCTGACCTCCCCGGTTAGACCATGACCCAGCTGGTCTGTTACTCGCATAACTCTGAGTCGGACCCTGAGAATAGCTCCCCTGAGCCGATCTCTGAAAAGCTCCAGGTGCACTAGTGCACTCATGTCTCTTGTGGCCTACACCACCACAGCTATAGCAAGTCAACCCCCAACTACCACTACCACTCACACGGCCACGCCCAAAGGAAGCCCCAGCACTAAACCCTGAACCAGAAGAGAACGCTCTAGCCTGATTGTAGTTGCCTTTCTTGTAGTTAGACTGGCCACCACCTTCACTCTCAGCCTTTCTTTTCTCGGTACCTCTTTCCCGAGCCATCTCCACCAACCTCTCGGCTCTCCCGGCCCTCTCTCATAAGCTTCCTTAACATCGCAAGGACTCCCACCGGTAACTTGTCCATGATCTTGGGTGTCAACCCCTCTCGAATCTCGCCGCTAGGTTCTCCTCACTCAAACCCATGTCCTCAGCATATCTAGACTTCTCATTAAACTGCCGGTAGTACTCAGTTACCGGCATGTCAGATGTCATCTTAAACCCATCAAACTCCTTCCTCAGCTTACTCCTCACATGCTCAGGTACAAACTCCTTCCTCATAGCTCTCCGAAACTCTTCCCAAGGTATGGCAGGTAGACCCTGCTTCGTGTACATCTCCCTAACACTCACCTTCACCTTATCCCACCATTCACCAGCCGCTTCCCTCAGGTAGAACGCAGCTTATTCTACTTTCATCTCATCAGGACAGTGTACCAGGTCCAGAATGTTCTCCATCTCACGATGCCAACTATCAAGAATATTTGGCTCCCCGGTTCCCTTATACTCTTTTGGGTTGAACCTCGCTATGTAAAGACTGATCTTAGAGTGATCAATATCTTTATCCTTTCCCATTCTCTTTAGGGCGTCCGTAAGAGCATCTTGGTGCTCCAACATCTTAACTACATCATCGATGTTCATGCTCTCAGCTCTCGCATACAACGCGTTTCTCTTGGGTGACATCTTGAAACTATATAAGAAAAGGGGTAGATATAAACATACGTACTATAACCTCAAAACACGAAAACAGGCTGCCCAGAACACACTCGATTGAGTGCCCAAACCTACTCGATCGAGTAGAGGCTACTCGATCGATTGCCCCAACCTCAGACCCCAAACAGACCTTTTTATCTCTAACATACTCGATCGAGTAGCACAACCACTTGATCGAGTGACCCCCTACTCGATCGAGTGCCCTATATACTCGATCGAGTACCCAAAAACACGATTCTGGTTATAAAAACGTCGAATACCCACTCGATCGAGTCAGAGCCACTCGATCGAGTACCATGCTGACTCGTATATACTACTCGCATGCTATATCTCATATCCCAACATACTAAGCAACTTTATAATCTCGACATTATAATATAACTAAGCATGCGATTCTATACAACTCCTCATTCAATCAATAAAACAACTATTTCATGTTATCAAATGCCACATAATAAAAATCCATCATGCTTCTCTATTCAAATCAACATACATACACACTCCACCAATTCTTTGATGACAAAATCAATCTCCTACTACCAACATCCAACAATTCACGACGTACCTCGTTACGTTCACATAAGCTGACAAATACAACATATAACCTTGACACATACCCCCATGTGACCGGTTCAAAATTGTAGGGCGAGTTTGCGACTTTAGGACGTCTCCCAAGTCTTTGCATTAGCTCCTACAACCTTTACCTCGGGTTCATTTTAATTGACTCCCTATGTTCATTAGATTCATTGGTTACAGGTTTCAGGATTGTCGCTCTGATACCATTTGTAACACCCCCATACTCCAAGTGCCTTACCAGGACCACTCAGGTATGAAGACATTACCATCTCGGTTGCCCGAGGCGATGATGATCATAAAACAATAACGAAACGGAGTTTAAATAGAATAACGTTAAGTGAAAGATTACAATCCGGAAACCAAACTGATAAAATGCGAATACATGTTCTCCAAAATCAAATGTCTAAAAACTAAACATAAACTTTGACAACAGCGGAAGACTCTTCTAACTGCAGTGATGACTCATCCAGCTAGCCCATGTATCTCTATTATACCTGTTCAACAACTGCTCACCATCCCCGAATGGATCACCACAGTTTTTAAAACAATAAACGGGGTCAGTACTAATCACACAATCTATATAATCCAGGAATACAACAAGTACACAACTCAATCATCATACACGTACTCCAAACTCCATTATCAACTCCACAACTCCTGACTACACACTAAAGTGTGTAGCCCTGCCAGAGTGCCCGTCGCAACAGGTCACTCCACGCCGCCAGTGGCGGACCGCAACCGTTCCCACCAAATCCCCGCTCATCTCATCCGAGCGATAAACTCAAATCCATTAATGTGCACATCCGTTCTATGGCGGGTTCCACAGAAGGCGAATAATGGGCGTGAAGCCACTCCCGCAAGTGACTCCACTCAACCAGGGACGCGCCCCGAAGAACACAGACAGAAACAAACAATCACAACTACTATACAACAATCACCACCAACAACTGTCACAATACGAGTATGATAATATTCAACAATCACCAATCACAAACAACACATCATGTGATTAATACTGAGTAGGGAAATCCTACCTGGAATGCAATGCAATCAGACGGTCTCAACAGCTGATATCAAAAGGCTTCTTCTACGAATCCTCCTTCTAACATACGATCATACAATTACTACCAATCAAGAAACACAACAAAAACCCCCAAACCCCAAACTAGTGTTTAACCAACTTTAACAAAAAACCATAAAAACGGTACGTAGGTCTTACCCTCGATGCAAGGATCACAAAGATGAAAAGAAAGACGAATTCCGACCCTCCAAGCTCCGGAATTTGCAAATAATGCGATTGATGCGAACAACGTAGTTTGTTTTATCTTTTGAACGTAATTAGGTTGTAAAAGTGTTTTAAAGAAAGTGACGGAAGTTTATATATATTAAATCGCATTATTAACAAAACCCGACAAATCATCTCCCCGTAAACCGGCTACTCGACCGAGTAGCTGACATACTCGATTAAGTGACCCCCTACTCGATCGAGTATCAAGGTTACTCGATCGAGTACCCAACAGATCAGAAACTATTCAAAACTGCAAAACACCCTTACTCGACAGAGTAAGGCCCACTCGATAGAGTACCCAGAGACTCATAAAACCGTAGTATTACACTCTAGTCAGCCAATCATTACCGATTAATGTGGATCAGTTGACAATAAAACGTTACTTTCCCTTTAGTATTCTCAATATGAGATTTAAACATGTGGTCGCATTATTGTCGAGGACACATACTCCAACATCAATCACCACTTCCCCAGTTCCTCGTATGTAATTCATATTTTAGTCTCACGCATTTACTTGTTTTTCGTTAATCTTCAATCTCACCTAAATTCACGAGATTTTTTTATACATAAGAGTTTAAGTTTAAGAGTAAGCCTTATCAATTAAAGGTCAGGACAAATCACCAATCTCTTGAGTACTTAAAGTGATGTTTACATATTCCTTACCAATAAGGCTATATTTTAATTTTTAACTTCAATAACAATCGAATCCGATCCCTAACTTTAAGGTTAGAAAGTGGACTTTTTATTATTCCGTTCAACCCTTATAAGTACACTTATACTCCGTATTAGTAAGGTGTAACAGTTCAAATGGATATCCTTAAATTCAAAGTTGTATATGAGAAATAATAAAGAATAAAACTTTGAGCGAGTGAAAAGCTTAAATCATATAGGGACATGCATAAAACTAACACGCATATTACTAAATTCAACACACTTCTTCCGTAGTTCCGTCTTTTTCCGCATTTACCTCTCTTATTTCACACACACAAATAGAGGATAAATAATCACAACCCAAGAAATCCCAATAATCAAAAACTTTTTCTTTTTGCCGCCGTAAAAGTACTTAAATCACCCATTTAAATCACTGAATTACCCTTCTAAAATCAATACACTTACGTAATTAACCTTCTAAAGTCAAAACTATTACTAACAAATTAATTCCTTACATTTACGTGCTTCCTCATCGGACATAATTAATGGTTTGACGCAGCGGCGATGGCGACGACAACAACGATAACGATAACGATAACGATAATGGAGTGGCGAATCAAATTATACAACCAAATTTCCCTCAATATGGAAATTCATGAATAAATTGGAGTGACAAATTGAAAACTAAACAATCAAACGATTTAATTGCAAAATCTGGAAATTTAGAAAAACGAACAGGAAAGGGGATTCGTGTAGGGTATAGTAGTCACACGCGACATCCTCATGGGCCGCTCGTGTAAGTTAGACGTATACTGTAATACCCGTCCTTTTAGGGACCCGTTGACCGAACTTAGACGCATATCTTGACCTTCGGAAACCTTACGAGCGATGCCTTGTCACGGTGTGAGCGTTGGTTTGTGTGAGACTCGATCTAGCTGAGGTTACTCGATCGAGTAGCTTGGGAGCTCGATCAAGTAGGGGTCACTCGATCGAGTAAGTTAGTTACTCGATCGAGTAACGGGTTTGCACCGGGGAATTATAAATCGTGTTTTGTGAAACCGCAAATCATTTCCGCCTCTCTTCCCTAAACCTAGATGTCGTTTCTTCTTCCCTTCACCATAGTTCCTTCCATGGGAGTCCTTGAGGATGCTTATGCCATAGGGATGGGTTGCTTGAGTCGGGTAGCGGTCTTGACGCCGGATTTCTATGCGTAGGTATGCCATCGTCATCATCATTGTCGTTGTTGTTTTCAGTTAGATTTGTAGTGGTAGTGATAGATGTTTGTACTGTTTGTATAGGTGTATTGCGTGCTTGATTGATATCTTTTGGTCGGACGTGGAATCGCTGTGGTTGGATAAAGGTAGGTTCGCCTACTCAGTACTGTTGGTCGTCTAGAGTGTCTTTTGATGTGGTTTGGTTGTTGTAGTGTCGGTGTGGTTGATCGATTGTGATAACTGGTTGTTGTTGCGTTGTTTCATTTATGGTTGTTGTGGTACAGTTGATTAATATTGTTTGTCTATGGTTCTTGAGGTGAGTCCTCGGCTGAGTGGAGTCACTTGCGGGAGTGGCTTCACGCCCGTTGTTCGCCCTCCGTGAAACCCGCCATGGGAAGGGATGTGCACATTAATGGACATGGGTTTATCGCTCGGTATGATGAGCGGGGATTTGGTGGGTACGGCTGCGGTCCTCCACTGGCAGGGCTGGTCCAGTGGACAGTCGGTGACGGTGATTGGTTGGAGGAGATGTGATGTGTGTATGTTCTGTTGTGCCTGTGTTGTGTCTGTGGTTGTTGGTGTGTTTCTTTAGTTACTGACCTTGTGTGGCTTTATCTTATTGTTGGTTTCTGTTGTGTCTGCCGTGATCCCTTATGGTGAGCAGTCAGTCTTAGCAGGTTGTGATCTGGATGTTAGCTGGGTGCTTGGCGGGATGAGTCTTTCACGAGTTACGACAGAAGTAGTCCACATAGCTGATAGTAGTTTGAGTTGTACCTTTATATACATGTACCTTTAGTTTTGTTAATCACTATAATGTAACTTAATTGTTCTTTTATCGATACTTGATTATTATTGTCCTCGGACAACCGAGATGGTGTCGCCCTTATATGCTAGGGAAGGTCTTGTTAAGGCTCCTGAGTATATGGGGGTGTCACATATACAACATGGTTGAGTTGTTTAAATATTACGTCAGAGCCATGGACCTCTCGTGTGAAGTACACAATGACGCCGTCGATTTGTCGTGTGGTTTACACGATTTGCAAATGGATGTGTCGTGATGGATTGATGGGGACACGAACAAATCAGCCGGTTGTCGTGCTTAGGGCAGGATTTGACCGTGGCCTTCTCGCGAGACACGCACCAATGCTCCTTGTCCCACCCTTTACAGGTCACCAGAGCAGCTCAGAGTTAGAACCAAGTCTGAAACTTCAGTCCAAAGTTCAACTACAGTCCATAATTCTACGTCCCCTATAGTCCATACGCATGAGCAATAAATTTGCTATTAAGATTGGGAACTATTAATTTACCTCTTTTCTCGCTTGTGAATTATTGTCGTTCATGATCGAAAAATTTAGTGTTATGTAATTGAGTGTTAGACAATATTATGTAAATAATATTGTTATTTACTTACTCTTTATGTTAATATTGTATAGAGATCCTTTCCTTGTAATTAGCTAACAAGATCTCTTCTAGTTTGTATTTAATCACGTTTGATTATGAATAATAAGGAAGCAATAACTTCCTTCACGGTATCAGCTTCCTAGGTTTTCTTTCCGATCCTCTTCTCGCTTCCGTTCAACCTAGCCGCCGTGCCTCATCAACACGGTTTACCTTGTTCTTCCCTCTCCGACCTTACATCACTCACAAATCATGTCGGATAAGAAATTATCATTCCATCCGTCACTCGCCGTTAATAATATTAAGAACCATATCACCGTAGAACTCAGCATGGACAACGATCAGTATACTCTCTGGTCCGCGCTTTTCTTAAATCACGCGAAGTCCAATCGTGTTCTACATCATCTCATCACACCAAAATTTGGTGGACCGAAGCCACATGTTACGGACGCTGAGAAAGAACAATGGGAAACACTTGATGCTACTGTTTTTCAGTGGATTTATGAAACAGTTATCACTGATTTACTTGAAACTATCATCGAGGCGGAATCCACCGCAAAGGAATGTTGGGAACGTGTCTGCGACATTTTCCAAGACAATCAGCACTCTTGTTCAATAACTCTCGAGCAAGAGTTCTCGCACACGTCTATGGCGGATTTTGCTAATGCTTTGGCCTATTGTCAGCGGCTCAAGACTCTTGCTAACCAACTAAAGAACGTTGGGTCTCCTATTAACAATACTTGACTCATTCTGCGGATGGTCACTGGTCTCACGCCTGCCTATCACGGTGTCGGTACGATTATTCGACAAAGTTATCCTCTTCCTCCTTTCTATCAGGCACGCTCCCTGATTACCCTCGAGGAAGCCATATTTGCCAAACAAAACGCCACAAATGGCGGTGGCTCTGCTATGTATGCCAAGAATTCGGATGACTCTCCTTCTATTCTCGGACGTCCCCCTGTTTCACAAAGCAAAGGGAACAGAAAAAGTTCGGGTAATAAGAAGAAAGGTGGGGGAAATAAGAAAGGGAACAACAAAGGCGATGGCTCTCAGTCCGCCAGTGCTGGCAATCAGGCCACGGCCCCGACACCAGTTGTTGCTCCCTCCTTTCTTGCTCAGTGGCCAGGGCAATTTGCCCCGTGGTCATGGAACCCGTCACCCTGGGGTTATCCTCCTTGCCCATATCCGACATCTCCATGGCTGCGTGCTACTGCTCCTCGTCAAGTCCCTGCACCGAGACCACCACAAGTCTACACAGCCGAGTCTCCTCCAACTCCAACGGATATAGAGGCTGCCATGTATACTCTTGGTCTCACTCCTCCCGATCCTCATTGGTTCATGGACATAGGTGCTATATCCCACATGACATCCGATGCAGGTACACTTTCGTCTTATAATGATTCAAAATTTAATAGTGGTATTTTAGTTGGAAACGGTCAATCTATTCCTATTAGTGGTTCCGGTCATAGCACGTTTCCTTCCCCACACCCGCCCTTGTCCCTTAAAAATATCCTCCACGTACCTCACATTGTCAAGAATCTTGTGTCCGTTCGTAAACTTACAAAAGATAATTCCGTCACTGTCGAATTTGACCCATTTGGTTTTTCTGTGAAGGATTACATGACGAGGACACGTCTGATGAGGTGTGACAGTAAGGGCGAGCTTTACCCGTTGACCATTCCCAAATCAGTTTCGAGTCCAGCCTCTTTCGCTGCCATTGGACCTTCGTTATGGCATGACCGCCTTGCCATCCCGGCGACCCTATTTTTAATTGTCTTAGGCTCAATAATTTGATAAATTGTAATTCTAAATCTCGAACATCTATTTGTCATTCTTGTTCAATTGGAAAACATGTCAAGCAACCTTTTATGCCATCAACTACTCGTACTACTATGCCTTTTGATATTATTCATACTGATCTATGGACGTCTCCTGTTCTTAGTTCATCCGGTCATCGATACTACTTATTGTTTTTGGATGATTTACCAATTTTCTATGGACATTTCCGATCTCTAAAAAGTCGGATATTTGTGCTATATTTATTGAATTCCGTAATTTCATCAAAACTCAATTTGACAGGGAAATAAAGACAATTCAATGTGATAATGGTAAGGAATATGACAATGGTCCATTTTGGGATTTTTGTACTAAGCATGGAATATCATTTCGTTTTTCGTGCCCACACACTTCGTCTCAAAATGGTAAAGCCGAACGAAAAATTCGTACCATTAATAACATTATGCGTACTTTACTTCTTCATGCATCGGTTCCATCTGGTTATTGGCATCACGCACTTCAGATGAGCACATATTTGCTTAATATACTTCCTAATCAACAATTAGCCTATTACTCCCCTCTCAAACTACTTTACAATAAAAACCCGTCTTATACTCATTTACGTGTTTTTGGCTGTTTATGCTACCCGTTAGTCCCATCGACTACCATTCTCAAACTTCAGGCCCGGTCTTCCCCTTGTGTCTTTCTAGGATACCCCGATAATCATCGTGGGTACAAGTGTTTTGACATCAAAGCTAAAAAAATTATAATTAGTCGCCATGTGATCTTTGATGAAACAAAATTCCTGTTTTCACAGAGTACTCCATCTGCCTCCTATTATTTTCTCACTAGTGACGCATCTCCATATGTGCTTCAACACTTGATTAGTCCCCAACCCGAACCTGCCACCCCGGTCACACCAGTGGCCTCCCCCACAACAACACTCGTGGTCCTAAACACCTCTTCCCCCGTGTCCACGCCCACGACCTCGTCCGTAGCCACTCCTCCTGTCTCACCAAATAGTGCACCTAATAACGTTGTCATACCTAACCGTCCTATTCTACCACCTGATAAAGCTACTACTCGAGGTGACCATGGTATACGGAAACCGAAATTAATATTTGACTTAAATGTCGAAGTTGTCATCTCACCCATTCCCCAAAACCCAATATCTGCCCTTCGGGACCCTAACTGGAAATTGGCGATGGATGACAAATATCATGCTTTAATCAGTAATAAGACGTGGGTCTTAGTACCGTGTCCACCTAATGTGAATGTAATTCGATCTATGTGGATTTTTCGCCATAAAGTGAAATCTGACGGTTCTTTTGAGCGTTATAAGGCTCGTCTTATAGGTGATGGCAAAAATTAGCAAATTGGCGTCGTTTGTGGCGAAACGGTCAGTCCCGTTGTCAAACCGGCAACTATTCGCACCGTTCTCACCATTGCTTTAGCCCATAAATGGAACATTCAACAAATGGATGTTAAAAATGCAGTTCTCCATGGAGACCTTAATTAGACCGTCTATATGCATCAGCCGGTTGGCTACCGGGATGCTTCGCGACCGTCTCATGTTTGTCTATTGCAGAAATTACTATACGGGTTGAAACAAGCTCCTCGGGCTTGGTACAAACGCTTTGCTGATTATGTTGCTAAACTCGGGTTTGTGCATAGTAAATGTGATCACTCTCTATTTATACTCTGGGACGACAAAGGGCAAACGGCTTACTTACTTCTCTATGTGGATGATATAGTTCTCATTACTTCGTCTACAACATTGCGTGAGTACCTCCTTTCTCGTCTTGCTGCTGAGTTTGCTATGAAAGACTTAGGCTCCTTGAGTTAACTTTTGGGAATTGCTGTAACCCGTTATAATAATGATGGCCTGTTTCTTTCGCAAGCACGGTATGCTGCTGATGTAATTGACCGTGCTGGCATGGCCAATTGCAAATCAGCCACCACTCCTGTTGACACCATGTCTAAACTCTGTGCCATATCCAGCACCCCTTGTGCTGACCCGTCCTTGTACTTTAGTCTTGCAGGTGCCTTACAATACTTAACCTTTACACGCCCTGACATCTCGTATGTCGTCCAACAAATTTGTTTGTTCATGCACAATCCAATGGACATTCATATGAATGCCCTCAAGTGTGTTATTCGGTATGTCCAAGGTACGCTTCACTATGGTCTATGGCTCGGGTCATCTCCTTCTCGTTCATTAACGTCCTATACGGATGCTGATTGGGGAGGGTGCCCCGACACCCGTCGCTCCACTAGTGGCTATTGTGTGTTTCTAGGTGACAATTTAGTCTCGTGGGCTTCTAAAAGGTAGCCGACCTTGTCTCGCTCGAGCGCCGAGGCTGAGTATCTTGGGTTGGTTCTCAGAATTCTGTTGGCTCTGTAACCTTCTTGTTGAGCTTCACCAACCCATTTCCAAAGCCACTCTTGTCTATTGCGACAATATTAGTGCTATTTACTTCGCCGGTAATCCAGTTCAACATCAACGCACTAAGCATGTCGAATTAGACATTCATTTCGTCCGCGAACGTATTGCCCGTGGGGAAATTCGAGTCCATCATGTTCCGTCTTGTTACCAAATTGCGGACATCTTTACCAAAGGCCTTCCCTCTATTCTTTTCGTTGAATTTCGCGACAGTCTCAACGTTCGTAAACCTCCCGATTCGACTGCGGGGGTGTGTTAGACAATATTATGTAAATAATATTGTTATTTACTTACTCTTTATGTTAATATTGTATAGAGACCATTTCCTTGTAATTAGCTAACAAGATCTCTTCTAGTTTGTATTTAATCACGTTTGATTATGAATAATAAGCAAGCAATAACTTCCTTCATGTTGAGATATTAGATTGGAGATTGGAGATGAAACATAATTAGAAAGTCAAAATATTAGATAGAGCAAGGGTAGAATTAGAAAGTCAATGTCATATTTCGGGCGATATTAGTAAAACACGGGCGACAAAAAGTAGCACCCAAATTAAAACCCTAGAAATTTCACCAGCCGCCCCATCCATTCACCATCCCATAAACTGACCGACGACAGAAAGAGGGGAATGTTATTAGATCGTCAACGATGGAGTGATGGCGATGTAGGGACGACGTTCGTTAGGGTTGAGGAACGGAGAAAGGGGAAGGAGATAAGGTTGTTGAATCAATGGTAGGGATGGGTCGACGAGGCACGGGGTTGGTCTATGGGTGTGAGGTAAGGGATAAGGGTGGTCGACGGTGCAAGGTCGTTGATGTTTAATGATGATTTTAACTCTAGATGAGTGGTGGATGACTTGTGATTGACCGCGCAGGGATGGTTCAAAGGCGGAAGGTGATACGAAAATTGCGTGAAAGCGGTTTAATAGAATAACGAACAATAATGAAAAAGATATTTTTGAGCGATCTAGACCTATAGATCGTTCAATGGTGATCAATTTCGCAAGACCTATTGCTAGTTGATCGAGTTAATGTTTGAAAACGCGTCAAACAAGAACTGGGGTTGGAACGAAACACGTCGATCCGAGTAGCACAATTGCAACAACAATTCTGTTTCTTTTCTTATTCAATATTCAACGTTCCCCAAAATAACAAACTTCCCTATAAATAACTATAGTCTTCTTAACCAACAAGAAATCTATCAACTAAAATATAATTAAAAGATAACTAATAAACTAACTAAAAGATAACTAAAATTCTATACGTAATCAACAAGATCTAACAACTAATAAATCTAATCTTATTTCTAGTTTTATTTTGTATCACAAGGTGGTCGTCGGAGTTGGGATATGGGTGGTCCTGGCTGGGGGATGGGTGGTCAGGGTTTTGGAATGGGTGGTCGGTAATGGTGAGGAGATTGGAGGAGGGTTTGTGTTTTATTTTTTTTTCTTAAATGAAGGGTAAGAATAGAATAACAGGAAAAGGTGTGCGGGATAGATATAATAAAAATGTGCGTGCGATTTAGCAATTACGATCATATATACCACCTAACCAATCATGAAATATGTAGTACATAAACAAACAAAATAGTTTAACATCAAATACAAGTATTCTATCAAATTACAAATTGTATAAGCCAATTTTTAACAATCATGGATGTACGAGTAGTTTTTAATTTGGGATAATATAATTTTCATGGTACTCTTGAGATCTATTTGCACTTTTCCCCAAATACGTCTACTTTTGTAAAAATAAAATAAAATTGTTTGATTGGTATATCTCTTAGGTACGAGATCGAAAAGCCTCGAACTTTTCACCAAGTTGATCTTCTTTATGAGATCTTCAATTTGAAAAAATACGTGTTTTTTTGACATCTTATAATGGAGTTACGACTTACGACTTGGCAAAGTTTATGTGTTCAAAAAATTGTGACCGGCTTTTATTTTCGATCACATATGGAGAAAATGAATTATTATTATTTTTCAAGATGATTGTCTTTCCGAGATCTACGTTTAAAAAAGAATTACGGCTTTACAAAATCGTGACTAAGAGATATGAGCAGTTAAAGTAATTTTTCAGGAAATTAGGGGTATTTAGGAATAAAATACAAACTTCAAGGGTACCAAGGAAATATCCCATTTAATTTTAAACTAGTTTAGCTCCCGTGCAATGTATGCACGGTATATATAGAGTTTTACTTTTTTTTAGTGTATTATATTTATGAATTTTAAATTAACTAATCTTTTTTTTTTACATTTCTCATCGTTATATTTTGATTTGAAAAATCAGTCAAAATCGTATTTATCATGAAATGAGTATTTCAATGAAAGTTTTTCCAATTACCGAGAGCTTAATGGTGTTATTTTATAAAACTTTACTGATAATATATTTTTAGCAGCAACTATTTATCATAGAAAATCAATAAATTTTTTCGTATTCTTTAAACAAAGAAAAGAATTCCTTTTTATATCATAAAAAGATTGGAGATAATTTTGTGTAGAACGTAAAATACTAAATGACATAAATATATAAATCTGAAATATTATGTGTATTATAATCCACCATACTTATAGAATAATAGAATATGCTAAAAATAACTAAACTTTGTTTAAGGAAATATGTTTAGGCGGGAAAATTTGGAGTTTCGCCTATTCTTTTAGTAAATAGGGGATTTATTATCAATATTGTATTCACAAAATGATTATGAGGATGACGAACGATCATTCATATGGATTAAGTGAGTCAGGTCCGACTGGGACTAAATACAGGTCAGTCGAATATGAGTCACGAGTCAGATCAAAGTAAGAATACGAGTAGAAATAATTTCTAACTCCTTTTTATTTGTAACATTTTTTAAATTAAAAGATAATGTTTCAAAAAAAAAACCTATATTTTATATTAATATCTTAATCATATTCACTTCTTACATTCATGTATTAAAAAAATTATTACAAAATTTAATAATTATTTTAGTATTATAAATAACAAAAGTTATAAATTGATCTTTTGCAATTTGAAGTTAAGCATGTGACATGGCATCTATATAAATTATTTTAGTACTAATTTTTTTCTCTCTCACACAGACATATATATAAATTAATATCTATAAATAATATAAAAAGGCTAACTTAAGCATGTGACATGACATCTTCTTAAGCCATCTAAAACATATGTGACATCTCTTAAGCAAATTCAACTTATAATACCCTACCAAATTGAATTAGAAATTTTCATATCTATATTTGCTTCTTAAATGTCAAAACAAATAATTGAGCAATTTAATTAAAAAAAACTATCAACATTCTACCATTTACTCCGCCCATCTATGAATTTATTAATTCTACCGTTTGAAATTCTCCCCTTTATCCCACTTATCTATAAGTCTTATTCATTTTGTCATTTAAATTATTGAAATCGATTGATGAACACCTTTACATGTCATATCCACCCTTTACTCTACCAATTACATATTAGTTGCTTCTTGGTTTTATTCCAAACCAAACAATTTGTTTTACATATACAAGTTTGGTAGATTTTAATGATGTCTTCCACATTACACGCCAAATATATTATGTGGCCCAAATTGTTACCGAGTTGAGTGTTTATTGAAATTTGTTTACTCCAATCGTAAAATTATCTCAACTTTTACTTTATTATTTATTTTGTAGGATTTATTTGATGGGAATTCAAATATACTAATATATTGTCTTCTAATTGAGGATATTTAAGAGGTAAGTAGCATGTTCTATTTTAGTATGATTTTTGTTTGGATTTTTAGCAAGTAAGATTAACTTATTGATATATTACTTTGGATGATTGTATCTTTTGTTATGCCGTTCCATGTCCTTATATGGTTTCTTATTTTGCCAAATTTATATGCTTTGAGGCGTTCATGGTCGCTTCCTAAGTCACCAAAACCTCGACTTTTTAAGTAATTTGTTTAATTTGTTACCAAGTGTTTACCGAAATTTGCTTACTCCAATCGTAAAATTATCGTAACTTTTAATTCATTATTTATTTTGTATGATTTTTTTTATGGGATTAAAATACACTGATATATTGTCTTCTAATGGAGGAGATTTGAGATGTAAGCAGTATTCATGTTCTATCTTGACATGATTTTTGTTTGCGTTTTTTAGGAAGTAAGATTAACTTATTGATATATTACTTTAGATATTGTGCCTCTAATTATGTCATGCCATGTCCTTATATGATTTTCTTATTTTATCAAGTGTATATATTTTGTGATATTGAGATGAAAATGGTCGCTTCCTAAGTCACCAAACCCCCGACTACGTAATTTATGTAATTTTTTAGCGACTAATCCTTTTGGTTGATTACATTATCGATAGACAAAAACTTTTAGATTACTGTCTACCAAAGTGAGCGAATGAATGGCAAAATTATAATCCTTATGTTTTAAAAATAATAATTTGTCTTACTAAAATTCCATCGTTCTTCATATTTACTCTCAATACCTTTTTTGGTATGCCGTTTTTAAATGCTATAAGATCCTTTTTTTAGGTACGTTGTTAAAATTGTAACTTTTCTTTTAGTGACACATTTTTCCATTGATGTTAGTAATGCGAGATCCAAGAAATTAAAGAGGAATAATTGCAATATAAACAAACTACTAGCTTAAAGACTGTTTACTCCATAACACAAATTATAGATATGAGACTATTCATTTGCATTAACAAAAACCATTTATTGGTTATAAATAATACGTTTCTTTTCCACAATAGGACCGTCTCAATTATTATAATATTTACATAAGAATTTTTTTTTGTAATTAATCGTCGCATTAATTTGAACAATTTATTACGGGAAAGAAAAAAGTTTTTGTGAATGAAGGGGAAGATAAAAAAATTATGGTAACATAAATACAAAGTATAATAATAATGAAGGAAAACAAAAAGATCATCCCATTAAATAAAAGAAATAAAGGTTAAATAAATAGGGTAGTTTAATAACGAAAGGAGAGGAAAATAAAATTTTTGTTTTAATTTAGTTTCTTTTGTGTGTTTTTGCAACTAATATTTCTAAAAACAATTCTACTTATTTGTTAAAATTTTAAATAAATAAATGAATGTGTAATTTTTAAGTAGTACGATTTTTGAACAATTAAGTTTAACAATTATCAAAGAAAAAATATACAACATTTTCAACCAATATTTTATCATATGAAAGTAGTTAAAAAAAATTAGTATGAAAAACCTTTATCGATTCACTAACACGTTCAATTATGAAATCTTTAATTAAAATGTCAATTTTAATTATAAAATATGAAACTTAGATGTGATCTGTACAGTTTACATCACTCTTGGAATTTAATATAGATATAATGACATTTTGGTAAGGAATTTTAACGTAATTTTTTTTTCGCAGTACATTTTTTACTCATTTCAGTACTGTTTACCCATTGATTTCCATTTGATACCCCTCACTCCCTAAGACTAAGAAAAAATACAATACCAAAATCTCTCGATTCCTAACCAACTGTACTTCTCAATTAATCAATTTCTCAATTATAGATGAAAAATTTGAAAATGGAAAAGATATTTAATTTGTTAATTGTAATCATAACTGAATGAATTGATTGTGGTGGACCTGGTGGTGGTTGGAGGTGGCCCACTGGTGGTTGGACGTGGCAGTGGGGATGATCGAAGGGGCGATCGGTGACACGAAAGCTGAGAGAAGGGAGAGGGTCATGTTGGGTAGAAAGTGAGGTAGTTGGCAGTGGCTGTGGTGGGAATTGCTTAGGGGTCGCGCATAAGGGTAGGAGGTGGCCGGAGGGACAGTGGTCAGGGCGTCAAAGGTTGAAGGGGCGGTGGGTAGGTGTCGGGTAGTGGGCAGTATCATAAACCGTTTGCAAGTGACTATTCCGCGCGAAAGAGGGAAGGCGTGAGAGAGAGGTTTGTGTGAGTTGTTGTCATTGGCGCATGTGACCGTCGGTGGCGGTGGTGTTGGGCGGTGGCGGTGGTGTTGGGCTGTCCAACGAGTTTTGATACTCGTGCTATAGTGGGCGCCGGTGGTTGTGGTGTGTAAATCATTTTTTTTAATGTAGTACGTTGGGTATGTGAATTAGAGAGAGAGTTTAGAAATAAGTTAAAGAGGGAAGATGAGAGGGGAAATGAGAAGGGTATAATTATCAATAGTGTACTGTAATGAGTAAAATGCGTACTGCGAAAATCAACATCCAATTTTAAATTAGGATTATTATAATATTTACATAAGAACTTTTTGTAATTAATCTTCTCATTAATTTCAACAATTTATTATAGGGAAGAAAAAAAAATTGTGAATAAAGGGTAAGATAAAAAAAATGGTAACATAAATACATAGTATAATAATGTCGAGGAAAACAAAAAGGTCATTCCGTAAATAAAAGAAATAAAGGTTAAATAGATAGAATAATTTAATAAGGTCCTTACTGATGATTATTTATCAGTGAAGCAAATAATATCACAATACATGGAGCTCAATTTTCCAAAGTTTTACTCACTATATGACTGTAACTTAATTTTACTGTTCATTTCCTCCAAAAATTTTATCCTAAAATTAATGCCCACTGTTTAATTTTTGAATGTCCAATAATATTGCCTATATATATAAACTTCCCCATCTTCATCACAAGAGCATTGTCTCAGCTCTCTTTAGTTAAAAAAGATAAAGTAAAATGAAAGTTCGGCACCTTAACACATCCAAAAATCTTATCTTAATAAATACAGAAACATTTCATGCATCCACATTGATCCACGTCACTTTATGCAATTTTCTTTTTCCTTTTTTGTTTTATAAAATAAATCGTGAGCCCCATTTGCCAGTTAGTTGAATTAATTTCTTTTTCATTACAGATTTATCGTGTTTATAATCTGATAAGTTATGCGCACCCAAAAAAAAATCTGATAAGTTAATATGTTTATTTCTTTAATTTTACAACTTTAAGAATATTAAGTAAATTGTAAAATATCAATACAATGTTCCCAAAAATTGAACAAATTAAAATTGATAGAATAAGGGCTTAAAAATTGATAGCTATAAAAATTTACGGAGTTGTTACATCAATCTTAAATAATTTTTTAAGCATACAATTATCAGATTTACATATTTTCTAATTCTAAAAAAAAAATTACCATTTGATTCTCATGAAGTATAACTATTAAAAAAAAAAACATAATATTTTTTTTTACGAATAATGAAAAATAATAAAAAAAAAATCTCAAAAAATTACTTTAAACGTTAGACAGGAAAATAATGAATTTCATCACTACCGCTGAAAACAATAAAACTAAAAGAAATAGAGTATAAAATATTCATGTATTTTGGTTAACATTTTTTAAATGTTAATCATTATATCAATGTTCTTAAAAATATACCTGTGCAATTTTGCACGGGTTGAAAACTAGTAGAACAAAAACTAAAACAAGGTTCTAGGCTATCATATAAATCCTACTTTATCACAAGATGTCAAGATCGAGTACATTGTACACATGACATCAAAAAGTAAACATAAGCGAAAAATCATAAATATATAGTCTCGTGGATAATAAATAAATATTACTCTCAAATCTCCATGTCCCAGTCAATAGTTATCATTATTTGAAATATTTAAGAGATATTTCAAATAATGATAACTATTGACTGGACACAGAATAGTATTTTTAATAGTATTTATGACTTTATATTCACTTTCATACAACTGTCTCTGACTTATAGGGTTAAGCCAGTCAGGTGGGGTTTCCACCCAAATGAACCAGTTCGTTTGAGTTCGAGAATCAAGATTTAGGGGTCCTAACTCCTAACAGTATAAAATATGTCAAAGCAGGTCGAATTTACGAGCAAATTGAATAACTCTCATAAATACTCCGTATCAATTTAATTATAAATTCTTATTTAAAACGGTGTATTTATTTTATGTTTAAAACGGGTCAAATAATATAAATAATAATGCATAGAAGAAAAAACAAAGATTTATCTTAAATGCTCAAGTAAAATGACACTTGACCCGATTTAATGTTAAAATTAATATGGAGTACCTTTTATCTTAAGGGAGAGTAACTACAATTTAATCTTTAACTAGTTTTTGTTTCCGTGCAATGCACGGGACAATGGACAATTTTGATATTTTAGAATAAGATTTATTATTTTTATTGTCATTTTGGTATGTTTTAAAAACTTTGACCCTATTTTAATCCGGTATAGAACGAAAAAGTGGACATCTAATTTTATTCCTTATTACTTAACATATTCCAGCGATAAGAGAAATAAATTAATGTAAACATATGAAATCTTTAAATGAATGGATAGTAATTATTTTATCTACGAATTTTACATATTGTCTTTAGTTAATTAGAGACGATATGAATAATACGTAGAATGCGCTATGTTAAAATAAAACTTATTTTATCTTACTAATTAAGCTAAAATTACAGGTTTATTTTCTTAAATGCAACGATATTTGTTAAAATTCTTTGATAAATACATTTATAATTTTTCGCATTCGGCAGCTTTGAGACATTTTCATTGTGAATTCGATGGATTTCCAACGTATTGGCAAAAATATTAGAGAAAGACTTTTGTATATCCTTTACTTGGATGAAAGTATTCATATAACTTATTGACTCACTGGTGGTTCAAATAATATATCTATAGTCTATTTTGTACCCACTTTTTTTATAAGCTTGTTTTTCTAATTACTAGTTTTCTTGCCCATGCGTTGCACGAATATTAAAATAATATGTGATCATTTTCACAATAAAATGGAATATAGACATATAGTACATCGTTCATGTCTAAGATTTTATGTATGCCGCATGACCAACAAATAATTCCCGTTAACATAATATTGACATAAGAATAAAAGAGTGTTTGATTAATAATTTTTTTTTTTAGAAAAATAAAACCAATATGAAGTTTATATATATGATACTTGGACTGATAGTTTTCAAAATTTGTTCATTAATACCTGTTTGTTTTTCAATTGGTCAAGGAAAACAATAATATCTACTCTGCATAATCAACTCAATGATGCAACAAATCTCCTTCTTTCGAATAACAGCCATAATTTAATCATTGCTGGATCAAATTGTAATTATGTAAAAACAATTAGAGGTAGTTAGAATGTTATATCTCCCGGTCAAACTATAGAAGTACGTTTGAATGTGAACCAAATTCCGACGCAATACTACATGCCTAGGGCTGGTTATGACCCCACACTCTATAGCAATAGTCTTGGCCCCCATCTTCTCATTTGAAACAAATTATTTCACGCAGACCCCTATTTTTCTTCTCTATTCACACACATGATCTAAAACAATCTCATCCCTTAAAAGATCGATCATTGTCTCTGAAACTTATCTCATATTTATCCAATCAAGTGAAAAACTAAACCCCTACTTCTAGAAAAATCGACCATCCAATAGAAAATAACCCTTTCTCTCGACAATGTTTTTTTTAGGAAAATAAAACCTATATGAAGTTTATATATATGATACTTGGGACTGAGAGTTTTTAGATTTTGTTCATTAATACTTGTTTGTTTTTCACTTGGTCAAGGAAAACAATAATATCTACTTTGCATAATCAACTCAATGATACAACAAATATCCTTCTTTAGAATAACAACCATAATTTAATCATTGTTGGGTCAAATGCTAGTTATGTAAAAACATTTACATGTAGTTAAATGTTATATCTCCCGGTCAAACTATAGACGTACCTTTGAATGTGAACCAAATTCCAACGCAATACTACATGGCTGGGGCTGCTTATGACACCCCTCTATAACAATAGTCTTGCCCCCATCCTCTCATTTGAAACAAAAGCCTTCACGCAGACCCCTATTTTTCTTTCCTATTCACACACGTGATCTAAAACAATCTGATCTCATCCCTTGAAAGATCGATCCCTGTCTTCGAAACTTCTCTCAAATTTATCCAACCAAGTGAAAAACTAAATCCCTACTTCTAGAAAAAAATCCACAATCCAATGGAAACTAACCCTTACTCTAGACAATGTTGTTAGAATTAAGATTTTACTTTAATTTGGATTGATGGGGTCAAGATTAAGTTTATCAGTATGATCTTTTCAGGTTTCTTGTTATTATTCATGTTACCTATATGTTTTAATGCAAGCGATATTTTGATGATAAATAAGCTTATTTATTATCAATATCCTCGTTAAACTCATCACCCTCCATAAATGCACCATCCCTCCACCCCACTAATTTACCCGCAAAATAAAACATCAGCCACTGTGATTAGTTCTTACTACTTGAAACAACCTTCAATCCACTACCACTATCACTATCACTATCTTTCTGCCACGTTTTACATCTAAGAAGTCATAAATCACATTCACCTCCATAAAAATATAGATCGTCGTCTCCCTTATCGAAGACAATTAATTTCTCCTTCAACAAATAAAAGTATAAGAAGCAATCTTCCCTCTTATCTCTCTCCTTTTCCCTTCCTAGTCGTTTTCTCGTCGCCTCCCCTACCTCCATTCAGATACTCAAACAAAGTGTTTAGGTACTATATTTGTAAACTGAATAAGTTTGAATATTATATATATACACGAACTTTGTTATTTATTTCATTTTGCATAAATAAATCTTACTACCTCCATCTCGTTTTTATTGTCCTTTTTTCTTCAAATTTTATTATCTCATAATTATTATTCCCTTTCTAGATCTAGTAAGGAAAAACTTTAGTCAATCAACTCGTCGCAATGAATCTCATTCCCACTCGAAACAACCTTTAGCTCACTACTTAATCCCTTTAGTTCACACATAAAACGGTCTAAAATGCCAAGCTTTCATCTCTCTCTTGAAAAGTCCATCTAATTAACAGAAACCTAACAGCTACATTCTGAACTTCATCATTTTTACATCCCGTAAAGATTAAGTCGAACATGACAAAAAAAAATGCAGAAACTTAGGTTTTGTTTTATAACGACAGATTGAACATTTTTTTAGCATTTTGAGAGTTTTGCACTATTTAAATAACAAATGTGTTGTTTTGAGTGTTGATCCAGTAGATTGTGGTGGAATTTCCTGTTTTACATTATGACCTTTAATTAGTACGGAGTATATTATAAGAAAATAAAAATTGAGTTTTTTTATCTCTGAGGAAATTAAAGATCAAACTTTATCTTTATCATATTTATAATTAATATTCTTCACTTAAAATATATAAATTTAATCAAGTTCAAATAAGTTAGCTAAAAGTTATAAATCACACATTGTACGAAGCTGTATAATTTTTTTTTTATTAATATGAAATAAATGTCATAAACTTTATGAGAATATTAATGCGGTAGAGAACTATAGAAGAGTTGGCAAATACGTGACCCTCTTTTAGGTTTAAATTATTTCATATATTTTTATATTTTTGCGTAAAGGTGGTTAAAGCATTGTATTATGCATGACAAATATGTCTCACCCTTTCCCAATTTGTATCTCTCCCTAAATTATACTGATGACGTGCTCAATTTATACAAAAAAAAAAATATAGCATCAACAATAATTAGTTTGCTCCATATAATTGAATACTACCGTTTTTTATGCATGTAAATTTGTCAGAAGAAAAGCTTGAGAGAAACGGTCTTCACTATGTTAGGGAAAGACTACTCTTACCCTTTTATGTGTTTTTCATGACTTTTTTTAATGTATCTAATAATTTTAATCTTAACCTTATACATATTTCTATAATAAGTGTATCTAATTTACCTTCAAGCCTCATTCAAATCTATTTTATTACTCGTGGTACCATTTTTACTTTAAATTGTAAAACAATCGCACAATAAAGTTTTTCAAAATATTTACTCATTTGTCATAATATGATATTTTAATTCGGAAATTAGCAGCAACTTTCTTTATCTTTTAATACTCCTTGAAAAATAGATATCAAACTTTTTACTTATCAATAATTTGTGAATATCTTATTTAAATTTTGATTAATATACTTTTATATAATGACAAATGAATGTAAATAATATAATAAAAAATTATCAATAGAAGTTGAAGTTTATTGTGAGGGAAATAACTTTAAAATTAGTAGAAGAAATACATATGATATTTGAAAAATAAATTTCGTATTATGTATAATTAAATATGACATTAGCAATAACAAAAGACGTAAGGGCATATTTCAGCGTTCATTTTACTCTTTACATGAGTAAATTCCATGTAGTACGTATTATGCATGCACATTTGTCACAACCCAATTCGGCCTAGGGCCTTTTAGCCTCATAATACCTCATTTTTTTAATCGGAAGTTGTTATAAAATTGGATATTATAAATATATCAAATGTTTTTTTGCCTTCTAATTTAATAAAAAGTGAACAAATACTAATGAATAATTTTTTAATATTAATAAATTGTAGATAATTAATTTATTTCCTGTTTCTAATAATAAAATTGTAAAATAATTAATTAATTCTCATTTCTAATAGAAAAATTATATTCCTAATTATAATAGAAAACTTGTAAATAATTAATTATCTCCTAATTCTAATGCTAATAGTATTATTAGAAAAAAAAAGCCTCCTTTAGTTATATATATTGATTGATTTGTGTCATTTGCTATATATGTGTATACATGTCACTAACATGTTATATAATCTTGTCTCGACTTTTTTTTTTATGGGAATAAAAAATGGCGAATAAAAGTAAAAATATCATAAGTTTATGTTCTAAATGACATTATCAATAGAGATGTAAACATATGTGATTTAAATAACCATTTGAACTTGTAAGACCTCTTAGCTTTCTTAATTCATGAAAAAAAGAAAATATACACAAATCAATACAACAAAAAGCATTTCTCGAAGAAATATTGTGAGTGCTGTAAAAAAATATTCGATGGAAAAAAAAACTGATTTAAAGGCTTGAAAACATTCAAAATTCGAACAACGAATTCGAGAATAAACATTAGTTTCCAACCAATAACCATGGAAAATATTTCTCTACATATGACACTATTAAAAGGTCAAATTAACATCCTTTGCATCATACTTCAACAATTCCACTAAAACATTTGATTTATTACCTGTTTGACAAAATACAAATAGAAGAGAAATGTTACACGAAAAGTTAAATTCAGCGAAAGAGTGAAAGAAAATCTAGTACAATTTACAAAATTTGCCAATTAATATTTCAAGGTTAGAATATATTATGTACCAGATATAAGAGATTCATACTACCATTTAAACTTGCATACACACCATGATAAAAGGGGAAAACCAACAAATATTCAAAAAAGAAAAGTGTAAAAAAAATTCATAACCATTATTTTCCAATTTCATGCAACGTTGTTGATACGTGAGTATGCATGTCATCCTCCTGCAATTTCAATACAAACACAAAAATTATGTAAATAAGATTCTAACTATTAACTCAAAATATAATAAGGATAAAAAGCAAAGTAATTCATATACTACCAACTTTTTGAATACAAATGAAAATTATGATTATTGTGATAGTTATATAAGAACATTTTTTCAATTAATTCTCGCATTAATTTCAACAATTTATTTGAGGTAAGTAGAAAGATTTTTTAAATATAAAGGAAGATTAAAAATTATGATAACATAAATACAAAGAATAATAATGGTGATGGAAAACAAAAAGGTAATCCTATTAAATAAAATAAATATAGGTTAAATAAATGTGATAATAAAAAGGTTGTATTAATTTTTTTTGCTTCCAACTAATATTTTTTTAAAATTTTGTTGTACTTATAAGTATGTTACACATGACATTTCGAGATGACTTTTTAATGTCACAATAATTTTTGTACTCGTGAGAGTCACGATATATTAATTGTGCTACGCTATTAAAGTACTTGAAGACGTTATATGAAAATAAAAATTTAAAAACATTATTTTTAAACTCTCTCTATGCATAAAATTGAGAACTATATAGTAAAAGAAAGGAAAACATTTATAAATGACGACAATATAAGAGTGATGTAATTTGGTTTTTTATTTGTCTTATAATTTATCTAACAATAAAACCCCACAATTTACAATTTAGTATTTGATTTGATAATTATTTTTAGTTTTCTTTAAATTGACAAAATTTAATGTTTGTTGAGTTCTAGTGTTTAGTGCAATAAATAGATTTAACTTTTTTTTTTTTTTTTTTTTAAATAGTGGATGATGATGTGGCTTGATGAAATACTAAAGAATAAGGGAAGGGGGAAATGTTAATGCTTTAGTTTGTCTTTTTATTTTGTGTATTTATAGATAGATAATACTAATTGCATTTGTTTATACTTGTGTTGAAATGGTTTCAAAATCAATACATACACGAAACACTTGGAATTTGAAATAAATCAATGATAGATCACTAATTCTCATTTCAGTCGGACTACTTTATTTGTAGGTTTCAATTTTTATACGGCCTTATACGATCAATTTTAATGGTAAAAAGTGACAATTTAACGACACAATATTGTAATTAGTGTTTGTTGTTCAGGTAATTTTAGTCAAAAAATGATCACATTTGACTGTAAAATGATTCATACATGACTAATTTGAAACTTTCAGACAAAAATGAGCGTCTAAACAAAGACCTTATAAAGATCAGTCACTCTCATTAAAGACGGCCATATTCGTCGTCATAAGCTGAAGATGGGTCCAGTAATACCCAAGTGGGTAGATAAGATAAAAACATAATACTTATGGAGTAGCATTCTGCTTTTGTCTTATTTATCCACTTAATTATTACTTAATCCATCTTCGGCTTGTGATGAATATGCCCGTCATTAGATATGTTATTAATATTTGACAGGTCTGGAAATATGAAATTAGCAGAATAATGACAAAACAACAAGTGACAGGCGTGATAACTATGATTGGTAGTAACACAAATTTTAATTGCCTTGGAAGAGAAGAGAAGAGAAGGTCATATGGCATTTTCACCCACTACTTTCCCTTCAACTTGCTAATATTCTTTAATACTTCCCTTAATCTCAACACTTTCCTACCACGCCATCTTTTTTGTTTTATTTAAAAGTGGAATTCACTTTATTCCCAACCACCCCTTTCCCACCAAATTAACTAGTAGGAGTACTCCGTATATAATTTTCCCTTTTTTTTTTTTTTTTTTTTTTACATAGGAGATCTTAATAATCACGCTAAGACGGATGTACTTTAGACAATTGACTGAAGGTTTAAATCCTTATACTCTTTATCTTGTACTACTAATTATGTGCATCATTTATCACCAAATTCTCTTGTCTAAGGTGGTGCAGATTTTTGGTCGATTTTTGGATGATTACTCCTAAGCCTTCTCATTTTGAGAGTTGGAAGAGTATTCTCAGTATGAGGGATATTTTGATTCAGCTTGCAAGAAATAAAGAAATATAGGGTTTTGGACGAGTGATGCAAGCTAGAACTATTTGGCACAGGTGTGTCTAGCTTAAGCACAAATTCATTAATTCTCTAGTTATATAGTTAAAAAAAAACAATTGCTACATTGTACAATATAATTAGGAGATGACTGATATTTAATTCATCGTTGTTGCATTTGTTTTTTTAAATGTGACTATGCTGATGAGCTTTGAAAATATGTCTTGAATTGGTTGCAAGTGAGAAGCAGAACAACGAATTTGTGGAAGAAGTAGACTGATTCTACTACTACTACTACTTATGCTTATGCTATTTGGCAGGAAAAGAATACAAGGATTTTTGGTGGAAGGGCGAAAGATTACACACCATCCTCAACCAAATTCAATACTTAGTGTTAGGATCTAAACTCTAAATGCTTATTATGCTAACTCTCGTATGTGTCTTTCTTCCAAAAAAAATATTTCTTATCTATTGAATTCAACATGAGACTTTATTCATTAAGTTTAATAAGTATTTTTTTTGTTTCATTTTAAAATCATTTTGAGTATTGACGGGGCGCCAACAATAAACCCATGGAGCCTGAAGTGCTTGGAGGTCATAAACGGGTCACTTAGGTGCTGTTTGGCCAAGTTTACCTAAAAAAGTTTTTACTTTTTAAAATGAGTTTTTTCACAAACTACTCCTTGAACTTTTGTAAAAATAGTTTTTTCAAATTTGATGCGTTTGGCCTAATTATTTTTATTCGACTTTTTTTTAATTTACTATATAATTTGGGTCTGCATCACACTTGTCAAACTTTTCACCTTTAAGCGCATTTTTCTAATAAAAATTAAGTAATGTCATAGTTACAACCGCAATTTTATACTGTGTAATAATCATAATCTTGATATTCATAGCCGATGTTATCTCCTCGATTAGAACGTTGCACTATCAACTTATTATGTTGCAAGATGATGAAACTCACCTACAAATATAATCAATTTGTCAAACTACGTATAAACAAAAGCATTAAATATTTATATTGGTGGGTACTTGTACTACAAAACAATTACTACGTACTTGGCCAAAGAAAAAATAATTAGAAAATAAGACCGTCTTATAGTCTTATACTATGAGACATTACTTTTATAAGTCAAACATTCAATTTTTACATATAAAGGATCGTCTCACACTAAAAGACGGTCATATACATTATTGAAAGGATCATCTCATACTCTTTTCATCTCAAACCGTAAATCATATATTTTTCCTTTTTATATAATTAATATTGACCTTATATTTAAAAAATACCATAAGACAAATCATAAGCAATATACGGAGTACATAACAAGAATCAATACAACTAGAAGCAGCCGATTAACAAAAAATAGGCAATAATAGAGTGAAAAATATTTAATTATAGAGTACAAACAATATAAAAATCAAAACAATTGCCCATCTAGTAGAGATTGAGAGAAGTAGAAGTAGAAGTAGGTATTTGCTGCTTCGGCTTTTAGTGGCTTTTTTTAAAGTTTTTAACTTTTTAAAAGTAGTTTTACACCCATCTAATTTATAGTGTTTGACCTAGTTTCTATTTTTTCAGTTATAAAAGTACTTGTAAATCTTGGCCAAACAGCACCTTAACAGATTATGAGCATGGCTCATATGTCCTATGTAATACCACGGTTTTTTGGGTCCTGTTACTCGGCTGAGGGGCTAACTCGGCCGAGTAGAGTGTCGTGTGTTTTCTGGTCAAGCTACTGTCCAGGAACACTCGGCCGAGTAAGGGGTACTCGGCCGAGTACTCTTGGTACTCGACCGAGTAACTGGTCTTACGAGATTTATTTCCGCGGTTTGATTAAGGATGATTAAAGGTTATAAATCGTGTTTTATAGTTTACTTTTCATTTTTACCAAAATCTAATTACATTCTACGCTCCTCTCATCATCCCTAATCACTTCCAAGGCAATTGATCATTCGTGAGTCTTTATTCATCTCTCTCGCGTCAGTTTCGTCGGTAAGTCACTAGTTCCGTATCTTTGGTTTAGTATTGTCTTTTAGGGTTTTACCCTAGTGTTTGGAATTGGGTAAAGGGTGATTTGCATGTTTGTGATTGGATTGTTGTGGTTATTGTTAGGTGAATGATTTGTAGAAGAACGTTTCTAGCTTCCGATGTATACTTGTGATTCGGATCAATGATAAGGTAGGGTTTCCCTACTCAGTTGCCTGGTTAATTGATTTAAGATGGTTTATTGTGGTATTGGCATGATTAGTATCGTTGTTGGCATTATATTTCTTGGTTGTTGGAGTTCTTGTTGTTTGTCGATGTTTGCGAGGTGCGTCCTCGGCTGAGTGGAGTCATTTTCGGGAATGGCTTCACGCCCTTGATTCGCCCCTTGTGGTTCCCGTCACAAAGGGGGATGTGCACATTAATGGACATGGGTTGTTGCTCGTTGCGATGAGCGGGGCTTAGGTGGGCAAAGATGCGGTCCCCCACTGGCGGTATGGACTACCTGTTGCGGTGGGTAATCTGGCAGGGCTACACACTTAAGTGTGTAGCTGGATATGAGATATGATTGGTGTTGGAGAATCGTTGGATAGTTGTTGTCTTGGTTGTTTCTTGCGATTAGCTTTTCTTGATTATTTAGTGAACTAGCCCCGTTGTGTGTTTATAAAACTGTGGTGATCCATTCGGGGATGATGAGCATATTGTGACAGATGATGATTACTTTTAACAGCGGGGATGCAGATGGTATGTCATCACTTTGAGTCTAGCTTCCGCTGTTACGAGTTTAGATACTTTGTTTTGATGTATTGAGATTTATACTCTTTTACTTTGGTTATTTTCTTTGAGACGAAGTATTCATTAAACTTTATACTTTAATAATTGTTCTTGAATGATTACTTTTTATATACTTACCTCAGGCAACCAAGATGGTAGCGTCTTCACATGTTAGGGTGGTCCTTGGTAAGGCACTTTGGTATGTGGGGGTGTTACACCCTAGGCATAATATGGAGAGAAGCCAGACGTAGTTTACAGCTGACATGGACCGCTGTTGAATGTCGTCTCGACCCCGCCGAAGGTTCGGTGACGTCACATAGTTAGCTGTAATAGGTATGGAAGTAAGGTACAATTGTTATTAGAGAGGCTCCCGCAAACCTCTAAAGCCCCTATTTATCACTTGTGCAAGTTGAATAAGGTGGTAGCCCTAGAGGAGTATCGACAAGAGTCGTGAGAAACAAGGGAGGAGTTACATATTTGTCTTGCTAAGCATACAGCAAATTACATATTTATTGTATTTATATTTTTTTTATTGTTTTACCCGAAACAATTTCGCATAGTCTACGTGAAACTTTACAAAAAGTCTCACAGAAATATCAAACATGTATTTCTCTAAGGTGGTGCATCCCTAATCCGCAACCCCCGCAAAATGTCAAGAAAAAGGGTACGCATCGGACCACGTCCCAACTCTCCTATAATCAAGTCGTTGTAGAATCGGATGAGTATCTATTATATGCATGCTTCAATGTCCTACTGTCGAGTCAAGACTTCATAATAAGCACTTTGCTTATATGGTAACAATATACGATCAGAATCTCTGATGAGTTGGTAATAGTAATGTCAAGCCTAGGATGCGTGTGTTGACGGTAATCAATGTTGACGGAATGACGGTAGTTACCATCATGGTTCATATACGTACAATTGGCAGCTCCTTATCTATGTTTTATGTATTGTTTTCCCTAAATTGCCTGAATAGGGTTGTTGTTTACATACATTACGGGCGTGCCGTAATTGTCATGTGACATGATATATGTTCCATGATTGTTGTTTTCTTGCGTACTTATAAGTTTGGTTTGATGGGTAGAATGAATTTCGGGGGCGAAGTTCCTTTTTAGAGGGGTAGATAACATCGCGGTAATAGTTCCTAACAAGTTGACTAAGTTCTTCTATGCTTCATCTTTATTTTAACTTCCAAGTTCTAAGTCGTCACAAACTTATGTAATACATACCTTTGAAGTTAACCTTGCTACGTAATTAACTTGGTAGTTTTTATACAGTAACAGTATAGTGATGATGATGTAGTTGTCGAAGCTTTGTCAAGGATGCTTAAAACCTAATATCATATATGTCTTAAACTTTTGCTTTGGTGTTCATTGTCGTGAAGCGATAGGTCCTTCCTTAGGTGTGTTGTCCGTTGTGTTGGGGAGGTATGGGGCGAACTTCGGGGACGAAGTTCCTTTTAAGGGGGGAGACTGTAATACCCGCCCTGTTTAAGGACCCGTTGACCGACCTTTTGACCAAAGGAGACCCGTAACAATGGATATGAGAGAGGATGGGAGACTTACGTATCTGTTTACTCGACCTAGTAGGGGTTACTCGGCTGAGTAGTGGTAACACTCGACCGAGTATGGCTTACTTGGCCGAGTATGAAGATACTCGACCGAGTACTATGTCTGTTAACGCGTTATTATAAAACGCGAGATCGTAAACTTTATTTCATTTTCGACGGTTCCTTTATCTTTCTAACCCTAACCTCTCTCTCTCTCTCCTACCTATCAACCACTCTTCTTCTCCTTTACTTAGCCTAGACACTAACCCAAGAAGGAGGAATGGTTCATGCTTGGAGTCATCGGGTCGGGATGTCATTGTTGCCAACTTCGATCCGCGTCGCAAGGTAAGTCGTTGTTTTGTCGTTTTCTTTCAGTACGTTTTTGGGGAAGTCTAGTAATAGGATATAGTTACTACTTATAAGATTCGCCTCGGAGTCTTGCCTGACTAGTTGTTGGATGCACTTTCATGGATTAGCGATAAGGTAAGATTTCCCTACTCGGTTTACTGTTTAATTGATTTAAGATATGTGTTGCAATTGATTGTACGATTGATATTGTGATTGATTGTTGTTGGTGGGTTGGAGTATGGTGTTGGTGTTGAGATGGTTGATGATGTTCGCGAGGTGCGTCCTCGGCTTAGTGGAGTCACTTGTGGGAGTGGCTTCACGCCCTTGATTCGCCCTCTGTGGAACCCGCCACGGAAGGGGATATGCACACTAATGAACAAGGTTATCGCTCGTTGATGAGTGGGGGCTTAGGTGGGCAAGGCTGCGGTCCCCCACTGGCAGGGCTACACACTTTAGCGTGTATTCAGTTACGAGATGTGATTGGGAGTTGGAGGTGGATTGTGGAATAGTTGTTTATCTTTATCTTACTTTGTCTTATCTTGATTGTTCAGTGAACTGACCTCGTGTTGTGTTTGAAAACAGTTGTGATCCATTCGGGGATGGTGAACAGTTGGCTTAGCAGGTACAACTAGTCTTGATGCTTCCGGGGCATGGAAGGGAATCGACTCATCACGGTACCGAAGTAGAAGTCGCCGTCACTCACGCTAGTAGTCTTTGTAGTTGTTCATGTTGTATCTTTGTCACGTTGTTCTACGATGTAAAGTATTAAGCAATTTAATAAATGTTCTACTATTGTTATTTGATCTACTTACCTCGGGAAACCGAGATGTAGCACCTTTATACACTGGGGTGGTCCTTGGTAAGGCACCTTGGTGTATGGGGGTGTTACACCAATAGCTAGAATCCGAGGAATATTTAGACCAAAAGAAAAAGGGGTACAACGCACAACGCTCATGTGTCACGTGTCACTTGATAGTGAACATTCATATATAAGGATAAGACTCTCCCACTATTTATCCTATGTGGGACAATATGATCACATTTCAGTTTGGACCAACACCATACTCCAACAATTTTAACCAACAATATACCCAACCTTTACATTCCTCATCTGTTATTTATCTCCCAAAACAACATAATCTCATATAATTTGAAAATTAGAGTTGGTGTTAAGTAATTCTTTCGTTTCAGTTATTTATTTACCTGGCCTATTTCATTTTAAGATGTCTCATTTATTTATTTATTTTTTTATATTAAAAAAACCTTTAATAAATAATTCATCATCATATTACATTATTATTCACTTATTATCAAATAACGATAACTATAAATAATCTCATTCCTTTTCTTTATTTTTTTTGCCGAAAATAAAGGTAACAAATCAACATTGTGGAGGGAGGGAGTACATATATGCCTAAAGTTTATCACAAATTCTTATTGAAGACGGACATTATTCGTCATAAGTTGAAGATGGATAGTGTCACTCTCACAAAATGCAAATGAATAGTGCAAGTGGGGGGAAATGGATACTCCCACTTCCCACCCACTTGCATTTTGTGAGAGGGCCACTCTCCGTCTTCAACTTATAACGGATAGTGGTCGTCTTCAATGAGACGGACGGAAAGTTTATTGATTCCGTTGATTCTATACTGACTTGAAATTTTAACGAAGTTTAGGACAATCCATGCAAAGTAGACCTGGCTAACAGATCGGGTCGTGTCGGGTTCGTGTTCGTGTCACATGTAAACGGGTCCCAAACCCTTCAACCCAAACCCGACCCGTTTAATTCTCGTGTCGTGTTCATGTCGACCCACTTACATAAATGGGTCATCAAGCCTCAACCCTAACCCGCTAATATCGTGTTGGGTTCGGGTCGTGTTTTCGTGTCATGTCAATATTTGGAAACTTTTAAGTATATTTATGTGATGAAAGATAAAAAAATTAGGATTAATTTATTAAACATGTCATTCGTGTCGGGTTCGTGTTTAGAGAGCTCAACCCAAACCCGACCCAATTAAATATCGTGTCGTGTTCGTGTCGACCCACTTACATAAATAGGTCATTGAGCCTCAACCCAAACCCGTTAATTTCGTGTCGGGTTCATGTCGTGTTTTCGTGTCGTGTCATTATTTGCCAGCTCTAATGCAAAGCATCGAAAAAGGTTACTGCACACTCCTTTCCAATTTACCAATGTATGATCTCCCACGTTCTTGGAAAGCTGTCATTTACGCATTTTTCGGTAGGTAAATGGAATACTCCTTCCCATTCACTATAATGTTCTCATATTATATGAGCACAATATTTTAGGAAAACTATAAAAAAAAATGAGGAAATGGTTAAGTGGGATTTGGTGATAGTTGAGGGATAAATAATTATGAATTAAATAAAGAATTGTGGGGACAAAACATTAAGAAAGTAATAAAATAAGAGTAAAAGAGTTGTGTGGGGTTTCGTGATAGGAGTGAGGGATGAATAAAATAAGAGTAAAAGTTACCAAAAAAAGAAAAAGGAAACATTAATTGAATAATCCGTTTCGGAAAAGAGGGAACATTATAGTGAATGAGAGGGAGTATGAACCAAATAAACCCACACACCAATTTTGAATTTTTAAAATGCGTAATGTTCGAGAAGATTAAAAAGAAAACATTTTGTAATATTGCTAAAACATACTCCCTTCTCCCCGGTCAATTGTTATCCTTTGATTTTGGCATGAAGGGAGCCGGTTATTAGATAACAAATGAACTAAATTGAGTATGAATGATCAAATTACTCATCAAATGCATTTCTTAAAATAAAAAAGACAACAATTGACTGAGAGACTCCAAAATAAAATAAGACAACAAATGACCGGGACAGAAGAAGTATGTCGTATAATATTTTCTCTACATGAAAACTGAAAGGTATAAGAGAATTATTGATATCTAGGTTATGGCAGGAGTAGTTACTAAAAATTGCAAACTAAGGTCCTATTTGGCAATTAGTGGATTAATTTATTCAGAAGCAGTTTGCAAAATACATATTATAAATGACATATTTTATTAGAGTAAGATTATTGGTAGTATTGAAGACTTTAGTAACTTTTAAGACAAGACTAATTCAAAACTACCAATAATTTACCAAAGTCTTAAGTTGAGTCCAAGACTCAAATTAAGACTTTTGGTAAGTGTTGACCCCACTTTCAAAGGAAACTAGTATTGGTGCCCGGCTTCGCCCGGGCTACCTTACTTACCATTAATTTTTTTTCATTAAATAAAATTACTTAAAGTTGCATAACTCATAAATTTATTATTAATATATTTTTTATAACATATCCTAAAATTACGATGAAATAAATTTTGAGACAAATTCACTACTCCCGCTAATAATATTTTACTCTTATTAATTAAACAATAGTAATAACATTTCACTACTTGTCCGTAATCATTGTTACTTTCACTGCTCCCGCCGTAATTATTGTTACTGTCAGTACTGTCGCATTAATATTGATAATTTCACTACTCCCGCCGTAATTATTGTTACTTCAACTATTACAGCATTAATATTGATTATTTCTCTACTCCCGTTGTTGTTTCTACCACTCTCATTAATCTCGTTGATAATATTGTTACTACTATTCAAATGAGTGAAAATTACTACAATTCTTTTCTTTACTGACGAAATTACTTTTACTACTTAGGCATGCAATTTTAAGAGGATTATATATTTATATAAGTATATTATATATATGCATTAAATCAAATCGAAAGAATTATGCAATATTATATATTATGGAATCTAACTTGAATTATTTATAACCTACTTATTATATTTTTGTATGTTAAGTAATTAACATCTCTATGCATCTAATAAACTATAAAGTTTAATAAAATTGCATAGATTTTAAATTTAATATATAATTATAATGATAATAATTAATACCATAAGTGTGCATATTTATACTAATTAATTATTTTATTTTAAGAAAATTGACCATCTTCTAGTCTTCTATAAATATTTAGGAAAATTACCAGATATCTTCTTTCTTTTAGTCTCCTTGAAATTGAACATCTTAATTAATTATTTTATTTTAAGGAAATTGACCATCTTAATTAATTATTTTATTTTAAGGAAATTGACCATGTTTAGAAAAATGATCAAGCTTCTATATAATTTAAGTTTAACCCAAACTATATAATATTTGCATTGAGATCCCTTAATCGGGTCTATCACACGGTGTTATTGATTTAAAACTATATAGTATAATTAATTTGTATAACTTTCTTTAATTACATTGAAGTCCCTTGGGTTCTGGATTTAATATATAGTATTGATTATCCAATGAGTGGATCTCATGTGACATTTCTTTTTGTTCTATTTTTTTTATGTTTGTAAAAAAAAGAAGTGAATTGGAAAAATAGAGTATGATGTGAGTCTGACTTATAATATATGAAGTCTGAGATGAGTCGTCTAAACAATAAAGAAATAATATAAGTTAGTGGAAAATTGATGTGACAGAGTCTTAAGACATTGGTGAATCTTACCAATAATCATACCCTTAGAAGGTTTGACGCTAACATATTTTAATTAACAGAATTAGTTAAGTGTTTTGTAATTAACATATTAAGATTAACAGATTGTTAGTTCTCTTTATAAAATGACTTAAATTTTTCTATTTAAAAATATGTTAACCAATATGCTGAATAAGGGGCATGTTGTAAAACATCATATTGACCTCAAATATGTTATTTCAGTATGTCGTTTACCATACACTAAATTTGACATATTGATTGGTCAACTATGTTCTAAAATTCACCAATATGTCGTTTATCAAACACCCCTTATATATGGTCCAATTTCTTTTTAACAAGAAGCAATAATGTATCAAGACTATCATTTTTAATTATGATTATCTATAATATCAAAGAATTAAATGTGGCCAATCATATTAGAAGAATTACAATCGCCAGTTCGGCACCACCATTACAACAAGAACTTGAATATATAGGGCATTATTCGCGAAAATGATTTGAGGTCGATTGACGTAAATTATTTTTAAATCGTACTAGTAGAACATGTTAAATCATTTGAATTTATACTTGAATATCTCATGAATCATGAGTATATTTATATATCTGGAAAAAATTTCGGCATTTAGGTTATTAATGTGTGCCTTGAGACACGCGTTAGAAAAATCGAATTAATATTTAGTCATCAACGTTACTATAAATCATTTTATTTTGGAGAAGGTCTCATATCAGTCTATCACAGACTATTCCTTCTGACAATAAAACGTACCAAATGTAATCATATTACGATAAAATGTTAATATTTTCTGATAAAATGTTACCACTAGTTCTTTGTTAAAAAAATGACTTTAATCATAACATTTTATCATTAAATGATTACTTTTTATCATAAAATAGTTCATTTGATCCGTCTAACAGACAAACAAAAGTAGGCCATCTTACACATAAATTTGTTGTTTTGTTTTAGAAAAAGTTTTTAAGAATCATTCCATCTCATTATAGACGATCATTATAGACTGATAGTGGCCATCTTACAAAATTAAAGTGGGAGGACAAGTGAGGTATCCATTTTCCACCCACTTACACTATCTACTTTCATTTGTGAGAGAATTTGTGCTTAAGAATATGATAGGGCAAATTCTAGAGGAGAAGAACTCCACTTATTTACCCCTTACATGGAAGTGTCCTTAGAATTTTTGTGGAGTTATTACACAAGTTGCCGCATCCCATTGCTGACGTATACAATTGACTTTTCACAAACTTAGTCCCTATCAATGTGTAATTATTCATTAAGCTTGTTATATTAATACAATTTCTTTGCTTTTTTATGAACTAAAAAACTCTTCTCCTTTGACTAAAAACAAACGTATTTTGTGATAAATCATATACTCCGTAGTATATTAGCATCTGCGTAGGTCATTACATCTGATTTGTACAAGAATTTCGAAGGAATCGTCAAATATAGAGTATTAATTAATTAATGCTAAATATATGTGGATCACACGTGTGTTTCTTGTGGGGAAACACTAACTCATTTAGGTAGCCAATAGAGAAGTAGTCTTATACCGTGTAAATCACAGCCAAATTCTACGACAACTGCAAAAATAACATTAATTGCATTGTGAGTCCACATCTTCAAGATCATATGTATGATACGTTGTACTTCTCGTCTAGTTTTCAAATTTATGGTTTTGTCAACTGATCAAAAAGTCGTTTGTAATATTATTTTGTTTTTGTCGTATTAGGCAATAGCAAAAACTCCTTATTCATTGCTTTACAAAATAAGGAGTTTTTTTTTATTAAACCGTTTTCTAAAATTGAGAACTAATTTTATATTTATAAGGAATTTTTTATCATTGAGGAGATATAAGGAGTTCCATTCATGATGACTTGACACTGTAAAAAGATAATATGAAACTCCAACCATTGTTATTACCCTTATTTGTATTGTTGATTTTGCTTCGACGCCCGCAGTTTGCCGGTGTCCCTCATTTTTGTAAGGAAGTTAATCCTGAAATTTTTTGCACCATATCCGACAAGTGCTTCTTTGTAGGGTATCCTAAGGAGACTAAAGGTTATTATTTTTGCAGCCCATATGAGGAAAAGTGTATGTAGCTCGGTATGATATCATTTTTGGAAAGAAGAATTTCTTTTCAAAGGAACCAATGAGTAAAATTGATCAGTAAGAAATTTGAGAGACATAGGAAATTCTCACTCCTACTAAGGAGAAATAACGTTCAGATTTACAGAGAGTTCTGAAGTCATATATATAAAAAAGCAATGATGGGCCCTGACTCCGAAGAATGACCTGAGGCCATGAAATCCGAATGGAATCCATGTACGTACCATAATCCGAGCAAGGACTTTGGTTGATCCATCTGATGGCGTAAAAACCATTGAGTGCAAATGGGTCCTAAAGAAGGAGAATGACAAGGATGTAAATGTGGACAAATATAAGGCGCGACTGGTAACTAAAGGTTTCAAACAAATTAATGTAATTGTTTATGATGAAACCAATTCTCCAGGTGATGCTTAAGTCCATTCAGATTCTCCTACCAGTTGTTGCATTCCATGATTATGATATTTGGCAAATAGATATGAAAACAACTTTCCTTAATGAAAATCTGCAAGTGGGTGTGTACATGACACAACAAGAAAATTTCACAACACATGCGTACTAGGAAGATATGCAAGCTTCAATGACCCATTTGTGGATTGAAGCAAGCATCTCAGAGTAGTCAGAATCTTCGTTTTATTAAATAAGTCAAAGAGTTTGATTTCCGTAGAAACGAAGAAGAGTCTTGTGTGTTATTCAAGAAGGATATAGTGGTAGACTGGAAGTGTTGTATCTTCATGTCGATAACATGCTCCTGATGTGAAATGATATTCCAAAGATATAGTCTGTGAAATATTGGCTTGGAAGTTGCTTCTCCAATAAATATATGGGTGATGCAGCTTACATCTTGGGTATTGATTATCGAGATCTATAAAAATATTCATAACAGACTTATTGGTCTAAGTCAAAGCACTTATGTAGAAAAGGTGATTTGACGGTTCAACATGATTGATTCCAAGATTTCTTATCTATGCCTCATCGCATTACTCTTTGCAAAATTGAGTGTCTTAGACACCTGATAAGTAATAAGAGTGCATGAGTAAGATTCTCTATGCTTTTGTCATAGGCTCTATTATGTATGCAATGTTATGCATCGTTCTGTTGTAGCTTGTGCATTGAGTACGAAGAGTAGTTACCTTTTTTTATCTATGCCTCATCGCATTACTCTTAGCAAAACTGAGTCTTGCATATTGGTCAAAATCTAGTTATAAAAACAAATGCACATGTAACATGTTCGGAGTTAAATGGATGTGAATTCATTTGCGTAAAAATGTGCAGAACACGAATGACTTGTTTTAATTCATTTTTTTGATAACGTGAAATGATTTAGGAGATTACTCTAGGGATAATATTGGTGGCATTTACTAATATTACTGGAGGGTTAGAGGGTATTATCTTATATTATTGTGGGTTTCGAATTAGTATTTAATTCTAGACGGTTAAGTTGTACTGGTACTATTTTTATAATGGATTCTAGTCGATTTGTCTAGTGAGTTTTACTTCAGGTTTGTAAGCTTTTGCCATAAGTTTGACCCTAAATACTGTCTCATCTTATTATTGCTTACATTTATTTACTTTTACGGTTTACTTGTCAATTGGTTGCTTTCATTGCGCGTGGGAGATTGACGCTACTTTCCCAACAATGGTATCAGAGCCAGTAGGTTCGGTCTAGTGGCTGGTTTAATTGGCAAGGATGTCAAATATGGGGTCTCAATTTGCAGTACCAAAATTTGACCGTAAAAGTAATTTCAACCTTTGGCAAAGAAGGGTGAACGATCTTCTGGTTCATCTTGGCTTGGGTAGAGCCTTGAAAGGAGACGATGGTAAGCCGGAGAAGATGAGTGATGACAACTGGGAAGAGGTTTACACCAAGCGTGCAAGTACTGTTAAGTTGTTCATCTCAAATTCTGCCATCAATTGTGTTCTTGATGACGACTCTCCATCGTTGATATGGGAAAAGTTGGAAAAGTTTTACATGGCGAAGAGTTTGACCAAAAAGTTGCTATTGAAGCGACGATTATATCGTTTAATTAAGGATGAATGAGGAAGAAAGTTTAATTGGACATGTAAATTTCTTCAATGGACTGTTAAATAGGTTGAAGAAGATCGAGGTAAAGCTTGAGGAGGAAGATAAGACATTATTACTCCTCAATTCTCCCCCGGACACATATGAGACTTATGTGGATACTATTTTGTACTGAGAAGAGACCATCACGATGGAGCAAGCTCAAACAGCTTTATTGTCCTTTGATGCGAGGAAGAAAGCCAAGCCTTGGGTACGGAGTGACAGTACGGGTACAGTTGCAGTTGCTCGAGATGGGAGAGATCAATCGTTTAACAGGGATGATGGATCTCTAACACCCCCATATACCAAAGCGCCTTACCAAGGACCACATTAGCATATAAGGGTGCTACCATCTCGGTTACCTGAAGTAGTACGCATCATAGAAACCATAATGAAACAACTTTTATTAAAAAAACTTGAAAAAAAAGGTTACAAGTCTTAAAACTCCAAAACGGTACAACCAAAACCAAAAGTCATGAAACCAAACTCAGCAACAGCTAAACGACGCAACAAGTGATGACCCCGCCCATCCATATCCCGTGAGCTATCTCAACATCCATCACCTGCTAAGTTATCCCCGAATGACTCATCACAGTTTTCAAAATATGAAACAGGGTCAGCCAACTGTATAACCAAATTAAAAAGACAGAGCAGAAACAATTACAAACAATACAATCAACCAATACTCCAATTCCAACAATCGCTAATAACTGACCACACACTAAAATGTGTAGTCCTGCCAGGTTACCCATCACAACACGTAACCCACACCGCTAGTGGAGACTGTAGTCTTACCACCTAAGCTCCGCTCATTGCAACAAGCAAACCCAGCTCCTTAATGGGCACATCCCCCTTGTGACGGGAGTCACAAGAGGCGAGCACGTGGTTGGAACCATCTCCCGACATGGTCCCATAACAACAACCAACCAACAGTATAACCCAATCAACCTTCATCAATTTCAATCAAAGAGATAACATGCCAACAATTAATCACAAACAACTTAACCAATTACACAGCCAACTGAGTAGGGAAACCCTACCTGATTGCGATCCAAGCAAATCACAGCAATCAAGTCAGAAAATCTCCTCTACGAACTCGTCACATATAACCATATCATATACTGAAAATCTACCCTAAACTCCCAATTTATGTGATTAGCGTAAACCAACTATAGACAAAACGAGAACCATAAAAGTACGATACTTACCGATGAAATCGACGCGGATAAGGGATGTAAAACTCTCAAATTGAACGAATCTAACCTTGGAAGTGATTAGGATAATTGGAGAAGGTTGTACGTAGTTTAGGTTTAAGAGAAATGATTAAGAAAAGATTAGGGAACAGTTACATGCCTTTATATACTTCTCCAATTATTTCAATCAAAACCGCGGAATTTCACCCACAAAACCGGTTACTCGACCGAGTACTTAATGTACTCGACATAGTAAGCCCTACTCGACCGAGTACTAATACGCTCAGTCGAGTAATGACACTCCAGAATCCAACCTCAGCACACTCGCCAGCCTACTCGGCTGAGTAAGCCCTACTCGACCGAGTATCCCAAGGTCAGAAGCCTGTGGTATTACAGTCTCCCTCCTTACAAATGAACTTCGTCCCCGAAGTTCACACCTATGTCTGACACAAATGCAAAAACTGTTAGGTTCATATACCTATTATTACACTCCTCTAATAGTGAACTAATTAACTTCTTAATTATTTGTTCTTTAGATCTAGTGCATGCATAACAAAATAAAAGATTTAAGAGAAAAAAAAATGTTCCTTACATTGTTGGTTGGTTCGAAATATAGGGCACAAGTAAGGTCACCTTCCTTCACTTGTTCTTGAGCTTAATGTGACGGATGATCCTCCAAGATCCCAAGTATAGAAATCCTCCTTAGATTGCACCCAAGACTTACCCTTAAACTAGTATACTAATTAACTAGATTAATAAACTAGTATCCTTAAAATGATTCTAATATTGTTACTATTACTACACTAGTAATCTTATTGTGATATTAGAATGGATGAACAAATGCTTGTGAATCTCAAAGCCTTGTTTCTTAGAGAGATGGAGAGAATGAGAGGTTTTGCATGTAGGAAATTATAAATGAGTGAGGTGTCAAAAATGAGAACAAAAGTCCTCATTTGAAGAGCATGCAACCGGTGGGGAAGAGGCCAAAATAGCATCTTTGCCTTTTGCTTTTTGTCTTCACAATGCATTAGGCATGAAGGCTAGTTTGCATAGGTTTGATTGTTTATTATTTGATCTCATTAAATAAAATAATCACAACCCATTTATACTCCCTCAATTTCGGTCCAACACACTTAAAATGGACTACCATTTTACTTTGTCAATTTGTCATTTGTCACACAATATGTCACATGTAGTATTTTACATGTTATTAATTAATTTAATGCATATTTATCACGTAAATATCATTTTACAAATTAATTAAATTAGATACAACAAATTGACTAGTGATACTTGATCACACAAATAAAATGGGTCATAAAATTATAATTGACAACATCTTGTAATCATAATCAACCATTCATTCTTATCTCTATTGTTTCTCAAACAATAAGCAATTTTAGTAATAATGCATTTTTATTACCAAAATAAATCTTATTTAATCCCATTATAATAAGATATCAATATTCTATCTCACAAGTGAATTGTTCAATTTTAAGGAATTGATTACCTTGTATCGTCATACAATTAATCAATTAAGGGAATTGTCCTTTAGGTGTGACCTTAAGGGATCAACTAACCACCACCGTCATACGACAGTAATGTCAAACTCCAGTCAGCCAATCATTACCGATTAATGATGATCAGTTGATTATATAATAAATCATCCCTCACATATTCTTAACATGAGATTTTGTAATACTACGGTTTTCTATGTCTATGGGTACTCTATCGAGTGGGGCTTACTCTATCGATTAAGTATGGTTTTATACGAAACAGTAGTCTGTCTGATGGGTACTCAATCGAGCATGTGTGGCACTCGATCGAGTAAGGGGCACTCGATCGAGTAAGTTACTTACTCGATCGAGTAAGTTACTTTTACGGGTTGTTTTTGACGGGATTTGTTAATAACGCGTGACTCATATTTAAATGTTTCCGTCACTTTATTCATCACTGTTACTTTTTCTAAAAACCCTTCAAAGAGAAAAGAAGTTACGTTGTCTCCGTCAACGCGTTACTATCAAATCCCAAGGGTTAAGTTTGTCGGATCGTCTTGTTCTTTACACCATTGAGTTCGTCGTATCGAGGGTAAGATCCTTGTATAGTTTTTATATTATTTCATTAATTTTAGTTGAAACCCTAATTGGGTAATTTGGGGGTTTTGGGGAGTATGGTTGATGTTAGATTGTAATTGTATGATTGTGTATTTATAGGAGATGATTTCGTTGAAGAACGATTGTGATTAGCTGATTGTGACGATCTTGGTGATTGCTATTTCAGGTAGGGTTTCCCTACTCAGTATTAGTTACATGTTGGTGTGGTGATTGTTGTTGTGACGATTGATTAATTATATTGTTGGTAATTGTGACGGTTGTTGGTTTATGTTGTTGATTGTTGTTGTATATCTGTCTGTGATCTTCGGGGTGCGTCCCTGACTGAGTGGAGTCACTTGCGGGAGTGGCTTCACGCCCTTGATTCGCCTTCTGTGGAACCCGTCACAGAGGGATGTGCACATTAATGAACTTGGGTTTATCGCTCGATGGAGATGAGCGGGGATTTGGTGGGTACGGCTGCGGTCCCCTACTAGCGGCGTGGAGTACTTGTTGCGATGGGTACTCTGGTAGGGCTACACACTTTAGTGTGTAGTCAGTTGTGTGGAGATTGTTGATGGAGACTGGGATTGTTGTGTTGACTGAGTTGTTTGGCTGTTGTTTCATGTTTGTTTTATATCGTGTAATTAGTACTGACCTCCTTTAATTGTTTTAAAAACCATGGTGATCCATTCGGGGATGGTGAGAAGTTGTTGAGCAGGTTTGATATGACGCTCTTGGGCTAGCTGGGATGAGTTATCACATGGATTAGAAAAGTCTTCCGATGTGTTAGACGATGTCTTTAGTATTCAGTTTTGGCTGGTAGACATTTGGGTTTTGGAACTTGTATTTGATTTGTCAGTTTGGCTTTGAACATGTGAACATTTAAATTATATTTACCTTTAAAGTACGTTTCATTATTGTCTTATGATATTCATTGCCTCGGGTAACCGAGATGGTGATGTTCCTATACCTGAGTGGTCCTGGTAAGGCACTTGGAGTATGGGGGTGTCACAAAGTGGTATCAGAGCGATGATCCTGAAACCTGTAACCAATGAACCTAATGAACATAGGGAGTCAAAATAAAATGAACCCGAGGTAGAAGTTGTAGGAGCTAATGCAAAGACTTGGGAGACGTCCTAAAGTCGCGACCTCGCCCTACAATTTTGAACCGGTCACATGGGGTATGTGTCGGGATCGTTATGTGCTTATCGTGTGCTTTGTGTATCTATATAGTAGTATGTTGTATGAATTGATGGATGCATGCATGTGGAGGATGGGAGATCTGAGTTGAAAGATGATGATGACGTGAATTGTATGTTGGTTGATTGTAAAGCATGAAAGTATAATGATTGATACATATAATGTGGCATGTTAGAATTATGAAAGGAAAAGTGTTTTGTTTATATATATAAAGTGATGCGTAATTATATATGTTGTTATCATTTTGTGTAAGAGTATAGAAAGTTGGGAGTGTGAATTGAACATGTGTTTGGTGAATATGCTGAACGAATATGGTGGATAAATATGTGCTATGATGGATGAATTAGTGGTAAAAGATGAATAATCGTTGTATGATAATATGATTTCTGATAAAGCATGTTGTATGATGCAAGAGATTTTATAATGTTGTTATGCTAGTAACATGTGAATAGGGGACTTGATGTTATATATTTGTGATTTTGTTTACGTAAAGTTATAGAGTTAAAACATGTATGTAATACATGCTTGGTAAGTTGAATGATCTATGTGCACGATGGATGTTGTTGCTTGGTTTTTGAAGATAGTAACATGTGGTTAAGGATACTGGTTTTATGAGTATGGAGTTGTTTTTGTTTACGTTGTTGTCGTTTAAGTTGTTTGGAAGTAAAATCAAGTAGTTGTGTTTTCGATTATAGAGAGGTTGTCTTTAAACTGTTATAACTTGAGATGTATATATGATTTTAAAATGATTCTAATTGGAGGTGATAGCTTGTTCTTCTACGATTCTAACGATAGGTCACACGCCCAAAACGACCAAGAAACGAGTGAGTTATGACCGTTTTACGAAAACTGGACAGTGTTGAGAAATGCGTAGGGTGCTCGATCGAGTGGCCCTCACTCGATCGAGTGCACCTCTTGGTACTCGATCGAGTAACCCTTAATCGATCAAGTAGCCCTGGAAATTTGTTATACGTGTATCTGACCTTCACTTACTCGATCGAGTAGGCTATTCACTCGATCGAGTGGCATGTACTCGATGTAGTAACCTCTGTTTTAGGTCATATGCTTATTTTTTGACTTCGTTGCATATTATGTTTAATTCAAAGGTGTTCTTCTGCTTTTATATGCATTGTTTTACGTATGTATTGGTCCTGATGCGTAAGTTACCCAATCTTATGATGTAAGGAGCGGCACCTGTGGTGAGTGTGAGTTGGTGGGGAGGACATGAGTTATATGCAGTTGTGATAGGTAGTGGAAAAGAAAAGAAGGATCGGTAAGGCTTATTAAGGCATGGAGCATGTTTTGTGAGAAGAGATGAGTGATATGATTTTGTGTTGAGTAATGTAAAAGTAACTAAATATGGGCAAGGGATGATGTGAGTCTAAGGAACGTGAGAATGAAAAGATTGAAAGGAAGGATGCGGATGGTGGCAACTTGAGATGTGTAAAGAATATGGAGGGAGATGGTTAGGAATCGTGTGGGTTAAGAATATATGTAGTGAAAGGTCGTTTTAGAGGAATTGAGAAGAGTGGTATATAGTGAACTTAATGGAGACATGTCGCAACGTGGATTTGCAGATAGTGAGTGAGTTTGGGTATTTGCATTATCAAGAGGTGAAACTAATGTGTGATTTCCTTGGGCAAGTAACATTATGAAATGAGTTTTGGGATTCCGGAAAAAAAAATGATTGGAGATCAGTGTGAGTGATAGCATGAGACGATTTGGACTGATTGGTGATAAATGTGAGTGATGGCATGATAAGAGAGGATCCATGGTAAGAGAGAGTGAGATGATACGGATATGAAATAACGAGATGGGAGTTTTGGAGCAATGAGAAGGTAACCGGGGCACTAAAGAGTTAGGTAGAAGTAATAAGGAGTTGAATGGTTAATTGATTTTGTCGAGTGTAAAAGAAAAGAATGAGGGGAGTAAAACTAGGAAAATGTTCACCGAGGTTATGTGATATAAAACTAAGGAATCGTCGAGATGTGTGATACCATCACGAGGGTGCTGGTTAATGATTATATAGGAGTTTCAGGATAACATGATAATCATGCGTTTCGAGAAATTAAGGAAAGTAAAAAGGTGGGTAAATAATTTGCACGATATGAGATCTTGGTGGTGAGTTGGTTGACGATACAATTAAGGATGGTATTGGAAATAATGATGAGGTAATTTGGTTGATGGGTTTGATGTTCGTTATTTGGGATGTTAACCAAAGATAGGAAAGAAACCGTGATGTTTAGAGATGAGTGTAAGAGGCTTGATGTCCGAACGATGGTAGTGTTGAGGTATTGTCACTAGTGGTTAAGGGTGATGATAAATAGGAAAAATGGTCATTCTAAAGAGGTTGATTTTGTAGACACCTGATTGATGTGTATGGTTTTGAGGGGGCATAATATGTGGTTATAGGAGGCGATTGCTAGTAGTCGAGTATTAATGTTATGGTTACGTTTGGCAGGAAATGATCGTTGTGCGAATAGGAGAATGTGTTATGAGGGGCATACGAGTTAAGCTCGGGCGAGAGGTAACCTTTATCATATGGTAGCTTACGTGACCAGGATTGACTGGTTGAATGTCATTATGGGTCTAATATGTATATAAATGTTTGTGTGAGGTTCTGACCTCACGAGAAGTGGCATAGTGTGATAGTTATAAAGCTGTTATCCCAATGTTCTGTAATATATGTTGGATACGGTAACCTAGTGGAATGATGTTCAAAAGTGATAGTTTGGGTGATCTGGCATGGATAGTTATACTGGTATGTGTATTCCTGATATTTGTTTATTCCGTAAAAAGGTATGGATGATATTCGTGAGATTCTTGTCTGTTTAGTCCGTATAATCTGTTTTGTTATGATCTAGTAAAGCAGTTTTGAGTAAGTTTTCTTGTCCGGAATGTTAAACTAAGTCAGTGTTGATGAGAATTATATGTGGTTGTGATGTTTATCGATGTGGTTGTTATGCCTCGGGTGGTGATCCGGGCACGGTACTTCATGTTGTGATGCGGGTATTTTCGCGTTGCGGTGCGGCTGTTGGTGGCAGTGTTGCGATGCCGTTACCGGTTGTGGTGGAGTAGGCGGGATGAATACGATTCGAGTTTCAAAAGTATATACGAGTTATACATAGATTGTTGTTTTGTTTGCTGCTGCTTCCTGTGAGTTTCAGTTTGTACAGATAGACAGTTGTTTTGTTTATTGATGTTTCTTACCAGTTTAAGTTTGGGAATGAGGGTAGAGTATGATATGAAAAAGAGTTGTATATGTTTTCGTTGTTGTCATGGTATAGCTATATTCCGTTGATGGGACACAGTTGTGAGAGGTTGTTACAGTAATTTTGATCTTGTTTTAAGATGAGGCATTGGTATACATAGTAATGGCAAGTGAATAGTGGAACATGTGTTGTACTGATCTGAAAGCTGCAAGTGGTTTATAATCTTTTGATTGAGATAGTGAGTATAGGGTGTTGGACATTAGTATCATGGTAAGTTGTAGATGAGTTTGTGGTAATAAAAGGGAGAACTTGAGGACCTAGTGTAAGTGTGTGTAATAATTGTGGATCGCGAGTTCTGGGTATGGAGATAGATGCATGTATAGAGGACTATGTCGTTTTGGCAGTAATAGGGAACAATTGAAGTTTTGGTTAAGCTAAAGATTTTGTGGTATAGGTTAGGTGGTGTGCCGAGTGAATTGAGGTATGAGAACTGTTAAGTAAGAGAGCCTTAGATATAGGAATGGTGAGTGTTCAGATTATAGGCGGTGGCTATCTTTGACATGCGGTGGTGATGAGGATAGTGAGAAGATATAGCTAAGGATTTAGTATTAGTGAGTTACGAGGACGTAACATTTATCTTAAGAGGAGTAGGATGCTATAAAAGAGAGTTTGATGGTTGTGCATGTTGTAGTATAATTGGAAGTAGAGCGTTGATGTAGCATAAGGATAGATTTGTATTGCGGTTGATATTGTTAAAAAGGTCATCATGGTCGTGCTTGTAGTAGTTCAATGTTTAAGAATGGGAGAATATTTCGATAGTGTTGAAAGTTAGATGATGATGTTTATGAGTGTGAGTAAACTTCGAGGACGAAGTTCCTTTTTAAGGCTGGTAGAATGTAACATTCCGTTTGATGTAATGAGTGTCTTGATATCGCATTTTCTAGTGGATACACTACTACAAAAATGATCAAAGAGAACGGTCTCTAACCGTTCTTAAAGGTATTTTGAACCGGCCTGTGGCCAGGCGTTCTCTTTTATCTAAGAGAACGGTTAATATATAGTCAACCCGGTCTCGTTGTTACAACATTTAGAACGGTTGTGCTTTATAACCGTTCTCTTTGATATAACAAACAGAACGGTTGTGCTTTATAACCGATCTCGTTGATAAACGGCTCTCGTTGATAATCTTCCCGGGTTATTTGGCGCCTTTGTTTTAAATTTTCAACGAGAACGGTAAATGTTACAACCGTCCTGTTTGTTAATTGATCCTTGATCCCGGGTTATTTGGCGCCTTTGTTTTAAATTTTCAACTATGCACAAGCCTTCGATCCTTGAGTACTCATAGACATTCCTTTCATGAAACATTCTAATACTTCTTGGCTTGGCTTCTCACCAGTTTGCCAAAAATGCACAAACATCGTTTGCATATTTAATACTTGTGCTTGCATAGTATTTATCTGCGTGCAATAAATAAAATCTCAAATCATGCTTAAAGTAAAATATTTTACAAACAATAAATATTTTGAGACCGTCTTATTCTATGTATACATAATAAATTACCGTCTCTTTGAGACGCTCTACTTCAGTCGTCGGCTTTTTGGAAGCCCTCCCAAAATACTCAGTTATGGATATGCCATCAGGAACTCCTCGCACACGGCCACCATGTTCAGGTCTGCCGATTGCCTTAGCAAGTATATCTTCTCGTCCTTCAGGTTTAAATGTACCTGCTGCCACCTCTTTTTCTACTGCTTTCTACACCCATTGATTATATTATATTATACAATTACATATTTGTGTCAAATCTTAGAAATAAATAATGATTATCGTAACAATTGAAGGACTTACAATTTTCAAAGCGGCTTCCTTGTCATATTCGGTCATATCTCCATTAGTAGGCGTGTGACCCCTTAGCCAAGTTAAGTGTCGGTCAACTTTCTCCAATACGTGTCCTTTGGAGGCAAAGTCTTTCTACTACAAAAATAACATTGTGAAGAGTACAATAAAGTGTAAATAAATGGAAATTATAATTGTTTATAGCATTAGATTCCATCATACAATTATAAGATTATAAAGATATGTCTAGGTGTACTTACGACTATAACTTCAATCCCACGATATCCTGCTCGAGAGCCATAGAACCTTGTATTATTCATCGAAGCATTCCTCTTGTTGATTGCACTTATTTCCTTACATTTTACACAAATATATATAAAACATAAAATAGTTAGAGGACTAACTCTGCCTTATTAAGCTGTTTCAATTTCTTTTCAGTGAGGCATCAGAATTTTTACAGAATAATACTTGGTAGTAGCAGTTAGTGTGCCAGTTAATTTAGCAGATTTCCTTAGCACTTAGCAGATTTCCTTAGCACTGAAAACTTAGTTCTGAATTTGAGCTCAGGTTGATATGATATGCGAGCACTGAAAACAGCTCCATAATGAATGGGAGGCTGTAATCATTGAGAGATGGGTCTGAGCATAATTCTGAACACCTTGGTTTCAAACTTATAACTTGTAACTCAGCAAGCCCCACATGCCCACACAGACCCACTGCAAAATTCAGGTTAGTATAATCCTCAATGTAAAGTTAATCATCATGTCACTGGCGACCCTTGGATTAATTTTGAACCAGTGAGATAATTTCCTAACGACCTTACCAACTTGACCTGACAAAGTAGTTGTACTAGCTGACATAGAATTTTAAGTTCATACAATACTTATTACCTTCTCGAGGCTTCTTTCAGGACTAAAAATAAAAAAATTCCTTATCAGTTTAGGGAATTTTAAGTTCTTTCAAGTGGACAAGTAAATTCATCAGGTGGGCTTTTAGTAAACATGATGGTAAGTGAATATTACCTTAAATGCCTCAGTAGTGTGAGACGCCACAAACGCATTCCACTCCTCTGGTGTTATGTGGTCATACAATTCTGGTGGTGTCCTCCGTATTGCTCCCGTTTCGTCATATAACCACTTACGGACTAAGGTGCATTTCCACTTTCTCCATAATTTACCCGCCTTTATGAGACACCAATCATGACGGTCTTTGATGACGGTAAAAGCGCCCTACACAAATGACAAATACTGTTCGACCCCTCTCCTTACACCTTCTCTTCCTGTTCTTGCCTGAGACATCAGAGTTATTCTCAGTTCGTTTACGCCTTTGTGGGCCCATCGATCAACCTGCATTAACAAATTACAAATTCATCAAATTCTATAAACATATTAAAATAAATAAGACTGCATCCAGAGAGCTTTACAGTCTTCTGTGGGGCTGTGGTGCTGGTCCAGGTACGATCCATATTGATGGGACTAATGTTGATCAATCATTTCCCTTTTCCTTTCCCTCTCCCTTAATAATTGTTTCCTACCTCTGAGCACTTAAATCAGGTTCAAGAACCTCAGAATGCAACGAGGTTAAAACTCGGGTTGGATTAATTTACCGCCTTGTAGTTCTATTCAGCTTGAATCTGGACTAGTGGTTTACACAAAAAATAAATAAAAAACTTTCCAATAGAAGAATTTGGTTTCATCTGTAATCTGGAGGTTATGTCCTATTGTGAATTGTAAAAGGTTCCCAGTGGGTCAAACTGGATTGGCAAGGACCAAACTCTAACATTACAGTTTATTGTTATTTATAGTTAAAATTGTGCGTTGTTGGAGAGAGTTGTTTGCGTTTACAGGAGGGAGAATTCTGCTCACAGCTGTTTTGCATGAAAATTCATCTTGAGATGATACGCTACTATAGTAGCATATAATATTGAATACTCTATTGGCAAGGACCGGACTCTAAACTACGAAGCAAGGCTAATAAAGACACTTACAAATAGTTGAAGATCCAAAGCAGATTAGTCACAAAGAATAGGAAAAGGTCCCACAATTGACACTGCATAAACTTCCCTGCAAAATGATAAAAAGAAACGCAATCAAAAATGATGAGCCATTTTGCTTAGTTTATCATAACTCAGAACCGAATAATAGCTAGCCCTAATGCCATTGAAAATGGAAAAGAAAGTCTACAAACAACTATGCGTAGAAAAATTACTTACAAGTCGGTGACAACGCAGATTTTATAAAGTAGTTTTAACCATAATCTTAAATAATTATCTTAAACAAAAACTTACTCATGTGTCTTCACCACGAGGGCGTTTTCTCGAAGGGGTGTCGGTATTAATCCATATTCCTTCATTGTGATCATCACGTGTATATAAACTCGAAGTATTGACACTATCCGTATCATCTAAACTTGATACATTACGATCAAAACCCTCAAATACAACATCTTCATCAAAACTATCCACATCCCGCCTACTCCTTACGGATAAAACAACTGACCACTTTTTATCCAATGGATCGGTGACATAAAACACTTGTTTTGCTTGTGTGGCTAAAATGAAAGGATCTTCCTTATGTCCAGTTTTATCAAGATTCACCAAAGTGAATCCTAATTCATCCTTACGGACACCAGAATTACTTTGACACCATTTGCACCCAAATATAAGGATTTCAAAATCAGGTAATCTAATACCCAAATCTCTTCAATAACTCCGTAATAATGCATCTTACCTAAAACTGGATTCTTATCTTTTGAACTAGAAAAGTGCATTGCTCCAGCTTCTACACAAACCCCACTATTTTGCATCGTACTCTTGTCATCTTGCTCACGAGTGTAAAAGGTGCACCCATTAATGGCATAACCACTATAAGAAGATGCATACGTATTTGGGCCGAAACAAAGTCTTCTTAATCTGGAAGAAATATAATCAGGATATTTTTGCAAATTTTCTATCACTCGACCCTTGAACCAAGCTCTAAACGTCTTGTTGTGCTCACTTGCGATCCACATCTCGGTTTTATTTCGATAAATATCCTTCAAGAAAACCATGTGTTCTTCAATATAAGGTTGTACCTCATCATCGTTATGAAGAACATATGTGTGTGCTGTATGCCACTTATCAAATGCCATATCTTGACGAACATGACCTTTCAGACCTTTGCCCATCATCCACGAACTATGCCGATTCTTAGGAATCCCAAGTAACTCAGAATTCGATAAGTGTGTATAACAATAAGAAAGCGCTTCATCGATGATGGCACGCTCAGCAATGCACCCTTCAGGACGATATATATTAGACGTATAATCCTTATATACTTTCATCAATCTTTCAAAAGGATATTGATACCTTAAATAAACAGGTCCTAGATACTTGATCTCTCTAACCAAGTGTACAGTCAAATGGACCATGATTGTGAAAAATGAAGGAGGAAAATACATTTCGAATTGACAAAGAGTAGTGACAATTAGATTTTGCAAAGCCTCTAACTCTCCAGGATCAATAACTTTGTTACATATGGCATTAAAGAAAAAACAGAACCTGGTTATGGCATATCGAACCTTTTTAGGTAAAATGGAACGTATGGCTACAGCTAGTAATTGTTGCATCAAAGTATGACAGTCGTGAGACTTTACACCACTAAGCTTGAGATTCCGCATTGATACTAGACTACTAATATTGGAAGAATATCCCTCTGGCACTTTAACACCATGCAAACACTCACAAAACTCTATTTTCTCCTTTCTTGAGAGTGTATGGGCAGCAGGAGGCAAATATGTCCGTAGTCCCTTCTCTTGCGAGCCAACTCGGCCGAATTTTCATATCCATCATATCCTTCCTAGCTGTCGTGTTGTCTTTTGACTTATTTGGGACATTCAAAAGAGTGTTGATAATATTGTCACAAACATTCTTTTCAATATGTATAACATCCAAACAATGTCTTATGGAGAGTTCCCGCCAATATGGGAGTCGCTCAAAAAGAGGCGACATCTTCTTGTATCCACGAGATGATAATTTAGAACCCTTCTTCCCATATGTAATTTTAATATCTTTCACCCTTTGATATACATCATGACCGCTTAATAACTTAGGACATGGACGATTATCAGGTTTTCCATTGAAAGCTTTTTGTAGCTTGCGATATGAATGATCTTCTTCTAAAAATCGACGGTATCCTAAGAAAGCTTGCTTTTGAGAAAACCTCAAATAAGAAGAATCAACATCTTCTCCACACAAGGGGCACGCCTCTTTCCCATGCACAGTGTGTCCACAAAGATTACCATATGCAGGGAAATCAGATATAGTGCATAATAACATTGCTTTCAAATTGAAAACACTATTTTGGTAGGCATCAAAGACTTCAATCCCTTCATCCCATAATGTTCTCAAATCATCAAGAAGGGGTGCCAAGTAAACATCTATGTCATTACCCGGTTCTTTAGGGCCAGAAATCAATAAAGACAACATCAAATACTTCCGTTTCATGCACACATATGGAGGTAAATTGTAAATAGCTAAAAGTACAGGCCAAGTGCTATGTTGACTACTTAAATTCCCATAAGGATTCATCCCACAAGAGAGAGTGCAAGTCGAAGATTTCTGGGTTCTTTTCCGAATTCGGGATACTTAACATCTATATGTTTCCACTCTAAACCATCGACGGGTGTCTCAATTTGCCATCATTAGCCTTTGCGCTTTTATGCCATGTTAACAACTTTGCATCTTCTTTATTCGCAAAGAGTCGTCGCAACCTAGGTATTATTGGAAAATACCACAAAACTTTTGCTGGGATCCCCTCTTTCTTTTTATATCGCCATTCATTACAAACTGGACAATGAGTCAAACTCTCATATTCCTTGCGATATAATATACAATCATTTGGACATGCATGAATCTTCACATATTTCATACCAATTCCTCTAAGTATCTTCTTTGCCGCATATGTACGATTAGGAAGAACATTATCTTCTGGAAGCATGTCTTTCAATAATTCGAGGAGGTGGGTAAAACTTTTATTACTCCACCCATTGGTTGCTTTCAAATTATATAGCTTAACAACGGCTGACAATTTTGTATAATTCTTACAACTCTTATACAAAGGCATTTCTGAGTCTTTTAACTTCTCTAATACAATGCTTGTAATGTCATCTAAATTAGTAACATCAAGATCTTCATCGTCACCTAGAATGTCATCTTTATCATCGGGATATTGGTCAGAGTTATCTTCTTCTACATTGTCTTTACTTAACCGATCCTCTAATATTGTTTCTAACTCATCATCAAACTCGTCAGCGGACACAAAATTCATATCACAAGAATTCATATCCCAATCCGAATCTTCCGGTGAGTCGATACCTTTTTTCATAGGAAGAGTTTCCCACTCAATCTCAATCTCTCCCAACTGAACATCAATATTTTCCTCCATTCTCTGCACCACTCTAGACTCCCCATGAAACCTCCAAAGTTTATACCTTGGATTAAAATTATTCTTTTCTAAATGGATTTTAACTTCCGAGAAACTCATATATTTAATATTCAGGCACATATCACAAGGGCATGGCATATGAGACGCGTCTTTCACATTATTTCTAACGAATTCATAAAACTCAGCTAAACCGGCATCATATTTAGGATCACCTCTTTTCCCATCTATCATCCACGTACGATCCATATTGATCTATATAATAGAAAAAATCAACAAATATTACAAGGAGAAAAATAAGCAACAAGAATGTTTTGTACCAGAAACAAAATAAATAAATCCATATACACCAACTCAATAAAAAAATCAAAATCCCATGATTCAAAGGACATATTAAAACGACACTCCTATAACAAATTTGCAGCCATGTAAAACTTTGAGTTAACCAAATTTGAGTCATGTAAAAATTTTCTTTCGGGACTGAATTCATCAACATGATTCACCAGTCAAGCAGAAATCACCCAAGCAAGCACAAGATTCAATCAATTAAACAAGTTACATAAGTCACTGTTTTCATTAAGGTTTCAAAAATATCAAGAACTTGAAATTGATGGAAATAAAAAACAACTCGAAAATGACAGAAAAGGCTGCAGGCTTAGTCTGCTAGTCAGCTATGATAAAACCTAAAGCGACCAAAGTGTCAAATTGACAGCTATAATAGAACACAATTAATTAGAATTTTACTTGATAATCCTATATATTATATTTTATTAGAATGGTTTACACCACATTAATTTCCATGATTAATGTAGTTGATAATTGATATGGCAATATGAAAGCTCGGCTTTCCAAGAATTGGCCTTAGAAAGGATATGTTCAGATCATTCCATGTATAAAGCAACTACTTTGCGAAATTCTAGTAATGAAGACCATCACTTACAACATACTACGTATATCATACTCTTCAATCTTAATGTTGTGGTAGACCAAAAATAATGGAACGGAGACTGTGCTAAGATAGAAATGAATGACAAACTTTCCAGATAAGCCTTCCGTCACATAAAAAGAACTTTCACACAAATACTGAAATACAACATTATACGTGTCAATTTAAATACCTTTTGCACAAGCTAAAGTGGGTGTACCATTGTACGTACCAATAGTGTAGAGAGAAAATATTATAGAACCATACTGAGGTGGTATATAGCTCCTATACCGTCAATACAACATTATACGTCTCACTCATTTGTTTACTTTTTCTATTCTTTACGAGAGGTATTTAATCAAAAGTAAACAAATAATTGGGACGAACAGAATACCACATTAATTGCTCATATACCAAGGAGTACAATCAGCAAACATTCAGAACCAATCACATAACTCGAGAATTGTATACACTAAATTACAACATAACAAACAATTGAATCCAACTCTAACATACTAATTAAAGATAACAACCTATAAACCCCATTATTGACATTAGGATAAATAACCCGATTCCACTCCTCAATCCTCGCCTTCAAAGACGGTGGCTCGAGATCCAACCCCGGATTCCGAGCCAAATCATTCAACCCACTATTCAACAATTGAATAATATCATAACTCTCATTACACACAACCTCTTTTTCTCAACATCCCACAACCATTGAAGTCAAGAAGATTATGATCAACCATCCATGATCATAACAATCGATTCCCCTTTGACGATCGACAAAGACTCAATGCATTCAACAAAGATCACCAATCGTGCAATGACACAATCAATATGCAGCCCAACAAAAAGTATGGAAAACTAAGGTTACACTAAAAAACTTCATTTTTTGGAGAAGCAAGCCATAATCCTAAGGTGTCATCAATAAGAACAACCAAGAACTATCATCAAGCATGAAATAACAAGGGAAACCAAAAAAATAGATAATTTGACAGTCATGAGTATGATAGATAACAAGCAACATTGTGATTAGCAGCACAAGAACCCAGAAGACCACAAGAAGTTTATCTAAAAACCAAAGTCCCAATTCTAGTGAATGTTAGCTACGATTAGCATTACAGATAACCAAGGTTTGCGATGCACAGTTGACCTCCCATCATACCCACCTTTCCTAAGCAGATAAACCTCTAAACGAAAAGACGTAGGCAAACAACAAGTACATAACCCATGTTAGGTATAAAATGTAGTGGAACAAATCACAGCATCATGGATCCAAAATAAATGTTCATTTATTTGACATTCCATTCCCAAGGAAAACTGGGAAAGCCACCAAAAAAAGATCATTCTACGACACATTTAAACCATAACAGCATTCAGAGGCATGGCATGACATCTTTGGCGCCTGGTTAAACATAGATCATCCAACAACAAATGGTGAAGCCACATTGTAGCCTGTGGGTCCCCTACACCACTTACATTTCAGATAAAACAGTTACTCTAACCGTCCCAATCATTTGTTTACCTTTAATTTAAATTACCCCTACAAGTCTACAACGAATATAAAACATAAACAAATGATTGGACGGAGTATACAACTATTTTTGTGTCACTGTCGTTCAGTTGGTAATATTTTCACAACCCACAGTGATCCAAGGTTCCAGGTTTTGGAAACGCAATTTCGTTCTCTCATTACTTCGGCCACACAAGTTTCTAATTCACGATCAGCCACTAGTAGCAACAACTAAGTCTATACCACCCAAAGACGACACCTTATTCATTCCAGCTTGTCTCATTGAAGACAAATTCACTACGCCTTTTGTCTCTTTGTCCCAACCACCGAACCTTCATCTTCCCTATATACTCGTAACCATCATCTCCCCCAAACCCAATACCCAAGCATAAATCCAGTAAACCCTTTCTCACCATCAACCTAACCGTATCCCTACCCCAAACCGTGAATTAAGTGAACCATTAAATTGTTATCGCTATCCTAACATCACCAAATATTAACCCTAACATGACCACAAATTGAATTCATTATACATGACCACAAATTGAATTCATTAAAGTAGCAATTTAATGAATTAAGTGAAAAATATCATGACTACTTAAACTAATAATAAAAAGTAGTGAAAAGTGGTCTTACCAAAGACCAAGAACGATCAACAACGAGAAGCGGCGACGAGGGACAACTACGTGGTGGCGGAGTACGAGCGAGACGGACAACAACATGGGCAAGACCGTGCTAGATAGGGAAAACACGATGATGGTCAGTGTTTGAAAGAAGCAATGGAACTGTTTATTTGAGAAAGCAATGGTGTTTGAAAGAAGTAAGGAACAGTTTTAGAATTTGGAACGGGATTAACAATAAGAACGGTGATTAGGTTCCACCGTCCTCTTTGTTTTTACAATTAGAACGGTTGTAGCTAGTAACCGGTCTCTAAAATCTTTTAAGACGGTTGGTCAACTTTAACTGGTCTCTTTGTTAATTTAAGAGAACGGTTAAAAAAGCAACCGTTCTCTTTTGGAGTCATATATGCGCGCCATATCTAAAAAAAACTAACACACCGGTTCCGCTATCAACCGTTCTCTAAGGGGCGTTCTCGTAGCCTTAAATTGTAGTAGTGATAATATGTTATGGAGCTAGCAGCGTTTGTGGATAGTAGTTGGTAGTGTATGGAGTTAGTGTCGAGAGAGGCTATAATGTGGTGGATACGATATCGTGAGTTATGTTGTGGAGGTAGACAGAGTTAGTGGAGTTGGTGTTGGGAGTTCATGTTTTATAGGTTGGGGGTTATTTTTTTAAGTTCTTAGTTACGTTGTTGTGTTTTGATCGGGTTAGTATGTTTGTTTTTATGTATGAGTTGAATTTCGGGGACGAAGTTCTTTTTAAGGAAGGAAGACTGTAATACTACGGTTTTCTATGTCTATGGGTACTCTATCGAGTGGGGCTTACTCTATCGAGTAAGTATGTTTTTATACGAAACAATAGTCTGTCTGATGGGTACTCGATCGAGCATGTGTGACACTCGATCGAGTAAGTTACTTACTCGATCGAGTAAGTTACTTTTACGGGTTGTTTTTGATGGAATTTATTAATAACGCGTGATTCATATTTAAATGTTTCCGTCACTTTATTCATCACTGTTACTTTTTCTAAAAACCCTTCAAAGAGAAAAGAAGTTACGTTGTCTCCGTCATCGTGTTACTATCAAATCCCAAGGGATAAGGTTGTCGGATCGTCACGTTATTTACACCATTGAGTTCGTCGCGTCGAGGGTAAGATCATTGTATAGTTTTTGTATTGTTTCATTAATTTTAGTTGAAACCCTAATTGGGTAATTTGGGGGTTTTGGGGAATATGGTTGATGTTAGATTGTAATTGTATGATTGTGTGTTTATAGGAGATGATTTTGTTGAAGAACGATTGTGATTAGCTGATTGTGACGATCTTGGTGATTGCTATTTTAGGTAGGGTTTCCCTACTCAGTATTAGTTACATGTTGGTGTGGTGATTGTTGTTGTGACGATTGATTAATTATATTGTTGGTAATTGTGACGGTTGTTGGTTTATGTTGTTGATTGTTGTTGTATATCTGTCTGTGATCTTCGGGGTGCGTCCCTGGCCGAGTGGAGTCACTTGCGGGAGTGGCTTTAGGACCTTGATTCGCCCTCTGTGGAACCCGTCACAGAGGGGATGTGCACATTAATGAACTTGGGTTTATCGCTCGATGGAGATGAGCGGGGATTTGGTGGGTACGGCTGCGATCCCATATTGGCGGCGTGGAGTACTTGTTGCGATGGGTACTCTGGCAGGGCTACACACTTTAGTGTGTAGTCAGTTGTGTGGAGTTTGTTGATGGAGACTGGGGATTGTTGTGTTGACTGAGTTGTTTGGCTGTTGTTTCATGTTTGTTTTATATCGTGTAATTAGTACTGACCCCGTTTAATTGTTTTAAAAACTGTGGTGATCCATTCGGGGATGGCGAGCAGTTGTTGAGCAGGTTTGATATGACGCTCTTGGGCTAGCTAGGATGAGTTATCACATGGATTAGAAGAGTCTTTCGCTGTGTCAGACGATGTCTTTAGTATTCAGTTTTGGCTGGTAGACATTTGGGTTTTGAAACTTGTATTTGATTTGTCAGTTTGGCTTTGAACATGTGAACATTTAAATTATATTTACCTTTAAAGTACGTTTCGTTATTGTCTTATGATATTCATTGCCTCGGGTAATCGAGATGGTAATGTTCCTATACCTGAGTGGTCCTGGTAAGGCACTTGGAGTATGGGGGTGTCACAGATTTAATTATGATATTAAATCATGTGATCGCACTATTGTTGAGGACACATTTTCCAACAATCTCTCACTTGTCCGAGACAAGTGTGCGTCACCAATCCTCTTGTCCTATTACAATCTCCCACTCAATGCAAGGTGTCTTGCAGGTCGTACTTACACTTGATCATATCTTGAGTGGTTTCCTTGATCTGGAGAGTAACTGTCTGACCGGAATTATCTACCATAGATACCTTCCGAGCGTGGCCACGCATTTCCAGTTAACTACTCCTCGAGTGACGTTGAGATTTACAACAACCCTGACAAGGGGTGGACAATTCCTATCGCACTATTCCCTTTGTTCAGCCACAGTTCATCATAACCCAAAATATATCCAGTTTGACCTCATTTACGAAGTCGTAGAGTATAAATCAAAGTTAATCAGAAATTTGTGCCAACTTGGGCGAATAGTCTCTAGTCAAAAGAATTGACTCATAAGAATACTATAGTAGCTATTTCCACGACCATGCTTTATGAATTACCAGAACTGTATAAGCGGTCACTGCACGACAGAGTGTCCCATACAGTCTGCCTATGTGATCGACTAGTCATCCCATATGACTTTATGGCACTTGAACTTGCCATCAATCGCATCACACTCTAGTCACTTCGAGACGTCACATCATATAAGTAACTAGGGGCAAATACCATGTCAATCCAGTTCACTTTAATGGGGTTCAATTTGTCTCTACAACCCATTTGGATATGACAAGGTAACGGATGAGTTTAATAAAACTCAAACGATAAATGCGATTATCACATATGAATAGTCAATACACTATTACTACTTCATATCCTATAATCTTTAGTGTATAATTAACACTAGTTAGAATGCAATAAAAGCTTGGCAAGTGGATATACCCTATATCCATATATTCCAATTTTATTAATTGCTATTTCCTTCCATTCAATGTTATCTCTAATGACATGAATTTATCTAAGTATATGTCTAGACTTCTTACTAGACTTGGGCTCTTTAACTTGAAAGATGCTCCCACTGTTATCGCATAACTTGTGATAAAGTCATTTGTAGAGGGATTCACCCTTAATCCCTACGTTGACCATTTTATCACAATTTAATTAGATTTCTTTTGTAGAATTTGCAATGCGCGAAACTAAAACACTTTTCTAGTATCTTACTCCTGAGTCAATAAGACATCCTAGGATTTCAACAAATCCCTTTCGGTTTGGAAACTAAATTTTGTGCAACCCTTCAACACCTAACTTAGTTTATCATCCAAACATATGAACGAATCCTTAATTCTTCTCAAGAATCTCAAGGATATTCTTTAAGGCTTTCACAAGCCATATCATGAGAATTATCTTGTTATTGACTTATCATGCTCTTAGCATATATCACATCATGACATGTTCATCTGTTGGCATACATGATCATTCTAATGGCGAAAAAATTTAGAAATCAATTTCATGTAATCAACAACTTAATAGGTTCAGTGAATGACTATGACTCCATCGTAGCAATTCCATTTTCATCAACATGAATAGCCTATTCAACCTTTTTGATGTACAACAGATACGAAAGATCTTATCCTCATAAGACTCTCAACTATATGCCAATATTCTCTCACATAGATTCAAAATCTAGAATACTTTGCACCCCTTTCCAAGTCTCCAATCACTCTTTCACAAAAGAGAGCATTGGTACATTATTCTCAATAAATATATTATCAACATGTAAGACATGGAGAAACAATTCTAGCTCCCACTTAACTTCATGTATGATCATGATTCTTCAATCATGTGAATGAAACCATTCACTATTATCACATGAGCGAAAAGTATAATCCTTTAATGCTTGCTTAAGACCATTCTAGGATCACTTAAGAAAGCTACACATAAAATGTTAGGGTTCTTAGATCTTTATCTAATGTTTTGTGTTCCAAACACTTCCTTCTCTAAATTCCCATTTTAGAAAAGCGAATTTTAATATCATTTGCCATTCTTCATGAAATGCGGCAATTCCTAACATAAATTATCTTGATCAACATCTTTATGTTAATCTTATGCATTTGAGTACTCTAAAGCTCTATCTACCTTTAAAGAGACCCTCGCTTTAAAGTAAATCTACTCTTGAGTAACAATTTTCGGATTGTAATGCAACGGCTTGTATGTAACAAGGTCATAATACTATCACTTTCACAAAGCAATATTTTAACAACAAGACATGTGTGCTAAACTCCCACTGAACTATACTCCCACTCTATCTTTAAAGATTATAGTTCCATTACTTTCCCAAAGTAACACATTAACTATAAGACATGTTTGTGACGATCTAATCTACTTCCACTCTATCTCTTAGAAATACTTCTATCTTCTTAAGAAATAGCTTTATGAGTTACAAACATATATATGGTGGAATATAAGGAGTTTATCTAGACTATGTATTAGCTTTCAAAAGGCCATCCCTAACATGGCAGTTTGATTCATGTAATATACGAGTATTATCCATGTCATCTATTTAATAAACTCTCTATTCTAGGTATCTCCTGGTTGACCATCCATTTAGAATAATGTGTCCGTTATGGTATCGCAAATTCCCTAATATATGAGTTCAATAGCTCATAAAAACTTTATAATTAATCTTATATAAGTGAGTTGTTACTATAAGTAACAATGGCATAAGGAGAATCAAATTCACAGCTTATGGACTTATAATGATCCAATCATCATATTTGTCTATTTGATCAATTTAAGTCGATAATTTTATGTTTCACGATGCAAGTAGTGTATGATGAAAATCTTAGAACAAACGGTACGATAAAACAAGTGACTTGGGTTGCAAACCAAGTCACCAATATCAGAAATACAACCCGTGTTTAAAGGATACAAACAAATTTCCAAGTCACACAAGGAAATCAAAATAGTTCTAAAAGTCTCAAAATACATCATGAAAATAAAGACAAAGAAACATAAAGCCAAGCTTCCATAGATCTAGCTTCATGGGCGACTACCTCTAGCTTCCCTCAAGATCCTTCAAGTTTGCTTTTCTTTGCCCTTGTCTTTGCTAGGATGCCCTAATTACAATAAAAAGGACAATCATCACAACTTGTATCAACATACCAAAGTTGAGATTGAAACATAAAAGATAGGGATAGTCATATACCTACTGGAATAACCTTTCCAGCTTTGATATCGCCAAGATATTTTGAACAGTTTCTCTTCCAATGCCCAACTCCACAACAATAGTGGCACTTGTCCCCGGAGGACGCACTGTACTTGGGCTTGGAGGAACTAGCTTCACAAGCTTTATCTTTCTTCCTGTTGGGAGTTCGCTTCTTTTCCTTTTTCCCGCTTTTCTTGAAGGTTCCCTTGCTCTTATGATTGACATTGAGCACATCCGTGGTGGTGCTAACACTTAGCCCCATGTCCCTTTCGGCTTGCACAAGCATTTTGTGCAACTCATCAAGGGAAACCTTCTTATCTTGCATATTGAAATTCACCCGGAATTGAACATATGCTTTGATTTTGTTGAGGGAATGAAGGATGCGATCAATCACGAGTTCATTGGGAATCTCCACCTTATGCATTTTCAAGGTCTCAACATGCTCCATCAACTTGAGCACATGAGGCTAACTTTTTGGCCCTCCTTAATGTTAAGATCAAAGAATGCGGAAGACGCCTCATATTGTATGACCCTAGGAGGTCGTGAAAACATGTTCACTAGCTTCATGTAGATCTCATGAGCGGTGCTAATCTTTATAGCACTTCTTTGGAGTTCGGCCTCCATAGCAAAGATCAACACATTTTTGATCGCGGCCGACTCCTTTTGGTAAACCTCATAGTCTTGCCTAGCGGCGGCGTTGGACCTAGCATTAAGATCGGTGGGAGATGCCTCGGTAAGGTAACGAAGCTTGTCGTCACCCTCCGCGGCCAAGCGAAGTTGCGCGTCCCAATCGGCTAAATTTGACCCATTCTTTTCTAACTTACATCGATCCATGAAGGATCGGAGCCATGACACATTGGTGAGCGTGTTGGAACTAGTGGTTGAGGACGTGATAGGAGTTGCCATTGCGATTGATAAAACGATTTTAACTACAAAATAGGAATTGAAGGAATTAATGAACATCTATCGTTTTGACAATACTTGTAAACATTTTAAACAAGTTTTAACATTTATATAGTGATCTCCACCCAACTATTATAAATGATTCTGAGATCCAAATTCATATTAATACGGGTACGGTGAGCCGAGTCATCCCTTATTAATATAACTCGGTGATTAACCTCTTAATCGATTCTACTTCTAGAACTCTCGGTCGATAAAAATTACTCTAATTTTCATCTTTAGCCCGGAACACATGCGACTACGGTCACGAATACTTCCGTTGAGCTCAATCCAAATTTCGATGTAATAACATTTTATTACCCACTTACCCAACGTAACAAGGTTTGTGTTACGGTGATGCCGGATTAACTCCCTTATGAAATTGGGATTCATGGTTTCTACTATTTGGTAAGGCTATTTCTCAATTATTATATGTAAGAGGTCTTGTCAATTTATTATCTATCACGTTTTAAGTGAACTAAAGCGGTGAACTATGATAATTATAATTGACACGGTCGATGACTCGATATGATATGCATGTGTTGTTATGGCGATTTGGCAATGCATGTAACATATTAAAAGAAATCCAAAACAATAATAAAAATTCCTAGTATGGCCTTCCTAAAAATAGAAAATCAAATAATTTATTACATATTCAGAAACCAACTCCTTTGGTCCCTTGAATCTTCAAGTGGCACGCCTCCCAAGAATACCGTCTTTGTCGGATCATCTTTCCGAATGACACCGTCTTGAAGAAGCTCCATAATTACTAATAATAATAATAATAAAAATACCAAATTATTCCTATTATACATTTGTAAAATGGAAAGACTATTAAAAATAAAAGTGATACGAGATCACATTAAATTACAACCGAATCAATATTCTCTTTCATTACGGGTAATATCGATTAAAACTAAGGCCATACTAAGATAAAATTAAATAATTCAAAATTATATAAATAAAATACATTCAAAAATTGAAATATGCAGCATTTTAATATGTATGTATCATGCCAAATTATGTGCAAATCGCCCTATTTAACTTATATCGTTTATATAACCCGGTTTTATGGAAATGCATGATCGTAACTTCTTAAAATCACAAATTAACACTTAAATCACATCTAAGCTCAAGTTAATTACCCTAACACTTTTAGGACTCAAAAATTAGTCATCACTTAATTTTTGACAATAATTTAACTTGATTTAATTTTATGCTCATTTTGACCTTAAAATCATAACATTTATGTAATAAATCCAAATTAAATTACAATAATTTCAAATTTCAAATTTTAAATTTTTGAACATTCTGAAATAATTCCATGACACTCATAATGTCAAAAATCATGGTTAAAATTTTTGAATTAATTTTGAGAAAATATAGTTGCATTTTATCGGTTTTATCTCATAAAACTTCTAAAGTATCTAAAAAATATCCCCATTAATTTTACAACTTTATATCTGATAAGTGGGATATTTATGCAACTTAAAATAATTTTCTCATGCCATGCAATTCGTTTTAGCTATTTATGCTAAAATAGTCACTATTTATGCCATTTTTACTCTAAAAATTCATAAATTATGCTAAATGAGATCATTTAATCTCGAAATTTACATACACTCTGTAAATCATGCATGTGACAACATATTAATGTTTCATGGCCCAATTCGAAGTTTAACTTTTTTTAACCATTTTACCTCTTTTAATTCATTTTTATCTCATAAAAATCATAAATCATGCAATATTAATCCAATTAATACGAGATTTTACACACAAGTTGTAAAATATTCATGTGAGGTCATATAAAATTTTCAAGGTCATAGAGTAAGTTTAACCATTTTTAGTCATTTTAACCTCCATTTATGCCATTTTTACACTAAAAATTCATAAATCATGAAATATTAATCACATTAATATGATATTTTACATGCAATACATAAAATATTCATGTGAGGTCATACTAAAATACCACGGCCAGTAGTGAAGGTTAACTTATTTTAGTGAATAAAAGTTCATTTTAATCATAAAAATGTAATATTTCACTAAAAATCATTAAAATGAGAAATAAATTTCCATAGATCATAAAAATGACCTAAAAATATTTTAGGACCATAATATATTACATGCAACATGATTTCGTGGATTGCTCATATAAATCACAAATTTTTAGTTTTATATGTTAACTTTTTAACTCGGAAAAACAATAACCGATTATGCATGCAACATCCTAATGCTCTGATACCACTTGTTAGGTTCATATACCTATTATTAGACTCCTCTAATAGTGAACTAATTAACTTCTTAATTATTTGTTCTTTAGATCTAATGCATGTATAACAAAATAAAAGATTTAAGAGAAAAACAATGTTCCTTACATTGTTGGTTGGTTCGAAATATAGGGCACAAGTAAGGTCACCTTCCTTCACTTGTTCTTGAGCTTAATGTGATGGATGATCCTCCAAGATCCCAAGTATAGAAATCCTCCTTAGATTGCACCCAAGACTTACCCTTAAACTAGTATACTAATTAACTAGATTAATAAACAAGTATCCTTAAAATGATTCTAATATTGTTACTATTACTACACTAGTAATCTTATTGTGATCTTAGAATGGATGAACAAATGCTTGTGAATCTCAAAGCCTTGTTTCTTAGAGAGATGGAGAGAATAAGAGGTTTTGCATGTAGGAAATTATAAATGAGTGAGTTGTCAAAAATGAGAACAAAAGTCCTCATTTGAAGAGCGCATGCAACCGGTGGGAAAGAGGCCAAAATGGCATCTTTACCTTTTGCTTTTTGTCTTCACAATGCATTAGGCATGAAGGCTAGTTTGCATAGGTTTGATTGTTTATTATTTGATCTCATTAAATAAAATAATCACAACCCATTTATACTCCCTCTATTTCGGCCCAACACACTTAAAATGGACTACCATTTTACTTTGTCAATTTGTCATTTGTCACACAATATGTCATATGTAGTATTTTACATGTTATTAATTAATTAATTTAATGCATATTTATCACATAAATATCATTTTACAAATTAATTAAATTAGATACAACAAATTGACTAGTGATACTTGATCACACAAATAAAATGGGTCATAAAATTATAATTGACAACATCTTGTAATCATAATCGACCATTCATTCTTATCTCTATTGTTTCTCAAACAATAAGCAATTTTAGTAATAAAGCATTTTTATTACCAAAATAAATCTTATTTAATCCCATTACAATAAGATATCAATATTCTCTCTCACAAGTGAATTGTTCAATTTTAAGGAATTGATTACATTATATCGTCATACAATTAATCAATTTGTCTATTAAGAGAATTGTCCTTTAGGTGTGACTTTAAGGGATCAACTCACCACCACCGTCATACGACAGTAATGTCAAACTCTAGTCAGCCAATCATTACTGATTAATGATGATCAGTTGATTATATAATAAATAATCCCTCACGTATTCTTAATATGAAATTTAATTATGATATTAAATCATGTGATCGCACTATTGTTGAGGACACATTTTCAACAAAAACCACGCGACACAACACCAACGTACCGAACACAAGACAAAAAACAACTTAAAATGACTCAAAAGACACCCCACGACTGACTCGAAACTTTATAAACAACCCAAACCTATTCCAAAACACATGCGATTATCTCCTACCCCCTTAAAAGAATAAGGTTATGACCCCGTAACCAACCATATCTGATAAAAAAGGTGAGGATAATGCTCTCTCATAGCCCCATCCGCTTCCCATGTAGCCTTTTCAACATTATGACACCCCCATATACCAAAGTGCCTTACCAATGACCACCTTAGCATATGAGGGTGTTACCATCTCGGTTACCCGAGGTAGTATGCATCATAGAAACCATAATGAAACAACTTAATTAAAACAACTGTAAAGAAAAGGTTACAATTCTTTAAACTCCAAAACCAAACAACCAAATCCAAAAGTCATAAAGCTAAACTCAATTACGCTAATAGACACAGCAGTGATGACTCCTCCCGTCCATATCCCGCGAGCTATCATAACATCTATCACCTGCTAGTCAACTGCTCACCATCCTCGAATGGATCACAACAGTTTTGAAAACATAAAACGGGGTTAGTCAACTGTATAACCTGTAACACCCCAAGTTGTCCCACATCGGGGAATTGAGGATGTTGTGATATGTTTATAAGGGATTCCACCCACCACTTAGTAACAAGGCCTTGTGCTTTTGGGCTTAAGTGAGGACAAGTAATGGGCCCAAAGGTACATATCCCATCTTATTGGGTTGTGTTACGACCGTGTTGGGTCGGGTTGTTTTAAATGGTATCAGAGCGACCCTGCGGCCGTGTGGTGAGCTCGTGGTCAGGAGTACTCGGGTCACACACCTAGCGGGGGAGGATTCTGGGCTTGGCTGCGGTCAAGTTAGAGGCACAACGAGGACGTTGTGTTCTTTAAGTGGGGGAGATTGTAACACCCCAAGTTGTCCCACATCGGGGAATTGAGGAGGTTGTGATATGTTTATAAGGGATTCCACCCACCACTTAGTAATAAGGCCTTGTGCTTTTGGGCTTAAGTGAGGACAAGTAATGGGCCCAAAGGTACATATCCCATCTTATTGGGTTGTGTTACGACCGTGGTGGGTCGGGTTGTTATATAACCAAATCAATACAGCGGAAACAAATATAACAACACAATCAGTCGATCTCCAACTCCAACAATCACCAATCATTGACTATACACTAAAGCGTGTAGCCCTGCCAGGTTACCCATCGCAACAGGTAACCCACACCGCTAGTGGAGGACCGCAGCCTTGCCCACCAAATATCCGCTCATCGCAACGAATGAACCAAGATCATTAATGTGCACATCCCCCTTGTGACGGGAGTCATGAGAGGCGAATATGTGTATGGAACCATCTCCCGATATAATTCCTCAACAATCATCCAATCAACATAACAAATAAACAACCTCTATCAACTCTAACGAACGATCACATGTCAACAATCAATCACAAACAATCAATTAATTATACAGCTAACTGAGTAGGAAAACCCTACCTTATTCGTAATCCAAATCAATCACAGCAACAAATCAGAAAGGCTCATCTAAGAACTCGTCACTTATACACACATCATACAATCAAAATCTACCCTAAACCCCCAATAAATCTGATTAAGGTTTAACAACAACAACAATATGACCATAAAGACAAAAGTACGATGCTTACCGATAAATCGACGTGAATTTTAGATGAAAAACCCTTCAATCTAGCCCTAGCGGTGATTATAACATTTGGAGAAGTTATCCGTAGTTTAGGTTTTAAAATAATGATTAAGAAAAATGATTAAGAGACTGTTAAGACGTCTTTATATATTTCTCTAATTATTTTAATCAAAACCGCGGATATAACCCCGTCAAACCAGTTACTCGACCGAGTACACAATGTACTCGGCCGAGTAAGCCCAACTCGACCGAGTACCAACATACTCGATCAAGTTCTGACGTTCCAGAATCAAAACTCGGCACACCCGACAACCTACTCGGCCGAGTAAGCCCTACTCGACCGAGTGCCCTATGGTCAGAAACCTGTGGTATTACAACAACACTTTAACACAGTTTCGCCGTTCCTTGTCTTGCGCACTTTTCGATCCAAGATCTCTTTCGGTGTTCGATATAAGTTAGTGCTTCATCCAACTTAATATGTTCAACTTCAAGCACGTGAGAGGGATCAGTCACATACTTACGAAGTTGAGACACATGAAAAACATTATGCACCCGATCAAGCGCTGGTGGCAAGGCCAATCGATAAGCCACCTCGCCCACTCGATCGAGAATCTCATACGGTCCAATGTACTTCTGACTCAACTTTCCTTTCTTGCCAAATCACATGACACCCTTCATAGGTGACACTTTTAAAAGGACCTTGTCACTCACCATATATGACACCCTTAAATCTAGCCTTAATTATATACGTAAATTCTACGGAAAAACTGGTAGGATATGTTTGTAAATGGTTCAACTAGTCCAAAAACCTGCAATTTCAAAAATTTTCTAACTAAACCATTCACAACCAATTCCAACTCAAGAAGAGTGTCGACAACCCTGCAACAACTGATAAACTAACTTACATATATAACTAAAGACGCGGAAATATAAGGATACAAACCAAAATAGAAAGGGAGACATATGTCCCTTCAAATTATATACAAACCAAAAGTATAAAAGGTTTACTAATAGAATAGCCAAAGCTAGGTCCAAGGTTCCTTGCTCACTAGCCGTCTGTGACCCCCAACAAAGCATCAACAACCTGTCAATCGCATTTTATACAAACACGAAAGCCACAATTCAGTGGGGAGTAACTTCGAGTCCTCCCAGCCACGAATCGTCAAAATTTATGTAACATGTAATGTAACATGTAAACAATTTGATAAACCATTTACTTTTCATGTATTCTAACAAATGACCCCTAAACTGACCAAACTAAACTATAATGTGAATCGATAACAAATAGTAATCCAAACTTTATCAATCAGAACCGCTTACATCTCACCTATTACAATTCATAAAATCACCATACAAGAAAGGGCAATATAACAAAGACAGGCATAAGTTCTTAGTCCCGTCAATAGTCACTTTGTAACTCAAGTCTATACCACGAGGTAGGGAAGGTAATCGAACCGGTATCTTGGCTCGGCGGTTACTATTAAGAAAACATGGCCAAGAGACAACACAACCCTAGCCTAAAATCACAAGCAGACCTAGACATGCGGATACACACCACCGCACCCAAGACTCACAACTTTTTTTAAAACAAAGTGAAGTGAGTACCCTAAGGACACCACCGAAGGGTTGGCTAGTACTTAAGCCGACCCCATACTATCAAAATTAGTACCGAGGTCATGCCCCAAACTTGGATAAACATCCACTAGTCAGGAACACAAAGGCTATCAAGCGGTGAACATATACTCGTCAGAGACTATAAAGACCTATCTATGATGAAGGCCGAAATACTCACCTAGGACCTAGTCACAAACTAGTCCCACTTGAATATTTTAGCCCACACCACCCAAAACTCACCACATAAGTCAAGTAAGACACCCACTTAACCTTAAGAGGGCAAAAAGTCCTACTTACCAACATAAATTCTAACATTCTATCATGTGAAAGCTATATAAATGTCTATTTACAGCATACAATCCCAACAGTTCCTCAATAAGAATTCAATACTAATTTCCAATCCTAGCAACTATAACAATATAAAAGGCTTTAGAGAAAACTAGGGCCATTACTACAAAATAAGAAGCTATTTAAATTCAACTAACTAAATAAGAAACTATTTAAATTCAACTAATTACACATGTGAAATAGAGATATAATAAATGGCCTAAAACAAGAAAAAGGCCGATTATCTAATTCATTCAACCGAATTTTTACCCGCAACCCCACCTGCGCGACAGTGCGGGTCAAATTGCAATGACCAATCACTCAATTAACTGACATCGCATCAGTCAAAGGGACTAAGGCTCAGTTTTCGGCACAATCAACAAAACATTTCAATTATAGCTATAAAATTCATTTTGAGCCTATTAATTACAAATTTCCTTTTGTAAATTATCCTAACATGTGATAATTGTCAATATAACATAATTTTTCTACCCTTAGCATAACTTTTAGCTACTTTTATGATTCTCTTAACAAATTTAACCATGTATACTCATTCTAATTATTTCCATGATGAACTTAAAATGACGGACAAAGCATGGAAAACCGCGAAACAAGCAACGGACCGACCCGGGCCAACCCCAAGACCGGCCGGGCTGCCGTGGGCCTGCCGGCTGCTGCCGGGCCCGCTGCCGCACCATTTCTTCTCTTTTTTTTTCATTTTTATACATTATAAGACCGTCTGAAAATTAATTAATCGTCCCCAATTCAATTTTGATAATTTAAACTACCAAAAGACACCAATTAAGCTTGCATGCAACTAAGTTTAACATGTGAAAATTACTACCCAAACAAAAATTCACCAAACATACAAAAATCAAAAACATGTGACGATCTTTCGTCGAGTAACTCGAAATATGTTACCTTAAGCTAGAAAATGAGCAATTAGTCCTCAAAACCGAAACCCTAACCACAACTAACCGCTATCCTCTACAATATACGAGTCCCCGAACTCGTCTTCCAATCCTTCACCTAAATAAACAATTAAAACACAATAATTAATCAAAAATACCGAATTTCCGAAAATTGGTCTTAAAATAACTTAATGAAAATTGAAATTAGAACATACTAAGTCGTAGATCGTGGCGAGGGGATTCCGGAAAGGTAAATTTCGCGAAAAACGGACAAGAAACGAAGGATTTATGTCGATTTTGAGCTTGAATTATGAGAAATGGTGTTTTGGGTGTTTTTAGAGGATGAACAACAACAAAATCGAAAAAAAAAGAATAAAGGGGAGGGGGGGCTGTCACGCGGGAAAGGGAGAAAGGGAAAGGAGGGAGTCGGGATTTTTAGTCGGGATTTACGAGTCGGGTTTGATTTGCCTTGATAAAAATTAAATCCGTAAGTCAAACGCAAACTCCGTCAAGTCCAAAGTTTTTAAACACGAGATTACAATAAAATTGAGTATTCATACGACCCATTTCCAATTTCGTTTACCCAACGTTCAAACGAATTGTCATTTTCCCCCCGATACGCCCTTAATTCAAAATAAAAGATTTTACACGGTTTAAACTATTTTTAAACATTTCAAAACTATTAAAATAAATACTTTTCTTCAAAATATAATAAAATTATATTTCTTTGAATTATTTTTACTTTAAATACATTATTGTCAAATTTTACTTGATTAATTAATTATTTTCGGAATATATTAACGGTCCGAATTTTACGGGGCGTTACACCATAAACTCCACAGCTCGACGATGTAAATCTACATAACTCGTTTGTCGATCCTGGGCTGCTTTCATCTTTTGGCGAATCAACTTTACCTGCTCAACCATCTCCTGTACCAATTCTGGTCCTAGAACCACGACCTCTGCACTATCATCCCAACAAATGGGACTCCTACACCTCCGTCCATACAAAGCCTCAAAAGGTGTCATTACAATACTAGTATGGTAGCTGTTATTATATGAAAACTCGATCAAATCCAACCTATCTTCCCATATGCCACCAAATTCCATCAGACAAGCTATCAACATGTCCTCCAGAGTCTTTATAGTTCGCTCAGTTTGTCCGTCCATCGCAGGATGAAATGTTGCACTCATTTGCATGTAGTTTCCATAAACTCCTGCAACTCTTGCCAGAATCGTGATATGAACCTCGCATCTCTACTTGACACTATGTCTTTTGGTACCCCATACAATATTACCACATTCTTTCGATAACCATTATCCAGTTGCAGCTTGCTCTATGTATCTATCATCGGAATAAAATGAGCTGACTTGGTCAGTCGATCCACAATAACCCAAATCATATTGTTACCCTGCTGAGTTCTCGGTAACCCCACAATGAAGTCCATCGAAATAGACTTCCATATCCACTCTGGTACATCAAGTGACTGAACCTTACCTTGCGGTCTTCGTTGGTCACCCTTGACCCTCTGACAAGTCAAACATCTAGCCACAAATTCAGCGACGTCTTTCTTCATTCCGAGTCACCAAAAGGTCTTTTTCTAGTCTTTGTACAATTTGTCGCCACCCGGATGCACTGAATAAGGAGTGCAACGAGCCTCAGTCATGATCGCCCTTCTCATCTGCGCATCACTAGGAACTCACCATCTACCATCATACTGAACACTCCCATCCGCATGAATCGAAAATCGCGACATATTGTTGTTGCCTATTCTTCCTCTCCATTCTTGAATTTTAGGATCAAGCAATTGCTTTTGTCTCAAGCTATCATAAATTGTTGGTTCAACTGTCAAATCGGTGATGGGATCCCCCTTGCGAATCATATGTATACCCATCTTAGTCACTTCATCCTTTAGCTTTATGAGTGACAAAGTAGTGCATAAGCAATGCACACTCTTTGTAACACCTCGTAAATTTGAAGACCTTTATTATATTTTAAAAGTAATATTTTAATCTATTTTAATTTAATATTAATTTATTTGAAATAAAATTTATTTGATAAAATATAATCTTATTTTATTTTGAAGAAATGTAATTATTTTTGATAGTTTAGAAATGTTTAAAAGTGATTTAAACTATATTTAAACCTTTTTCCTTTGATAAAATAGATTCTTGGTAAAAGTCGTAAAATTGGGATTTTCCCATTTCTTACGGTCGTTGGGTAAACGAGTTTGGATATTGGGCATATGAGTACTTAATCTTTTAGTAAAATCGTGTTTAAGAACTTTAATATTCTCGGAAATCGCGTTCGACGAATATTTCTAATTTCCGTCGAAACGAACTAAAACGTAAACAATTGAAACTCACCCAAACACCCTATCCCAAACCATGCACCCTCCATCCTCCATGGGTCTCCTTTTCATCTTTCATTTCCTCAATTCTCATTCTATCACTTCCTTCTTCCAAACACCAAATTCATCTCAAAAATCCTCCTTACAATCCCTAAATCCACCATAACTTCTTCATTTCTCCACCAAATCGCATAAAAATCATATATTCGGAATCCTCTCTTCAATCCTCACCTACTAGTAAGATTTATTTTCATTTCCCCCAATTTTTGTTTAAGGCTCATCTTTTAGGGTTTTCGAATTTAAGCTTAATAATTGTGTTTTTGTTGTTCTTATAGATGAAGAATATGAAGATGAGTTAGGAGACTCATATATTGTAGAAGATGATGCATAATTTGGGGTTTTAGAAGCTTTCTCAAGTTATTACTTGTCTCTTTGCTAGCTTAAGGTAACTATTCCGAGTTACTCGACGATTTAATGTCACATAGATGTTGTGTTTGTTGTTTGTTAAGTGTTTAGGTGATTGATAATGTGTTAGTTTCGTTTTTCATATGTTTGTTGTTGAATGAGTTTGTATGAGAAACCATCTCATGGTTGGTTGAAGAGTTTTAAGCATGTTGTTACATTGATTTTCAATTGGGTAAAGTTGCGATGTTTGGATGAATTAATTGTTTGATTTTGGGTCAAAATCTTGTGCTTGAATCCATCAAGATGTTTGATAATCACATTCTTGTGGTTTCTATTAGGCATTATTGTTGTAACATGTATATTTAAGAGGAATTTGGGATGAAAAATTGGTAGAAAGCGACTTTGGGAAAGTGCAGGAAATTGTCGTGCAAACAGTCCGGTGGCAGGGAAAACCGCAGGCTCCGGCACCCACCACAGGCTCCGGCCGACACCGCAGGCTCCGGCCACTATCGCAGGCTGCGGTTTAAGCCTGACCAGTTTTCGTAAAATAGCCATAACTTTTTCGTTACTTGTTTGTTTGAGACTTATGATCTACCGTTAGAACCGTAAGAAGATAAGCTATCATCTCCAATTGGTTTAACCTTATTTAGATATTTAGAAATCAAGTTATGACCGTTTGAATTTGACCCTTGTTATAGTCAAGTACTAAACTTGTTGTTATAGATTGGGTTTTGAGTTTCTTGTTGGGTATGCATCTTAAACTTGGTCCTAACACTTGTGTATAGTGTGTTGAGACTCTTTTATCATGGGAGTACTAATTTACCGTGATGTGGGCCAAAATGGGCCAAGACTCTGAGCTGGGCCAGTTTGACCGAATGAGTTTGGTCAAACTAGGTTTAAACCGGTCAGCCTCGATTTGACCAATGACCCGTCGCGGGACTCGGGTCGAGGATTTGTCTTTGAGTATGAATGTCTTTTCATATGTTGGTTGTTGGATGTTTTGGATGCCTTATTCTTAAGTCTTGTTGCCTCTTTGCCATTTTAGCTTGTTCTCATGAATTATGGTACTGTTGGTTAGCTGGAATTTGGGTTATTATTGATATTGGAGATATTGTTGGATTGTTAGCTGAATATGCTCTTGCGTAACCTTTCATATGCTAGGGTGTGTATGATCATTTGTGTGTACAAGTTTGGACTCTTTGCCCCTCTTATGGTTAATTGGGTGTCCTACTTGTCTTGTGTGGTGTGGGCTAAAGTATTCAAGCTGGGACTAGGTCCTAGGTGACTATTTCGGCCTTCGCCATAGATAGGCCATTATAGTCTTTGACGAGTGTATGTTCACCACTTAATAGCCTTTGTGTCTTAGCTTGGTGGGTTTATATCCAAGTTAGGACATGACCTCCTGACGTACTCTTAGAAGTATGTGGTCAGCTTAAGTACTAGCCAACCCTTTGGTGGACTCCTTAGGGGTACTCATGTGTTGTTATCATGGGTCTTGGATGCGGTAGTTTCCGCATGTCGCTAGGTCTGCGCAGGTTTAGGACTAGGGTGTTTACCTTACCTCGTGGTATAGACTCGAGTTACAGAGTGACTATTGACTGTCCTAAGAACTTATGCCTGTCTCTAGATATATTGTCCTTTCTTGTTTGATGATTCTATGAATTATAGAAGGTGAGATGCAAGCCGACTATGGTTGATAGAGTTTGGATTCCCGGATGTTATGTGATTCACATGATAGTGTAGTATGAGTCGGTCTAGTATTCACATGCTAGGACTATGTGTTGTTATATTGTTGTTCACATGATAGTCACGATTGTCTAGTATCTATATGCTAAGGCTATGTGTTATTCATATTCATATTCTTATGTTTACATGTTATATTAATTATGACATTTCGTGGCTGGGAGAACTCGGAGTTACTCCCCACTGACTGTGGCTTTCGTATTTGTATAAAATGCGATTGACAGGTAGGTGATGCATATATGGGGTTCATGGACGAGCTAGCGAGCAAAGTAACCTTCGGACCTAGATTGACTTTATTTTATTGTGACCCTTAAACACTTTTTATGTTATATACCTTTTAGGGACATATGTCTCCCTTTTTCATATTTGGGTTGTATAACTTTGTTTCGCGACTTTAGCGATGTTTTATTTATGAGATTTACTTCAGACCTTGCATGTTCGACACCTTCCCATTTGGATATTTTTATAACAGGTTCAGGTTTCATTTTCGGTTTTAAAAATTACAGGTTTTTACCCAAATGAACCTATTACGAACATATCCATGCAGTTTTTATTTAGAATTATGTGTTTACTTTTCCGCAATGAATGAGGGTGTCACACTCTTCCTGCTCAACATTAGCTACCCCTCATGGTAGATAATCTCCATATCATAATCCCCAATCAGCTCCATCTACCTCCTCTAACGCATATTCAGCTCCTTTTGAGTGAAAATGTACTTCAAACTCTTATGATCTGAAAACACCTTAAAGATTGCCTCATAGAGGTAGTGTCTCCAAATCTTTAGAGCAAAAACAACGGCACCCAACTCCAAGTCATGAGTAAGGTAGTTCTCCTCATAAGATTTCAGTTGCCTCGATGCATAAACGATGACCTTCCCATTCTGCATCAAAACACAACCCAGTCCATTCTTCGAAGTATCAGTATATACCTCGAACGTCTCATTTACCTCCGGTAATGCTAATTCTAGAGTTGTAGTCAAATGCTCCTCTAAATTTTGGAACGCTATCTCACAACTATCATCCCAACGAAATCGGTTCTCTTTCCTCATCAAAGCTGTCATCGGCCTAGCAATGGTGGAAAAGTCTTTCACAAACCTCCTGTAGTAACCAGCCAAGCCTAAGAAACTCTGAATTTTAGCCACATTTTTCGGTGCTTCCCAGTTCAACACTGCTGCAATCTTGATAGGATCCACAGACACCCAATCTTTCGAAATCACATGGCCCATAAAAGCCACCTTTTCCAACCAGAACTCGCACTTGGACAAGTTAGCATACAACTGGTTATCGCGTAATTTTTTCAATACCAATCGTAGATGCTTCGCATGCTCCTCTTTAGTCTTGGAATATACTAGGATGTCGTCAATGAAGACCACCACAAACTGGTCCAAGAAAGGACTAAATATCCGATTCAGCAAATCCATGAATACAGCTGGTGCATTAGTCAACCCAAAAGGCATCACCACATACTCATAAAGACCATACCGCGATCTGAAAGTTGTCTTATGAACATCCTCATCTCGGATTCTCAACTGATGGTACCCCGACCTTAGATCGATCTTGGAAAACACCTCAGCTTCACTTAACTGATCGAATAAGTCATCAATTCTCGGCAACGGATACGTGTTCTTTCTGTGACAAGATTCAACTCCATGTAATCGATGCATAACCTCATACTACCATCCTTCTTCTTCACAAATAAAATTGGTGCTCCCCACGATGATACACTAGGTCGAATGTATCCCTTCTCTAATAGATCATTCAGTTGTTTCTTCAACTCTTCCAATTCTTTCGGTGCCATCCGGTACGGAGCCTTAGATATGAGTCCCGTTCATGGCTTCAACTTCACACTAAAATCAATGTCCCTCTTTGGCGGTAACCCTGGAATCTCTTCTGGAAAGACATCCATGAACTTATCCACAACCGGTATCTCCGTTGCTATAGGTTCCTCCGATCGACTATCCCAAATATGACAAAAGATCATGGGACACCCCTTCCTCAGGTAAGATTTTAAGGTTACATCTGCGATAGCCTTGAACTTGGGTTTGACCACAATCCCTCGGTAAGATACACTACTACTCTAGCTCCCTTAGGACCCCTCAAGGTCACCTTTTTCTGATGACAATCTATACTAGCTTTATACTTACCCAGCCAGTCCATCCTGGCGATGACCTCAAATTCGCCCTTAAGAAACTCAAATAAATTAACCGGAAGGTTAACTTCCCCAATAACCATACACACTTCTTTATACAACCTCCCACAAGACACCGACTCTCCTCACGATGTGACAACATTATCTTTTACAGACTCATACTCCCCCAGTCCCATAGACAAGGCATGTCCCCTAGATATAAAAGAATGCGTGGCCCCCGAATCAAACAAAACAAAGGTCGGTGTATTATTAACGAGAAAAGTACCATTGACGACTTGCGCATCCTCTTCTGCTACATGTTTGTCCATCATGAACAACTTGCCACTATTCTTTTGACCTTCACCCTGTACCGTGCTTGCCGATGCATTAGACTTAGCAGCCGAATTGTGATTAGCATTACCACCCTGACGCTGGTAAGCCCCTCCATTATTACGGTTGAAGTAGTTGTTGCTGTTGTTGCTTTGACCACCCTGATTAGGACACGACCCAGCTGGCTTATTACGAGGCATGCTCTAACCCGGTTCCTAGGAATTCTTCCCCTGATGTTGTCTATGGAAGCCCAGTCCCCCATAGCTCATACACTCAAATCTCTTATGGCCAGTACCACCACAGTTGAAACACTGCAACCCGGAGTTTCCACTGCTGGTACGACCACCGCGACCACCAAAAGACGACCCTCCACTAAATCCAGACCCTTCAAAGTAAGCCTTAGCTTGGTTGTAATTACCCCGCTTGAACCCCAATTTCCCGCTGTTCTCATTATCAGATTTCATCTTCTCGCTCAGCTTCTCTCTCACTTCCTTAGCCATATCAACTAGTCTCTCAGCATTCCCAGCCCGTTCATACACATCCTTCAGGTCCTTAAGAACCCCAGCAAGTAGCCTCTTCATAATCTTTAGTGACAGCCATTACTCGAATCGGAGAGCCAAACGCAATGGACTCAGCTCCAAATCGTCTGCATAGCGTGATAATTCTTTGAACCTTTTGTAATAATCAGTTACAGTCATGCTCTCAGTCATATGGAAAGTGCTAAACTCGGCCCTCATCTTGTTCAGAATCTGCTCGGGAACAAACTAGACTCTCATAGCTTTCTTGAACTCTGCCCACGGAATAGTAGGTTCATTCACCCTTGCTCCTATAATACTCACGAGCTCCCTCTTTCTATCTATTCCACCAGGCTCCAGCCTTATCCCTTAGGTAGAATACAGATTGTTCCACGCTCAACTCTTCCGGACAGTTCACCACCTCAAGAACACTCTCCCTAACTCGATTCCAGTTATCGAGCAAGTGAGGCGCCTCTGTGCCCTCATAGGTAGTGGGATTAAAGCGCGAGATAGTGGTGCTCATCTTAGTGGAGTCGACGACCACTTCTTTCGCCTTCCCTACATTCCTGAGAGCCTCAGTAAGAGCTTTGTGTTGCTCGATCAACCAAGCAACCTCATATAGAGTCATCTCCAGAGCCATAAGGTACGCAGGAGATCTTGTTGGTGGCATTTTTGAGCCGATATAAGAAGATAAACGTAAGCATGTAGACTACGGCTCAAAACAAGAACGCAACCGCCCAAAGCAGTACTTGGTCGAGTACATGACGATACTCGGTCGAGTAGAGGCTACTCGATCAAGTACAAAGACTGCTCGGTTAAGTACCAAACTCCAGAAGCTGATCAGAATCCCACATAAAGCATACTCGGTCGAGTATCTGAAGTACTCGGCCGAGTACACCCCCTCTCGGCCGAGTATCTCCTCTATTCGGTTGGGTGGTCATACTCCAGAAGCTACTGTCAACTACACATACACCCTCACTCGGTCAAGTAACCGGTACTCGGTCGAGTACCTACCTCACTCGGCCGAATCATGCCGACACGACTTCCTAATCACATAGTTAACCAAGTAAAGTACCGAAATACAACCAAACATCTTATTCTCATATTGCTACCACAAGTAAAGAAAGATATACGATCACTACTAATCATGCCACATTATCATCTCGACTATTCCACAACACATAAGGCCAACTCATGCCATCTCATCTCATACCACAACATGCACATCACTCTATATAGCACAGATATAAACACAAGCATACATTGACCCCACAACACACCCCGTAGTGACCGGTTCGAACTTGTGTTGTGTGGGCAACATTGTGGTTTCGAGACGTCTCTCAAACCCTTGCGGTAGCTCCAAACAATTCCTTCCCGGGTTCATTTTAATTATACACCATAAGCTCATTTGTTCATTGGTTTTAGGTTCCAAAATCGTCGCTCTGATACCACTTTGTAACACCCCCATATACCAAAGCGCCTTACCAAGGGCCACCTTAACATATAAGGGTGCTACTATCTCGAGTACCCGACATAGTACGCATCATAGAAATCATAATGAAACAACTTTTATTAAAACAACTTAAAGAAAAAGGTTACAAGCCTTAAAACTCCAAAACGGTACAACCAAAACCAAAAGTCATGAAACCAAACTCAACTACTGCTAAACGACGCAACAAGTGATAACTCCGCCCATCCATATCCCGCGAGCTATCTCAACATCCATCACCTGCTAAGTTAACTGACTCACCATCCCCGAATGGATCACCACAGTTTTGAAAACATAAAACGGGGTTAGTCAACTGTATAACCAAATTACGAATACGCAACGGAAACAATTACAAACAACACAATCAACCAGTACTCCAATTCCAACAATCGCCAATAACTGACCACACGCTAAAATGTGTAGCCCTGTCAGCTTACCCATCGCAACAGGTAACCCACACCGCTAGTGGAGACCACATCCGTACCACCAAAGTCCCGCTCATTGCAACAAGCGAACTCAGCTCCTTAATGTGCACATCCCCCTCGTGACAGGAGTCACAAGGGGCGAACATGGGGTTAGAACCATCTTCCGACATGGTCCCACAACAACAGCCAACCAACATTGTAACCCAATAAACCTCTATCAATTTCAATCAAAGAGATAACATGCCAACAATTAATCACAAACAACTTAACCAATTATACAACCAACTGAGTAGGGAAATCCTACCTTATTGCGATCCATGCAAATCACAAAAATCAAGTTAGAAAGGCTCCTCTATGAACTCGTCACCTATAACCATATCATACAATCAAAATCTACCCTAAACTCCAAATTCATCCGATTAGGGTTTACCAACTATAGACAAAACGACAATCATAAAAGTACGATACTTACCGATGAAATCGACGCGGACAAGAGATGTAAAACTCTCAAATTCAGCGAATCTAGCCTTGGGAGTGATTAGGATAATTGGAGAAGGTTGTACGTAGTTTAGGTTTAAGAGAAATGATTAATAAAATATTAGGGAACTATTACATGCCTTTATAAACTTTTCCAATTATTTTAATCAAAACCGTGGAATTTCATCTGTAAAACCGGTTACTCGACCGAGTACTCAATGTACTCGACCGAGTAAGCCCTACTCGACCGAGTACCAACCCGCTCGGTCGAGTACTGACACTCCAAAACCTAACCTCGGCACACCCGCCAACATACTCGGCCGAGTAAGCCCGACCGAGTATCCCATGGTCAGAAGCTTGTTGTATTAAGGATCGAAGTATGGTAGGTCTTGATCTAGGAACGCTTCTAATAACGATGTAAAGTGTTTCAAGTGTGGTGACCTTGGGCATATTAGGCGGTTCTGTCCTAAGAAATGCGGGAATGAAGAAAACAAAGACTACACCAACTTGGTTGTCAGTGAAAGAAGTAATGGTTGTTTCCTTACCGATGGTAGTGACGTATTTGCAGTCAAGGATGTGAACGACGTGTCTTCCAAGAAAGAATGGATATTAGATTCTGGTTGTGTCAACCCATTTGCACCCGGAAGAATAGTTTTGATGAGCTCCAGTAAGGTGTGACTAGGAAATTAAGTTTGGCTGATAAATCAATAGTTGATGTCATGGGTATTGGGATAGTGAAAATCAAAATGTCAAATGAGGTGTTTCACACTTTGGACAAAGTTTTTTATGTTCCAAAGTTGCGGTGGAATCGAATCTCAATTTGTTAACTGGACTGCGAAGGTTATGGGTGTAAAGCTCATAGGGAAGTAATAAAAGTGACTAAGGGTTTTATGGTCCTCATGAAGAGGGAGCTGCGTCGTGGTTTATACCGTCTGGATGGACATGCAATGAAAACCTCACAAGATAGTTGGACACATAAAAGTCGTGCACGCATTTCGTTCGTGGAAAAGGCAACAAAGGTAGATTGTTTTTAGGTTACAGACGGGCGCAAAGGTAAAATTTATACTGGTAGAAAGGTGGAGTGCAAGAGGTTTCTCTCTTGAGTCAAGTAACATCATTGACTGGGTTTAGGCTGTACAGGGTGCATTGGCCGTGATAGTGAGTTAGACTGAGGATCGGATACTAACTCGGGTGTGCAGCTAGTAATTTTATAAGGTTAATGGTTGATTCCTCAGTGGTGGTCTCTTGTGTTGGAGGAGGAGATTTGTTGTGTGAAAACGTACATCCAACACAAGGTTTAATAAAACTAAGTGTTACATGTATAAGTATTGATGATGTACATGTAACATTAGGATGGTGTTAAATGATGTTAATGCATTTGCTTAGCATTACGTGCAAATTGTTTTAACATTGGTGGAAACGAATGAATTATATTAATTCATTTGTGTGATAACGTGAAATGACTTTATGTTATTATAATATAACATCATTTCACAATGCTATATAAAAGATTGAAATCCTTTGGAAAATATATCTCAAAAAATATAATCAAACAAGGTGACTGTAAAAAAAAAAATTACAGTCGGAGTTTAAGGGTGAGGTGGAGTACAACAGGTGTTTTTATACAATAATATTAGGAGGTTACTCTAGAGGTGATATTAGTGAAATTGACTAATATTACTAGAGGTCTAGAGGTTGGTGTCTTATATCACTGTGGGTTTCGAATTAATATTTAATTCGGGACGGTTACGTCGTATTGGTACTATTTTTATAGTAGATTCTAGTCTATTTGACTAGTGAATTTTACTTCCGGTTTGGGAGGATTTGCCCTGGATTTGACCCTACACTACTACAAATACAGGCAACCACAACGGCCCTTTAACAACGCTTATTCACGAAAATCATCAAAACACGTTGTAGAATTTATTCCGCGAATTTTACCAAACTTAATTACAACGGTTATGTGTTGTTAACCGTTGTTATTGGTTTTAACAACGGGTCATACTTAAACAACCGTTGTTAATGAAAAAACTAATAACAACGGTTAATTTTTAACCGTTGTTAATGGTTTGGCGCCAAATTAGTGAAAAGTAATCACAACGGTTATATTAGAACCCGTTTTTAATACGTTTTAACAACGGTTGTAGACTCAATAACCGTTGTTATTAATATTATGAAAATCTTAAGAACAACATATTGCTTTATTCTGCTATACGCTACAAACACAAACACAAGCTAATACTGATACTATATCATCCTCCATTCCTCCCTGATCGTCTCTCTGTCTTCATCTCCGTCATTGTTGTCACGTCTTCTCTCCCTCATCGCGCGTGTTTATCAATCAGGTATATATATGTTTCTTTGCAACGCTTATAACTAGATATAGGATTTTTTGGGTTATTATCTAATTTGTTGATAATTTAGCTTAATTGCTTTCCTGAATTTCGTTTATTTGTTTGCCTATTATTGTATTTTCTGAATTAGTTGCCTATTATTACGAATGTAGAATAATGACTCGAACTTGGATGATTGATGCAAATATGAGTGACCGCACCTACAAGGATGGTTTAGCTGAATTTTATGAATTCGTTTCGAACAATTTGAAAGGTTCTTCTATAAATAATGAAGAGAATGATGATGAGTCCATTGCTTTTGAAGATGTAGGTGATGACACTAGTAATTGGGATGACCTTAACAACATGTATGAGAAGTTGTGTGAGTCTGAAGCACCTCTTTATCCTGGTTGTAAGTTCACAAAAATGTCGGCTGTGGTGAAGTTGTATAATATCAAGGGGGCAAATGGGGTGAGTGACACGTGTTTCACTAGTTTTTTAGCCTTGATAAAGGAGTTGCTTCCTGATGGTAATGTTCTACATGTTAAGACATATGAGGCGAAAAAACTAATAAGAGGAGTGGGTATGAAATATGAGAAAATACATGCATGTCCAAATGATTGCATATTGTATCGGAAATTATATCAAAACTTAACCAATTGCCCTAAATGTTTGGAGTGGCGTTATAAGGATAAGGAAGGGATCCCGGCTAAGGTGTTGTGGTATTTTCCATTGATACCAAGAGTCATAAGGATTTATGCGAATCCCGATGATGCAAAAATGTTAACTTGGCATGAAACAGGAAGAATAAATGATGGAAAGCTAAGACACCCGGCAGATGGTAAGCAATGGAAATCGTTCGACGCTAAGTATCCCGAGTTCGGCAATGAACCTAGAAACTTACGTCTAGCGCTGTTCACTGATGGAATGAACCCACACGGAAACATGAGTAGCCAACATAGTACTTGGCCAGTAGTGTTGGCTATTTATAACTTACCTCCATATGTGTGCATGAAAAGAAAGTATTTGATGTTGTCGTTGTTAATTTCCGGCCCTAAACAACCTGGAAATGATATAGATGTATATTTGGAACCTCTTCTAGATGATTTGCGATTGTTGTGAGATAGTGGGATAGAAGTATTTGATGCATATAAGAACGAAACTTTCAATTTGAGAGCGATGTTATTGTGTACAATAACTGACTATCCGGCTTATGGCGACCTTTCTGGGCACACAGTTCATGGGAAAGAGGCTTGTCCATTGTGTGGGGAGGATATCGAGTCTGAATACTTGAAGTCTTCTCGTAAGTATGTGTATATGGGAAATAGGAGGTTCTTGTCTCATGACCATTGTTATCGCAAGATGCAGAAAGCATTCAATGGAAGACAAGAACTTCATCAACCTCCTAGAATTTTGAGTGGGCATGAAGTTTATCAGAAAGTAAAGCATATTGAGATACATTATGGGAAGAAGAGCGGCTCTAAATTGTCTACTCGTGGGTATAAGAAAAGATCCATATTTTTTGATAAACTTCCATATTGGCCGACCGGAGGTCGCATTGCCTCGATTTCATGCACATTGAGAAAAATGTCTGTGATAATATTATCAATACCCTTCCGAATGTTCCTGGTAAAACAAAGGATAACGCCGCAGCTAGGGAAGATATGAAAATGATGGGTATTAGGCTAGATGGCACCACGAAGAGAGGTAATCGTACATTTTTACCGCCAGCAGTTTTTACCCTTTCACGGAATGAGAGAAAAGAGTTTTGTGCATGCTTGAATGGAATTAAAGTGCCACATGGTTATTCGTCGAACATCAAAAGCCTAGTGTCGATGCAAGACCTAAAACTCACCCGGTTAAAGTCACATGATTGTCACACTTTGATGCAACAATTACTACCTGTGGCTATTCGTTCCATTTTACCTTAAAAGGTAAGATATGTCAGAACTAGATTCTGTCTCTTCTTCCACCATATGCGAAAAGTCATCGATCCCGATGACGCGGATTCATTGCAGGACCTCGTTGTAACCTCTCTTTGTCGGTTGGAAATGTATTTTCCACCCTCTTTCTTCACTATCATGATTCATCCGACCATTCACTTGGTTAGGGAGATTTTGTACCTTGGGCCCGTGTACTTGAGATACCAGTATCCTTTCGAAAGATTGATTAAAGTCTACAAGGACTATACATCTAATCGGTATCGTCCGGAAGGTTGTATTGTTGAACGTGCTATTTTAGACGAAGCTCTTTCATATTGTTACGCTCATCTCTCCCCTGAGGAGTTGATTGGCGTTCCAAAGAATCGTCATAGTGACTGGATGACCGGAAAAGGTATTAGGGGCCGGGTTGAAAAAATTGTGACACGTGAAATGTTGCATTTAGCACACATGTATGTGCTAAACAACGAAGATGAGGTGCAACCTTATATTCAACAACACAAAGATGAGCTCAAATACGATCACCAAAACAAGACCGAGAAGTGGATTGCGAACGAGCATACGAAGACGTTTCCGTGAGTGGTTTAGGAATATTGTCTTACAATGTAATTGATCAAACTGGTGATGACATCTCTCCTAGGTTATCTTTGCGTCTTGGTTTAGGTCCAAATGCCAGGGTCACCTTTTACAACAGTTTTGCCATTCATGGATATAATTTTTACACCCGCGAGCAAGATGAGGTGAGCACAATGCAAAATAGTGGTGTGAGTTCTGAATTTGAGGCAATGCACTTTGCTACTTCAAAAGATAAAAAGCCTATTTGGGGAAAATGCCTTTATTATGGTGTTATTCAAGAAATATTGGTACTAGATTACATTGATTTCACAATGCCTTTGTTTCGATGTAACTGGGTTGATAACAACATCCATTGTGTCCGAAAGGATAAGATGGGATTTACGTTGGTCAATCTGGGTAAGGTTGGCAATAATAAGGATGATCCTTTCATAATGGCATCCCAAGCTAAACAAGTGTTCTATGTCACCGATCCTATGGATAAGAAGTGGTCTGTTGTACTGTCTATAAGGAAAAGAAGGAGTAGTCCATCCGATAATGATGATGATGATCAGGATGTCGTTTTTGAGGGAATGGATCAGTCTACCACTGTATCTTATTTCGACGATGTTGACACTGATCATGAGGACACTGAAAGCATCTATATGCGTGATGACCATGGTGAAGGTATTTGGGTTAACGAAGAAACTATGACATCCAAGAAACGTCCCCGATCCTGAGATAGTTCATCAGGACACATACACTAGTATGCATGCATGCTGGTGTAAGTTGTCTTATTTTCTTGATCTTATTATTAGATGTGGATGCTGGTGTTGAAATTGCTGAATAATGTTGCAGTATGTATTGTTACAGTTTGACCGTAATGGAATTACTGATAATTTTAAAAAAAAAAAAAGAGGTTCAACAATAACAACGGTTATATTTAAATTACCCGTTGTTAATACTTTCAACAACGGGTGTAGTACCTCTACCCGTTGTCAATTATTTTTTTTTGACATATTTCATTTTGGCGCAAATTTGGTGAAAATATATTACAACGGGTATATTTTAACCGTTGTAATAAACTTTTGACAACGGTTTACTTTTATTGACCCGTTGTTATTAACATATAACAACGATTCTTCTTTGAGCACCCGTTGTCAATAGTTTGTATTAATAAAAAACTAATATAGAAACCCATACAGCATGCCATACACAAACACACACAACATTATTATTAGTTCAACCGTTGGTATCCTGAGTTAATTCTTCTCTCTTCCTCGCTTTTTACATTCTCGTCGCCGTCGTCGCCCCCAGCTTCCGAAAGCCCGATTCCGTTGCCTTCCCTTATCATCCTGCTCGTTCTCTTTATCATCATCATCAACGGGTATGTTCACTTTAATTTTGTGTTTCGTCATTAGGGTTTTAAGACGATCATCTTGTTTCTTTTTCATGCATCTGTTTGTTTTTCGTCTTCTTTGTTATCTTTATCATCCCGCATCATCTACTTTACTCCTCTTATCAGGGTTTAGAATTTTAGAAGCTCAATCAGTTGTTTTAAATTTTCATTCCTATTAGGGTTTAGGGTTTTAGATAATACTCTGCATGTACGTTGTTAAGTTGTTCATTTCCAGCTATATCATTCATATTTGGGTTTTAGGATTATCATGGGTGAAAAACGTAAAAGAAGTCAAAAGAATAATGAGCCTGGTGATAATAAGCCTGGTGAGAGGGGTGCTACGAAGTGCAAGAAAGTCCTTGCAGCTATAGCCGCTAAACAGCCGTTCCAAATAACATGGAGTGAGATGGGTTTCCCTACTGGTCCAAATGCGGGTCTTTTCTCCAGTTGGATTGGTGCTTGCACAAGACAGTTTGTGCCTATCCATTTAGATGATGTTAGAACTTTGAATCCAAAATTGGCGGAGTTATACTTGGCTCGTGTAAAGGAAGGCTTTATTATACCCGATAAAAGCCATGATGAGTATTTAATGCATAAGGCAGTGGATGTCCACAGGCAGTGGAAGTGTGGCGTTGCTAGGGATTGGTTGTGTGTGGACAAGGCAACGGGGGAGATGCGTAAGAGCCCACCGGAAAACAAATGTCCCACCATCAAGCAGGAAGAATGGGATCTTTTCAAAAAGATGAGAACTACTGAGAAGTTTCAGGTTAAATATCCTCGCCTTTTAACGATTTACCTATCATTTTTTTAATTAATGAGTCCTTTATATAATATTTTTATTATCTCATCTACTTGCGCTTTTATATAATTATTTGAAGGCCGTTAGCAAAAGAAATCGTGCTAACATTTCATGCAAGAAGGGGAAATTCTATGGTTCTCGAGGCGGTTACAGAAAGATAGAAGAGGACCTCGTAAGTAGCATGCATTATTGCCCTGTGAGACTTTATTTTTTTAATCACACTTGGACTTGCATTGATACACATTTACGTGTATAAATGTTACCATGTTAATGTGTAGGTGGCAAAAGGAGTGAAAGAGGTGGATCGGCATGTAACTTATAAACATGGGCACACGCCTAAAGGATCCCTATTGTCGCATGACAAATATGATGAGGAAGTTTTGGCCAACATAGTAAGCATTATTTTATTAAGACGAGTTCATTACTAACTTTATTATTTTAGTCACAAATATAATTTGAAGTTTATTTAATATATTATAGGATAACGTATTGAAAGAGGTAGAAGAAGGGAAATTCACTCCCAGGGGTCGTAATGACGTTCTTGCTAGAGCGATCGGCCGACCCGAACATCCAGGTCGTTTGAGGGGCGTCCCGTTACAGGTTGGAGTAACGAAATATTATGGGAAAACTGCCCGATAAAGAAGAAAAGGAAGACTAAGTCCGAGAACGCCGACATGGTAACATTTATTCTATTATTTTCATTTAAGTTCAATTCACATGTTATTGTTGGGATAAAAATTGCTGACACATTACATTCTTGGCAAGCGGCTTGATTAATGGCATCCGTACTACTAAAGCTGAATCTTTGAGGTAAGCTTTCCGAAGAAGAACTTAAGATGATGGAGGATGTCATTTCTAAAGGGGGTAATAATAAGGTACAACAGATTGGTGAAGAGGCCGCTACTACCTTGGCAATACATGAGAAGGAAGTATCGGTCAACGAGATTCGAGAAAGATCAGTGTACCTAATAATGCTTCTGAAGTTGTAACAACTAAAGCCGGTCAGGTACCTAATACTTCCTTATTTTTCTTTTGTTTTTTTTTTTTGGGTAAGATCGGGGGTGTGTTCACCGCCAACTTCGACATGGTGCCATTGAATTGGTTAATTTTATTAGGTAAATAATGGGTCCGAAAAGGAGATGCAACTTGATGAGAAGACGGTGATGGAAAACAATATACATCCCCTTCAAGTCGGTTCCCTGTTTTCAGTAAGGTATGCATGAAGTGTTTAATTAGTTAAATTTATATGAATGCTTTGAAGTTTGTGCAAAAATCGGCCGAGAGATGAAAGCGTTTTTGCAAAATCTTTTGAATTTTGAAGCGTTTTTGCAAAGATATAATAATGTATGTGTATATTCTTCAGGCCGTAAACAAGAGGCCGCTTATTCTTGCCGACCCTAATAGAATCGAAAAGCCACATGTGCGTGTTGGCGGGTCTCGTAGAAAACAAATCTGCAGCAGCGAAATCGTAGTTCATGGCGAAAAACTTTTGCCGAATCATAGAATAGTAGAGATAACTACAATCAATCCAGGCCATGAAAACTTTCAACCGCTGTCCCGATTAGTGACGACATTACCATTCTGGGAGATGCGCTTGGAAGTTTCATCCAATGGCCTGATACTCACATCTACTTGGCGAAGATATCTCCGCCGCCTGAGCAGCGGAAAGCAGTTGGGGTTAGAAGAAATACCTTTATATATATATATGTTACATTTTTAATTGTTGAATGTTTTTATATGTTAAATTTATATGTTATTTTTTTTTGTAGGGAACAAAAAAGGCGGCTTTGGCGGATAAGCCTAAGTCCACAGACATGCCAACGACCTCGACTTCACAACAACTTGATGAGGTATGTATTTAATTAACTTCTCCATTTTTTTAAAAATTATCCTCGCTCCTTTTATTTATATTTTGTCTGTATTTATAAAAAGTATGGTAATTTTGTGTAGGGGACAAAATCAAAGACTCATTCTTTCCCGGACCTGAAAGTTAGGACTTTAAACGGAACACAATATAAAGGGAAGGATTACATGCAAAAAGTAAGAACGGTGACGATGAAGAGACTGCATGAGGAGGCTGACCATCGCATAGCCACCGAGCAATTGATAGTTATTCCGCTCGAGGAGGATATTCTAGGGGCTGAGCGCCAAGCACATGTATCATGGGATATTCTAGCCGTATGGGCTGGCCTAGACCAGATTGATATCCAACACATATTTGTTTGGATGAAGTAAGTTTCTTAATAAATAATTTCATAGTCTAATATTCTGACTACTAGATAGTGTTTTAAATACCGGAATTAATACCGTAATAATGTAGGATATTGAAATTGAGAGTGATCCCCGAGAAGAATATTCCATCTGATCTATACGGATTCCTGTGCCCCTATGTTTTATCTTTATTTATTCCGGATTTCTCGTTCGAACAACGGGTAGATTATATTGCTCAGCAATTGGGGACAACCAAGAAGCTGATTTTTGGCACTTATAATGAAAAAGGGTAATAAACAAATTAATATTACGTTTCCCCCTACAATTGCATTTTCATACCTAATATATGTAGTTGTTATTAATAATGATGATGTCTCTTGATGTAGGACTCATTGGGTGCTAGCAGCCATCATGCCGACAAGGAATAAAGTTTTCTGGTTGGACTCTTTACATCATCAACCAAGCGAGACTTTTAAGCACTTGATTAATATGTAAGTTTATAATACTGATTTATTTATAATAACATTTTCATTTTTTATTTATAGAAAAAAGCTCTTTCATATTTTTGCCCCTAAAAAAATTAGTTTCTGCCTCCTTTTTTATTTTTTAAAAAAAGGGCCTTTAAGAAGAAAAGAGCAAACGAGCAGGATCAACCCACGGAAGATTCTGATGTTGGCCCTGATTTTATTACGATAACAGGGGTACGTGCTCAAATACAATAACATTAATAAGTGCAAAATCTGTGTTTAATACTAATACAATACCTAAAGTTCAAGATTCTGATGTGAGCCTTCTCTCGTCTCTCTGCTTTTTATGTAATAATAGGCCCCTCGCCAAAATTTCGGATAGCATACAATGTGGATACTACGCTTGTCGGTTCATGTTGGAGATTATTAGGCGAAGATATCTCGTTATTCCAGAAAAAGTTAGTAATAATTTAAACATGTGTTTATTACTTTTTTTTAAATTAGAGCTAATGTTGTCTTGCTTGCTGCTATATATACCATGATGTTTCTAATGTTGTCTTGCTTGCTGCTATATATATATACCATAATGTCTTCTCTTTGTTTTTGCCGCAGTATGCAATCAACCAGTCACAACAGATTGAGCAGTACTCAAGTGTAGATATAGACGAGGTAAGAGACATGTGGGGCAACTACGTCTTAGAATATATTAGAAATGCATGATACTCGGAGTTTAGATCAACTTATTAGTAAATTTTTTGTTGAAGTTAGGGAATGATTAGTTCATGTAAATTCAACTCCTTGTAAGTATATATATATATGATGCAAATTCTTTGTTGTGGTTGAATTGAATCTATTGAGTTCGATGAACCCAAATTGTGATTTATCTTTGTCTTTGGTATATGGTGTCTTCTTGACATATGCGTTTTTTGAATGGCATGAAACAAATTTATTTTTTCAAAACATTAGGAGTTTGTAATAAAAACGGTTACTAAAAAAAAACCGTTGTGAATACCTTTCACAACGGTTAATAAAAATAACACCGTTGTGAATGACATTCACAAATACCCGCGCATAATATTCAACAACGGGTATTAAACAAAGAACCGTTGTTAAAAGTCTTCACAATTTTGGAGGTAAAATTACAACAACGGGTATTAAACATAGACCCGTTGTTACAAAAAATTTCAACAACGGGTATGTATCATAAACCCGTTGTCAAAAGACTTCACAATTTTGGAGGGAAAGTTACAACAACGGTTATACATACGACAACCGTTGTTATATTATTCCCTCCAAAATTTTGAAACACTTTCCACAACGGAGAACACCCAACAACAACGGCTTTTAACCGTGGTGAATACTTTAGACAACGGTTTCACTAAATAAGCAAACCGTTGTAAATACCTTCTACAACGGCCGCTTTAACAACGTCCACTTTTTTATTTTACAACGGTTTTTACCCGTTGTTATAGGCTGTATCTGTAGTAGTGCTATATACCGTTTCATCTTATTATTGCTTACATTTATTAACTTTTACGGTTTACTTGTCAATTGGTTGCTTTCGTTGCACGTGGGAGATTGACACTAATTTCCCAACATACATCAAATATTGAGTTATCAGCCAAACTTAATTTCCTAGCCACGTCTTCCTGGAGCTCATCAAAACTATTCTTCCAGGTGCAAATGTGGTCACAACCAGAATCTAATATCTATTTTCCTTGGAAGACACGTCGTCACTAGGCTATAGTCAGTGGACTATTAGAGTTATATGCCTCACCTTTAATTCACTCCTAAAGAGTTAATGTAAAATTGTGATGTTTTATGTTAACTTTATGCAATTGAAGTTTGGAGTTAAGGAAAACGTATGCAACGGATGCTAAAGTTATGCATTTGATGGAGTAATGAAGAGTATGTGTAACATATGGTGAAGTAACGTAAATGAAGATAATTGAGGGAATTGCTACAAATGTATTTGCTCATTAATTTTCAATACACTATAAATGCATGCTCAATCCTCCGCAAATTAATCACACAACAAAATTCACAACAACAACAAATAGTAATCCACCTTCTCTTCCTCCTCTATTAATACTCTTCATAATCATTTTGGGTCTATAATATTTAACACCTTACGAGAATTTATTATATTGACTATTTTAATATTCCTTGAGGAAATTATCCTTGTACTCTCACATTATTATAGTGAAATACTTGGCTCTTTCGCCGGTGGTTTTTTTAACTCTATTTAAAGAGGGTTTTCCACCTAAAAATTTTGATGTTATTTTTATTGTCTTTTTATTATTTTTCTTAAATCTTTGGCTGAATTTATTCCCTTTCATACTCCTCTACCCCCAACAATATAGATAAGCATATGTCGTGAATATTCTCATGTAATCTGTCATATATTGAATACAATCATAATCACCCAAATTCTAGAATTAACATGCATATTCTATATTAATGTTTATCACGTTTACGGATTACGGTTCAACTTGAACTACTTAGTCCAAGTCTCCCTAGTAGATATATATATGATATACCCATGATAAGTGATAACAACAGTCGCTATAACCAAATGCTACTTTTTTTTATTTGGTACAAAAAAGTAAAATGCTAAATTATTTGTTTTGTTAAAAGTCAAATGCTATTTACTTATCCACGAAGTGAATAAATCAAATATATAATCAAAAGTCATAGACCTAAAAGTTAGCAACAATTTACAATTAACCTCATTGACATGACAAAATTAAATTTGGGTTGAATATTTAAAAATTTAGAAAGGGTGAACTAGGGATTAATTGAAAATTAAAGATTAATCATTGTTAAGGGCAACCGTGCCTGTTGACCCCTTCATCCGTTGTTATTGGTAAAATTATAAATATGGTACTTATAACCTGGGTTTATACCCGTTAGCATACACTCTCCTTTACAGCAAGTCTTGCTATAGATGGATATATCTGTCTATAGTAAGAGACGGGTCAAATACTCTTAAAATGGTGATATTTTTGGGCCCCACCACGCAAGTTGTTGTTTGTCTTATGCGTAATGTGGTATTTTACTTGACCTGTCTTTAGTTATAGACGAATAGTTGCGGTTTATAATGAGATTTTGTGTCTCCTTTATGCCTCCTTTTACACCCAAAAAAAAAAAACAATAATTTCATCTGAAACATAAAATCGTCCTTACACCTCCTTTTACGTATTTAAGTTTCTCTAGGAAAATTTGTCTTATTGTCTATGTATTGATTCTGTTGGAAGTTGGAACACTTCATTCACGTATATACACACAATGTATTTATAATACTCCCTTAATTAATTAGATTAGGATGTTGATATTTGTGAATAAGACAATAATATGTATGTATATTTGCAAGCAGCTTGAGGCTAACGGTGTTTCTCGTCAGCTGATAAGGACTTTATACTTTGTATCTTTGTACAAAGGGCGAGACATTGAGAGGAATGATTAATTATAGAGGACGTTTAGACTTCTATAATAACGTCTTACAATAATTTACAATTACAATTACGGAGACGCAAAGTAGAGCTGATCATATGGCCCAGGCCCGCTAGTCCGATCCAGCCCAGCCCGATTTTTCTCGGGGCTCGGGCCTCGATTTTAGGCCCGAAAACCCCATGGCCCGATTCAATGTAATAGGGCCGGGTTTGGGCTGCCTTTACGGCCCGAATTTTGGCCCAGCCCGGCCCGAACATATGTAAAATTTAATAATGTTAATAAGCATTTAGAAAAATAATTAACCAATTAATTGTTGTATTGTAAATAAGTCGTAGCCACTTGTTTACATGTATTAGTTTGATAAGGCTTAGTATTTTCTGTTAGCAGTATTTATATGATAATAAATGAGCTAATGATTTTGTGTTACACTAGTGCCGACAAATTGTTTACCATTATCGGCGTGCTAAGTCAATGTTTTTGAGCTTAAAGAACAACAAATATCAAATCAATTACAAAACTAAAACAACATACATGAGTAAGCACCGCACTAAAATATATTATTACACTACTAAAAATTGTGCATTTAGTTTTTATGAGTCACCTCAAGCAGATCATAAAAGCTACATTAGGTTACTACTTTTTAATTGACAATACTCGATAAAAATCACATAATTCTATACAAAAATTTTGATAATATATACACGAAGTATCTAACTTCATAATGTAGATTTCTAAACTTATTTCAAGAGGGAAAATATTTAGCCCGAATCGGCCCGAAAGCCCGCATGGGCCGGGTTTGGGCCGAAAAAAATAGGCCCGTACTTGTAGCCCGGCCCGGCCCGTACACTTGGGATTAATTTAATGTTTGGACCCGGTCCAAACCCGGCCCGGCCCGGCCCATGATCACCTCTAACGCAAAGAAGTTAAAAGATACTTTTATTGTGAGTGTCCTAATTAATTGTTCACTTGCTAGTTTAGATCTCGTGCAATATATGCACGTTATTTATAAAATTTTACTTTTTAATTAGTGTACTCCGTATTATTTATGGATTTTAAATTGACAATTCACTTATTTTTTATGTTTCTCATCACTGTTTTTTATTTGAGCAATAAAAATTAAAATTGTAAAAAGTCATGAAATTAGTATTTTAATAAAAGTTTTCTTTTTACCGAGAAATTAATAATGTTATTTTTAGAATTTTTCTTACTATTAACATTTTTTGTGCAACTTCTTATCATTAAAAATCAATGAATTTTCATCATACAATTACTTAAAAAAAGTATACAGATTAATGACACAAATAATCACCCCGTATTTGCGAGTTTTAACAAATTACCACTCCGTATTTGCGTTTTTACAAATAACCCCCAAACTTAGTGGCGGAGCCAGAATTTGAACTTAGGGGGCGGAAAATTTTAGGGAAGGCGAAAGATAATTTCAAAAGGCACCCTCGAAATTTTTTTGAAAAATTTAACTAAAAACTTCGAAAAATTTCATCTGCAGGGGAAGGGGGGCGACCACCTCTGTTAGCCCCCCCCCCCCCCACTGCTGGCCAAACTTTAACTTATATTCCTCAATCACCCCCGTATTTTTAACCCGAGCATCGATTTTCTTATTTCCCGACTTATTAAGTGACTCACATAAAATACCAAAATACACCCTCCACAAACAACACAACATTTCCTCAATTAAATTAAGAAACCCTAACTCCCCAAATTCAAATAATAAATTTTCCAAATTCATTTGCTTTTCAAATATTGTGTTTAACCAACCGTGCATAATCGCATATGTCTATGACTATGCTAGCATAGTACTAATTACAACAAAAGTGAAATGCGTCACATTAGCATAGTATTTTGTACGCATATCTATTGGTTTCATGATTGTAATTTCATTGTTTTCGGCGATACGTTTAGCTGATTTTTCTGCAGTTTTTGTAATAAGATGTTTTCAGTGGCGATAATTTCAGCTGATTATTAATTTCCCTAATTCAATTAAGTAAATTTATTATTTGAATTTTGAGATTTAGGATTCCTTAATTGAATTGGGGAAATGTTGTGTTGTTTGTGGAGGATGTGTTAGTGTAAATTTAATGAGGGTAGTTTTGGTATTTTACGTAAATCGTCACTTAACAAGTTGGAAAATAAGAAAAACGATGCTCGGGGTAAAAATGCGGGGGTGATTGGGGAATCAGCAAGTCTCATTATAGACGGGATATCCGTCTATAATGAAAGACGGGTCGAATCCCTCTCACAAAGAGGCAAGTGGGAGGCCAAATGGTAACCCACTTGGTTTTCCACTTGCCCTCCCACTTGCCTCTTTGTGAGAGGGATCCGACCCGTCTCTTATTATAGACGGATATGCCCGTCTATAATGAGAATTTGTGTTGGGGAATATACGTTAAAGTTTGGGGGTTAATTGTAAAAACGCAAATATAGGGTGATAATTACTTAAAAAAAATCGCAAATACAGGGTGGTTATTTGTAATTTATCCATAAATATATGCAAAATGTGAAATATGAAATGCTTTAAATATTAAATTTAAAAGATTGTATCATTAATCACTTTTCATACCTATAATATATGCTAAAATACTAAGTTTTATTTTAGAAAATATGGTTCGGGCGGGAAAAATGAGAGTTTCACCTATTATTTTAGTAAATATGGGATTTTATTTTTGAGTGTCTCATTATTTATTTGTTTACCTTTCTATACTAGCAATTTTTTAATGAATAATTTGACTTTTCACATTTATTATTGTCCACTCGTTATTCACTACCTATGACCACATATATTTAAAGTATTCACAATGAATCACCAAACTATTTACCGACTCTAAAAACATATCCACTCAACGAATAAAACTTTAAAATGTTACTCATATACTCCCTCCAATTCATCATAATGATTCCCTTTGAAATGAGCACAATACTTAAGAAAAATGAATAAAGGACAAATGTGGAGTTTGTTGATAGGAGAGAAGGAACATTATAGCGAATTAGAGGGAGTATAACAATTTACTTACTAAATATACTTTTTTCCTCGTAGATATCAAGTTGAAACTATTTAGATCAACACAAAATCTTGTTTACGAGAATTTTATTTATGGGAAAGTTGTTTAAGGTATAAAATCATGCATATTTTTTTAGGAACGTGCTTTTTCACATACAAATTTTACTCTTTCACATACGATTTTTATAATTTTAGCTTTGTTATTTTTTCCATTCTCTTACCCAATTGACTTTTTTTCTCCCTTCCTTCATCTCCCTTCACCACAACACCACCTCTGTTCAGTATCCTTGCTCCGACCAGTTCAATCGCCGACCATGTTGCTCCGGCCGACCTCACCAAAACGTGAAAAGAAAAGAAAAAAGGAAAAGGAAATAAAAGGATGGCAATCCTTGTACAATTCTATGAATATTTGAATGAATGCTTGTACGTTGAACATTTATATGAAAAATGTTAATTAGAACTCAATGATATCAGGTGTTGCCGATGGTCAATGGAATCTCACATCTCTCTCGATACAAATCACGGAGTACCATTCAATCCCATCAAACGCAGCAAACGCACCCTCACATACCACCCTCTAACCACCGCACACCATCCAGAACACCACTGTCCATCACCCAGAATTACAACGTCTTCATTGATAACAATTGATAAACAAGTATACATTAATTTCACAACTTAACAAACCCTAATAATTTTAACAAAACATATTAGTAATTGTTAAACAACAAAATTATTTCACTAATTGGAGAATTATAATCCATTATTTAAGTTTTTAAAATAATTAGATTCAATTTTAGGGAGAAAGGGAAATAGAAGACTTAATTTGTCTAGGTTTATGAAAAGCGTATGATACGGAAATTTAATGAAAAAGTGTATGTGAAAGAGTAAAGTCCGCCTGTGAAAAAGGTAATTCCGTTTTTATTTGTATAAACTGTTTTTTTTTTTTTGGGTGTAAAGGATTATAAGGGAATTATAAAGACAATTTCATTGTTGATGGAATTATAATTTAGAGCATGACTACCACTTTTTACGACACCAACTAAGATAATTGACATCTATTCTATAGATTTGTAGGATTAGTAAGATAAGATGTCTACTGACAGGCGCGTGCCTGAATACTACTTTGGCATTATTATTCAATTTGTTCAGATAACAACGAACTAATACAACTGCCAGCAGTAGTTTAGCTAAGACAGTTAATTGTGTATGTAAACAAGAATAATTAATCAAGTCAAAGCTCAATTATTAAGCAATTAAAGGACATAAAATATTAGGGCATCTCATTTTCAAGTACAAATCCATGACACGGAAGCAAGCCTCGAATCAGATGAAGATACTTATTCAAGTTTTTTTTTTCCTGACAAAGAGATTCTTTTTTTTTAAAGTATATTCTCAAATTATAATTTCAAGTGGTTGAATTTGACCAACCAAATGATAAAGTCACGTCTCTTTAAATCTGTTTGTATCAATAGAAATATAGAATCGACAAGTGTTATCAGGTGAATTAGTACAGAATATTTGCCATTAGTCATGTTGGATTTTTGGTGGGGTGATAATAGATAAGGTTTTGTTTGGGTTTGGTTCGAGTCAATAAGTCTTGCTTATAACCGTTATAAGCTTGTGATGCATTATAAGCCCTCTCCTACTTATTTTCTGATCTAAAAATGATGAGCTTAAGTTATCAATGTCGAAGCTACTAACGAGTTGAGCATAATGTTAGAAGTAAATAATGCACGGAGTAAGAAACGGTGTCCACGACTGTTGCTCTTAAAAGCTGCTCCAGGAAACAGTCTCAGCAACTGTTACTTTCGGTTACTTGGGGTTGTTTTCAGCTTAGACACGAGATATCATAATATTATTATTATTAGTTAAATAAAAGGGTTTCCTGAAAACCTATAGAATAAGTTTTCTATATTATTTAGAAGTATTAGTTTATTATTTCAGAATAATTAGTTTATTTCCTAATTACAGAATAAGAATAAAACAAGGCAATTGTATTAGATTTAGGAAAGTCGAACTCGAGAATAACTGAAAGATACCCGAATCTGAATATATCTTAACCGATAAGAACTGAACTGATTGACAAAAATGAGAAATGTCAATTTTCTAATAAATACATTCATATATTAGGTATTTTATTTCGTAGATTCTTTAACCCATTTATTAATGGTATTATGAATTATTACATTCAAATCGAAAAGAATAAGGTATATTTAAGCGATTTTTTTACCCTCAATTCATGAAAATTATGACCTGAAATGAAATAGGCCGGATCCAAACCGTTACTGGCTCGAAATAGTGCAAACTGATTAAAGTTGTTAACCGAAATGAACTCAGTCGAAGTCGAACAGAAATCGAAATGTTGCTGGAACCTATTTAACCCGATCCGAAACTGAATTGAATGACCCATTTGCCAGGTTTAGGTTCGAGTGAACCAAACTTATTACCTTTATCAATCCATTCATTATAGTCATCAAAACTAAAGTTTGTTAGTATGAGTGATAACAATTTTTGTCTCTTAAACTAGTTAAAGAGTTCTCTTCCTGATTTTTACGGGGAAAAAAACTTAGGACTTGCATTGTTGTCAGAATCCCGATTCGATTCTACGATTTTACGATCTAAAAAAAATGTTTGACAGATCCCAGATCTTACGATTTTATCATGGTTGTAGAATCTTATGATCCTATATATTCATTAGAAAATTTCTTGAGATAGGATATACGATCCTACGATTTTTCGATCCTACGATCCGATATCATAGTAAAAATATTAAGGTTATTTAATGGGAATACTATGAACTATGGGTGCCCTTCTCAAAATACTCTGACCTATTAATTAACTACGACTACTATCAACTATTGCACTCCCTTTCCTAGAACAGAATTGGTCATTTTTTTTACCGATTGGAGCAGGTTAAAAATTATAAGTGGCCCACTTTTTTCCTTTAACAGCAGCACTACAACACCCTCCCAACCACTATCGCTCAATATTTCTCCCATTTACATCATTCTCAACCACCATTCACGACTGACCAGCCGCAACTCATCGCCATCTTCTGACCAGTTCCGATCATCTCGTTCCACATCCCACCATTTTGACGGTTGAGGACCGAAATCGTCGACAATTATCCATAATCACCACTACAATATTTCATTCAAAAGCTACTTAAATTACCAATCTCCAAGGATAATAAAGATAAAGCAAATAATATGCACAACAAATCATCAACTATGAGATTTATAATCCAGGAAAAGCTGTTCCAGTTTAGCAACAGAAAAATGATATGTTAATCTCGCATTTGTTCAATTCAGTGAAGAACTCGATTGAATTAGTAAACGACTGCGAAAATGGGTTTCATAGATGTAGATGATGAGAGAGATTGTAGCAATATGGGTGCTTTGCACTTGTTTGTTGAGTGACGTAAGTTGTGGTGGTTGATAGAGCATAGGTGGAGCGCGTCATGCCTCATTGTCGTCGTCGATGTGCTCCTCCATCAACAATCGATGTAATTTTCCATAACCCTAGATCCCCAAATCAATTTGGGGATAAATTTTAATTTACAGTTTGCTGGGAGGTTTGGGTTAGCATGGTGTTGTTATGATTGTCGTGTGTCTGAATTAGGTGGTCGGAGAGTTCGGGATAGGTGGTTATAGGTGGATGGTGTTGCGGATGGTGTTGGTAATGTGGTGATGATAAAGGTAGGGTGGGTTATGGATGGGTTTGTATAGAAAGAAAGGAAGACTTTACTTGCAAAACAGGTAGTAGGTCACCTACTGTAATGGGAGAAGAGGGAGTCAATAGTTGCTAGTAAGCGTAGTTAATTAATAGGTTATAATATTTTGAGAAGGGCACTCATAGTTTATAGTATTCCCATTAAATAACCCAAAATATTATATAAATTCTTATAAATGACATCGTAAAATCATTCAAAAAAATGACATCGTAAAACCCAAATTTTGGTGAAGTTGTTGAATCATATTCATGCAACGATACTAAAATCATTTATTATCAATCAACTTTCACTGATTGCCAAAATTATTGTGTATTCTAGTTTTATTCTTATTTTTTACCCTAGTTTCTACCAAACCAAAAAACGCCTATCTTATTAATCACAAATTCTCATTGAAGACGGACACTATCCGTCACAAGCTGAAGACGGATAGTGTCTCTCTCACAAAATGCAAATGGATAGTGTAACACCCCCATTCTACCAAGGAGCCTTAACAAGACCTTCCCCAGCAGATAAGGGTGTTACCATCTCGCACTAGTAGAAAACCCCCTACAGTGGCGGTTCTAAATTACCTTTTGTGGCGGTTTTAAGAGATTTAGGGTCCGTCGTATATCGCGGCGTCGTATAAACTTTACGACGGTTGTTCTAAGTTCTGAACCGCCACCATAGGTTATATATAGTGGCGGTTTTAAGTTTAAACCGCCGCTATAACTTATCTCTATTCTGGCGTTTTAACTTAGAACCGCCACCATACCTTATATATTGTTATAGATCTAATTTCGAACCGCCACCATAGCTTATCTATTGTGGTGGTTCTAACTTAAGAATCGCCATAATAGGCAAAACCTATAGTGGCGTTTCTAACTTGAGAACCGCCACCATAAATAGGTATATTTTTTTTAAAAAAAAATTGCTACCTAAATTTCTTCAGAAACATCCTATAAATTTGACAAAAATTTTGATATCGAAATGAATAAACAATACTTACACAAGAATGCAACCAATTACCAAAAACCTCTCATATCATCGGTGTGGCAAACGTTATACATCTAAATGTATAAATAATCACTAGATCTTGAATTGAACAATTAAAAGATATGTATGTACCCTACAAGCTACACCCACTTAGCAAAAAAAAGAATCCGCAGCCTACAATTGCTGAAATAATGCAGACGACACAGTAGCAACATGACGAAGGCGACATGCATCATCAGACAATATAGGGTTGAATCAAACAACAGTCGATAGTTGATGGTTGCTTTGTAGACAACAACCTGCATCATAGTACAACACTGTAAGAAGCACTGCAGTCAAGACTCGACAACACGACTCGACAACAGTTCCATGGTATAGGAAAATTATACCTTAATTAAGCTAAAAGAGGGTAAAAAAAGAGAGGCCAGAAGTTGAGAACTTAACTCATGACATAGTTCAGCTTGCGTATCATTTTCTTCATGCACCATATTACTTGGTTTACTTTGCTTTATGCCTAAATTATCAAAGCACGAAATGAATTAATGTTCTAACTTTATAAAAATGTTTTAGCAAATATATACACACTAATGAAATATGTACATTAGGTGAGTAGGTCAGCAGCATACTAATGTTCTTGAGATGCTTTTCACGATTTTTCGAAGAACTGCAATTCTAGTCCTGACAAGACAAAGCAAGATAGTATACAACATTATCTCCAAGACAAAATAATTAAAGTCGACACTAAGCAAACTAGTTAAAGTCACACTAAGCAAACTTTTTGTTGCTTATGGGTTCAAGCCTTAGATATGATGGAAACACATATTCCACATTTTGATACGAATTTCTACTTAAGTGGAATAAAAGGAGTGTAAATGAGCAATTGATTCTTCCAATTTCCTCTTAAAACAAAATTAAAGTCTCACCCGCATAGGAAATCTATGGTAAAATATACATCAGTATGCTCCATTTCACAGTTAAAACAAAGTTAAAATATCATCTAAATAATGGAATACAACACAGGACAATTTAGTTTTAGGACGATCTAACAGTTACTTGTTTGATGGGATCAAAGAGTAATCCTTTAAAATTATTCTATTTGAGAAATGAAAAGAAATAGAAAGAACAAGATGGAGAAGATTTATACTCTATATGGAGTATCATAATTACTTGGTTATAACGGCCATAATTAACAAGACCAAAAAGATTGTCAGCAACCCAACTTTGGTAACACTATGTCAAAGCGTTATATCAACCCATAGATGGTTTGATGCAAAGCTGGTGATTGGCCAACAGACTAACAAAAAAAAGATTAAACACGTGGAGTGCATTTGAGCTTAACAGAATTTCGACACACCACAAAATAGCCTTAAATCATGTTGAAAACAACAATGTCGTAGCTCTGCTCTGATCAACATAATCATTGATGAGGTCAGCAGTCAAATAAACCTCAATCACATTATCCACAGAAACCTGGTCATCAAACTTTTAAGCTTCTGAATATCATAGCCAACTGGAGCTAGTTTGGCTGCCACATATACAAAGACAGTCATATAAATAAGCATTATTTGATTCCTATAGTATATTAATATATTGCTAAACTTTGCAAACATCTGTTAGATACAATCATACAAATAAGCATTATTTGATTTCGATATTGAAGCTATATTGTGTTTATAAAGAAAAAGGTACTTACAGCAGAAAAACTTTCGTTGAAGACCTCCAGACAGCCTGTATAATTCATGAAGGTGACCTGTAACCAAAAATATAATCTGAATTTGAATTTTAACAAGCATCCACATAGCAAATGACATCCGCTTATGACAGCAACCACGCTATTCTTAACCCGGATTAAATTGAGTACCTTATCTCTCATAGGGAACTCCTCAAAATCAAATATACGAGCTATCTTGATGCTTCTAATCACACTTCGACCGGCATTGACATTAAGTCAAACTATGCACAAGATAACATTACTAAGTAGAAGATATCAACAATTACAAGACCCGAATTTTTCAAGTTAAACAAGTGGTTCACCCTAAATCAAAACCCGAATTCATCCAAATTAGGGTTTCACCTTCCCCCAAAAATTCAATAATTTCATCAAATCACAATCAATAATTAAGCAAAAAATAACATTAATGATAATAAATCAAATCAGTAACGAAATCAACAACGAAATTGAAAAAAAAGGGACGGAGAAGAAAGAAACCTGTTGAAAATCGGGAGGAACGCTGCCAAGGAAGATGAATTTCGGTCGTTGACGCAAACGGAGAGTAAACGTTGTGGTGGTCGATGCTGATGGAGAAGTAAACAACGGTAGTCGAGAGAGTTAGGGTTTAGAGGGTGCGACTGATAGAGAAGCTGGAGGAGTTATAATGAATTAGTTATACGGAGATGAAGAGTAATGCCATTAATTATGTGAATACAAAAGGGTTTTTAGTATCTTTAGCGTCAAGTTTTAATTACAACCGCCACAAACACATACGCTGGCGTTTTATTTTTAAAATGTTGATCAGTTATCATTATCTTTAGTATCATTAATAACGTCGGTTGTTAATAAAAACCGCCATAAAAGATTTATGGTGGCGTTTTTAATTTGAAACCGCCATAAAAAGGTTCTATTATTACGTCGGTCCTTAATTTAAACCGCCACAATAAACTTCCTTCACCATAAAAATTAAGTTCCCGCCTTTATTTTGTGCCTTTTGCGTCGGTTTTGTTAGAACCACCACGATAACTGTGTCACGATAGGGGTTTTTTCTACTAGTGTCGGTTGCCCGAGGAATAGTAAATATCAAACGTCAATAGAAGAACATTTAAGTTTATTACAAGTTACTCAACAAAACAAAAGATACAACTGATGACTTCTATCAACTACGTGAAACTATCTTTGCCATGACTCGTGGTAGACTCGTCCCTCCAAAGCACCCAGCTAAACTCCACATATCAACCTGCTAAGACCGATTGCTCACCATAATGGATCACGACAGACACAACACAAGAAAAAAACACAAACAACACCACACAAGGTCAGTAACTGAAGAAACACACAACGCTAGATACAACAAACATACACCCAACACCTCCTCCAATCACCAACACTCCTCTAACTACCTGAAGGTCAAGTCCTGCCAGATTACGGCCGCAACCAGTAATCCTCACCGCCAGTGGGGGACCGCGGCCATTCCCACCTAAGCCCCGCTCATCAATACCGAGCGTAAACCCATGTTCCTTAATGTCACATCCCCTTTGTGGCGGGTTCCACAAAGGGCGAATCAAAGGCGGGAAGCCACTCCCACAAGTGACTTCACTCAGTCGAGGACGCACCACACGAACCAGAGACAAGCATACAACCGCCAACTACGATCAATCTACACTACCAACAACCATACCAAAATCAAGTAGACAATACAATCGACATACTAGACAACCAACAGTACTGAGTAGGAAGACCTACCTGTAACAATCCGCAGCAATACCGCATACGACCATAAGACGACAAGCAGACACCATAACCACCTATTACAATAGTATAACAACCCTATTACTACTACCACAGCCATAACCAAACTAAGGAAGACGATGATGATGATGATGATGATGATGATGATGATGATGATAACATACCTATAGATAGCGTTCCGGCGACAAGATTGCGACCTGACTCATGCTTCCCATCCCCATGGTGTCTCAACTCACAAAGGCTCCAAAATGATGAATATAGGTGAAGGAGATAGGAGTGACGACAGTTAGGTTTAGGAGAAATAAAATGAAATGATTTTGGTTTCACGATTCCACGATTTATATTTTACCGTACTCCAGTTACTCGATCGAGTATGGGACTTACTCGATGGAGTGGCCTCTACTCGATCGAATCACTGAGCTCCTCGATCGAGTAGCCCTCGCTAGATCGAGCTTCCTAAACTCAAAGGGTTACTATGTCATAATATTAAACTCGTAAGGCTTCCAAAGGTCTAGACATGTGTCTAAGGTCAGTCAGCGACGGTCAACGAGTCCCTAAAAGGACGGGTATTACAGTCTTCCCCCCTTAAAAAGAACTTCGTCCCTGAAGTTCAACTCATCGACCCCCACAACTCAAGATGTGACATGAACTAAGGTAACTGACAACAACTGATCCCGACAAGAACAAACACAACCATTCCCCTATACCACCCATCTGTTTACGCCCACTACTCATCATCATCATCATCTACCTCTGCGAACATGATCATCAGATATAACTTCCTACCTAGTCATCAACCATGTACTACACACAAAAGGACATACTATCACAACTGTTACTTAATAACCGAATTTTAACACTGCACAATTCCATACACCATACGTATCATACTCATCTGGCACAAGTATTCTATTTACTCATCCAACCATTAATCATTAATAACAATTAATCACTAATCACCAATGTATAGTAAATTATCAGTCACTTATACAATAATAGATTGACATTCATTTAAATCATGCATACACAACATTTATTTCACCTCAATCAAGCAATTCAATTTACTTAACAAATTTCACTTAACCACTACGTGGATTACTTCACATAACCAAAGTTTAACTTTTAAGCAAACAAAATGGTTAAGCAACCAAAATGGAGTACAAAAACATGGTGAACTTTCACCAACAATCTACTGGGACATGATATTTTTGTCAATTTTGTCATTTTTATCCTCATGCGACGTTACTCTTCCCCTCTTAAAAGGAACTTCGTCTCTGAAGTTCACCTTCAAGACGAGTTGCAAATACCACACGAAATGATAACTCCACACAATCTTGACATTACGAAATAATTTAACATACGCCGAGACCAACAATTATCATACACTACAAGAAAAACTAAAACAGGCGACCGAAATTTGGCGACTGAAGTTGGTAGTCGCCAAATTGGCGACTGATTAACAAATTAGCGACTGAATTCAGTTGCCAATTTGGCGACTGCTTTTTTTAAAAAGGGGAATCTAATTTGGCGACCGATAATCAAATTTGGCGACTGATTTAAAAGTAGTCGCCAAATTGGCGACTGAATTTCAGTCGCCAAATGGCTTTTCAGTCGCCAAATTTTTTTATAGAAAAACGGAACTCCTCTCTTCTGCTTTACTCTTTCGAAACAAAAAAAAAAAAAGAAGAGAGGAAAGCAGCGGGCGAAACAGGCGACGACAACAACCACACAACCACACCACCACTTCCACCACCGTGACCACCGTTCTCATTGCCTCCATCACTCTCTTTAATTAGGTTAGTTTTTTTTTGTTTAATTTCAGTTTAATTTGTTAGATTAATTTGTAGTTAGTTTGATTAATTTGTGGTTAGTTTGTTAGATTTATTTGTAGTTAGTATGTTAGATTAATTTGTAGTTAGATTTAGTTTAATTTGTGTTTGAATTAAAAGGGAATGATTAAGGGGGTTTGTGTTTAGGTTTAGGGTTATGGGTGGGGGTTTGGTCGGCCGTGGGTGGCGGTGGGGGAAGGGTGGCGGTGGGGGAAGGGTGGCGGTGGTCCGTCTCATTATTATTATTATTAGTATTAGTATTAGTATTATTATTAGTATTAGTATTAGTATTATTATTAGTATTAGTATTATTATTATTATTGTATTATTATTAGTATTAGTATTATTATTATTATTATTAGTATTATTATTATTATTGTTATTATTTTTTTTATTATAAAATGCGCGCAGCTTTCATTATAATAAAAATAAAAGGTTTACATGAAATTGGTGGGGAGCCGAGAGACAATCTGGGCTCCCACACCCTTAGCAATAGTAAAGCTAATACGAGTAAAAATGTAAGCGGCTACCCGAGCCCCAGCATCCTGAGATACCGAGAATTTCTGGATCCGCTTGAGCAAGGCAACAACATCCGAACTCAACTCCCCGAGCGAAGAGAAAGAGAAAGGTAGGAAACCATAACCCGCTACCGCGCACAAATCCCCATACTTAGCACACTTCCGCGAGCGAAAGATCGGCGACAACCCGGCCCGCACAAAATCGCCAACCCGATCCCGAGTCAAAGGTGAAGAACCTGTCAGGTCGACGCACACATCACGCCCCCTGTCCCAAGAATAAAGCAATAAATCCGCAGGACGAAGAGAGCCACCATGCCCATCAACCAAACCGATATCAACCTCCTTCCCCGCGATATATACGGATCTATAGCGGATGTCGAAGAGAGTGTCCCGGACAAGGGTTATGCCGATGTTTAACGCCCACGATGCCAGTACAAGAAACAGCGTGGTCCCCAAAAACATCCCCAAAGAAAAAACCCGAGAGCAAGCGGACGGGGCCTAGATACCGAGAATAACGGAACACCCGGACGATACCCCAAAGACACTACGGTAGGTCCTCCCGTTCATAGTCTGACCCAACCCCGAGATAGGAACCGCACGCAACCAATCGGAGGAGTGAGAACCTGCTGAGACTGCCATAGAGCGATCTGGCGAGGTGTCAAAGAAAAAACAGACTCTGAGGCGGTAGCAACCGTCGTGAAATAAATATCTGCCAATTTCTTCATAAGTTTGGGGGCAGCAATTTCACTAGGGCGACCTAATATATCGAACCCGTAGTCGCAAAAACACCCGTGCGGCATCATCAAAAGCGGGGCCGCGGCTACAACACGAGAAGGGCCGAGGAGCTTAGCCTGCAAACCAGCAGACTGCAAGCGGGACGCAATAAAAGCATAGAACAAAACATCGTCGGCCGCATAAACACCAAGGCCACCTAGATGAAAAGGGAATGTAGCAAGGCGCCACTACCAATCCCCAAAACCCGGCCCTGACGCGGTGACAATACGTTCCAAGCTAGAACGCAAAGCGGCATCAAAAGGAAGATGGACAGACCCAAAAACACTAGGGGAGCAAGTACGAAGAGAGAAGTAGAGCTTAGATATACCAGTACAAGCTCGAAGAAGAAGCAACTCACACTGCGGGTCCTCAATCCTCGCAACCAAGTCCATCAGCTCAATGGTCTTAGTTACTCTCGTCGCCACAATCTCACCGCTAAAACCAGGACAAGTCTTGTGAGTCCTCCCAATCTCGTAACACCGCGCAATGGCCGAGAAATAGAAGTGGGGAAAACCCCCGGAAGCCGGCTCCGTGGATCCTCAACAGGCCAAAAGACCTCCGTCTTGGAGACATTAAGGTGTAAACCAAAACAAGGGCCATCCAACCTAATCAAGTCCAACACCTTCCCCACCTCCAAAGTATCTCCCACAATGGTGCCATCATCTAAGTACCATGCCTGCAAAGTGAGGTCAAAAGTGTCCCGGATCTTGCAAACCAAGGGATGCAAAACCAACGCGAAAAGCAAAGGCCCCAATGGATCACCCCGCTGAACACCCCGACAAGACCACAGACCACAAGCGGTGCTCCCCATAAAAAAGGCGGGCCGGGCTGGAATAACAAAACTCCACCCAACGGGAGAGAGCCGGGCACCGACGGCGGACCTTCTGAAGCATGGTCGAACGGTCAACAAGGTTGAACGCATTCTGGAAATCAACCAGCAACATGGAAAGCCCCACCTGTTCCCCCGAGCCTCAATGAGCCGGTTCAAGGCATGCAAGATAGCCTCTCCTCCACCGGACACACCCACCCCGAACTGAAGCCCATCAAAATAAGAAGATAAAGACGGGCCAACCATAGAAGCACCAACCTTAGAGACAAGCCGTCTCCAAACCGTACCGACAATGAATAGACGAACTCCACCACCCAGTTTAACGAGTGGTGTGAGAGGAGCGCTGGCAATGTACTCACCCAGAGGAAGAGGGCACCGACCCTCAAGAAAAAGATTAACCACCCTAGTAATAGAAGTGATCAAATCATCGGAGATAGCCACAAAGCGCCGCCACTCAAACATCCATAAGGTGTCAAGGGCACGAAAACCATCCCTCCCACAAGAAGTACCACGAGGGAAGCTCCGAATCATATCCAAGACCACCGCGGAAGAGGCAACCAGAGGATGATGATCCCCCGACAGAGGAGGCAATGAAGGAGGCGGGCGACAGGATGCTTCTCACGCGGGGCCACGAGAGTGGCATCGGAGTAGGGGGCGACCCCGAGAGGAAGAAAGCACTCGTACTGGCGCAGTATAATGGCCATCTGATATCTTCCGCCGGCATTGGCGGAGGTTAAGGTCACTCAAATCGAGATCCTCATCCACAGAAAAAGAAGAAGGACCCTCATCAAAGCACTCCTGTAACAACTGCAAACCCCCCCCAGGCGTCCCCCAAGCAAGAATAACCCTGGCAATACTCTCCTCCTGATGCTGACGCCGAATAGCAGTCCGACACTCATGATTACTCCGAGGAGCGAAAGTCTGAGCAAACAAAGAGGTAAAGCAAGCAAACGAACCCAGCGGGAGAGATCACAAGGGGCATCAAACACCGCATCCAAGGCCCCTTTCAAAGCCCGAGCAAACCCAAGACGGCACTTAGGAGGAATAGATTTCACAGTGCGAAGGCCCAAAGACAGCAAACGATCCAACGAAGATATAGACCACTGAACGAGCTCCCCACTATCATCAGAAGAAACCGAAGTAGAAGGAGCCAAAGGTCTCGGAATACCATAAATATGGAAGGTGTAAATGCCATCAACACACCCCGGATGCTCCACAATATCACCCCGATTATGCCGACATCTAGCACCAAGAGTATGGGTCATAAAACACACCCCACACAACCAGAACCCCATCCGTCTCAAAGAACTCTCGGCATTGGAATAAACAGTCAAACTATCAGAAAGAGTCTGCCGCGTAAGGTCCAACGCCCCGTCATGACAATGTCGGTCCTGCAAATGTTTCTTCCAAGCTGCCTTTGTAAGGCCCTTACCGAAACCATCCCGACACCCATGAAGACCCGAAAAAGGACAATGGTACCTCACAAGCTCAGGCATGAAAGGACACACCACCAACCTGCAAGAAAAACTATAGAGCCACCAAGCAACCACCTGAGCGGAAACCACTTAACAGACAAACACTCAAGCAGGAAAGAGCTCCAAAAATAATGTACCCGCTGCTACTAGCAACCAAATGGGCAGCCACGCTGACCACCAATACACCACGTAGGTTATCAATAATCAACGTAACGAAAACCAACACGGCCACAAAGGAAACCGAGAAGGAACCCAAACTCCAACACAACCGTATCCTGTATCACCCACACAACAACCCAGCAGCAGCTAGAGGTGGCCGGTGACCGGAGAACAAAGAGCAGCAACAAACAGCAGCACGGGAAGAAGAAAAGAGAAGAAACGCAAAAAAGAAAAACCCTACGGTGAAAGCAGAGAAACTCACCGGAGAGAGGGAGGGCAAAGGCAGCGCCGTCAACCACCACAGCAATGGCGGGTGACTTGAGGTCGGATTGCCAAAGGGTGGTGGCGCCATTCGAAGCCGTCGCAGAACAGGCGACAAAGACGAACGCGAAAACGCTGCACAGAAAATCCCACACAAACAGCGAGAACCACCGCAAGAACCACCAACAATGAAACCGTCTTTTGCATTAATGGAAATAGCTAAGTGGAACCGTCTTTTGGATTAAGAGAAATTATCTATTAGCTAAGTAGAACCTTCTTTAGGACTTGATTTTGATAAATTTAGTTTGATAATTCATGTTATTGATGAATTGAGGTAGAATAACCTTGTTATTTTTGTTTTTCTTTTCTCTTTTCAGGGTTGTCACCGCGCTGCTAGGCACCACCGTACGCGGTAGCTGTTGCTTCTTGTTTTCTTTTCATTTTTACTTTTACTTGATTAGGTAACCTCCTCTTACCAGTTACTTTTTAAATTTACTAATTTTAGTTCAAATTATGTTACGGACTTTAGGATAGAAGCCTTTACTATGTGGTTGAATTGGGCTATTGATTGACTTAATTAATTTAGTACTTTATTGTGTTGTTGTTTGATTTGATGTTGACTTAGTACCCGTTCAAGAATTACTCATTAGGAGTAATTCTTGAATAGTCCCCATTTTGGGATCTGTCTTTGTGCGTTCAAGTCATTTAGGTAGTAAACACGTACTTGTGATTTATTAATGAGGAATGAGTTTGGTGGCGATCCCTTTAATGTTCTCCGAATACATGTATATGTGTATTTGGAGAACTGAAGGGAATTGCTGCCGAATTTTTTCCTCATTAATAAATTACAAGTGTGTTTGCTAGTGACTTGAAACGTACATTGACGGGTTTAGGTTGGAATGATAAGGACCCCATTCGAAGATGGATTACTTATTGACAATATTTATATATTGTTTTCATATGTTTATTGTATAATGTGGAGTATAATGTTTAAATTTTGTATGTAATATTATTGTTATTTTTTAAAAATGTTTAAATTACTTTGGGGTCTTCTTTAGATTAAAATGAAGAGATTGGAACGTTCATGGATGTATGAAGGAAGATTAGACCATTCCAATAAGAAAAGACGTCCTACCGCTAGATTTATAAAGGGTGTTAGCGAGTTTATTGAATTTGCTAAACAACAAGATGAATATGACTTGGTAGACAAAAAACTTAGGTGCCCTTGTGCCAAATGCAAAAACCTGAAATACCAGCTTGACATTGTAGTAGAAGAACATCTCATTATAAACGGGTTTAAACCAAATTATTACAATTGGATTTCACATGGGGAAGCATATTCTCCAATTCATGAACAAACTCACACCCAACAAATACAAAATGATGAGAACCCATATAGAGAGATGGTTGTTGATGCTATGGATTCCACTATTATTAATAGTGATGACCATACAACTATTTCTGAAGAACAACCGCCACACCCACAAGCAAAAGCCTTTCTTGACATGTTAAAAGCCTCAGAAAAACCCTTGTATGAAGGAAGCAGAATGACATTGTTACAAGCCGCTTCTAGGCTAATTACCTTGAAGTGTGAGTTCAATATGCCATTTGTTGTTGTTGATGGCATTGCCTCGTTACTTGAGGAATCTTTCCCGATGATAATATCATGACCCGAAGTTTCTATACTACCAAAAAAGTAGTTAAAGGTCTTCAATTACCGCATGAAAAGATTGATGCATGTCCCGAAGGATGTATGCTATTTTGGAAAGATGATGCTTTGCTTGACAAATGTAAAAATTGTGGGGCGAGATAGATATGAGACAAGTGAAGGAGATACGATTTTGGTGTTGAAAAAGGCAACGGTAGTAAGAGGGCCAAAAAGAGTAAGAAACCAATAGCATGTAACCAATTGTTTTACTTTCCTCTCGCACCAAGACTTCAAAGAATCTATGCCACCAAAAACATTGCCGAACAAATGAGATGACACAAAGAAAACCCACGTGCTCCAGGGAAGATGAGTCATCCTAGTGATGGGGAAGAATGGAAACGATTTGATCGGATGTATCCCGATTTTGCCAAGGAACCCCGAATGATACGACTTGGCTTGTGTGCGGATGGATTTGATCCTTTCGGTAATTTTGGGAGGAAGTATTCTTGTTGGCCCGTTATGGTCACACCATACAATTTACCACCTTGGTTATGTATGAAAAGACCATTTATCTTCTTGTCACTTATTGTTCCCGGACCAAAAAGCCCGAAACGTAATTTGGATGTTTATTTACAACCATTGGTGGAGGAGTTGAAATATTTGTGGGAAGTTGGGGTGGAAACTTATGATGTGTCTAAAAAACAAAATTTTCAACTTAAAGCTTCCCTTTTGTGGACAATAAATGATTTTCCCGCCTATGGTATGCTATCTAGGTGGTCTACACAAGGACAAAAAGCATGTCCTTGTTGCATGGAGGAAAGTAAAGCATTTTGGCTTCCCAATAGCAAGAAAATAAGCTGGTTTGATTGTCATAGATGCTTCTTACGAGAGGGAAATCCACATAGGAAGAACAAGAAAGCTTTCACAAAAGGTAAAGAGGTGCTTGATGCCCCTCCGAAACGAGTGCCTGGGGATGAGATATGGAAGACGGTATGTGATTTACCATCCCCTATTGATGGTACCGAGGAAGAATTTAAAGAATTGAAAAAGCAGAAAAACGGTTGGTTTAAAAGAAGCATTCTTTGGGACCTTCCTTATTGGAAGACAATGTTGATAAGACATAATTTGGATGTAATGCACATAGAAAAGAATTTCTTTGAGCAACTAATTGACATGATCATGGATGTAGAAGGTGAAAAATGTGATAGCATTGCTTCTAGAAAAGATTTGCAGAAATTTTGTCATCGTCCCAAATTACACATTCGCGGCGACAGGTCTAAGCCAACATCCATTTTCACTCTCGACAAAGCTAAGAGAAAAGTATTGTGTGAGTGGTTACAAAATTTGAAGTTTTCTGATGGGTATGCATCAGATTTTAGTCGATGTGTTGATCTTAAGAAGTCAAGTTGCAAGGCTTGAAAAGTCATGATTGTCATGTATTCATGGAGCGATTATTACCCGTTGCTTTGAAACACCTCGTGCCGACAAACGTTTGGAATGCAATTGTTGAGATTAGTCAATTCTTCCGAGATTTATGTGCCTCTTCAATATGTGTTGATGACATGATTCGTCTAGAAGAGCAAATACCACAGATATTGTGTAAGCTTGAAATGATCTTTCCTCCTGCATTTTTTAACTCCGTGGAGCATCTACCGGTTCATTTGCCATATGAAGCCAAAGTTGGGGGACCCGTCCAATATAGGTGGATGTATCCATTTGAAAGGTAATTAAGATAATGTATCTACTTTTAAATTAAAATTAATAATAATAACTAATCTATTTATTATATGTTAACTTTATTATTAATAAAACTCATCATTAACTTTTATAGGTTTCTTAATCATTTGAAGAAAAAAATTGGTAATAAAGCTAGGGTGGAAGGTTCTATATGCAATGCTTATTTAACGGAAGAGATTGCAAACTTTTGTTCTCTTTACTTTGAAAAACATATAGAAACCAAAGCAAAAAACTTGAATGTTGAGAAACCGGATGAAGTAGACGGAAGTTTACCCGAATTTTTTCAAACTCAAGATGATGAAGGGTGTTCATCAAAGGGGCAAACACGATATTTGGATGATAAGGAGTATAATCGTGCCCACCTTTACGTGCTATATAATTGTGACCTCTTGGAGCCATACGAAACACGCTTTGTTAATGATTTCATTCTGAGGAATCCTAATATAAGTAAGGATGATGTTTGGGACAAACATGAGGACCAATTTCCATCATGGTTTCAGAAACATGTAATTGAGTTGAATATTCAAGATGATTTGATATAGAAGTTTGGCTTTTGGTCCTTCAAAAATGGTAAGAACGTGGAATCGATACTCGGTTAATGGGTTTAATTTTCAAACATTCAACCACGGTAAAGGTAAGGCTAGGTGCAATTGGGGGGTTACTATTTCTTCTCTTGATGACAACGAATACTATGGTATAGTTGAAGATATCTTTGAAATTAGTTATAGTGGACGTGACCGAGCTTATAAAACTGTCTTATTCAAGGTTGACTGGAAGGATAACTCGTGGCTGGAATGAGAGTACATGAACAATACAAGCTTGTAGAAGTGAATCGTACTAGAACATACTCTAAGTATGATCCATTTATACTTGCACATCAGGCTCATCAAGTGTATTTTGCTACTTATCCAAGCACAACAAATGATAGAAATCAAAATGCGTGGTGTGCAATCTTTAAGACAAAGGCACGGTCACAAGTTGATACAACTTTTTTCCAAGAAGAAAACGTTTCAAATGAAACGCTTTTGTCTCCACCCGATGAAATCAACTATGAGCATGAGAATAAAGATGGTGAAGACATGGAAGAGGAAGAATTTTATGATGTGGAAGAGAGACTCTAGGGGAGGAGGATGAGGCGGAGGAGGAGGAGGAGAGAAGGGAAGAAGAGGAGGAGAGGAGGGGGAAGATGAGGTGAGGAGGAGAAGGGAGGAGGAGAAAAGGAGGAAGGACGAGGGGTTTGGAGATGAAGATGATTATGATGATGATGATGACGATGATGACGATGAGGAAGAGGATGAGGATGAGGACGAGGGGTTTGAAGATGAAGATGATTAAATTGGTATAATTTTGTATTCCTCAAGAGTAAATTATTAAAATTTAGAAGTCTGTATAATTTTCATTTATCATTATTTGTGTTAATTTTTATTTGTATTATCGCGATGGCCGGAGCAGTCGAGGTAGGAAGCGTGGAGGCGGCTCAAGAGGAGGACAGAGTCGCGTCCGGAGCGGAGGAGGAGTTTGTGCGGGAGGATCTCGATGCGAGAGACAGACGGTGACGGTGAGGAGACGACGCTACCGACGAGCCACGGGTGCCGATCGGTACACTTTGGATCATAAGATGATTCTTGAGCCGGCGGGATTATGGTAAGTTTTATTCTTTATTAGTCTACTATTTTGTTTTTTTTTTTTTTTTTTTTTTTTTAAATAATAATTGTTTGTAATTTTACATGTTCAAAATAAATGCAGGTTTATGGACGATTGCGTGGTACGAGGTGTCACGAAAAGCACGAAGACTAATTTCGTGGGTCCAATTCCTACATCGTGGACACAAGCTTCTCAAGCACAAAGAGAGGCGTGGTTCAATAACTTTCGGGTATATATTTTCCGTAATTCTTTGTTTTAATAACCAAGGTTATACTTTTATAAATACTAATATGAAATTTTGTCGCTTTTTTTTTTGTAGCAAGCATTTGCTTGGTCACCGTCTCAAGAACAGAATGTCCGTATCAGGTACAATGACGTCGGTACTCGACGATATCGGGACGTGATTTGGAAGGTAGTTAGGCGCCCAAAGGAACCAGACCACATGAAAGGTATTTAATTAACTTGTTTTGTTATTTGTATTAATTAGTATATACTCTCTTATATTATAAATAATATCAGTAACTTATTAGTTATGATTTCATATGTGTAATTGCAGGTGACAAGTATGAAGGCTTAATAAAGCATACCAAAACTGAAGCTTTTCAGAAGAAGTCTAAGCAAGCATCCCTCAACAAAAGAGGAGGAAAGGAAGACGCCGTGAACGAGCCTACTCATTACGCGGGTTCACGATCGTTCTGGAATCGTATGTTGGGGGTAAGTTTGTCTATTACTTCACACTTTTTTTTTGTTTTCAATGTAACATGTTTATTTTATGTTAGATTTTTTGTTGATTTTCTAACATGTATGTTTTATTTCTCATTCAGAGAGGAAAGAAGAAGTCACGATATTGCGACGGTGCAGCTTTTACTGACACGCATTCCAGGGTTGACCACAAAGGGGTTAGAACTTGGACTAAGCCAAAAGACAAGCAATTATATGTAAGTTTCCGTAACACTTAATTTTTGTTAATTTATTCTCTTTTAAAATGTCGTATATAAGGTGGTTACCATATTAACTTACAACCATTTGTTTAATATTGTAGGAAGCATTTGAATAAGAAAAAGCCGCCAATCCAGAAACTCCGGATAATGACATATGGTATAAGTTGGTGGATGGCTTCAAGAAAGGGCACGTGTTTGGTACCGGAAGTTCAACACCGGCTTTCTATGAGAAAACGCGTAGGAGATCGACTTCAACAATTCCCAAGAACACGTATCAACCGGAATTATTAGTCAACTTCAAGGTCAAATAAGAGAGCGTGATGAACGTGATGCCAAACGTGATGAAGAATTGCGCCAAATGAAGGAAAGAATGGCAATGTTTGAGACTTGGTGGCAAGGTTGTAACCCCGGACCTGGACCCAACTACGATCCAAATGATCCGCATGGTCCAAATGGGGGGAGTGGAGCCGGTGTTGGCTTCCAAGTAAGATGATTTTAGCATGTAAGCTTGTAAAACTTGAACACTTTAGACTTGAACATTTAGAATAGCTTAGCTTGTAAAACTTTCATTTTCAATATATGAAATGAAGTTTGAGAAATTGGGAGGTGTTGGGTTGAAATGTATGGTGTTGTGTGTGTTGAAATTTGGGATGTATGGTGTTGTGGAACATCGGTTTGTATGCAGGTTGTAAATATTTAGTTAGCAATGAAAACGAAAAAAACCACCAAAACTTACAGTAGCTTTGGCGACTGATTTGTGATTTGGCGACTGCAAGTCGATGCCAATTTGGCGACGATTGAAGGTAGTCGCCAATTTGGCGACTGAATAGCAGTCGCCAAATCACAAATCAGTCGCCAAATTGGCTCAGCCAAACTGGCTACGTCACCCAAAAAAGGCGACTAAAATGGCATTTGGCGACTGCTATTCAGTCGCCAATTTGGCGACTACCTTTTAATCAGTCGCCAATTTGGCGACTACCCTATCGATCGCCATTTTTGGCATTTGGCGATCGATTTGGCGATCGCCAAATTTGGCGACCGACTTTAGTCGCCAAAGCTAGAAAAAGGCGACTAAGGTCCGCGACGACTTTTGCGATCAATTGATCGCCAAATTGATTTTGGCGATTTTCATCGCAAAATCAATCGCTGTTTAATTCTTTTTGTAGTGATAGTACCTCATTGACATTACTTAGATAATATGTATACATGTGTGTATACTTTGAGAAAACATTCGAGAAACAAGTTCATAAAACACAGTGCCATCAACCAAAGGTATGTGAAAGTTACTTACCTGTTTTGGAACATGACTACTCAACATATTTCCATCTCGAAATTATCATTTACGACGATATAACTCAACTACCGTTTGGGAAGGTTAGCCATTTGTTAAGAATATGGTATCACATGAAACTAACATAAACCACCTTGATAACACATGCAATCGTAAGAAGAATATAAAAGCATGATTAACAAACACGACCCAAGGTGTGAGCAATCAGTCTCTCCCACAAGTCTAAGAGAACGGAGTATTCAACAGGGGGCACTCGATCGAGTTAGAAATAGGCTACTCGATCGAGTGAGGCGTACTTGATCGAGTACCTTAAGGTTAGTACACTGCCTAGGTCATACACATCAGGTACTCGATCGAGTATAGGGCACTCGATCGAGTATCCACTGGTCAGGTCACCCTCCAACGCCAACAGGAAGTGAAGAAATCATAGCCAAACTCCGGGGTTTCACTCCGACGTCATACACCTGCATTACGAGTCCAGATAATTCGATGAAATACGGCCTTATGGCCAGTTACAAACCACAAATAAATCCAATGTATGAAGAAATAAAAGAAACAAGTATCACAAGTCTACAAGACAACAACAGTAAGAAGCAATCACTCGAGGTCGCCACCTCGATCCTCCTCCATCTCCTCATCTCCTCCTCCTCCACCAGATGTGCCAGCTCCAGATGTGCCTCCTCTCGCGGTTAGCTTCTGTACCTGAGTCTTCTTCTGCTCTCCATGGCGCTAGACATCTGTAAGGATAGCTCTTCGGAACTCCCCACGTGGCCTAATCCACTCCGTAGGAGTGAAAGACTCCAATATCGTTCCCGACACCTCGCCACCAAACTGGTTGGGCCAGGTTGGTCCCAATGCCCTGCATGTATGCCATCTCATGAAGGTTTTAGAGCACTAAGGTGTTGAAGACCCTCTTTGTGAGCTCACTCACCTGCATCTCGAGGCCAAAAGAGGAAGGGTAACTCGGGTACTGGTACCGGGGTGGCACGGGCTTTACTGGATGAGTCTCACCAACTCTCTCTCTCACCCATCTGGGACCTCTCCCCACCCTAGGTGCCTGGTCCTCAGGTCTAGCCTGGTCTCCCCTGGTCGGCTCCGACATCACCTCCAAAAGACCCTCATATATCAGGTAGTACTGTCGGTTACGGGCGGCCTCATCGTCATCTGAGTCCGATGCGATCACCACCACAACACTCAAAGGCTCAGTCACAGGAAGATGCTCCGGGTCGGGTACTTTTATCCAACTCATACCCCCACACCCTCCAAGCTAACCCACCACCCTCCAACGTCCTCAGCCATTTATGGCCGATGAAGTAAGCCTTATCCATAGTGGGCACAACCGAAACCATAGGCTTGAGAGATGAAGTAGCCTCAAAGCTAGTCAGCCTCTCACCTAAACGAGTGACAATGGCACCACAATTCAAGTACCGGGTCGAAGATGTAGCCATCAAGGCCAAACTAGCACAAACGATGGCCGGGGCACTAAAGGTGACTCGCTGCATTCGGGTGGGGTTCAGGTAGGTGACTAACAATATAACCTCATGCGAGTTTAACTTACTCACATCCCTTCTATCATAAAGCAAACAGGTCAAAGCTCGAAGGACGATCTTCAGAGTGACATGTTGAACATCATTAATCAACATGTTACTCGAAGTATGGGCAGGCCTACCAATGAAACGGGGCATGTAGCTGCTATCCCCACACTCCGTCGAGATATCTCTAAGAAATCCCTTCTCAGGTTGTGCAAGCCTAAGGTGAGAAGCAAACTGGTCCATGATCAAGAGAAACTGGTGTTCATAAGATAGAACTCTACGGTCTTCGCTACCGAATCATAAGCAAAGGAGCTCATAAATTCTAAGGTCAAGAAATGGTAGGAGTGCTTCCTAAGATGATGTAACCCCGCCAAACCCAGGGTCTCAAAGATATGTCTCGCATCCACCTCTATCTTCAGGTCATCAAGAATGCCTGTGTCGATGCAGCTACTGGATTTCATACGACGTTTCATCAACTCGACAAAGGCATCTCTTTGCATAAAATCAGCAAAGACTACGGTAGGGTACTCATAAACTGGTGGGACAGTAGGCCCCTGACTCCCCTCTCCCACCTGAGGCTCATCGGCCCTCGATCTCTTGCTCTGTCGGGTTACAACTGCGACTCTTGGCATCAGTTTCAACATGTTTTTAGCCACATAAATCGGATTCTTACTTGATCAAAATGAACTTTTCAAAATACTCATGGATAGAGGAATAACAATTTAAAGTAAACCTTTTAAGACAAACGAAAATTTTCCAACTCACCTTACTCTCATACTTCATAAAAGACGGTTTCAAAGCTTCAAAACACCAAGTTTTAACAATTACTAGGAATATTGGGATCTTAATCCCTCAAAAATAACTTCACAAAAAGATTATTATTACAAAATTTGGGGCGAAATTCAGTTTTGGGGCACTTTTATGACGGTGTTTTAAGACGAACGTTTTGTGTGAAATTAGCCAAAATCAACACTAAACATGATATCAACAATAGCATTCCTTAGTCTAGTTTCCCTCTTAGATATGCAAAAGATGAACAAAAATCAAATTTGTAGAGTAAACCCTAGAAATTTCGGTCCAAACATACTCATAAATCGGTTTGATTTGAAGTGATTGTTACAAAAATACAACAACTATAAACCAAAATCCATGGGTACAATTCGAATTTTCAGAAAAAATTGACACTTTCACATGTTACTAATTGATTAAAAACAAAGAAAGAGAGTAGCAATCTTACCTTGAATGAGTTGCAAATGGATTGAGTGAAATAGCAAGAAAGATTTCAAGAGGATTCAATCACAAATTACCCAAAAACTTTGAGAAAAAGGCTTAAGAGAGATTTAGGGTTTGAGTTATAAGAAGAATAAGAAGAGAAGGAATGAAATAGGGAGTATGAATCCCATTATAACTCGAGTACTTTAGCTACTTACTCGATCGAGTGACGGTCAACGGGTCCCTAAAAGGACGGGTATTACAGATAGTGCAAGTGAGAGGGCCACTATCCATTTCCCCCCACTTGCACTATCCATTTGCATTTTGTGAGAGGGCCACTATCCGTCTTCAGCTTGTGATGGATAGTGACCGTCTTCAATAAGACGGACTTCTTATTAATATGCAAGAATCTTCTTATATCCTCTTGCTTATTCCATTTATTAAGGCCCCCAACATTCCAAAATTCTATACAAATCCTGTTCACTATTGATTGGTGTTTCCCCTTCCCCATATTATTTAAAATGTTCTTTTTCAGAGAATATTGGAGAATTTCCATGAATGAAGGACCTCCCTGGCTAGTGCCAATTTCCGTTCTAGTCATCCTATGAATAAACCGAGCTGGTGAGATAGAGTTTAACATAGCACCTGTAATTCCCCCGCTTACCAAGGATCCTAAAAAGACCTTCCCTATTAAGTAAGGACGTTACCATCTCGGTTGTCCAAGATAAGTATATCAAATAGACCATAAAAGAACAGTTATTAATCTCTTTACAACTTACAGCGGGAACAAAATAATAAGAACTAAACTATGACAACATAAGAAAATACAACTGATGAAACTATTATCGACCAAAGCCAACTCTATGTCATGCGATGTATTACAACGGTTTTCTATGCCTATAGGTACTCTATCGAGTGGGACTTAATCTGTCGAGTAAGTATGTTTTTTATATGAAACAGTAGTCTGCCTGATGTGTGGGATTTATCTATATGCATCCCTTTAAATTTAAGGATTATAACGAATTATAGAGTGATGATTACGAGTCATAAAACTAAATTGCATAAACAAAAGCATAAAAGATTAAGAAATAACCTTCGGTCCTAGCAAAAACGGCCTAAGAACAGTATCAAAGTTGATATTTGCCTATCAATTGCACCCAAGACGATATGAGATATGCCCTTGTTCTTTTGCTAGAATCGATCCCTCAAATTTTCTGTAAAATTAGGGTTTTGTGTTTTGTTGAGATGAGAGGCAAGAATGAGTTGAAAAATTAGGTTAGAAAATTCACTCCTCTCTACCTCTTAAACCGTGTATGAGGGAAGATTAGGGTGGATTTTTCTTCTCCTAATTACCACTATGACACATTCATCTTGTTGATTAAATATAACAGATTACATTTAATTACGAATTAACATATTAATTCGTCCAAGCTAACATTATATACATTAATTAAATATAACTTATTATATTCAATTTACGAATTGACAGTTAATTTGTCTCAACAAATATTATTTAATCGGCATTAAATAATCGTCTCATCAACACATTGACTAACTATTTAGTCATATAAGGCATCAATGTGATTACATTTCCATAACCACATCTCTCAAACAAATCCTTTAGGTGTGACCTTTAGGGACCAGTTGATCACCGCCATTTGTATGATAATAACGTCAAACTCTCTAGCAAGCCAACCGTTATTAGGTAATCGTTAATCAACTGATTAAAATACGAAGTATACTCTTGGGAACCTATAAGAGATTTACAAATGTTATCACACTAATTGGTGGAGGACACAAGTTCCAACAAACTCCCACTTGTCCTCACAAGTGTATGTGCGATAACCGATTCTCATATCCTAAAATTTCTCCCACTCAATGTAAAACAATTTGCAAAATTTGTATTCACAAAGGTCGTATTTTACAAGTGATCTGCATCAAGAGTGGTTTCCCCGACTAGAGAGTAACTTAACTGATAAACGAATCATCATTCGAGCATGGCCATGCATTTCAGTTACTACTCTTCGAGTGGCCCTGAGAAATAACTATACCTGATAAGGGTTGGATATTTTCCTCAACTCGAATCCTGCAAAAGTAAGCACAGTATGAAATGACCCAGAAAAATCTACTTAGCCTCCAGTTACGGCAGACCGTGTGACTGAGACTTGCTCAACTGCATCCCAGACGTCATTGGAAGGTTCCCCTTCTTGGAGTTGGTCATGCTGAACTTCTTAAAAATCTTATCTAAATAAGACTCCTGACTAAGTGATAACGTCCGTCGTGAGCTATCTCGGTAGATACGGATTCCCAAAATGCGTTGTGCCTCACCCAGATCTTTCATCTGGAAATGGTTCTTCAACCATTCTTTAACCGAAGATAAGAGAGGAATGTCATTCCCAATCAAGAGTATGTCATCAACATACAATATCAAGAATACAATCTTTCTCCCACTCGACTTGATATATAAGCATGGTTCCTCGACCGATCGTGTGAAACCATACTCTTTTATCACCTGGTCGAAACGATGATTCCAACTCCGAGAAGCTTGCTTAAGTCCATAAATGGAGCGCTTAAGCTTGCATACTTTATTAGGATGTTCAGGATCTATGAAACCTTTGGGTTGCACCATGTACAACTCTTCCTCCAAATAACCGTTTAAGAAGGCGGTTTTCACATCCATTTGCCAAATTTCATTGTCATTAAAAGCGGCAATCGCTAAGATTATCCGAATGGAACGTAGCATGACTACAGGTGCAAAAATCTCATCATAATGCAATCCGTGAAACCTTTTGCCACTAGTCGTGCCTTATAGGTATCTGGTTGCACGTCTACAGAACGCTTTATTTTGTAAAGCCATTTGCACTGTAGAGGTTTTACCTTATTAGGTAAATCAACGAGATCCCATACGTCATTCTCATACATGGTGTCCATCTCGGATTGCATGGCTTCGAGCCATAGCTTTGAGTCGGAACAGGCCATATCACCTTTATAGGTAGCGGGTTCATTACTCTCTAGGAGTAAAACGTCATTCTCCTCGACCATACCAATGTATCTGTCCGGAGGATGAGAGACTCTACCCAATCTCCTAGGTTCCTCAAGAATGTTAACCGTATCATCAGTTGGAGGAACAACTTCCTCCATCCGTTCCTCGGTTGTTGGTTCTAGAATCTCTGACAGCTCGAAGATTCTATTACTTGTCTTGTTCTCGAGAAATTCTTTCTCTAAGAACGTCGCACTAGCCGCAACAAAAACTCGATGTTCGGTAGGCGAATAGAAGTAATGACTAAATGTTCTTTTTGGATAACCTATAAAGTATGTCTTGACCGATCGCGAGCCGAGCTTATCCTCGTGTCTCCACTTGACATAAGCCTCGCAGCCCCAAACCCGAATAAAGGACAAGTTAGGTACCGTTCCTTTCCACATTTCATATGGAGTCTTGTCGACAGCTTTAGTCGGACTTCGGTTAAGTATAAGAGCAGTTGTCAAAAGAGCAAAACCCCATAGTGAATCAGGCACTACCGTGTGACTCATCATGGATCTAACCATATCAAGTAAGGTTTGATTTCTTCGTTTGGATACACCATTTAATTGAGGTGTTCCAGGTGGAGTTAACTGTAGAACGATTCCACAGTCTTTAAGGTGTTGATCAAACTCATTTGAAAGATATTCGCCACCCCGATCTGAACGGAGTGCTTTAACCTTTCTACCCAGTTGGTTTTCAACCCTGTTCTGGTATTCCTTGAATTTCTCAAAGGACTCACTTTTATGCTTCATCAAGTAGACATATCCATATCTACTCAAATCGTCCGTGAAAGTGATAAAATATCTATAGCCATCTCTAGCGGTAATTGACATAGGTCCACAAACATCAGTATGTATGAGTCCTAATAGGTCACTAGCGCGCATTCCAACACCTTTGAAGGAAATTCGAGTCATTTTGCCAATGAGACATGATTCACACGTGCTATATGTAGAAAATTCGAATGCGGGAATAGTCTCATTATCGACAAGTTTCTTTACGCGTTTCTCATTTATGTGTCCAATTCGACAATGCCATAGATAGGTTTGATCTTTGTCACCAACCTTTAATTTCTTATTATTCATGTGTAATACTTTCGTGGTTTGATCTAAGATGAAAATTCCATTCATGGAAACCGCTTTACCATAAATCATTTCATTGAAAGAGAAAATACAGCTATCCTTTATTAAAAATGAAAATCCGTCTTTATCAAGTACGGAAACTGAAATAATGTTCTTAGACAAACTGGGTACATAGTAACAGTTATTTAAAAATAACTCAAAACCACTAGGGAGTTGGATTACATATGTTCCCTTTGAGACAGCAGCAACTCTAGCTCCATTCCCGACTCGCGGGTCCACATCACCCTTTCCGAGAGATGTGATGTTCTTTAGGCTCTGCAAATGATTACACAGATGAGAACCACAACCAGTATCAAGTACCCAAGTTCCGAAACTTGCATGGTTAATCTCAATCATATGAATATAAGATGACATACCAACAGGAACGACGCGGCCTGCTTTGATGTCCTCACGGTAGACGGGACAGTTCCTCCTCCAATGTCCAGTCTTGTGAAAATGGTGGCACTCAATGTCACCGCCCTTGCTCTTTGCCTTGCCCTATGAGCCACTAGTCTCACCGGGCCCACTCTTACCATTTCCTGGCTTCTTGAATTTTGGCTTACCTACAGTTAGGTCGCCTGGAGCTTTGCCCTTACCTTTACCCTTGTTGGAAATCGTGAGAACATCCTGCTTCATGCTCCCACTCAATTTCATATCCTTCTCGGTCTGTACGAGAAGGGAATGTAGCTCATGAAGACTCTTTTTCAAGTCATTCATGTATTAATTCGCCCTGAAAAGGGCAAAACCATCGTGAAGAGAATGAAGCATTCGGTCAATGACAATGCTCTCACTGATTTTGCAATCAAGTGCCTCCAACTTCTCGACATTCTCAATCATGTTAAGAATGTGTGGGCTAACCGGTTGGCCCTTTTGGAGTTTCGCATCAAAGAAGCGACAGGTATGCTCATAAGTAACGATCCTCGGTGCTTTTGAGAACTCGTTAGTGAGCGTGGTGAAAATCTTGTTCGCACCTTGGGCAATGAAGCGTCTCTGCAAATTGGTTTCCATTGCAAAGATGAGTACGTTCTTTATCGCACCCGCTTCCATAACGAAATCACTATAAGCAAGTGACTCGTTAACTCCCGCATTGGGGGCTGGATTGACCGGTATTGGCTCAGTTAAGTACTTGAGCTTACCGTCGCAATGGCGACATTCCGTAGTCTTTGCCTCCCGATCCGCAAAGTTGGACCCATCATTCTTCAGTCGCGTGTACTGATTCATGTTGTCCATAAAAACTTTCAGCCAGGACTCGCGTCCAAGTGTGGCACTTGGCATTGGGATTTCGTTATTTTCAGCCATTTGTTGTAACAGTATTATCAAAAATAATCGTGTTCTACACTGCGAAAAGAAGAATAAAAATAATAAGCATGTGCATCGTTTTGATTTTAAGTCTAATGATCTAATGTCATAACGCGAAGACTCAGCATTTATACAATTGACCTCCCTCAAGAATTATATAAATGATCCCAAGACTCAATTATCTGTAAATTGATAAGCTAACCTTTTAGCTAATTCTACCGTTAGAATTCTTGGTCGATAAATTTCTGTAAATTATCTTTAGTCCATCATAATCACGAGAAACTCTTCGGACTATAATGTTGAGATAAAGTAAGTCAACACAAACTACTTACCCAACGTAGAAGGGGTCATATTATGCCTACCGACGAAGAAGGGATTCATAGTTGTTTGCCCTTATACAGACTAATCTCAATTTCCGTTTTAAAGGAAGATCCCATCAACTTTATTTTAATTCATTTTAAGTGAACTAATATCTAGCATGCGTGAATGAATAAACTAAGATGATGGCTTAATAAACATGTGACATCTGTATGTCTATGAAAACTAACATACAACCTATATGTGTCAATTTTCATGCATTTTAGTAGTAGGTGGTTTGGTTTTAGGCGGAATATGATGCAAAACTAGCATGTGAATGAAAAGCAATAAGAACGGTAAAACGTAAAACAAAAATAAAGTCCTAGTGTGGCCTATCCTATCAAAATGAACATAAATACAACTTTGGAATCCATCCATGGACCCGAGAAGCTTGTCTTGATGTTCCATCTTGATCCATGTAGCGGGAGTGAGCTCTAATCTCCATCTTTAGTCTTCTTTGAAAAATACAATAAATAAATTTACATAATAAACCTATTTATTACATTCTAATTTCAAAACCCAAAAACTAAAGAAAAATAAAGGAGATTCGAGATCTCAAATTACATTTAAAATTATGTTTCCATCATTACGAAAACATAATTTGACTAAGGTCACACTAGGTATTACAAATTACAACCGATTGCAAAAAAAACGTAAATAAAACCATTCAACGATTCATTCAACTAAAATAAAAAGCATCAACTAAAAAAAAATATGCAAGACATAATTCTTTAATTATGTTGATTAATTTTATCCAAACCACTTATTTAAATTATCAAATTAAGTGACAATTCCTCAATTAATCACATTAATTTCAATCTTAATTCATATTAAACTTGTAATATGAATTTAATCCATCAATATTTTAAACTACTTTAAAATAATTAGGTATCTAAGAATTATGAACCGCTTCACAATTATTTATCATACATTGCAAATTTAATGTATAATCATTCTAGGCCAAAACAAAACAAAACAAACGAAAACAACCTTTTTTTTTATATATTGTCTCGGCATTCCAAAAAAAAAAACAAATTTTTTTTTTTTTATGAAAAACTCTCGGCATAATTAAAACAGCCCGATTTTTTTTTCTTTCTTCACGGTTTTTCTGTAAAAACCGAAACAAAAAAAACAATTTTTTTTTTTATAATTCTGTCCATATGTGAACAGTAACAGAAAAAAAAAAATCACGGCTAAAAATAATTTAAAACAGCCGTCCCAAATTTTTTAAAATCGGCTTTATGCCCTAAATTATCAAAAACAATGATTATCGATGAACAAAATCGTTTATTATTGCTATTAACAAGATTGGCATATTCATCTTATAATTTAAACATGTAAATTTATGAAACATGATTCTAAACAACAATTTAGAACATTTATGCCAAAAACAATATAGCAAAAAAAACAATTTATCATCAACAACTTACCAATTCCATTTACATATCAATTTAATTTTTATTAAATCAACACATCTACAAATTCATTATATTATCATCTTAACCTATTAAAACAATAATATGAATAAATCAAATGAAATCATAACAACAAAACAAGAACAAACACGGTTGCAAAAAAAAAAATTCAATTCGGCTAAAAAAAAATAATAATTCCAGCCGTGCCTTTTTTTTTTTTGAAACCCTAAAATTGTTTACATCCAATTTTATGAAAATCATCAAAATAAAAATTCGTGGCCTTGGCTCTGATACCACTTGTGGGATTTATCTATATGCATCCCTTTAAATTTAAGGATTATAACGAATTATAGAGTGATGATTACGAGTCATAAAACTAAATTGCATAAACAAAAGCATAAAAGATTAAGAAATAACCTTCGGTCCTAGCAAAAACGGCCTAAGAACAATATCAGAGTTGATATTCGCCTATCAATTGCACCCAAGACGATTTGAGATATGCCCTTGTTCTTTTACTAGAATCGATCCCTCAAATTTTCTGTAAAATTAGGGTTTTGTGTTTTGTTGAGATGAGAGGCAAGAATGAGTTGAAAAATTAGGTTAAAAAATTCACTCCTCTCTACCTCTTAAACCGTGTATGAGGGAAGATTAGGGTGGAATTTTCTTCTCCTAATTTTCGGCCCAAATACCGAGATAATAAGGATTAAAATCCTTATTTTCGGTTATACCAAAAATGTATAAAATGTGTTATTTATAAATTGTCATCTAGTGAGGATCGAACCCATAACCTCTTGGTTTGAGTACCCTTACTATTACCACTATGACACATTCATCTTGTTGATTAAATATAACAGATTACATTTAATTACGAATTAACATATTAATTCGTCCAAGCTAACATTATATACATTAATTAAATATAACTTATTATATTCAATTTACGAATTGACAGTTAATTTGTCTCAACAAATATTATTTAATCGGCATTAAATAATCGTCTCATCAACACATTGACTAACTATTTAGTCATATAAGGCATCAATGTGATTACATTTCCATAACCACATCTCTCAAACACATCATTTAGGTGTGACCTTTAGGGACCAGTTGATCACCGCCATCTGTATGATAATAACGACAAACTCTCTAGCAAACCAACCGTTATTAGGTAATCGTTAATCAACTGATTAAAATACGAAGTATACCCTTGTGAACCTGTAAGAGATTTACAAATGTTATCACACTAATTTGTGGAGGACACAAGCTCCAACATGATGGGTACTCGATCGAGTAGGTGTGACACTCGATCGAGTAAGTTGGTTTTACGGGTTATTTTAGCCGGGATTTGTTAATAACGCGTGATTCATATTTAAAGATTTCCTTCACTTTATTCATAACTTTTACTTTTTCTAAAAACCTTTCAATAGATAAAAGAGTTACGTTGCTTTGTTCTTCGCGTTATTGTCAAATCCCAAAGGCTAAGGTTGTCGGACCGTCGTTGTCTTTAAGCCGTTGAGTTCGTCGTGTCGAGGGTAAGATCCTTGTATAGTTTTTATATGGTTTTGTTGATTTTGTTTAAAACCCTAACTGGGTAGATTGGGGGTTTTGGGATTATAATGTTGATTAGATAATAATTGTATGAATATGTGATTATAGGAGGAGGTTTCATAGAGGAGCAATATTGATTTGCTGCTTGTGACGGTCTCGTGATTGCTTATTCCAAGTAGGGTTTTTCTACTCGGTTATTAATTGCATAGTTGTGTTGATGGTTGTTTCATGTTGTTGATTCTTATCGTATTGGAATTGGTAATTGGTAATTGGTAATTGTTGTTGTATAATGTGGTTGGTTGTGTAATTGTCTATGGTTCTCGAGGTGCGTCCTCGGCTGAGTGGAGTCACTTGCGGGAGTGGCTTCACGCCCTTGATTTTCCCTCCGTGGAACCCGCCACAGAGGGGATGTGCACATTAAGGAACATGGGTTATCGCTCGGATGAGATGAGCGGGGCTTAGGTGGGAACGGTTGCGGTCCCCCACTGGCTGTGTGGAATACTTGTTGCGATAGGTATTCTGGCAGGACTACACAGTTTAGTGTGTAGTCAGGTGTATGGAGTTGTGATGGAGACTGGGTGATTTGTGTATTGTATCTGTTGTATAGTTTTTGTGTAATCAGTAACGGATCCTGTTTAAATGTTTTGAAAATTATGGTGATCTATTCAGGGATGGTGAGCAGTTATTGAGCAAGTATGAGATGGACGCACATGAGATAGCTAGGTTGAGTCACCATGAGATGTCTAGAAGTCTTCCGTTGTGTCTTTAAACATTTGTTTACTTTAGTTGGTTTGGCATTTTGGAAATAGTTGTATTTTCATTTGACAGTTTTGGTTTGGACATGTATCACTTTAAATTTATTTAATAAAGTACGTTTCTTTATTGTCTATTTGATATACATTATCTCGGGTAACCGAGATGGTAGCATTATCGTGCATTAGGTGGTCCTAGTAAGGCACTTGGTGTATGGAGGTGTTAGAAAGTGGTATCAGAGCGACGATTTTGGAACCTGTAACTAATGAACCCAATGAATCTAGGGAGTCAAATAAAATGAACCCGGGTAGGAGTTTTTAGGAGCTAATGCAAAGGCTTGGGAGACGTCCTAAAGTAGCGATCTCGCCCTGCAACTTTGAACCGGACACTATGCGGTGTGTCATGGGATCGCTATGTGTTTATTTACGTTATGTTGCATATCTATATTGTAAATGTGTTGTATGAATCGGTGGGTGAATGAATGTGGAGAATGGAGAATGTGGTGGCGAGAGGTACGTAGATTGTATGATTGTATGTTGTTATGGATAATGAAGATTGCATGATAATTGATTTCTAATGTGGCTTATTAGAAACATCTGAATAGGATGTTGCTTGTTGTATATACGTATGCATATCGATATCTATATATATAGTTGTTGTGGGAAGTAGTTGAGTTGAGCATGCGGGTAGCTTACGAGTCAGCATGACTCTATCGAGTGGGGGGCACTCGATCGAGTAGGTGAGGGACTCGATCGAGTGGGTGGGACTCGATCGAGTGGGGTGTATATCATTTTTTAACAATAGCTGCTATTTTTGGGCACTCGATCGAGTAGGTTAGGGACTCGATCGAGCGAGAGCTACTCGATTGAGTATGTTTGGGGCTCGATCGAGTGAGGTTTTTCATGCTTTCTGGTCAAGTTCTGGAGTCGAGGCACTCGATCGAGTAAGTGGGCAACTCGATCGAGTGGGTTGTGTTGCTCGGTCGAGTGTGAGATGCTCGGGTCATATACGTGTTTAAGTTATGGAATGTGTGTTTATATTTACCTCTTCTTTTATATAGTTCAAAGATGCCGCCAAAGAGGTCTGCCTTGTATGCTAGGGCCAAGATGATGAGTATAGATGAAGTAGTTAAGATGCTTGAGCATCAAGAGGTGCTTACTGAGGCCTTGAAGAAGTTTGGGAAGGATAAACAGGCTGGGGTAGATTTTACTAAGATAAGTACTACCATAGCCCGTTTCAACCCAAAAGAATACATGGGTACCAGAGTGCCAATTTTGCTCGACAATTGGCATAGAGAGATGGAGAATATTCTGAATGTGGTTCATTGCCCTGAGGACTTTAAAGTGAAACAAGTTGCATTCTACTTGAGAGGTGCGGCTGGAGAGTGGTGGGATAAGGTAAGGGAGAGTGCCTTAGATCAATATGTGAGACAGAGGAAATCAGCTATACCTTGGAGTGAGTTCAAGAGAGATATGCGCCGAGAGTTTGTACCTGAGCATGTCCGTAGTAAGTTGAGAGAGGAGTTTGATGATTTCAAATGACTCCGGATATGACGGTGGCCGAGTACAATCACAAGTTCAATGAGAAGTCTAGGTATACTGAGGATATGGGGTTGAACCAGGAGAACTTAACGTTGAGGTTTGAGAAAGGCTTGACTTATAAGATTATGGAGAAGTTACCTGTAGGAGTCCTTACTAGCGTTAAGGAAGTGTATGAGCGAGCCGAGAGAGCTGAGAGGTTGGTCGAGATGGCCAAGGAGAATAGGGAGAGAGGTCTCGAGAAGAGGGAGGCTGAGAGCAAGGGTGGTGGTCAGTCCGGTTACAAGAGGGGCAACCATAACCAAGCAAGGGCTTACTCATCGAGGTCGGGGTTCAGTGGTGGAGCTTCCTATGGGCATGGCCGAGGTGGTGGTAGTAGCAGCTGGGGAATATCTTGCTTTTACTGTGGCAGTATAGGCCACAAGAGACATGAGTGCAACAGTGCTGTGGGCAGGTGTTTTCAGAGGCCATCGCATGGGAGTTTCTCTCAGGGTCCGTCTCAGAGTTATGCTAGTAACAGGTCGGCAGGGTCATGGAACAATTTGGGTGGTCAGAGTAACAACAACGGTGGGGCTAACCACAATGGCGGTAATTCATATCAGAAACCGGCAACGAACAACAACCAAGGGTCGGCTGCCAAGCCGTCTACTTCTGCTTGTACTATCCAGGGAGGTGGACAGAAGACCAGTGGCAAGCTATTCATGATGGACAAGAAAGCTGCTGAAGATGATGCTCATGTGATCATGGGTACTTTTCTTGTTAATGGTGTCTTTACCTTTGTTTTGTTTGATTCGGGGCATCACATTCTTTTGTATCGTCGAGTCATGCTAAGCTTTTGGGTTTGAGAGAGTTTGAGTCTGTAAAAGATGGAAGTTTTTATACCGTCGGGTAATTCTGTATCTTGTGGAAAGTTGTATAAGAGTGTGTCTATGATAGTTAGGCAGGTTGACCTTCCAGTGGATTTGGTAGAATTTTCTATGGATGGTTTTGAGATGATAGTTGGCATGGATTGGTTGGGTAAGTACAAAGCTAGAATAGACTGTCACCAAAAGAGAGTCTCTTTAAGAGGTCCTAAGGGAGTTAGTGTGTCTTTTCGTGGGTTTGTTGTCAAATCCAAAGTCAAAGTGATTGCAGCGGTGACATTGAAGTCTTATCTGAGGAAGGGGTGTCCTTTGATTCTATGCTATGTGAGAGGCCATAGTATGGTGAGTTCGACAGTTGATCAGATACCAGTGGTGGGAGAGTTTCCAGATGTTTTCCCGGAGGAGATACCAGGTTTACCACCAAAGAAGGAGATAGATTTCAGTGTGGAGCTGAAACCAGGGACGGGACCAATCTCTATGGCCCCTTACCGCATGGATCCTAAGGAGTTGGAGGAGTTGAAGAAGCAGCTGGATGATTTGATTGATAAGGGATACATTAGACTAAGTGTATCACCGTGGGGAGCACTATTTCTGTTTGTGAAGAAGAAAGATGGGAGTTTGAGGTTGTGCATCGACTACAGAGAGTTGAACAGGGTTACTGTGAAGAATAAGTATCCTTTGCCAAGGATAGATGATCTGTTTGACCAGTTGAACGGGGCATCAGTCTTTTCCAAAATTGACTTGAGGTCGGGTTACCATCAGGTGAAGATTCGGGATGAGGATATACCGAAGACAACTTTTACATCTAGGTATAGTCACTATGAGTACGTGGTGATGCCGTTTGGGTTATCTAATGCACCTGCAGTGTTTATGGATTTGATGAACCGGGTTTTCAGTCAGTTTTTGGATCGGTTTGTGGTGGTGTTCATAAATGATATCTTAGTCTATTCCAAGCCTAAGGAGGAACATGAGGAACACTTGAGGTTAGTGTTACAAACTTTGCGTGACAATCAGCTATATGCAAAGTTGTCTAAGTGTGAGTTCTGGCTCGAGGAAGTTGCCTTTCTGGGGCATGTGATTTCCAAGAAGGGTATAGCTATGTATCCGACAAAGATTGAGGCAATAACTCGGTGGGAAGCACTGAAGAATGTGGCTGAGATCAGGAGTTTCTTGGGTTTGGGAGGGTACTATTGTCGGTTTGTGAAAGACTTTTCTAAGATAGTCAGACCTATGACAGCGTTGATGAGGAAATAGAACAGGTTTCGGTGGGACGAAAGTTATGAGACGGCGTTCCAAACATTAAAGGAGCATTAGACCACAGCTCCAGTCTTAGCATTACCTGAAGGGTGTGAGAACTTTGAGGTATATACAGATGCTTCAAAGAATGGTTTGGGATGTGTGTTGATGCAGAACGGGAAAGTAATTGTCTATGCTTCTAGGAAATTGAAGCCTTATGAGGAGAACTATCCGACACATGATCTGGAGTTGGGTGCAGTTGTGTTTGCTCTCAAGATTTAGAGGCACTATCTTTATGGGGCGACCTTTAAGGTGTTTTTAGATCACAAGAGTCTCATGTACATCTTCACTAAAAAGAAGTTGAACATTAGACAGAGGAGGTGGATGGAGCTGATAGGGGACTATGACATGGATATTATATATCATGAAGGGAAGGCAAACGTGATTGCAGATGCGCTGAGCATGAAGAGTATGCATTCTCTATGCACAGCTATGTCTTTGATGAGGTTGAGAGATGAGGTGGGGAAGATGGGGATGCATGTGATACAGAAAGGGGATGCGAGAGGGGACTTGATAGTGGAGCCAAATCTTTATGATGGCATTCGCAGGAAACAGGCTTTGGATCCTAAGATTGATGAGTGGAGAGCTGGAGTAGAGAAAGGGACAGTGTCTTGGTTCTCTATTCATACAGATGGTAGTGTGAGGTTTGATGGGAGATGGTGTGTTCCTAGTGATGAGGAGATGAAAAAAATAATCATGACAGAGGCTCATTGCACACCATATTCGGTACATCCAGGTGGTGACAAGTTGTATAAAGATTTGAAGAAGACTTTCTGGTGGCCTGGGATGAAAAAGAAAACAGTTGAGTTTGTGGCTCGATGTTTGACATGTTAGAGGTTTAAGGGAGAGCAGCGATGACCACAAGGTAATATTTAGTCTCTTGAGGTACCTGCGTGGAAATGGGAATCTATCTCTATGGACTTTATTGTGGGTTTGCCGAGGAGTCAACAGGGTAACAGCATGATATGGGTGATAGTTGACCGTTTGACTAAGTCAGCTCATTTTGTTCCGTTGAAAGATACTTGGACCAAGATACAGTTAGCTTTGGGTTATAGAAAGCATGTGGTTCGTTTGCATGGGGTGCCTAAGGATATAGTGTCAGATAGAGATGCGAGATTCATATCACGGTTTTGGAGAGAGTTGCAGGATTTGATGGGAACTACCTTGAAGATGAGTACTGCTTTTCATCCTGCGACAGATGGACAGACAGAGAGAACTATCAAGACCTTGGAGGACATGTTGAGGGCTTGTGTGATGGAGTTTGGTGGTAGCTGGGAGGATAGGTTGGATCTGATTGAGTTTTCTTATAACAACAGCTACCACACGAGTATTGGGATGGCACCGTTCAAGGCTTTGTGTGGGAGGAGGTGTAGGAGTCTGATTTGCTGGGATGATAGAGCTGGGGCCGTGGTTTTTGGACCACTGATGGTACAAGAGATGATAGAACAGGTTAAGCTGATCAGGCAAAAGATGAAAGCGGCCCAGGATCGACAAAAGTGTTATGCAGACTTACATCACCATGACATAGAGTTTCAGGTTGGGGACAAGGTTCTTTTGAAAGTGTCTCCTATGCGTGGGGTTATGAGGTTTGGTAAGAAAGGGAAGCTGAGCAAGAAGTTTATCTGACCATATGAGATTTTGGATCGTGTGGGAGAGGTTGCTTACCGGTTAGCATTACCAGCGGCTTTAGATAGGATGCATAATGGGTTTCATGTGTCTCAGTTACAGAAGTATGATAGAGTCAAATAGTGTCGGCCTAATTAGGTAATTTTAGTTGAATAAACTTGTCATAAAGCCGGTTTTGAATGTTAATCGTGGTATTTTCCGGTGATTCCACTTTTGTTGTAATTTAGTTCATGTGAACTTGTTGTTGGTATTTACATCTCAAGGTAATTCAAGTACTTCATATTGGTAAGTTGAGATGAATGGATCATTTTGTACAAATTGACTCACAAGTCAAACCCGAGCCACGGTCAACCAAGGTGAAGAAGGAGAGCAAAAGGTAAGCCAAGGGAATAAGTTCAAAGTCTAGAAAAGTAAGCTAATTGAAGATTTGATGCCTTGGAATAGACAAACAAGAGCCAAAATGAAGAATTGAAAACTCGATTTCACAAGGGTCAACTTCAAATGGATATATCTCGAGTTCTAGAGCTCTTATAGATGCAAGACCAATTAGAGATAAAAGCTTGTGATCTTAGGTTTCCAACGGTAGGTCACACACCTCGTTTGCCCAAAACACGAGGGAGATATGGCCTTCGCAAGATGCTGCTATCAGTCTGATGCGCAGCCTACGCAAATACCAGTTGCAATTCCAAATGCGAGCTTAGGCACGGGCTGCGCAAATAAGGTGCATAGCTGCGCCCGATTGCGCAGGCAAGAGTTAATTTGGCGCATCTTGCGCAGCTCTGTTTTACGGGGCTTTCTATTCCGCATTTGGGCTTCTTAAGTGAGGATCTTTTTAGGTTTTCGGGAAGCCATATATATACCCAAGATTGGAAGACCTCATAGAACTTCATACAGCATCATATCATCTTATCTAATCTCATTTTTAGGGTTTTAATCTTGTAATAATTTAGAAGACATTTTCATTCAAGTTGTAAGCTTTCCTTATTATTTTGGGTTTTGAAGACTTTGGAAGGCTAAATCCTTCCTTGCTTGGTGTAATTCATCCAAAGTCTCCAACTTTGGTATTGTAAGACTCTTTTAATCTCTCTTTATTTATCTATTGATCTTTCCTTATGCTTATTTCTTATCTTGAGTAGATGAATGTATGAATTGATCACTCTTGCATCTTATTTACCCAACTATTGCAAATTCTAGAGAAATGGTTTAATCTATCTAGAATTGTTGGAAGCAAGCTTGTTGTATGTTGATTTGGTATAAAGGATTCATGCAATAAGTAGGAAATTTCATGTCTTTTCTCTGGTTTAATCTTGTGAGAATTGATCCTAACTTCTTATCTTGGCACAACTCTTAATGCTCATGTTTGATTTGCACTCATGTTTTAATGAATTGTTGATTAAACTTGAAGGACATACTTGGATGGTTTAATTTGTGTATGTTAACATCTTGATTTGAAAGTATTGGGTGGATAATAAGAGGAGAGTAATAAAAGAGTCAAACTTTACTATTGTTGGTTACTAAGGAAGGATTGCACCAAGTCCTCTTTAATATTGAATTCTCTTGTTCACCAAGTGTTTGTTATATTGCTTGTTAAACAAAGATTGCAATTTTACTTAGTTTCATGTTACCAATCAACTCAACCCCCCCCCCCCCCCCTATCTATGTTTATCGATTGTTTGTCATTGTTGATAACCATTGTTTGTTTATAAACTTGTCATTAGTATTCAATAGTTTACAATTCAAGTATTTAGCTTAAAAGTCCTTCTCTTGGGATCGACCCTTACTTGCACTATATTGCTTTATCCATTAGAGTAATTTAGAGTATAGTTTGGTTTATAAATTGTTAATTTGGTAGTTTAATTCTAGTATTTCGCTAACTAGTCTTATACCCTACCATATTTTGGCGCCGTTGCCGGGGAAGGGCAACATAGCTAAAGCCTGTTTTTGAATTATTGGTCTTTAATTAGTGTAGTTAGTCTTTGTAAATATAGGACTCCTTTACTTGCCTTAGTATGTTTACTTCTTTGATTTGATGGCTACTCGTTATTGTCGCCAAACTCATGATGAACCATTTTACAAGTTTTTTAATAGAATGAAAGAGTTTAACTCTCTACGTGAATACCCTTATGAGATGAGAAAGCTTTGTAAGGTGGTATATAATGGGTTGAATGAAGAAACTTTGTTACTAATTTGTGGGAGAAATATAAATTTGATAAGGTGTCTTTTCTGCCCAATGGAGCATTTCTGGTTCATTTCCCTACTTTGGAGTGTTGAAATCTGGTTCTCAAACAAGGATTTCCTGTGTTTGAAAATAAGCCACTGGTTGTTAAACCCTGGACTAAGACAACTTCCATGGCTAAAGAGCCTGTCAAATCTGTCCCAGTGTGGATACGTTTGTGTGGTCTAGGGTTGAAATTTTGGGGAGGGGGGGGGGGGAACCTTGGAAAAACTTGTTACCTTGGTGGGGAAATACATGCGTGCTGATAGTGCTACTCTTGAGAAAACCAGACTAGGGTATGCAAGACTTATGGTAGAAGTAGAGGTTGGTCAAGAGTTCCCTGAGAAGATATATTTTAAGGATGAAAAAGGCAATGATGTTTGTGTGTGTGTTGAATATGAATGGAAACCTATGGTTTGTGGTTCATGTAAGGGCATTGGGCACACGAAGGATGTATGTAAGAAGCCAACTGCTGCTCCTAGCATAATTCAGGTATGGAGACCAGTGGTTAAGCTTACTATGCCTCAGCCACAGCCTACTACTATGAACAAACCAGAGGGGGTGATACTATCCACTCCTTGGTTTGGAGGGGTAACCTTTCACAACTCTGACCATCTACCTGTTTCAGCCAGTCCTATTATTCAAAGAGTGAGGCAAGAACATGCTTCAGTGTCTCATCTCAGACCTGGAACATCCTATAAAGCAGTTGTTTCTCCTTCTAAGTATACTGATAGTACTGGTGAGACAAGGGTAGTACAAGAATAAGGGGAGAGTAGTACCAATATTACTTGTGATAATGGATAGACTGGAATTTTGGAATGTTAGGGGTATGAACAACCCAAATAAACAATTAGATATTAAGCATTTTCTTTTTCAAAATAAAATTGGTTTATTTGGATTAGTGGAGACTAAAATAAAGGAGCAGGATTTTGTGGTTGTGCTCAATAATTTAGGAGTTCAGTGGAAAGGTATCAACAATAATGTGCATCATCCTGGTGGAAGAGTCTGGATTATCTGGGTTCCTCATGTCTTTAATGTTCATCTCATTCTTGTGATGACCAAAGATATTACTTGTTGAAGTTTCTGACATTACTTCAGGAGATATTTTCTGGTACTCTGTTGTGTATGGGTCTAATTCTGATAGTGAGAGACTCAATATCTGGGAGCAGCTTAACCAGCTCAAGGATCAATGTTCCAAGCCTTGGTGTATGTGTGGGGATTTCAATTCAGTTTTGGGTTACAATGAAAGGTTGGGTAGAGAAGTGACTTGGAGTGAAATTAAAGATTTCAGGCAGTGTGTTGATTATTGTGAGGTGACTGAAATTGTTGCTCATGGATCTTTTTTCACTTGGAACAATAAGCAAGACCCTTCTACTCGTGTTTTTTCAAGAATTGATAGGTGCTTAATCAACATTGAGTGGCTTCAATTGCTTCCTGATAGCTCAGCTTATTTCATGAATGAAGGAACTTTTGTTCACTGTCCCTGTATTTGCTATAGAAGGAATGAGGCTACTGTCAGAAACACTTCTTTTAAATACTTCAATATCTAGAGTTTAAACTCTAAGTTTAAAGAAGTGGTGGCTACTGAATGGAATAAGAATGTTTCAGGGGTCAAGATGTACCAAGTTGTCACTAAGCTTAGGAATCTGAAGAAGCCTTTGAAGGAGTTAAACAAGAACAAATTTTCTGATATTGAGAAGAGTGCTGAAGTTGCTAGAGTCTTGTTGGATAGTCTGCAATCTGCTATGCATATTAACCCTCGGGATCAACAACTCCTAGCTGCTGAACAGGCAGCTGCAGAGGATTTTAAAACATTAAATAAGGCTAGAACTAAATTTCTACAACAAAAAGCAAAGGTGGAGTGGTTGCTGGAAGGAGATGAGAACACTAATTTTTACCACAGAAGGATCAAAGCCAGGCAAATTCATAATAAGGTATCTCAAATTGTTGATACTGAGGGGGTCAGTCATCAGGATCCTCTGGGTATAGAGAATGCCTTCTTATCTTATTACACTGAACTGCTGGGATCAAGTAAACCTACAACACCTGTGCATAAACCTACTATAAGAACGGGTAATCTAATTAATGACCACCATGTCCAAAAGTTGCTTAGACCAATTTCTGATAGTGAAATTAGGCAGTGTATGTTTTCCATTCCAGCTGATAAAAGCCCTGGACCAGATGGATACACTAGTCAGTTTTACAGAGATTCATGGGATATTGTGGGTCAGGAGGTGTGTGCTGCTATGAAGGATTTCTTTCATTCTGGTCAGCTGTTGAAGCAACTTAACACTACCAATGTCACCCTGATTCCTAAAGGAAGTAATCCAAAAACTGTCCTAGAATTTCGCCCTATTTCCTGTTGTAACACTTTGTATAAGTGTATTGCAAAACTTCTATGCAACAGGCTGGGAGATATTCTTCCTGATATTGTTAGTATAAACCAAGGTGGGTTTATCAAAGGGAGGAACATTGTAGAGAATGTACTTATTTGCCAAGATATTGTTAGACTCTATAATAGGCAAGCAGCATCTCCTAGATGTCTTGTTAAAATTGATCTTAAGAAAGCTTATGATAGTGTGGAGTGGGAGGTTTTGGAGCAGATGTTGGGAGCTTTAAATTTTCCTGAGAAATTTACCAATTGGATAATGAAATGTGTCTCTACTCCCTCGTATTCTTTATCTTTAAATGGAAGGTCTTTTGGGTTTTTCAAAGGCAAGAGAGGTCTTAGACAAGGTGACCCTTTATCCCCTCTCTTGTTTACCCTTTGTATGGATTATTTGTCTAGAATTCTGGCTGTGGTGAGGCAATAAGATGGATTTAGGTTCCATCCTCTCTGTGGACACCTGAAGCTTAATCATTTGTTGTTTGCAGACGACCTTCTCATGTTCTCCAAGGGCAATGCAGTGTCTATCATGTGGATACTTAGGGCTTTTGCCACCTTCTCCTCTGCTTCTGGTCTTTGCCTCAATAAAGATAAAACTGAGATATATTTCAATGGAGTGAGAGCTGATACAGTGAATGAGGTACTACAAATTTCTGGGTTCAAGAAGGGGGAACTACCTTTCAAATATCTAGGGGTTCCTATATCATCCAAAAAGCTCTCTAAGAATGATGGAAGGAAATTAACAGACAAGATCACTGCAAAAATAAGAGCTTGGGGGGCCAAACATCTCACCTATGCTGGTAGATTAACTTTGGTCACTTCTGTACTGCATACTTTACACTCTTATTGGGCTACCATCTTCCCCATCCTCTCTGGTATCATGAATAATATTGATAGAATTTGCAGAAATTTCCTCTGGAGTGGGAAAGATTCCTACTTCCGTGCTCCTGCTGTGGGCTAGGATCAGTGTTGTAAGCCAAAAGCTGAAGGTGGGCTGGGAATTAAGAATTCCAAGATGTGGAATAAAGCTTTGTTGGGTAAGTATGTCTGGTGGGTTGCAGAAGAGAAGGACCGTCTCTGGGTGCGTTGGATCAATCATGTGTATCTCAGAGGTGGACATTGGACCAACTACTCTCCTCCCTCTGACTGTAGTTGGTCTTGGAAAAAAATAGCTCACATAATGTTGTTGTTCAGGCCTGCTTATATAGATAATCAGTGGCAAGGGAATAGTGCTGCATACTCTATTAAAACAGGCTATGATTGGATTAGGAATCCGGGGGACTCTGTTAGTTGGTGGAAAATTTGTTGGAACTCTCTGAATGTTCCCAAGTCTTCATTTATTTACTGGGCAGTTATGTTAGGAAGATTGCTTACTCGAGATAGGTTGGCAAGGATGGGTGGTCCTACATCTATGGAGTGTTATTTATGTAATGGAGCTGATGAATCCCATGGGCATCTGTACTTTGAGTGTGAATTTAGTAGGAAATGCTTTGAACTTCTGTAGCAGAAGCTTCATATTTGCTTGAATCCACGAGACCTGGTTGGATGGAACAAAAGAGGGAGAAGAATTAGTATTCTGAGAAGAAGGATTATTTGTGCGTGTTATGTGATGCTTGTGTATTTGATATGGCAGGCTAGGAACAAAGCTCGAATTATGTTTATTGTTACTCACCCTAATGTTCTTGTCCAGCAGGCCATTCAAGATGTTTCTATCAGATTTTGGGCTCGAAACAAAGCACCTATCAAGGAGGAGGATACTGGTTGGCTCAACACTTTGCGTTCTAGATAGTTTGACCTCGTTGTTGTTCTTCATTTAGCTCTTTTTTTATTGAATTATGTAGTAGTTTTGATATTGTAAATCTCTACACGGATGATGTATTCTTTTGTTGATATTAATATACTTAACATTTCCCAAAAAAAAACAATTATTTGGTTCATAGTAACTCTTGCCCGGAATTGACCTTTAAAGGATCGGGGAGTGAAGTGTTTGAGAAGAATGACCAAGGAGCAATGATTTTTGAGGTGGTTGGGATAGAAAAAAGAAAAGGTGGAGGCTCTTGAAGACGTGATTTGGGAACCTCCAAAACCTATGAAACTTGTAAGTGTGGGGGTTAAGGAAGATGTTAAAGAAGAAACGGAAAATGAGTTTGTAGAGGTGTACCCCCTTAAGGAGGAACCTCCTCAAATTTGCTTTGAAGTGCCATCCAATTTATTCCCCAAAGAAGCTCACGGTTTGCCTCATTATTACTTGGTTTTCACCAAGTCCATCCTATCATTCAAAGAGCCTTATCGTAACAAAAAACCATTTCTTGGGCATGAAAAGTTGAAATATGTGTCTTGTGCACACTCGTTCCTTACTTATGCTTGCTACATGAGTGGTATTTGCTATTGTCATGGCTCTTGTCTATGGGGGTAACGCATGCATTTGATAAGTTGCTAAGGGTTTTGACTTGTTCCGCTCTTGACTCTTGAAAAGAAGAAGACATTAAAAGGCGTCGAGCAAACGACGAAAACCAAAAGCGCTTTACGGGAGGCAACCTGTACTCCTTTCACATTTCTTTACTTTCCTTTGCATTTGTAGTACCCTCCTCCACATTGTGGACAATGTGGAAACTAAGTGTGGGGGAGGAGATTATTTGTAATATATGTAAGCTTTATTTCATAAGTTGATGCATTGTTTTGACCAAAAAAAACGAAAATCCCGGCTAGGTGAAAACCCACAAGGGTGGGCACCTAAGGCAAGATTGGGAAGGTGGCCGAGGATGGAATGAAAACCCGAAAGGGCGTTCCGGGCAAAATAAAAAATTGAGTTGCGAGCCACCATGAGAGGAAAGGAAAATCTAAGGTGACAACCCGAAAGGGCACCTTAGGCAAAATGAGGGATTTTCAACAAAAAAATGAAAAAATTGAAAAAGCAACACCAAAAATATGGAGGGACAAGAAAGGAGTGATAAGGAGGGTCTTGGAAGGAGGCTAGTTTTAGGACTTACTTTCTTTTTTAGTCAAAGAAAATTGCTTCAAATTGGTGGTTTTTCATGTTGGCTACTAGGTTGTTGATCTTTATTGGTGTTTGGCCAACTTAGTAGCATAACTTGTATTGCTTGAAGTGATAAGGGGGTGATATAAGGGGAGTATGAATGATTTGAAGGATTGTGTAGGTCACTTTGCTATTGCCATGGGATAAGGAAAGAGTGACCATTACTGCTTTGGTGATATAAGAAGGGTGGAGTTGCGTGATGAGTCGGAGTTGGTGGTGTGTCGTGTCCTTGTTTGAAGGAGATATAAGGCGGGGGAGTGAGTGAAGAGTTTGTGTCAACTTTGAGTCTAAATTTTCTCTTTAATTGGTGGTTGTTCAAGAGGGAGATATAAGAAGGAAGAGGTAAGGGAAGAGTGATCATTTACACCCTTACTCACTTGTAGACTTGCTCAATTGTTTGTTAAGTGTTTTGCTCGGGACAAGCAAAAGTCTAAGTGTGGGGGTATTTGATAGAGTCAAATAGTCTCGGCCTAATTAGGTAATTTTAGTTGAATAAACTTGTCATAAAGCCGGTTTTGAATGTTAATCGTGGTATTTTCCGGTGATTCCACTTTTGTTGTAATTTGGATCATGTGAACTTGTTGTTGGTATTTACATCTCAAGGTAATTTAAATACTTCATATTGGTAAGTTGCACTACTACAGATACAGGCTATAACAACGGTCAAAAACCGTTGTTATATAAAAAAGCGGACGTTGTTAAAGCGTCCGTTGTAGAAGGTTTTAACAACGGTTGGTTTACTTAAGGAAACCGTTGTTAAAACTATTAACCACGGTTTTATGTATAAAAACCCGTTGTGGAAAGTGTGACTCAATTTTGGGGGGAAAGTTATAACAACGGGTTTTAATATACAAAACCGTTGTTATAACTAAAGACAACGGGTTGTTTTAAAATAACCGTTGTTGTTTGTTCTTAAAAAATTAAAAAAAATTAAATTAAATATTACTAGATGCATGCATAATTACGGCCTGTTAGAATTCCGATGCATGCATTATTACTGACATCACTGTACATATGAACGGATAATATGGAATGAGAAGGGTTAGTAATAGGATTTGAAGCAGCATTATTGAGAGATATGATGATGATTATGGCACAACTTCCTAACATATATATTAATTAAAAAGCAATTAACTCAACCCACACATTGCTTAGTATAAATACATTGCATATCTCAACTAACATTTCCATTATCTCATATATTCATCTCCAAACTCTAACTGCTAAAACAAACTCTACTTAATCTTTCAAATCAAACTCAAAAAACTCCAACAAAATGAATGATTTCATCCTTAAGACTCTTACCATGATCGAGAACAACAACAACTTCATCCGCCGGTTCCTCCATATTGAGGAAAGTTTCAGGAGCTACCTTGCGGAAGCTCGATCCGCACTGAAGCACGCCAAAGAAGATGGCTTGACGGAGCAACAACAGTTGCAGCTATATGACGATATAGCAACTGCTGAACGGAACCTCCAAATAGCCAAGGAGGAGAGGACGGATACGATAGAGCAGAATAAGATCCTCCATGAAAATATAAGAATTGCATTTTTACATATGTAATTTTTTTTTTTAATTTATGTATTTATAAATATATATATATATATCAATTATGTTTATCTTACTTCTTCATCTTGCTTCTTCATTGTTTTACTAACTAATTATGCGAACAATACTTAAACAAATAACATAATGGTCGATAAAAACACATACATGCAAAAGAAATAAATAGAAAAAGAAAATAATGACGATGAAACTAACAGTGACGGCGAGATTTACCTGATAAATACAGAACGTAATAGACGATGAAATCACAGTGACGGCGAGAAGATAAAGCGGCGATGAGAAAGAGAGAAATAGAGAAAGAGAGTGTGTATGTGTTTTGTGTTTGTTTGTCTGCTGTGTTTGTGTTTGTGTTTGTGTATTAAGGGTTGTGTTTTGTGGCTGCAGCAGACTTCTGTTTGTGTGGTTTATAGTATGGAAGGTATTGACAACGGTTATTAAACAACAACCGTTGTGAAATAAGTTTTAACAACGGTTGTAAAAAACACCCGTTGTTAAATAAGGTTTAACAACGGGTTTCAAAAATAACCGTTGTGATTACTTTTCACTAACTTTGCGCCAATTTTGCGCCAAATTATTAACAACGGTTGTGCATGTGTGACCCGTTGTTAAAACTAATAACAACGGTTTTTATAACCATACCCGTTGTAATTGATTTTAGTAAAATTCGCGCCATACATTCTACAACGTCTATTGTGATTTTCGTGAATAATCGTTGTTAAAGGGGCGTTGTAGTTGCCTGGATTTGTAGTAGTGTTGAGATGAATGGATCATTTTGTACAAACCGACTCACAAATCAAACCCGAGCCACGATCAACCAAGGTGAAGAAGGAGAGCAAAAGGTAAGCCAAGGGAATAAGTTCAAAGTCAAGAAAAGTAAGCTAATGGAAGATTTGATGCCTTGGCATAGACAAACAAGAGCCAAAATGAAGAATTGAAAACTCGGTTTCACAAGGGTCAACTTCAAATTGATATATCTCGAGTTATAGAGCTCGTATCGATGCAAGGCCAATTGGAGTTGAAATCTTGTGATCTTAGCTTTCCAACGGTAGGTAACACGCCTCATTTGCCCAAAAAACGAGGGAGATATGGCCTTCGCAAGATGCTGTTGTCAGTCTGAAGCGCAGCCTGCGCAAATTTTGCGCAGCCTGCGCAAATACCAGTTGCAATTCCAAATGCGAGCTTAGGCGCAGGCTGCGCAAATAAAGTGCGCAGCTGCGCCCGATTGCTCAGGCAAGAGTTAATTTGGCGCATCCTGCGCAGCTCTGTTTTACGGGGCTTTCTATTCCGCATTTGGGCTTCTTAAGTGAGGATCTTTTTAGGTTTCCGGGAAGCCATATATATACCCAAGATTGGAAGACCTCATAGAACATCATACACCATCATATCATCTTATCTAATCTCATTTTTAGGGTTTTAATCTTTTAGTAATTTAGAAGACATTTTCATTCAAGTTGTAAGCTTTCCTTATTATTTTGGGTTTTGAAGACTTTGGAAGGCTAAATCCTTCCTTGCTTGGTGTAATTCATCCAAAGTCTCCAACTTTGGTATTGTAAGACTCTTTTAATCTCTCTTTATTTATCTATTGATCTTTCCTTATGCTTATTTCTTATCTTGAGTAGATGAATGTATGAATTGATCACTCTTGCATCTTATTTACCCAACTATTGCAAATTCTAGAGAAATGGTTTAATCTATCTAGAATTGTTGGAAGCAAGCTTGTTGTATGTTGATTTGGTTTAAAGGATTCATGCAATAAGTAGGAAATTTCATGTCTTTTCACATTTGTATGGTTTAATCTTGTGAGAATTGATCCTAACTTCTTATCTTGGCACAACTCTTAATGCTCATGTTTGATTTGCACTCATGGTTTAATGAATTGTTGATTAAACTTGACGGACATGCATGGATGGTTTAATTTGTGTATGTTAACATCTTGATTTGAAAGTATTGGGTGGATAATAAAAGGAGAGTTATAAAAGAGTCAAACTTTACTATTGTTGGTTACTAAGGAAGGATTGCACCAAGTCCTCTTTAATATTGAATTCTCTTGTTCACCAAGTGTTTGTTATATTGCTTGTTAGACAAAGATTGCAATTTTACTTTGTTTCATGTTACCAATCAACTCAACCCCCCCCCCCTATCTATGTTTATCGATTGTTTGTCATTGTTGATAACCATTGTTTGTTTATAAACTTGTCATTAGTATTCAATAGTTTACAATTCAAGTATTTAGCTTAAAAGTCCTTCTCTTGGGATCGACCCTTACTTGCACTATATTGCTTTATCCATTAGAGTAATCTAGAGTATAGTTTGGTTTGTAAATTGTTAATTTGGTAGTTTAATTCTAGTATTTAGCGACCTAGTCTTATACCCTACCAATGTAGAATATAAAAAAAAAAGGGGTACAACATAGAAAACTGAAAAACAGAGGATACACCATAGAATATCCCATTTAATTTTGTAGTTGTCCGGGTGATTTGGAGAAGGAAATGTAGCCGTAAAGTTGAGCATTTCATTGGCCGCGGTCATATGGCTCGGTCGGCTAAGTTGAAGAGAAGATAATCGGGTTCCTTCGATCAATTGCCTTTTCTTTGCAGATACGATGTTAGGCCCTGTTCTTTTGGACTGAAATGGATCGATCTCAATCGAATCGAACTTATAGGATCTCGAATCGAATCGAATCAACTTATAGGATCTCGAATCAACTTATAGAATCTCGAATCGAATCGAACTTATATGATCTCGAATCGAATCGAATCGAACTTATTGGGTCTGAACTAAACTTATAGGATCTGAACTAAACTTATAGGATCTGAACTGAACTGAACTTATTGGATCTGAACTAAACTTATAGGATCTGAACTGAATTGAACTTATAAGATCTGAAATGAACTGAACTTATAGGATCTGAACTGAACTTACACGATTCGAATTTAAATTAACTTAAATTAATTTAACTTAATAATATTAATTATTATTATTATTATTATTATTAATCTGGTTGTTATTTTAATAATAATAATAATAATAATAATAATAATAATAATAATAATAAAACGCAAACTTTTATTGAGATTAAACAATTTTTTTACAAGAAATTAGTGGTCAGCCAAGAGAGAACACCGATAAAAAAAATACTTGTATAGTCTAAAATACAAGGTAAAATAATATGAAGTAACATTTTCCGCTTTGTATACATTGTTTTGTTCATACCTTATACTACGGTTACATTACGATAAAAAATAATGAAAAGGGTGATAATTTTTTTAAAAAAATAATAATGTATACATGTATCGAATAATTAATAATGTCAAATGTTTTTGCGTCGGTTTTTAAAAATAATACTATGTATATAACTTTTCTGAACTAAATTTATAGGATCTGAACTTATAGGATCTAAACTGAATTGAACTTATAGAATTTGAACTAAACTGAACTTATAGGATCTGAACTTAACTAAACTTAAAGGATCTGAACTGAACTGAACTTATTGGATCTGAACTGAACTTATAGGATATGAACTGAACTGAACTGAACTTATAGGATCTGAAGTGAATTTAAATTAAGTGACTTTAAGTCCAAAAGAACAGGGCTTTAGAGTAGCCAAGGAAATTAAAAGGAATGTGACTCACCTAATTCCGTTCGACTACTACTACCTTCCATTGTTCAACAAGAGTTGTCTTTCAGTTTCTGTTTCATCTATTTGTAATTTTCATTCGATTAGTTACTTCTCTGGTAGTTTAGGGGTCTTCAGCTGTCCCTTGTTTATACTATAACTTTGTAGACTCGTTTTATTTCTATAGCGGTTAATTATTGTCAAAAAAAACTTGGTAATTTCTCATTTGTGACGGATATTATCCGTCACAAGCTGACCCTCTCACACAATTGCAAGTGGAGGGCAAGTGGGACGAAAATAGAGCGCCCCACTTACCCTCCCACTTTCATATTGTGAGAGAGTCACTATCCGTCACAAGCTTGTGATGAATAGTGACCGTCATAAACAAGACGCTTTGAAAAAACTTTACCGATGAAAACTGTAGAGGACCCATTTATTTTGTTTTTTGTTTATGCTTCTAATCGTAGGCTGTAGCGCACGTATGTTCTAACCAAGTACAATAATATACTTCGTAGGTTCATAATCAAAGGCTCTATCTTCAACTGTACGGAATACTATATTATCAACTAGTATGTGCCAAGTACCAACATGTCATTATATTATTGATAACACTTGCCTAATAACAACATATTAACATTAATAAAGTAGCTTTAGTTCACGTTACCATGGATTGCTGAGGTCGATCATTTGAATTAAGAACAATTCATCAGTGGAATGACAATAGTCGAGGTTTGGGATAATTACAAGAGTAGTAAATCTCCTTTAAAATGACATCTTAAGCAGAGTTAAGTACATACCACTTGTGTATACAAGAATGTATAGGAAAAAATAATATATTTATCTTATTTATACACAAGTGATATAATGTTTGACCCGTATTAAGTTTAAGTCCGATAATAAAGTCGTAAATGAGAATATCTAGTAACCAAAAAAATATAAAATTGACCTAAATAGGAAGGAATAACTAGAACACATACAAACTAATTTAATTTATAAAATTATAAGAGTTGATACTTATAATCTGTTTTCAAATCCAGTCAAATATGACATAATCTGTTTTTTTTTTTTTTTTTGCATTTACGTAATTGTTCATCTAAGGGTTAACAAGATCGAGTTCACTCTTAGCAATCATGAAGTCACCAACTAATACCATTTACCATCTTTTATTGTATAAAAAAAGGGATTAGATTCTTAAATCAAGATGGTAATAATTGATTAAATGTTTGATTAACGAGGTTGAATCTAGATTAAGTATGACAGCCTTTGAAAGTGGGGATGAACAAGTGGTCCTTGTTAGGGAACATGTATGTAACTTTGATCACTCTTTTAGGAACTCATCAACTCTTCCCGACCAAATTGCACACTTTACTAACTACAGGAACTGCTTAAATATTTGGTTACAACCATTTTTATATATAACCGTTTTACATAAACATTACAGTATTATAATTTATAAAAATAAGTGATTATTTATTTAAAAACTTCTCACTAAAATAACTACCACCAATAACCACTTTTCATAAAAAGAGAATTAAGATCTTCTTGTTATATGATTTTACAATGTGATATTGTAAAACTGTTTTAAAGGAGGCTTACTCATCTGATTATTGCTACACAAAGCTGAATACTATAATAATCCAGTTGCAAAGTGTTCCGGTAATAAAAATTATTATATTGATAACCTCGTAGTATGAGCGTATGAGTTAATTCACTATGGCCAATTGGCCATGCCTTTTAAATTAAAATTTCGGTCGCATTAAGTTTACTTTTAAGTTAAATGGCTCAGTATAAATGAATGGGTAACAACAGGTCCAACAAAAAAAAAAAGAAAAAAAAAAAGAGAAAACATATTGGGATATTGTAATATAACAAAACCTTCGGAGAAACGGTCTCTCAATAGCGCTATTGAAAGACCTCTCACATGATAGAGTGAGGGACCCACTTAATTTCTTTTTTTCCTATTAAGTCTCAAACTAAATTAGTGCGAGACGACCTCTCATAAGACCTACTGTTGTAATATAGTTGCATTGTAGGAGTAATAATAACGGACATATGGGGTGTTCAGCACAAATTTATTTGTGACGGATTTTGTTAAAAGCTTGTGACCTCTCACAAGCTGCAATTGGAAGAGCAAGTGGGGAAGAGGTTGTGAGAGGTCACAAACTTGTGACGGTCATAAGTGTGGCTTGGTGGGGTGTTTGGCACAATTTGGTGTTTGGTTGGAAATTTTGGAATGAATTTAATCCATTTTAGTATTTTGTTGGAGATTTTTAGAATGGAGTTAGATATCCCCAATGAATTCTAACTTCATTTCATCCCCTTGGAATCTCACTCATATATATATATATATACACCCAAGTTTCTAACTTCATTCGACCATATCAATAGTACTACTCTATCCACTCCAGAATCAAACCAAACATCTCAATTGTATTCCATACTTTGAACCAAACAACCACTCCCGTCGAGTTATTGTCGTGTTAAGTAATTCCTTCACGCACAGGGTAGTCATTAGGTTAACAAAAGCCCTGCCCATTTTCTTGCAAATGATAATGTGTAACGTGATTATATGAAAGTATGCCCACTGTTTTATAAAGCCCATCAAAATTGTACTAGGCTACCGAATTAAAGTTCCAACATTTTTTTGCTCAAAAGTACCTAAACTTCAACATTTTGTGTTTGTCATGACTAACCTAGGAATTTCTTTTTCTTTCTTTATATCTTTATTTTTTCTTTTTATAGATGATCTTCGTCCTCCATGTTCTTTCTTTTTGCCCTATCTCTTTTACTCCATGAAGACATTCATCATAATCATAATCGTCATCATCATCCTCGATATTAAGGAAACAACATTGTCACTGCTCACTACTACCTCCTTCGCTTTCATCTATGCATCATTCATGGATTAAAAGTATTATTTTCTTCGTTGATTTTAAAAACCTAATTACTTTTACAAATGGAGCTCAACAACATAGTCACTACTCAGTTAATAATTTAATTTAGATTTCTACGGCAGAATTGTTAATTAATTTGATAAATGTTGTAATTGGTTGTATTATTTAATAATTCAATTAAGTATTTTGATTGTTTGATATGTACGGTTACTTGTAATAATAACACACCTAGTTATTTGGGAATATCGTTATAAGACTCTTGAAAAAAAATGGGGGTGGAAAGGTGAGAGTAGTGGGCTGACGAACAATAGTGGTTGAGGGCCATGGATGGTAATCGTAGGCGGTGGAGGGAGGTGCTGGGCTGGTGGGCATTGTTGGATGGTAGCGGAGGGAGACATTGGAGAGGAGAAAGGAGAGTAGTAAAGAAATGAGAGAACCTCAGAGGAGGAAAAATAAGCGGAGCAATTTTATAAGGTGTGTAGTTGGGTACCATGTGAGTAAAATGTAAACTGAGACTTGTGGCTTAATATTTTAGCATGTTTTTTCTAATTTTTTAGCATTATCAAAGCCATATAAACAAACCCACGCACTCGAGATAATAGGCCGTTGCTATCCCTAAGATCCAACTATAAACATGCACAATAATGAGAGAAAATAATGAAACAAGAAACTAAATCCAAATCCATGAATTCATTTCATTCAGCTTGTGTTTCCATTCAAGCAAAAATTCCACTCAATGAAACAACCCGGAAACTCGATAACGAACCAGCAGCAGCATTCTGGTCATGTGATTGTGCAAGCCCGGAAAAAAAAAAATCAATAAAAGTCGTCCGCAGAATAGCAATTAAAATATGTATGTACAGAAATTTGTAACGGCGGGCAAAGGAGGAAGGGGAGGATAGGGGGGAGGGGGAGGATAGTGTCGAGTGGAGATATGATTTACGAGCCTATATCCTGAGTCCAACTCGCATGTTGTGTACGGATTTTTGCTTATTCACGAGCCCAAGGTGTAACTGCAGGATCCAAGCATGTCTTTCTTTCCCGGCTTCAGCGAGACACTACTATCAATGTACCAGTCTTACAGAATCCACAGGAGTGTATTTTTTGTTATCTAGAAGAAACCCCTGAAAATTACTGACCCATGTTCCCCAATAAACGCTCCACAGCAGCGTGGACATTACCACGGGTAGCCTGAAGAGCCCTTATATTCTCTTGAGCGTCAAAAAAGCCCATTTCTTGAAGTTGAGTTAGCTGAGTTGCATAGAGCTCTTCGGGTGGCACTGCACATTAATAATGTATCATCAGTAAGATAAAGCAGAACTCAGAAGTGGGATATTGCTGGTCACGCCATACACCATTTAAATGAACAAACTTTGTGATTTCCACTATGAGGTGTCCATACATAAACTTCTCTTTTGAAATCTTCCATTAACTTGCATTTTCATCCACATTTTATTATTTTTCTTATTTAATTTTGTGCAAAACAAACCAGCAAAGTATTATTCAAGGATGAAGGGGATAGTTTCATATATGTTCATCAAAAGTGAAAAAGCTGAACCATTTGAATTCTCTGGTGTTGTTAACCCGCCAGCTCCAAGACCACCAAACATATTCATCAACATATCCAGCCCCATGTTGTTTCCATTACCTGTGAATTAAATATATTGGTTATATAAAATTGAACCAAAGCCTCCGAAAGAAAACTACGTGTTGACTATGAAAGACATCAGAACTACCTGCAGCACCACCAGCTTGCAATGGATCTCTGAAATGAATAAAAGAATAACAAAAAAAAAAAGTTTCAAGTCAAATTATATTAGACTATTACTACTTTCTGAAGAAGAAGATGTAACCTGACCACAAGATACATTAGTATTAATCTTAAATTAATTAGCATAGCTGAAGGGTCACTGAAGAAACAAGTTCATTTCACAAATGTTCAGCAATGATTTACGCCCTATAATTGCTCCAAATCTCCAATACCATACCCAGAGATGGAAACATATGCAGCAACCACCCCACAACAAAACAAACTCGTCAAACAATTTGCAGGCAAGTCAAGCTGCAAACGGTGTACGTGTACCCCTAACTTACTGCTTCAGGTTTGGGATGAGACAGATAGTTGTAAATTAGGTGACCGCTGACCCTTGCATGCATCACACATATTGTAAGTGGAATAAAATAGTTTAAACCCTAGTCCAAGACAGTTAGCTGGTAGTAAACACAAAACAAGGAGAGGTACTGGTTTATGACATGCTTTTACCCTTTAGATCACCAAAAAAATAAAGGTTACTTAGCATTATCTTGTGCTCCATTCCATTCACCTTGAAATTCAGAAGTTGAGATTGCTCACTTTACAGTATTGTTACATTAGATTATTAAGATATCAAGTTAAGTTAAATCAAGAAACGGACACAAATGGCAGCCAAGCACTTGCCTAATAAAGAAGGAAAGAAACGACCACAAACTTCACTAGTATTAAAAACAACAGACAAATGTTAGGCTTCAGAACAACAAAAGTACTGTCCAAAATTTTACAGTCAACTTCAAACAAATTTTATAAAAAAAGTCTCAGTTCTAGCCTGCATAGCAATTTAAGGTGTCCCACCCTAAGTTAGATATGCACGTATTCATCACTTCACAGTTCACAGAGGAAAGCTCAATGGGAATAATTAATAGGAATAATCCATCCTATGAGGACCTTTCCAATAACACTCCAACCTACACTTTAATCCAATTTAATCCCTCCTATCCCTTACCCTTCCCATAACACACCCTAGAGAAGGGCAACCTGAAAAACAGGTTACCATTGTTTTAAATTACACTAAAATGTGTTTTTCTAAATAAAAAAAAAAAAAAGTGTGTTGAACACACCCCTGTCTTTGTCTGTCCACTTCTCCTTTCTTTGTTAATCAACATTACCCCATTAATCCTCCAACTATCCCTCTTAAATTTTCATCTGATTCCATTAATATAACTGGCAACATTCATCTAATCTACTTCGACATTCATTTTCATTCTTCACCAGGAATCATTAATCTTTACCAGTTACCACCAATGTCAAAGGTAGTTTTTACCCTAATTTAAACTATTTAGTTTTAATAATCTATTTTATTGTAGTTTTAAACTTGGTATAATCCACTTTAATCTTGATTTTGTGTGATATGAAAGACTATTAAAATGTAGTGTTCAATATGATATTTTGGAACATTGTTATGGATGACAAACAATGTGTAGTCAACTTTTCTAATTAATTGCAATGGCAAATGTTATCCTTCAACTTTTTCTAATTACTGGATTAAAATGGGGTAATAGGAGTGTAAAAAGGAGATGAATAGTGAGGATGAAGGGGTGAAAATACAAGAGATAAAAAAAAAGTTGAAGATGAAGAAAAAGAGCAGTGATGAAGATGACGGTTGTACAACAAGGAAAGATGGCAGTCAGGTTTATAAGAGAGAAATAAGGGGGAAGAATAGGCGACCTAAAACAACAGGTCATTAAATTAAGTAAGTGTGTTATGGGAAGGGTCGGGGATAGGAGGGATTAAATTGGATTAAAGTGTAGGTTGGAGTGTTATTAGAAGGGCCTTTATAGTATGGATTATTCTTATTAATTAATCCATAAAAAATTGTGAAGCACTTCAAAATTTTCAAGACAGCTATGGCTTCAGCAAGCAGCTGAGTAAAAGCTTCACTTACTGGTTTGTCTGAGGGTGATTCATTGAAGAGAAAAGTGACTGCTGCAGAGACGTCATTTGCTGCAGACAAAAAAAAAAATCAAGTAACCCAAATTAGAACATTGCACAAATAGCCGAAAAGAGAGGGGGACAAAATAAAAAAACTTGAGGTTGTTTACATTCTGAAATCACTCCCAAGGATAAGTAGTCTCTAAGGTTGGGATAACAATGAAGGTATATAGCTATGGTAGAAATGCAATGCATAGCCTATCACAAATCATTACTCACTACTCCAAAACACGTACAAAGTAATTTTGTCAAATATTTTGGAAGCTATATAGCATAGCACGGCCAGGAAGACAAAAAAAACTCTCTTAGAAAGTATAATTCAGCTCCGGAAACCCCCAATTGTACAGCATTATAAACCAAACAACAATTTACCTGCATCATCTCAGGAGAGGCCAGCTGACGAAGAAGCTCCGGATTTTGCATCATTTCTCGAAGCTGAGGGTTTGATTCAGTCATAGCCCGGAGTTGTGGATTCATATTGACAATCTGAAGTTCAAAAAACAACAGTAAACTCTCCGACCGAAAGGGAACATCCTCGCAAAATGAAGTTTATACAAATACCTGACTCAAGTACTGCGGGTTGGAGAGCAAACCCTGCATCATCTGTGACATAGCTGGATTTTGCATCATCTGAGATACAGAAGATAAATCTGGAATTCCACCAAACATTTGATCCAACTCAGGAAGGCTACTTAGGCCTCCCAAAGGAGCTGCCCTTGCATCACCAGAGGGATTGGTCCTTTGAGCACTATTAGTCTGGGTGCCTCCTAAAATCGTACAAAGAATACATATAGTCAGTCAGCTGATGATGTAGATTTAAAAAAAAAACAAATTCACAACTCACACCACGCCCAACAATTAAAAATCCAAAGGACTGGATAAGAAACAATACCCTGTGTAATTTACTTTACTTATGAGGATCAAAGACTGTATCCTATTTCCTGTAGGACAGACTCAGTTTGCATAAGATCAAGGAGCAAATAAGTTGGACCTTCTGATGGCTGATCAAGATTAATACAGTAGTACAACAACAAATAGTGGACATTAACGATAATCTAACTGAGACTTGGACATCCATGTACTAACAACTTAATTTCATATCATTAACAGAGCACATGGTGAACGCTGGAGAATCAGAATAGGAAACAGAACAACATTTTAAATAATAGGAAATTTCTCCATAAATATTAGTCCACTTTGACATGCTTAAAAAATAGAGTGGAAATTTACATGGGAGTACAAGCTAGGTCACAGGCAAGCAACAATAATTAAAGGGATCCGAAACAAACACTTCATCTATCAAGTATCAACAATGTAAGCGATTGAAAGGAAAATAACTCACCAGGAGTATTGCTCCATGGATTGGGCAGTGGATTGGTGTTAGGAACAGCAGATTCTGCTCCTGTTGCAGGTGGATTGTTAGATCCATCTCTCTGTTGCCCACCAGCAGCACCCTGAGTCCCCAATAGAGCAGAGAGGGGATTCGAATTATTATTTCCCGCATCCCCAGCCAACGTGGTGGCATTAAGAAATGGTTCCTGAACATTCTCATACATCCGCCTAAGCATATTAAATCCTTCTGGGGATGATTCGATATTGCTCATTGCTCGATCAGTGTTCCGCATCATCTCACGCATGAGTTCAGGATTCCTAGCTGTTTCAAGGGTTTGTCTAAGAATGCTAGGATCATTCAAAATGTGTGCAAGCTCAGGATTTCGATCAATGATATCGCGCATTTGGGGGTTATTCATAATAATGTTCCGCATAAGATCAGGATTATTCATCAAACTCTGAATGGCAGGCATATTCATTATGTCTCTCATCATATTTGGGTTTTGGTTTAATTGTTGTTGCATCTGTTCAATATTTGGGATTCCAGCTCCAAGCAAGCCAGACGCACCCGTCCCACCAAGACCACCCAACCCAAGCCCCGGAAATAAGGATGCCCCAGGACCAGAACCTGGCAAGCCTCCACCTTCAGTAGGGGCGGTAGTACGTGCAGCAGCAGCAGCAGGAGTGGTATCAGGTGTCCCAGAGTTTGCAGTACCAGAAGGTGTGTTTGCAGCAGATGGAGCAAAGCCACGAACCATATGAATGGTATGATCTGCTTGTAACCCTACAAAATAAGAGAGTTGAAGTTTATATCATATGTGTATGCCCACAAGTCATACTCCCTCCGTCCCGGTCAATTGTTGTCCTTTGGTTTTGGCACAAAGACCAAGGAAAGAGGAATGGGCCAATTACTAAATGACAAGTGGAACAAATTGAGTGTGAATGATCAAATTGTTCATTAAGTTCATTCTTAAAATAGAAAGGACAACAACTAACTCCCAAATATGGAAAAGGACAACAAATGACCGAGACAGAGGGAGTATCTAGGAAGGTTCAATATAAGTAGAGAACACAACTAATAGTAAAAGCAATTGTAACAAAAGGTGCAATGCAAAAAAAATAAAAATGTTCAGTGAACTGGAAAGAAGAAGTTGAAGCACTGGATTTACAGGAATCTAAATGCCCGATTAGTGTAAGCTTAAAAAGAACCTTAGTAATGTGGTGTGAGAATTTTGCATGGAATTTCTTTATTCTACAGAAAAGAAAAGAGCTTGCCTTGTTGTAAACCATTATTCAAGAGATAAAAATAATAAAAAGGAAAGCCATACAAATAGGTAAAACGCCACATCATAGTATTTATAAAAATGTGGCTTGGGTGCACCTAGGTGCCATGACATGAGGTGCTAACCAAAACACCAAACGGCTCCCCTTAGCGTGCCTTGCACATAGGGGCAGATTCAAGTTAGAAATTGCCTAGGCACACAGCTGTATAATTTCCAAAACTTCTCTTTTATTTGTTTTATATACCCTTATTTATGCCTATTCCTACTAGCTGTCTTCAAAGCTCAAAAACAGGCATTGTTGCACAAATTTCATCTTGATAGTTACAAATTCATTGACTAAAAAACGTGCTTCATGTGCATGTGGTGGCAGGTTCATATGACTAAGAGTACAAAATCACTTGATAAATCCTCATCCCATAATAAACAAGTAGCATGGTCAGTTTTAAAGCAAAGAGATTTTATGTAAACTTCCGAATAATTGACCTCTTCTTATCCGAGTTTGCATCTATCTTCTCCTTCTTTGCATCTTCCAACCCCTTCTTATCTGAGTTTGCATCTTCCAACCCCCTCTGATTAGAGTTTATCAAACCCATCTTCTTCTTTGTCTCTTCCAAACTCACTGGAAACCCTTTTTTAACAACCAAGACTACAGTCAAATCTTCATTTGTTTCATTTTCCCTCATGAACCTTGATAACTTGCCCCAACTGCGGATCAATCTTTTAAACTCATCAGTAAAATCTGTAACGTCATAACCTTCCATCGTATCCGCTATAGATTCCGCGATATTAGTAAATCTAGCCGACTCCATAATATGAACTACTAAGTTCATAAGTGACCTTCGATTTCCATCATGATAGAAAGTTTGAACGGAGGTTTGAAGATGGACCGAACCTATTTTTTCTAACTCGTCTACATCTTCACGTAGATAGTTCATCCCAAAATTAGCTACCTCAGCTCCTTTCAAATCATCATCATAATCACCATCATCATCATTATCATCATCATCATCATCATCATCATCATCATCATCATCATCATCATCAATCTCCTTCCTTTTCCTTTTCTTTGTCTTGAACCGATACCACACTCCTTTTCTTCTAAATGCGATGCAATATCCATTTGTTCTATCCAACTTAAGCGTGACAGAAACCACAACTCCAGTCTCTAATTTTGATTCCAACGTGATGATGATGATGATAATGATGATGGTGATTATGATGATGATTTGAAAGGAGCTGAGGTAGCTAATTTTGGGATGAACTATCTACGTGAAGATGTAGACGAGTTAGAAAAAATAGGTTCGGTCCATCTTCAAACCTCCGTTCAAACTTTCTATCATGATGGAAATCGAAGGTCACTTATGAACTTAGTAGTTCATATTATGGAGTCGGCTAGATTTACTAATATCGCGGAATCTATAGCGGATACGATGGAAGGTTATGACGTTAGAGATTTTACTGATGAGTTTAAAAGATTGATCCGCAGTTGGGGCAAGTTATCAAGGTTCATGAGGGAAAATGAAACAAATGAAGATTTGACTGTAGTCTTGGTTGTTAAAAAAGGGTTTCCAGTGAGTTTGGAAGAGGCAAAGAAGAAGATGGGTTTGATAAACTCTAATCAGAGGGGGTTGGAAGATGCAAACTCAGATAAGAAGGGGTTGGAAGATGCAAAGAAGGAGAAGATAGATGCAAAGAAGGATAAGAAGGGGCTGGAAGATTTAAACACCTAACCTTTTTTATTCAAGAAACCACCATCAACTCATGAACACACCATTTACGAGGATAGCTAAAGCTAACGAAATCCTATCGATTATCAATCCAACCTTGGAAACCCTCAATTTAATACAAAGGAACTCAACCAACGGCAATGCAGCAATTATGAGGTCAAAGACTGAAAATTTGCAGCCATATGAACACTGCAATCCGAATTTGATTTTAATAGCATAATCATTTATTCACAAATTCTCCAACGACCGATAAAAACTCGATTCAAGACGTGATTAAACCAAAACTAATAATCTAACCACCAGTCCAGATCTATCAAAGACAAAAGTCGTAAAAATTCGACGGAAAATCAATCAAATTACAAAACAAAAACAGAATTAAAAAAGGACGAAAAAAGATTACCGTAGCTAGCTAGGGTATGATCATCCTTCAAGATCCGACCTTTATAGATCAATCGCTGTTGATCGGCAGGAACATCAGAGCTCTGCGCAACAACAGCCTTGAAATTTGCGACGGTTGATTCAAGAGAAGTTGTGACGGAAAACTTGGTGTTATTTGAACAACGGATGTTGACGGAAACCTCATCTCCGACTGTGGCTGTGGCGGTGGTGGTGGTGGCGGCAGCACTGGAATCTCCGTCAGCTCCCATGGCGATTGATTTGGGGGAAAATGGAAGGAAACCCTAAATTTGGAGGAAATAAGGAGGACGGTTTTAATTGTTTTCGTTGACGGAAGTGTGTGTAGAGAGAAGGGGACAATGGGAAAGGGAAAGGCAAAGAGAGGTGTGTGTCTGTCTTTGCCTCTTTGGAGTGTGGAATTAGGCAACCGGGGGAGTTTAGCACACATTCTCATTTCACACGGTATTATCTTAAGACTAGGTAGTATCCCGCGCTTTGCGCGGCCTTTTTTAAAATTTAATTATTATAATTGAAGAAAATAATATAATTTATATAAGACCTTTAATATTTTTACTTATAAATAAAAATAAATTATTCTCAAATTTAATTTTTTTAGGTTTATTTTCAATATGTTAAAATAAAATACATACAATTTTAATTAAAACTAATAAGTGATAATTAATTATGTTGATCAACGTTTTATAAATTATTTTGGGACTGATTAAATATCATATTAATTAAAATAAAATTTATTCGAAAATGCAACAGTCAACATTAAGTTCTCAAATTATATCATTTCAGAATACGTTAGGTTTCAAATCAATTAATATTTGTTCAAAATAATGTGAATATAATTTTATGAAATTTTTAATTTTCTTATATATAACGTGTGATATTTATGTATCAAACATATAGAGTTCAAACTCAACTTATTCAAATGTTTGTATTGTGTATTGCATCTGTTATGTATTAAACATATCTATAAAAATTGCACCTTTTGTATTTTTAAACAACTATATATATAAATGATGCTTAAGAGTTTACCTGTAAATAAAATAGGTTAAACTTTCTCAAATAATATTTTTTGAGGTTTAACTTCAAAGTATTTAAAATATAACATATAAAATTGTTAACTAAAAGTATTTAGATAGTCATAATCAATATTTATACTTGACGTATACGTATACGTATTTTAATTGAAGATATTAAAGAAAAATGTAACGTTTTTTTTCTGCTTTTTCATGTCTTCTATAATACTATATTATTTAATAATCATTACTTTTATTTTGATTATTCACGCATTCGCGATCACTGTGTACATACATACTCGTACACATACTTTTGTTATCACGCTATTTAAACCTATCAAAATCTCATATGTATTCAATTTTTCTCAATATATTTTTTTTCATTACCACATAAAAACTTATCTCTTAGTAGTTTTCTTTTAAGTTACATTTTTAAGAAATACAACGACTATTCCAAATATATTTTTCTTAGGATTTAATTGACTCTTCCAAATATATTTTTCTTAGGATTTAATGGTCTAAGTTTTATAACATTCTCAAAATGTCTTTTTAGGTAAATATAAAATATTATGAGACACTCACTTTAATCATCTCTACAAATCAAAATATTTCAATAAATATAATGAAAATTATACTCAATTTGAAGCATTTTTCGCAATAAACGTAGTTATTTACATTTTAGGATTTTTATCAAAATAACTTTTTAATAAATTTAGAATCAAATCACCGTAATTATGTAATGTAATTTTATAATAAAATTTATTAAGCTATAATTAATATTTTACTGAGATTTATACAATATTTATTATGTTTATATTTAATGTTCAGCTGTAATTAATACTTGTATTTAAAGCTGGGTTGATACGTGGCGCATCCACGGCGCTTCAACCCAGATTTATATATATACTGGTTAGTATCCCGCGTTTCGCGCATCCTGTTTTAAAATTTAATTATTATAATTGAAGAAAAATAACATAATTTATATATGACCTTTAATATTTTTACTTATAAATAAAAATAAATTTAATTTTTATAGGTTTATTTTCAATATTTTAAAATAAAATTCATATAATTTAAATTAAAATTAATAAGTGATAATTAATTATGTTGATCAAAGTTTTATAAATTATTTTGTGACTGATCAAATATCATATTAATTAAAATAAAATTTATTCGAATAATGCAACAATCAACATTAAGTTTTCAAATTATATCATTTCACAATACGTTAGGTTCCAAATTAATTATTATTTGTTCAAAATGATTTGAATATAATTTTATGTAATTTTCAATTCTTTTATTCTATAACGTGTGATATTTATGTATTAACATATAGAGTTCAAACCCAACTATTCAAATGTTTTGATTGTGTTTTGCATCTGTTATGTGTCAAACATATCTATAAAAATTGCACCTTTTGTATTTTTAAACAACTATATATAAATGATGTTTAAGAGTTAACTGTAAATAAAATAGGTTAAACTTTCTCAATTAATATTTTTTGAGAATTAACTTATAAGTATTTAAAATATAACATATAAAATATTTAACTAAAAGTAATATTTAGCTAGACATAATCAATATTTATACTTGACGTATACGTATTTTAATTAAAGATATTAAAGGAAAATGTAACATTTTTTTTCTACTTTTTCATGTCTTTTATAATACTATATTATTTAATAATCATTACTTTTGTTTTGATTATTCAAATGCATTCGCGATCACTGTGTACATACATACTCGTACACATACTCGCTATCACACTATTTAAACCTATCAAAATCACATATCTATTCAATTTCTCGCAATATAATTTTTTTTATTCCCACATAAAAATTTATCTCTACGTAGTTTTCTTTAAGTTATGTTTTTAAGAAATACAATGACTCTTCCAAATATATTTTTCGTATGATTTAATGGTCTAAGTTTTATACCTTTCTAAAAATGTCTTTTTACGTAAACATAAAATATTATGAGACACTCACTTTAATCATCTCTACTAATCAAAAAATTTCAATAAATATAATGAAAATTATACTCAATTTGAAGCATTTTTCGCAATAAACGTAATTATTTACATTCTAGATTTTTTATCAAAATATTTTTTTTAATAAATTTAGAATCAAATCACCGTAATAAAATTTATTAAGTTGTAATTAATATTTTGCTGAGATTTATACAGCATTTATTATGTTTATATTTAATGTTCAGCTGTAACTAATACTTGTATTTAAAATTGGGTTGACATGTGGCGAATCCACGCGCTTCAACCCATTTTTATATATATATATATATATATATATATATATATATATATATATATATATATATATATATATATATATATATAAGATTGATTGTATATACAAGATAACACAAAATCTCATTTGTGACGGCACGTATCCGTCACTTTGGAGTGACGGATACCATTTTCCCTAACAAATGACCCAAATAGAGGAGAGAGGGAAGCACATGGGGGCGCCCCACCTTGTCCCCCCTATCCATTTTGTGAGTGGCATTATCCGTCACTTGATCTGGCCCGTCTTCAGCAAGACTAACTGACAAGATAAATATATGTTTTTCTTATGCATTTTTATATACTGAATTGGCTTATACTTAATCCGCCTCAAAACTGAACGGATAGTATCATTTTAAGGGAGATTTACTAAAAGCTTAGAGTATACACATAAGTACGCGGGTCACTAGATTGGAAAGTAAACTTCTCGTAACTGGTTAAGGTCTTGTTCTTTTTGGTTGAGACTTGAAAGAAGTTGAACTGAAATGAATAGAGGTTCTCTCGAACTGCACTTAATGAAACTGGGCTGAATAGAACTGAATTATGAGTTAATTTAAACTGGGCGGAGCTGTCTGAGCTGAACTGAGCTAAATGAAACTGAGATGAACTAAATAAAACTGAAATTAAATCAAAAAAATAAAGCCAAGTTGGTTTGGAGATATTACTAATTTCTAATATATTAATATTGTTCTTATATGGTCAATAGTATTTTCCTGATTTCGGATCATTAGTAGAAATATGAAGGATATTACAAGTTTGACTTTTTCTATTCTGATAAGAGTATTAAATTAGAAATGGAGAATTATTCGTACACTTTATTTTTTGTATTTAGATTTAGAATTAGGAGTAAAATAAAAAGATTTACTCGTATGATCAAAAAATAGGTCAATTATTCGGGCTATTCTAGTGAACCATAGAAAGGATTATCTATATTTCTCAAGGTTGAGCAAAAAATATTCGATCCGATTTTTTCCGAATTCGATCCAAAATCCGAAAAAGAAAATTCGATCCGTTTGTTCGAATAAATTGGATCGGATATGGATTGTGATCTTCTTAAAACCGGGTATCCGAATCCGATCCGAATTTAAAAAATTTGTATAAAAATAAAATAAAATAAAATAATTATGTTAGTTTGTGCGGTTTTTAGACTAGTTTTTGAAATTTGTAATTTATGCAATTAAGACTTGCAATTTATGCGATCAAGACTTGTAATTTATGCGATCGAAGTCGTTACCTATTTTAGTGGTTGCAAAATACGAAATGGACCGAAATTGCCTTTACTTTTAGTCTGTCAATAGCCCTATACCACTAACCTCGGTGTAATTTTTACTGAACATTTATATCCGGATCGAATCCGGTTTCCGAAATCAGAATCTCCGAATTTTCGGATTCCATATTTTTGGATATCCGAATTATTCGGATTGGATGTGGATACAAAAAAAAGATAATTTTATATTCGGATATTTGATCCGGTTTTAAAATCCGGATTGGATATCCGATTTTGCTTAACTCTATATTTCTAATGCATTTCGAAACATCCTTGACATGTATAGAAATACACTTTATTGAGAGAGTATTTTTTCTCAGAATACTAGAACACCAAAATTTGGGAGATACGGTCTTTCACTAAGTTATTGAGAGACTAAATTTTCGTACCCATTATTTGTTTTCGTGACCAATAGAAAGCTCGCACAATGGTCAAATAAGACTAAATAGCCATTCATCGTAATTTTACTTTACTCTAAAATAAAATAAATACATCTATAAGTTGTTTCATCGCGAAAGTGGTAAGCATTTAAGCCCCTTAACTTGGAAATGACATAGCGCCACCGGGTGTTACTCAAAGTCAGTAACACCGTGGGTATTTTGGTAAAATTTATCTATTATTTCAACTTTTCCATTTAAATAAATAGATTCATTAGAAAGGGTAAACATGGAAATTTACCTTGCTTTTAAGATGAAGTTCGCTAAAAACACAGACACGATAATATGAGACAATTCATCTCCAATAGGACATAATTATCAATCGATGCATTTGCAAGTAAAACACCTACTCTAATTTGCAAGAGTCACATTAATAACCGAGTAATCAAAGATTCAACGCACAAAGTATATCCCATGGAAAGAGTTGCATTCAAACTGTGTAAATCCATAAACATATGGGATTTGCTCCTCTTATTAATGTAGAAAAAGTACTTCTGGTTGTTAATTTGCAAACAATAGCCAGCATAAAATATAACGCAACAATATTTCTGTGACACCCCCATACTCCAAGTGCCTTACCAGGACCACTCAGGTATAAAGATGTCACCATCTCGGTTTCCCGAGGCAATGATAATCAAAAGACAATAAAGAAACAACATTTAAATAGTATAAAGTTTAGTGAATACAATCCAAAACCAACTGATGAAATACGGTTACATGTTCTTAAACCAAATGTCTAACAACTAATGCAAAAATGTCTGATAAGCTACTCAAACTACAGCGGAAGACTCTATCATCTCGTGGTGATACATCCCAGCTAGCCCATATGTCTCGACTCATACCTGCTCAACAACTGCTAACCATCCCCTAATGGATCACCACAATTTTTCAAAACAAAGACGGAGTCAGTACTAATCACACAATCATATATATAATTACAATAAGACAGAAACCAACACATCTCAATCGTCACATAACCCAAACTCCATAATCAACTCCTCATTACTGACTACACACTGAAGTGTGTAGCCCTGCCAGAGTAACCATCGCAACAGGTAACTCCACTCCGTCAGTGAGGGACCGCAGCCGTTCCCACCTAAGACACGCTCATACCATAGAGCGATAAACCCAAATCCATTAATGTGCACATCCCTTCTGTGGCGGGTTCCACAGAAGGCGAATAATGGGCGTGAAGCCACTCCCGCAAGTGACTCCACTCAGCCAGGGACGCACCCCGAAGATCACAGATAGATACAATCAATCACAACTATCAACATTAACCAACTCCAACAACCGTCACAATACGAGTATGATATTATACAACAATCACAACCAACAATCAACACATTATGTGACTAATACTGAGTAGGGAAACCCTACCTGGAATGCAACACACGCAGGCGATCTCAACAGCTGTATCAAAAAGCCTCTTCTACGAATCCTTCTCCTAACACATCATCACATAATCACTAACCATACAAGAACTAACACACATCCCCAATCCCCCAAATTAGGGTTTAAACAAACTTGACTAAATACTATAAAATCGGTACGTAGATCTTACCCTCGACGCAAGGATCACAAGGATGCAAAGAACGATGAAATCCGACCTCTCAAGCTCCGGGATTTGTCAATAACACGGATGAATACGAAGAACGTAACTTGAATCTCTTTTTCAATGTGATTAGGTTTGTAAAAGTGTATTATGAAAATGACGGAAAGATTTATATATTAATCCGTGTTATTAACAAAACCCGACAAAACATTACCTGAAAACCAAGCTACTCGATCGAGTAACTGACGTACTCGATCGAGTGCCACTTACTCGATCGAGTGCCCAGGCTACTCGATCGAGTACCCTACAGGCAGAATACTGTTTTAAAAACCAAAACGCCTTTACTCGACAGAGTAAGGCCCACTCGATAGAGTACCCAGAGACTCATAAAACCGTAGTATTACAGTCTTCCCTCCTTAAAAAGAACTTCGTCCCCGAAGTTCAAACCACAACAAAGAAAAGACATACTACCATACTCCCGACACAACAACCAAAACAAAACTCAACACAAAACATGTTACCAACCAAACTCAACCCAACACAAACCACTACTAACTATACCGACACAACACAAAAAGGTGCAAAAACTCTTCGCGATCATCTCATACCCCCCCCTAAAAGAAACAAGGTTACGTCCCCGTAACCATACATACCTGATCAAAAAGGAAAGGGTAACGCTCTCTCATGGCCTCGTCTGCCTTCCAAGTAGCTTCCTCAACCTCATGATTAGACCAAAGGATCTTAAGCAAGACTGTCTCACCATGTCTAGTCTTCCTAACCTTCCGATCAAGAATCTGCTTAGGCACCTCAAGGTAAGACAAAGACCACTACAACATTGCATCCCTTTAGTGACATTTATCTAACAGCATAAAATACAAATGCCACCTTAGTTATGTTTAAAGTGGCATTTAATATGACAAATGAAGTAAATGCCGCCCTAGCCTAACTTTTGCTTTCGCGCCTATACGCTCGTCTTTACCGCTCTTTTACACTCCCCAAATTTTAATTACCTCTTCCGCAAAAAATAAACACTCTTAAAATCACTTTACCATTCCTAAATACCACACCTAAACCCTAACTTCATTTTCTCGATTAATCGGTGCTTTCTCCTTCCAGGTTTTCTTCTCTTCTTCATCCTTTTTAATCACCAATCATATTCCATCTATTTACCTATTTGATTTGAACTATTTTTTGTTGTTTTATCAATATCTAATTCTAATCAAACACTTGCTTAAATTTGTTGCTATTGATTTGAACAAAGTGAGACGATTTTATTGCTTGAATTTTGGTTGGTTAAGCATGTATGATGTGTTGGGAGTTTAGATTTCACAGAATTTGGGAATTTGCTGGATAATGAAATGGTTAAGAACTAAGAAGCTTGTACGGTAAGATTTGATCAAATTGATCTTGATTTCGAAAAATATTGTTGTATAATGTGAAAATTATACTGTTCTTTTTTGTAGTACCCTTTTTGGCTTAAGGTTGCTTACAGTAGTTTCGATTTTAGGGAGAAATTGCGGGTTTTTCGAAACTTGGTATGCTATGCAGTTATGCCTTGTATATGGGTTTACAGTGTTGCAGCACAAACTTTGTATTATATGTCTTCTCCTTAGAATAACACGTTTCATTGTTAAGAGAACAAAAAATATGTATGAGATACTATATACTTCCTTCGTCCCAATCATTTGTTTACCTTTGATTAAAATACCCCTCGCAAATAATAAAAAGGGTAAACAATTGATGGGGACGGAGGGAATAAGGAGGTAATTTATGTGAAGAATAGGAAGAATTATAGGAGTCCTGATCATGATTGTGTGAAGAAAGTTAAAATTATGTGCAAGCTGCGGACATGATGCAACCTCTTTGAGTGTATGATTATCAAATTCTAGTGCGACTTGTTTATCTATATATGAAAGGATTAAGAAGCTTGTGTGACTTGTTTTCTCAAGGCTGTTTTTAGTATCTCTTATTTTTTCTGTATAAAGTGCGGTGTGATTCGTGTAAGTTTGATATGATCTATGCCTTTCGGCGGAGAAAGAATGGAACTATAGGCCTCATTTTCTAAGTATAGGCTTCATTTTCGAGGTTAGGTGCTCTTTTCATTTCATAATTAAATAGGTGAAGAGAATGCATATAAGGAGAATGGCCCTATCATATGAAGATTGGCTTCTTTAATCAAATTCCTATTTTGATTGATCTTTTCATTAATATAAGTCACTAATTGCTATAAATAACCTCCCCCTTTATGATGTTACTTATATGCGAGTGAAGTACTTTAGAATTATAAATAAGGAGAGCTCTAACGGAAGGCATAACACCGTTACAACTTAGAAGCATCGAGTATATGACAAGTCTGACAACTTGAAAAAAATAGTGGTTTACTAAAAGAACACTAAAGTATTTTAATTTTAACTTGATGAAAATGAAACACTTGCTGCTTCATGTTTGCCCCATACTTCTTGTTAATAGACAAATAATCTTTGACATGAAAATGTGTGTTGGTTTTTTTTCTTTTGTTTCCATATACACTTACATCACTTCTAATATAAATGTGTGTTCTGCTGATGTTTTCATCTGTTTCATATTAAATGTGTCCAGTGGTTTTCACCTCTTGATGGTATTGGACAATCTTGACATTTATCTGCATATTAGCTGATGTTTTTTTAGTATGTCACTATCTTATCTGATCCAGGTCAATGGCGTGAAAACAACCTCATATCGTAAATGTCCAAATTGTTGGTGATGATATTACACCTGTTCAGCCCCGAGGACCACCACCCGACTCTCTTCAAGGTCCTGAAAACGAAGCTTCCGAGCCTCATGTCGATTATAATGGTGAAGGGTTTTTTGTAGATACGACTCTTGAAGGTTTAAATGTTGAAGGTAAGATAACCCTTTCTTCATTACCAAGTTAGTTGTTATACTAGTTTGAATATTAGAAGTTCTGGTTTGAATGTTGAAGTTTTGAGTGTGTTGGCACTTGTGTGAAAATTAATTGATTTAAGACTTCTTAACTTAAGACGTCTAGTATCCTATGACGTCTTAAATTAAGACAGTCTTGAGTAACTTAAGATGTCTTAACGTAATTCGGTCTTGAGCAATAACTATTGTTAACTAATTTGCCTTGGAGTTTGAAATTAGAGGAATGACAATCAACAATTTCGCACTGATTAAAACAGTAACTATCAACTTGTAAATAAGGATATGAATGCAGAATCCAAAATTAACAGAAAATCATTCGTGCAACAAACTCAAAGTTACTAAAAGTCTTTTATCATGTTACTTCAATTTATTTTCTCTCTTTATCTTTATAGATCATTCGCAATCTGTCGCTACTAAGCGAAGGGGACCAACTATGATGTCCCATATCTGGAATTTACCGAAGAACAAAAGGGTAACGGTTGACTGGAATAGTTTATGGCAGCCAGCGGGGGGTGAACGATCTCATCTTGCTCATTTCATTGGTACAATGGCGCGGAACCCTGCCTTATGCTCGTAAAGATATCCTTAGTAATGGTACATAGCCTACGCTGCCGCAATCTTTCACTTGTTTCATACGAAATAGTAAGCCTTTGTCATTCATTTTCTTTACATAAATACATATAGCTTTTATACTGGGTACAAGTGCAAATTTTATAAGTAGTGCACGAATAATATTTGGTTTCCTTTGCCCCGGTCGGATTATAGTAGAAGAATGTATGGCATTTTGGGTTTGACAAAACAAATTTAGAAATGGCTGTGCTACAAGAAATGGTATGGTACGAGAAATGGTTGGGCTGTGTGCAGCGAGATCCAGGCAGGAAGTTTTTGTGAATGTTCGATTAGCTATAAACTTTAGCATTTTGATTTTTGGATGATACCAAGTTAGGCTGAGGTTAGCTTTTGATAAGGTGTTGATGAATTGAGTTATTTTTACAAAAGCATTTGTAATGACAAATTTTATAATCAATATTATATAAGATATTTTCATTTTATAAGTTTTTGTCTTTTTTATTAGTTACAGGTACTTTTTATTTTATAAATAACAAATAGATAAAAAAATTAAAATAAAATAAACAATATCACGTGTATCAATGTAATGAATTAAAAATTTTATTAAAGAAAAAAAATAATGGATCTTTAAATTCATAAGAAGGGCTTGGATGTCGTTTAAATTGGCATTTACCAGCATATCCATCAAATGCCATTAAAGCCTTTTAGCGACATTGCATATGGCAGCATTTATCCATACACCGTTATTTGTTTACGCGGCATTTACTTATGCCGCCAGAGTCCATATTAAACGCCACTAAAGGCATGCATTGTTGAAGTGGACTCATCTAGCTCTATGCTCTTTGCCTCTAACACATGTGACGGATCACTCACATACTTGCGCAGCTGAGATACATGAAACACGTTATGTACCCTATCTAAAGAAGACGGTAAAGCCAAACGATAAGCAACCTCTCCAACCCGGTCTAAGATCTCATATGGTCCTATGAACTTCTGACTCAGCTTGCCTTTCTTCCCAAATCTCATAACCCCACGCATAGGAGACACTTTCAGAAGAACCTTGTCCCCAACCTGAAACTCTATATCCCGGCGATGTAGATCTGCATAACTCTTTTGCCTATCCTGAGCTGCTCTCATCCTCTCTCTGATCATCTTAATCTGCTCAACCATCTCATGTACCATTTCTGGTCCTAAAACCACTGCCTCAGCACTGTCGTCCCAACAAATCGGACTCCTACGTCTCCTCCCATATAAAGCCTCAAATGGCGCCATGCCAATACTAGTGTGATAGCTGTTGTTGTAAGAAAACTCAATCAAATCTAACCTCTGCTCCCGGCTACCACCAAAATCCATCACACAAGCTCGTAACATGTTCTCAAGAGTCTTGATTGTTCTCTGTCTGACCATCTGTTGCAGGATGAAATGTTGTACTCATCTTCAATGTCGTTCCCAAAGATTCCTGCAACTCTATCCAAAACCTTGAGATAAACCTCGCATCTCTGTCAGATACTATGTCTTTAAGCACCCCATGTAACCTTAACATATTCTTCCGATAGGCCGTAGCTAATTGTGCCTTAGTCCATGTATCTTTCATTGGCACAAAATGAGCTGACTTGGTCAGTCGATCCACTATAACCCATATCATGTTGTTACCCTGTTGACTCTTTGGCAAACCCACGATAAAATCCATAGAAATGGATTCCCACTTCCACTCAGGTACCTCAAGAGACTGAATCTTACCTTGTGGTCTTCGTTGTTCCCCTTTAACTCTCCGGCATGTTAAACAACGGGCCACAAACTTAGTTGTTTCTTTCTTCATCCCAGGCCACCAGAACGTCTTCTTTAAATCCTTGTACAGCTTGTCACCACCTGGATGTACCGAATATGGTGTACAATGTACCTCTGTCATGGTTGTCTTTTTCAGCTCCTCATAATTAGGGACACACCACCTCCTATCAAACCTCAAACTACCATCGGTATGAATAGATAATCTAGACACTGTCCCTTTCTTTACTCCAGCTCTCCACTCCACCATCTTAGGATCCAACACCTGTTTACCTCGAATATCATCATAAAGATCAGGCTGTACTGTCAAATCCCCTATGGCATCCCCTTTCTGGATCATATGTATCCCAAACTTCCCAACCTCATCTCTCAACCTCATCAAAGATATAGCTGTGCACAAAGCATGTACACTCTTCCTGCTCAAGGCATCTGCAACTACATTGGCTTTCCCTTCATGGTAGATAATATCCATGTCATAATCGCCAATCAACTCCATCCACCTCCTCTGTCTCATGTTCAACTCCTTTTGGGTGAAGACGTACTTGAGACTCTTGTGATCAGAAAATACCTTAAAGGTCGCCCCATAAAGGTATTGTCTCCAAATCTTGAGAGCAAACACCACTGCACCCAACTCTAGATCGTGTGTAAGATAATTCTCCTCATAAGGCTTCAATTGCCTAGAAGCATAGGCAATGACTCTACCGTTCTGCATCAACACACATCCCAACCCATTCTTTGAGACATTTGTATAAACCTCAAAGTTCTCACTCCCTTCAGCAATGCTAAGATTGGAGCGGTGGTCAAACGCTCCTTTAATGTTTGGAACGTCGTCTCACAACTCTCATCCCAACGAAACCTATTCTCTTTCCTCATCAAAGCTGTCATAGGTCTAGCAATCTTGGAGAAATCCTTCACGAACCGTCTGTAGTATCCTGCTAAACCCAAGAAACTCCTGATCTCAGCTACGTTCTTTGGTGCTTCTCACATGGTAACTGCCCCAATCTTTGCAGGATCCACATCTACCCCATCCTTAGAGATCACATGCCCCAGAAAAGCAACTTTCTCTAACCAGAACTCACACTTGGAAAACTTAGCATAAAACTCATGCTCCCTCAAGGTCTGCAACACAATCCTCAGATGTTCCTCATGTTCCTCCTTAGTCTTGGAGTCGACTAAGATGTCATCTATGAAAACGACCACGAACTTGTCCAAAAACTGACTGAAGACTTTGTTCATCAAATCCATAAACACAGCCGGCGCATTAGATAACCCAAAAGGCATCACCACATACTCATAATGGCCATACCTCGACGTAAAAGCTGTCTTTGGTATGTCCTCATCTCTAATCTTCACCTCATGGTACCCCGATCTCAGATCAATCTTGGAAAAGACTGCTGTACCACTCAACTGATCAAATAGGTCATCTATCCTTGGCAAAGGATACTTGTTCTTCACCGTCACTCGGTTCAACTCCCTGTAATCTATGCACAACCTCAAACTCCCATCTTTCTTTTTCACGAAAAGAAGTGGTGCTCCCCACGGTGATACACTAGGTCTAATGTATCCTTTCTCTATCAAATCATCTAACTGCTTCCTGAGCTCCTCCAACTCCTTAGGACTCATCCGGTACGGTGCCTTAGAGATTGGCCCCGTCCCCGGTTTCAGTTCAACAATGAAATCTATCTCCCTCTTCGGCGGCAACCCCGAAATCTCCTCTGGAAAGACATTTGAAAACTCCCCCACAACTGGTATCTGATCAACTGTCGGACTCTCTATCCGGTCATCTCTCACATGGCACAAGATCATCGGACACCCCTTCCTCAGATAGGACTTCAAGGTCACAGTTGCAATCAACTTAACTTTGGGTTTGACAACAAACCCACGATAAGACACACTAATGCCCTTAGGACCTCTCAGAGACACTTTCTTTTGATGACAGTCTATCTTAGCTTTGTACTTCCCTAACCAATCCATCCCGACTATCATCTCAAAACCGTCTAAAGGAAACTCTAGCAAGTCTACAGGTAGATCAACTTGCCCAACTATCATAGATACATCCCTAAACAACCTCCCACATGTTACAGACTCTCCCGAAGGTATAAAAACTTTTTCACTTACAGACTCATACTTTCTCAAACCCAACTGTTTAACATGACTCGAAGATACAAACGACTGAGACGCCCCCGAATCAAACAAAACAAAGGCGTAAACACCATTAACAAGAAAAGTACCAGTGATAACATGTGCGTCGTCCTCAGCAGCTTGTTTCTCCATCATAAACAGCTTTCCACTGGTCTTCTGCCCACTTCCTTGGACAGTACTGGCAGAGGTAGTCGGCTTAGCACCCGACCCCTGGTTGTTGTTGGTGTTCGTAGCTGGCTTCTGATAAGAACTACCGTCGTTGCGGTTACCTCCCCTGTTGTTGCTCTGATCTCCCTGGTTGTTCCATGACCCAACTGGTCTGTTACTCGCAAAAATATGTGCCGGCCCCTGAGAAAAGCTCCCCTGTCTCGGCCTCTGGTAACCCCCGCTCACCGCACTGGTGCACTCATGTCTCTTGTGGCCTACACCGTCACAGTTAAAACAGGTCAGCCCCCATCTGCCGCTACTGTTCCCACGACCACGCCCATAAGAAGCCCATGTACTAAGCCCCGAGCCAGATGAATATACTCTAGCTTGAGTGTGGTTGCCCTTCTTGTAGCTAGATTGGCCACCACCCTCGCTCTCAGCCTTTCTTTTCTCAGCACCTCTCTCCCGGGCCATCTCTACCAACCTCTCAGCTCTCCCAGCTCTCTCATAAGCTTCCTTAACATCAGTAAGGAGTAAGGACTCCCACGGGTAACTTATCCATTATCTTGGGGGTCAACCCCTTCTCAAACCTCAAAGCTAGGTTCTCCTCACTCAATCCCATATCCTCAGCATACCTAGACTTCTCATTAAACTGTTTGTAGTACTCAGCCACAGACATCTCAGAGGTCATCTTGAACCCATCAAACTCCTCCCTTAGCTTACTCCTCACATACTCCGGCACGAACTCCATCTTCATAGCTTTCCTAAACTCTTCCCAAGGAATAGCAGGCAGCCCCTGCTTCTCATACATATCTCTAGCGCTCATCTTCACCTTATCCCACCACTCTCCTGCTGCCTCCCTCAAGTAGAACGCAGCTTGTTCTACCCTCATCTCATCCGGACAATGTACCAAATCCAGAATGTTCTCCATCTCACGATGCCAATTGTCAAGAAGAATTGGCTCCCCGGTTCCCTTATACTCTTTCGGGTTAAACCTAGCTATGTAGAGACTGATCTTAGAATGATCAACCTCCTTATCCTTTCCCACTCTCTTTAGCGCTTCCGTAAGAGCATCTTGATGCTCCAACATCTTAACTATGTCATCAACGTTCATGCTCTCAGCTCTCGCACACAAGGCGGTTTTCTTTGGCGGCATCTTGAAACTATATAAGAAAAGGTAGATATAAACATACATAATATAACACCAAAACACGAAAACAGCCTGCACAGACCCCACTCGATCGAGTACCAAAACCCACTCGATCGAGTTGAGGCTACTCGATCGAGTGCCCAACATACTCGATCGAGTGCCCCGACTCCAGACCCCAAACAAACCTTCTGATCTCTAACATACTCGACCGAGCTGACAGCCCACTCGATCGAGTGCCCCCTACTCGATCGAGTGCCCCTATGTACTCGATCGAGTACCCAAAAACACGGTTCTGACCATAAAAACGTCAAACTATCCACTCGATCGAGTTAGACCCACTCGATCGAGCACCTCACCTACTCGATCGAGTGCCCCCCACTCGATCGAGTCATGCAGACTCGTATACACTACCCGCATGTTATCTCACTTACCTCAACATAATACGCAATCTTTATAAACTCGACATTATAATTATTACTACGCATGTAAATCTACACAAGTTCTCATATGATCATTAAAGCATTCTACTTCATATTATCAAGATGCCACATTATAAACACCCAACATGCTTCTTCATTTAATTCACATATAAAACATATATTTTCAACCTTTAACCATACTTTCAATTCTCCACTTCCAACATTCAACAATTCACAACACATACTGTTATATACACATACGAACCAAAAGACAACACATACGACCTTGACACATACCCCCCATGTGACCGGTTCGAAATTGCAGGGCGAGTTCGCGACTTTAGGACGTCTCCCAAGCCTTTGCATTAGCTCCTACAACCTTTACCCCGGGTTCATTTTAATTTGACTCCCTATGTTCATTAGGTTCATTGGTTACAGGTTTCAAGATCGTCGCTCTGATACCACTTTGTGACACCCCCATACTCCAAGTGCCTTACCAGGACCACTCAGGTATAAAGTGTTGGAGCTTGTGTCCTCCACAAATTAGTGTGATAACATTTATAAATCTCTTATAGGTTCACAAGGGTATACTTCGTATTTTATCAGTTGATTAACGATTACCTAATAACGGTTGGCTTGCTAGAAGGTTTGACGTTATTATCATACTGATGGCGGTGATCAACTGGTCCCTAAAAGTCACACCTAAAGGATGTGTTTGAGATATGTGATTATGGAAATGTAATCACATTGATGCCTTATATGACTAAACAGTTAGTCAATGTGTTGATGAGACGATTATTTAATTTAATTAAATAATATTAGCTGAGACGAATTAACTGTCAATTCGTAAATTGAATATAATATGTTATATTTAATTAATGTATATAATGTTAGCTTAAATGAATTAAGATGTTAATTCGTAATTAAATGTAATCGGTTATATTTAATTAGCTAATTATAAATATGCGATATTTATAGTTAAAGTATATATTATACGATATTGTCATAATAAATTATAACAGACCGACATTAATAGGTCGACTGCAAGCTGTTGTGTGTAGACTAATTAATACGGAATAAATTAAATGACAATTTATAATTTATACACTTTATATACATTTTGTAAACTACCAAAAATAAGAAGATTTAATCACCTCATTTTGGTAGTTGTAAAAACCGAAAATAATGAGGAGAATTATCTCCTTATTTCGGTCAAAACAAGAAAAAGAAGGAAAATATCTTCCCTCAATCTCTCCTATTTCGGTTATAATAGGTGAGTAGGGAGATCTTTTTTTTAACCTAATTTTTTTCCTATCATTTCTCTCATTAAAAACCACACACACAAACCCTAAAAATTTACAGAAAATTGGGGATCTATTCTAGCAAGAATAAAGGCATATCTCATATCATCTTGGGTGCAACTGATAGGCGAATATCATTGCGGTATTATTCTTAGGCCGATTTTCTAGGACCGAAGGTTGATTTCATAATCTCTCTATTTTGTTTATGCAAATTTCTTTTATGACTAGTTTTCATATTTATAATTTCGTTATAATCCTTATAATGTTAATGGAAGTATGCCGATATTTCCTACAAGTGGTATCAGTGCCAAGACCACGAAATTATTTTTATGATTTGCATAAATGAATTTAAACAAAATTTGAAGAAAAAAAAAACTTTTCGGCAGAATTTTTTTTGCCGTGACAATTTTTTTTTCCAGCCGAGTTTTGTTCTTGTTTTTGATGATTTATTTCCATTTTGATTCATTTATTTTATTGTTTTAATAAGTTAAAATGATTACATGATGAATTTGTAGATGTTTGATTTAATGAGGATTAAATTAAAATGTAAATGGAGATTGTTTCATTGTTGATAAATTGTTTTTTGCTATATTGTTTTTGGCATAAATGGTTTTAAATCATTGTTTAGAATCATGTTTCATTAATTTACATGTTTAAATTAAAAGGTGATTATGCCAATCTTGTTTTAATAGCAACTATAAACAATTTGTTCATCTAAATTTTTTGATTAGGGCAAAATGCCGAAAAAAAAAGAAGTTTTTTTGTGTTTTTTGGCAAACAACCGTGAGCAAAAGAAGAAAAAAAAAACAAAGGTGCTGTTTTTAATCCCAGCCGTGAGTTTATAAAAAAAAAAATTCTGTTTTTTTTTTCGGTTTTTGTTGAATTGCCGAGACATAAAAAATGGGTTGTTTTTTATTTTTTTGCTATTTGCCGAGAGATAAAGAAGAAATAAAAACTGTTTTTATGGGTTTTTCTCTGTTTTGCCGAGCACAAATAAAAAAAAGGGAATTTTTGTTTTTTTTATTTGTTTTTGTTTTGGCCAATATTGATTATACATTAAATTTATAATGTATGATTAATTGTTGTGAAGAAGTTCACAAATTTTAGATACCAAATTATTTTAAAGAAGTTTAAAATATTGATGGATTAATTCATATTACAAGATTAATATGAATTTAGATTGGAATTAATGTGATTAATTGAGGAATTGTCACTTAATTTGATCATTTAAATAGGTGGTTTGGATAAATTAATCTACATAATTTAGGAATTATGTCTTGCATGTTTAATTTATTTAGCTGATGCATTTTTTTTAGTTGAATGAATCGTTGAATGGTTTTATTTACGTATTTTTGCAATCGGTTGTAATTTGTAATACCTAGTGTGGCCTTAGTTAAATTAGGTTTTCGTAATGTTGGAAACATAATTTTTAATGTAATTTGAGATCTCGTATCTCCGTTTGGTTTTCTTTATTTATTACGGTTTTGAAATTAGAATGTAAATAGGTTTATTATGTAATTTTAAATTGTAATTTTTGAGAGGACTAAAGATGGAGATTGGATTGCTCACTCCCGCTACATGGATCAAGATGGAACATCAAGACAAGCTTCTCGGGGTCCAAGGATGGATTCCAAAGTTGTATTTATGTTCATTTTGGTAGATAGGCCACACTAGGACTTTATTTTGTTTTACGTTTTACCTTTCTTATTGCTTTTCATTCACATGTTAGTTAGTGCATCATATTCCGCCTAAACCAAACCACCTACTAAAATGCATGAAAATTGACTCATATAGATTGTATGTTAGTTTTCATAGACATACAGATGTCACACAGATTAAGCCATCACCTTAGTTTATTCATTCACGCATGCTAGATATTAGTTCACTTAAAATGAATTAAAATAAAGTTGATGGGATCTTCCTCTAAAACGGAAATTGAGACTAGTCTTTATAAGGGCAAACAACTATGAATCCCTTCTTCGTCGGTAGGCATAATATGACCCTTTCTACGTTGGGTAAGTAGTTTGTGTTGACTTAGTTAATCTCAACATTATAGTCCGAAGAGTTTCTCGTGATTATGATGGACTAAAGATAGAATTTACAGAAATTTATCGACCAAGAGTTCTAACAGTAGAATTAGCCAAAAGGTTGACTTATCAATTTACAGAGAATTGAATCTTGGGATCATTTTTATAATTCTTGAGGGAGGTCAATTGTATAAATGCTTGAGTCTTCGCTTATAACAGTTTTGCATTAAGACTTAAAATCATAACGATGCATATGCTAATTATTTTTATTCTTCTTTTCGCAGTGTAGAATACGTTTATTTTGATAATACTGTTAAAACAAATGGCTGGAAATAACGAAATCCCAATGCCGAGTGCCACACTTGGACGCGAGTCCTGGCTTAAAGTTTTTATGGACAACATGAATCAGTTCACACGACTGAAGAATGATGGGTCCAACTTTGCGGATCGGGAGGCGGCTACGGAATGCTTTGCCATTCTTGACGGTAAGCTCAAGTACTTAACTGAGCCAATACCGGTAAACCCAGGCCCCAATGCAGGAGTTAACGAGTCACTTGCTTATAGTGATTTCGTCATGGAAGCGGGTGCGATAAAGAACGTACTCATCTTTGCAATGGAAACCAATTTGCAGAGACGCTTCATTGCCCAAGGTGCAAACAAGATTTTCACCACGCTCACTAACGAGTTCTCAAAAGCACCGAGAATCATTACTTATGAACATACCTGTCGCTTCTTTGATGCGAAACTCCAAAAGGGCCAACCGTTTAGCCCACACATTCTTAACATGATTGAGAATGTCGAGAAATTGGAGGCACTTGATTGCAAAATCAGTGAGAGCATAGTCATTGACCGAATGCTTCATTCACTTCATGATGGTTTTGCCCTTTTCAGGGCGAATTACTACATGAATGACTTGAAGAAAAGTCCTCATGAGCTACACTCACTTCTCGTACAGACCGAGAAGGATATGAAATTGAGTGGGAGCATGAAGCAGGATGTTCTCATGATTTCCAACAAGAATAAAGGTAAGGGAAAAGCTCCAGGCGACCTAACTGTAGGTAAGCCAAAGTTTAAGAAGCCAGGAAACGGTAAGAGTGGGCCTGGTGAGACTAGTGGCTCACTAGACAAGGCAAAGAGAAAGGGCGGTGACATTGAGTGCCACCATTGTCACAAGACTGGACATTGGAGGAGAAACTGTCCCGTGTACCGTGAGGACATAAAAGCAGGCCGCGTCACTCCTGTTGGTATGTCATCTTATATTCATATGATTGAGATTAACCATGCAAGTTTCGGAACTTGGGTACTTGATACTGGTTGTGGTTCTCATATGTGTAATCATTTGCAGGGCCTAAAAAACATCACACCTCTCGGAAAGGGTGATGTGGACCTACGAGTCGGGAATGGAGCTAGAGTTGCTGCAGTCTCGAAGGGAACATACGTAATCCAACTCCCTAGTGGTTTTGAGTTATTTTTATATAACTGTTACTATGTACCCAGTTTGTCTAAGAACATTATTTCTGTTTCCGTACTATGTACCCAATTCGTAAATTGAATATAATATGTTATATTTAATTAATGTATATAATGTTAGCTTAAATGAATTAAGATGTTAATTCGTAACTAAATGTAATCGGTTATATTTAATTAGCTAATTATAAATATGCGATATTTATAGTTAAAGTATATATTATACGATATTGTCTTAATAAATTATAACAGACCGACATTAATAGGTCGACTGCAAGCTGTTGTGTGTAGACTAATTAATACGGAATAAACTAAATGACAATTTATAATTTATACACTTTATATACATTTTGTAAACTACCAAAAATAAGAAGATTTAATCACCTCATTTTGGTAGTTGTAAAAATCGAAAATAATGAGGAGAATTATCTCCTTATTTCGGTCAAAACAAGAAAAAGAAGGAAAAAAATATCTTCCCTCAATCTCTCCTATTTCGGTTATAATAGGTGAGTAGGGAGATCTTTTTTTTAACCTAATTTTTTTCCTATCATTTCTCTCATCAAAAACCACACACACAAACCCTAAAAATTTACAGAAAATTGGGGATCTATTTGTAGATACCTCATTTCTGCACCTCTCGCAAACCACCCGGTGATGATTGGGCCGCATGTTTGTTACGCGGAACAATTTGTGACAGTTCGTAAGTTTATCGTCAAGTGATTGCTCAAACATTAATATCTACCTCTTAGTTGTCATCTACGTGCCGATGCGGTCGTTTTGACAGTAATTAGAGTACATTTGGAGTCCGGGCCTAAAACCGTCTTCATTTTCTGATAACCGTTAAATCCCGAGTCAGAATGTTCTGGAATGTTCCGGATATTTCTATTCCATATTTTATAAATATTTCACAATCTTTATTCTTTGGTAAACAATTTCCCGTAATATTTTACATAGGATATTAAGGAAAACCAAATTATTCCGTCCTTCTATAACTCAAACACGGAAATCTTTCTTCCGCAGGAGGAAACCACTTGGGAAGAGACGCAGCAGGTGCTGCGCCTCTTCCCAGGGTCCTTTTCTGCGTAATTTTCGTATCTTTTTCATATATTTCCGAGATTCACTTCCAAAGACTCTCCGAAACCCTAATTCCTTCACGTGATTAGTATAAATAGGAGCCTTCGCTCCTCATATTTCTCACGCGAGTGTCCGCCCTTCTCTTCTCCCTTTGCATTCTAGACTTTTGTTCTTACTTTTTGGCGTCTACGTGCTTGAACATTCGACCACGTAAGATCGGATCCTTCTGAGTACCAGCCTCGTTTGCATGACCGACCAATTTGACCAACTCCACATCAATCAACTTAATTAATCTAATCGTTTTCCTCTTACGAGGGCACTTTCATATTTGCATTATAGTTAGAGTCGAGCATCGCTAATCGATAACTTAGTCCTTCTCGTTTCGTCAAACATGTAAGTCTGAGGGTGTAAATCTCTCTTTATTTATTGTTATTTACCTTTTTGTATCATCAATTGTAAGTTTCATGTCGAAAATACCAATTAAAACCGATTTCTAAAACCGTGCTTTAAAACCTCTTTTTACGGATTTCCAGAAGACAAACCATCGAGAAAGGACGCAGCAACTACTGCGCCTCTTCGAAGGAGCGCAGTTCCTGCTGCGCCTCTTCGTGAGGCTGTCGCAGTTCCTGCTTCCTTTCTTCTTCCTTCGTCCTCTGTAATTCGTTCGTCTTTTGTTTGTTTCGTTTGTTTCTTGTTAATTCTTTGACCATAATAGCATATTAATTTCGCATGTATATTAATTATCATCATTAACATGTTTTATCCGTCATAAGTCCGACTTAAATCCCTTATAATCTCATATTTGCGGGTTTTCGTCATTAAATTCAATCCGGGCTGTAGAAATTCGATTTGTTCATATTGAGATTCTGGAATTCGACCTTTGATATATTTTCATCTGTCTATTGTCATATTCGTCTTTCATTTGTCATCAATTCATCATGTTTAGTCTATTTTGTTCACCCATGTCACTAATCAATCATTCATTCATGTAATTAATCCATCTTTAATCCGTCTCATCCATGTTTTATTGCTTTCATGACCTTTAATCGCATGTAAATAAACTGATAATCACTTTCATCCGAGTCAAGTAATCAATCCTTAAAATCATCAATTAACATTAACGATTTGCAGTTCCGGCTTCACAGCCAGAACTCACCCTTGGAACAGACGCAGCAACTGCTGCGCCTCTTCCAGAGGGCGCAGCTCTGCTGCGCCTGTTCCAGGATGAGTTCTGTCTCTGAACTCCGTTGTTGCTTAACCTAGTTTAATTAGTTTATGTATAATTAACTATTAACCGTATTATCGCCTACTGATTTGTTCGTTGATTCATTCTTTTATTCGTTTTCTCAAATTATCCGATTTGAAGGTATTTTTGACATAAATCAATAAATCCGATGTAATTATTGTAATTTTCTTTATTTTCTTTATCATATTTCTTGTATCATTTATATGTTTTCACATGTAATTGAACACTAAATCCTATTTCGACATTAATTGTTTGGTAATTAATTGTTAACCGACCTAGTCTAAATTCTCACATGTTAGGGTTAAAACTTGGATGTTGCATTGCATGCATATAATCGACGATATATCAAGTACGAATAACTTCCCTAATCATTAGTAGAGGCCGCTATCGAGGCGGGCGGGATTAGGTGTTCGATCAAAAGAGCTTCCTAATACGTACCCTCACCCCTTACTCCAGATCTCTGTGAACATCCGTGTTCATTGGCATCCACGAGAGTCATTCTAGACATAGAATGCTAAGGGTAAAGATTGCTTGGTGTTCATGTCTCTACTTTGTGTCTTGACATGGCACGAGGTATTTGAACGGTTCCAATTTCCCATAAAAATTGGTGGCGACTCCAACAAAATGCAAACGCTTGTTCTCTTCCTCCCAAGCGCCCCCGTGGGCCCCCCCGCTGTCCACAGTTTGGCGACTCCGCTGGGGATAATACACTTACGTGTAGCCAAGGGTGAAACTTGAACAAGGTTAGGGAATAGTTCGTACAAGACAATTGTCGGTTTTCATAACTCGGTCTTCCTAGACCGTTTCATTCGGCCTTCCTAGGCCCAACCCAACCCATTCGACCAATCGTCCCGTCTAAACGGTCCTAATTCTTATTTGGGCCTAAGGATGGATAGCGATTGGCGTCATCCATACCATGATGCTTACTCTTGTTTGTATCAAGGGCCTTCACTACTTGAGGAAATGGACTAGGAATCGGCCTTACTCTTGTTTGGTACGAGCCTCTCCACAGACTTCGGGTTTGATGGTTCGGTATGGCAACCCACCCTTTAAACCAAAACCCTTTTAAATGCACTCAGCATACCGTTATAATGCCTGTATATATGTTTGTACCTTACGTGATCACCATTTCTAAACAAAACCATGACGATTTTTGTAAAAATCAAAACCCTTTTTTTTAATCAAAATTTCGAAAAAGGCCATTTGATTAGCACAAAACTCAGTCAAAACTCTGTCCATTTGCCGAAACAAAATTCGGGCCACAAGCCCATTTCAAAACCTCACTTCGAGTCCACTCCTACAACTACACTATAGTTGACTAGGATACACATTTTCAAAATTTTGTCCTTTCTTCAAAGCTCACTCAACACAAGTGGCACACACCCACTTCACAAGTCAAAACATTTCTTCTTTTAGCAAGTGTGTTAGAATGGTCGATCGTGTTTTGATTCGTCATCGATCTCTTATCCAGTTTTCAAGATGCCTGGAACCAGCGAAACAAACCTCCACCAACTTCAAGATGGTAATGATCGAATCCTAGCCGCGCTAGCCCAAATCCAAGTTACCCAAGACCAAATGCATGATCGCCTTGAGACCATCGAAGGTCGGATCTACGCCGTAGAGGGGAGATTGCCTCCTCATGAAAGTGAAGTAGTAGGTGACTACGCGGATGAATCCAGGGACGAAAATCCTCCCATGGGACTGACTGTAGCTGAGAAAAGACTCCAATACTTAGAGGAGCAATTGATGTACCTTAAAGGGGATGACATTTATAGGGAGAATAATCGCAAGTATGAGGCCGTCAATTCCAAATTGCCAACCAACTTCAATATGACGGATATCCCTAAATTCAAGGGGCACGAAAACCCTTTGAACCACATCCGTGCCTTCAAGGATTACACATCTATTAAAGGCATCAAACCCGAGATGTTCTTAAGGATCTTTCCTTCATCTCTTGACACCATCCCAAAGCAATGGTTCTATTCTTTAGAACACAAGAAGATCGCTACTTCGGAAGAATCCGCGATCGAGTTTGCTAAGCGATATGCGGATAATGCCGAGATCCAAGTTAACATGCGCACTCTAGAGGTTCTTACCCAAAATGACAAAGAAGGATTCACCGACTTCCTAAGTAGGTGGAGGAAGACTAGTACCCAACTAGTTGAACGCCCGGATGAGGCTACCCTTGTGGAGAAGTTCGTGGACAATCTCAAACCCATTTATGCCAACCATTTGAGATACCAAAACATCAAAACTTTCAAGGACTTAACCGTACTAGGGACAAGGATTGAAGATGACATCCGTAAAGGGCTCTTGTCCAAAACGGTAAGTCGAGGATATCAAGGCTCAACAAGTCGTTCATACGGCTCCACTAGCAAGACTGATGAAGTTAACCTTCTCGAGCCATCCAAGAAAAGTACCCCACCAAGGAAATTCACAAATCTTGGGGATACTTACTCCAACGCTCTAAAAAGGTTAATGAAACAAGGCAAACTCCAACCCATAGGACCTACTCCCGAACCTGAAAATAAATCCAAGTTCTAGGACGAGAACTCGTACTGTGAATACCATAGGGGTAAGGGGCATGACATAGAAAAATGCTACAAATTGAAAAATGTGCTTCAAGACATGATTGAAGATGGTCGACTACCAATACCGCCGGGAGGTAAACTCAACAACACTCAGAATCCTCTTAGAGTTCTAGTGATTACAAGCGACGAATCTACCTTAGATTGTTCACACCTCATTTCTCTAATTGAAGATGAAATCCATGCAATCGAGAATGAAGGGTTCTACTCTACTATCTCCCCTACCATTTCCGACTTCATCACATGGGCAAGGAGTGTATATAGACAAGTTTGGGAATTAGAAAATGTGGTGACAACTTTACATGATCCCAACGCAACACCCAAGAAGCATGTGCCACTAACCTTCTCTCAAAACGTTACTATGCAAGAAATAGTCGCCGTGGTTGATAAACTAGTCGACCAAATCATACGACTAGAAGATGAAATCATGAGAATGAGGGAACTAGCTACAATCAATGGAGTTTGGGCCGATGATGATGAGGACGAGTACCTCATCGAAAACTCCCTAGTCAAGGAAATAGTCCAAAATGGTGAAGACCAAGATATGGACCACCTAACTCGTTCGGGACGTCCATATCAAAGCACTACTCAAAATGGTCCAATCAACGTCGTCACACCAAATGATAACGAAAATGACTCCACTGACCATTTTCTCAAGCAATTACAGAAGACAAAGGCTGATGTTCAGTCTGGCAATTAGTAGCAAGCTCATTCCCACATCGCCAAGCTTTACTGCAAGCTTTGGCCAAACTAAATGTAGCACATAACTCGACATCCGAAGATGTAGTCCACTTGGTCTTCCAGGAATCACCGAAGCTAAGTAATCCTATTACTTTCTCAGACGAAGATTTGCCACCTTTTGGCGCTAGTCACAACTTAGCTCTTTACATCACTGTCATTTGTCTAAAGAAGAATGTGCCAATGACCTTGGTAGATGATGGCTCTGCGGTCAACGTCATACCCCTCAAAACGGCATACAAATTAGGCATGAAAGAGTCGGATTGGACCCCTACCAATCAAGGTGTTCGCGCATATGATGGTACACGACGAAAGGTGTTAGGACTTGCTAACCTAACCATAGCCACATGGCCAATTGAGCGAAAGGTCAACTTCCAAATAGTGGACATCGAAGTTTCCTTCAACATACTCCTAGGAAGACCTTGGATTCACGCTTCCAAAGTAGTGACATCCACCCTTCATCAAAAGATCAAGATCCCACTAAATGGCAAAGTGGTGACGATCACTTCGTCACCCATCAAAGCAATAATCGAAAAGAAGTCGAAAAATCAAGTCCTTGCAGATCCAGTATATGAACTTGGGGGCTTCCAAAGCATAAGTGTCATAGAAAGCGAATTGGCACCCTTATACTATGATCCCTACTCCAACTTGGTGGTCAACCACATACTCAAATCCCAGGGATAATTCCCTGGAATGCCTTTGAACCCTATTCGAAGAAACACCTTCGCACCATACAAGGAAGGCAACTCAAAGAGAATACCACTTGGACTCAGGTACAAACCCACTAAAGAGGAGGTTCTCGAGATGCTCGCTCAAGTTCAAAACCATAAGTATGTAGGAGTACAAATGCGACCCTATCTCCCTACCCTAAATGGGTACTTTGTTAAAGAAGGAAGTCTAGAACTCTTTCACGGATTTCCCGAGCCTTGGCATTATCTCGAGAGGAAGCTAGCCGGAATCGAGATCTTTCACGATTGCTACTTCATCCCTCCAGAAACGGTTCCTACCGTCAAAACCCGTCAAGCACCTTGCTTAGACGAACAAGCTGTTAGTCTATTGTTCGGAGAAGATCAATTTGTTAGAGCCGCGCAGGATGAGATCATTACCATGATACTTCAAGACGATCGCTTCAACCCCACCGCGTTAATCACAGAAACTAACGCGAGTCAGCAGAAAAGATGGAGAAAATCAATCAAGTGGACCAACAATCAAGGAAGACTCTTCAAGCTCACCACTGGAGAAGGAGAGATGTTCAAAGGAGAACCAGAAGACGATGAATTCGAGTCAGAGTCGGAGTCAGAGTCGGAGTCTAGAGAAGTCACTAGGGAGTCTCCTCCTGTCGTCATCCCCATTCCCTTTGTCTCTCCTAGCTTAGCCTCGAGTAGTCACAGTAGTTCGGGAAATGTCCCAACCACTGTCCCTTTGCCGCCACTGACCACATATCAGATGGCTTCTTTGTTTCAACTCTTCTCAAACTTTAATATGAATAAATCAGGTTCTACTTACTCTTTGTGTTATCTTGAGTGCAATTCTGTTTACGATGATACTGAGGATGACCAAGACCCAGACTTAATCGAAATACCTCCCTACGTAGCCAAAGAAATACTACAGGAAAGGGAAGGGGGGCCAGTAATAGAGGACACCGAACCCATCAATGTAGGAACCGAACTAGAACCCCAAGAACTTAGGATAGGGACTACCTTGAGCTCAACCGAAAGGGCCGATTTCATAGACCTCCTAAACGAGTTCAAAGACGTTTTTGCTTGGTCCTACAAAGACATGCCAGGGATTGACAAGGATATCGCCGAACATAGAATCCCGATTAAGCCAGGTTTCAAACCTGTAAAACAGAAGCTTCGACGAATGAGAACGGAATGGGCTCTCAATATTAAGGAAGACGTTGATAAGCAATTCAAAGCCGGGTTCATTAAAGTTTTCGAGTATTCCGACTGGGTAGCCAACATAGTACCTGTACCCAAAAAGGATGGGAGAATCTGTGTTTGTGTTGATTTCAGGGACCTAAACAAACCAAGTCCTAAAGATGACTTCCCTCTACCACACATCGACATATTGGTGGACAATACTGCAGACCACGCATTACTATCCTTCATGGATGGGTATGCGGGTTATAACCAAATTAAGATGGCCATAGAAGACATGCATAAGACCGCCTTTGTCACTCAATGGGGAACCTATTGCTATACGGTCATGCCGTTTGGGTTAATCAACGCCGGAGCTACATATCAACGCACCGCAACTACACTCTTACATGACATGATGCACAAAGAAGTTGAGGTATACGTAGACGACATGATTGTCAAATCCAAGGATAAAGAGGGGCATATTGCGAACCTTCGCAAATTTTTCGCAAGGGTACGAAAGTACAACATGAGGCTCAATCCTCAGAAGTGCGCATTCGGAGTAACGTCTGGCAAACTCCTGGGATACATCGTTAGCCAACGAGGTATAGAAATAGACCCTTCCAAGATCAAGGCTCTGATCGAAATGCCACAACCTCAAACAAAAAAAAAGTCGGAGGATTCTGGGAAAAGTACAATATATAAGTCGATTCATATCGAAACTCACCATGATTTGTGAGCCTATCTTCAAGAAGCTCAAGAAAACAGACCACACCATGTGGGATGATGATTGTCAAAAGGCATTTGACCGAATCAAAGAGATATTGGCTAAACCACCAGTGCTCATGCCACCTCAACGAGATCAACCTCTTGGTTTATATCTCACAGTAACCGAAACAGCCATGGGTGCCATGCTTGCTCAAACTGTAGGAAGTGAAGAAAGGACTATCTACTACCTTAGTAAGAAGTTCTTGGAGTACGAGTGCAAATACTCACAACTCGAAAAGACATGCCTCGCTCTTGTGTGGGCAACGAAGAAGCTACGCCATTACATGCTTAGCTATTCCGTCAAAATATACTCCAAAATGGATCCGGTCAAATACCTCTTCGATAAACCCGTCCTTAACGGACGCCTAGCAAGATGGACTTTGATGCTCTCAGAATTCAATATCAAATACGTGCCTCTAAAAGTTATAAAAGGTCGCGCCGTCGCAGAATTCTTCGCATAAAATCCCATCAATGATGCACAAACAATAGATACTTGGTCATTTCCAGACGAGGATATACTTCAAACTGATGTAGACTCCTGGGACCTTTACTTTGATGGAGCATCAAACTTAAGAGGATTTGGAATAGGAGTGTTGCTCATTCATCCTGAAGGCGAGCATACACCAATCTCTGTCAAACTCGACTCCGAGGTGACAAATAACGCTGCAGAATACGAAGCTTGTCTAATTGGACTACAAGCGGCAGTGAGCTTAGGCATTAAAAACCTCCGAGTACATGGGGATTCATCCCTGATCATCAATCAAATTACGGGATCTTGGAAAATCCGAAGCGAAAGCCTAGCACCTTATCAAGCTAGAATAGACCAAGTGGCCCAATTCTTTGATCACGTGACCTATCTACACCTACCTCGGGAAGAAAATCAATTTGCAGATGCTTTTGCAAAACTCGCATCTTTGATTAATATGCCAGATGACATGGTGGAAATGCCTTTATGCATCAAACGACGGTCAGAGCCAGCTTATGTCCACCAAATCACCGATGAAGAGGAAATCGCGCAGGAACCCTGGTTCCAAGCAATCCTAAATTTCAAGCTCAACGGTACCTATCCACCAGATATGGACAAAAGGGGACAACGTGCTATACGCCTATTAGCTTCCCAATACGTTCTCATGCAAGGAGAGTTATACAAAAGAACACCTCTTGGTGTAATCCTACGTTGCCTTGATCATTCACAGGCGCGGAAAGTGATGGAAGAAGTCCACGATGGAGAATGCGGTCCTCACATGAGTGGGCCCATGATGGCAAACAAAATCACACGCTTGGGGTATTATTGGACCACAATGGAATCCGATTGCATCAAATACGTAAGACATTGCCAGAATTAGGCATCACCACTCTTCGCCCTATAGACCACAGACCAACGGCGCGGTAGAGGCGACAAACAAAAACGTTGTCACAATTCTCAAGAAAATGATTGACAACTATCGTGATTGGCCAAGCAAGATACCCTTTGCTTTGTGGGGATATCGTACATATGTTAGGATGCCCACTGGGGCTACCCCTTTCTATTTGACCTACGGCATGGAAGGTCATGCGGCCAATCGAGCTAGAGATACCATCCTTGCGTATTTTACTCGAAAGTCAAATCCCAGAAGCCGATTGGAAGAGGGATAGATATGAAGAACTCATCCTCCTGGATGAACGTAGGCTACGCGCCTTGCATAATGTCCAAACATATCAAGCACATATCAAACGAGCTTTTAACAAAAGGGTTAAGCCAAGAAACATCAAGGAAGGTGACTTAGTACTCAAATCGGTTAGAGCTCTTTTACCTGTTGACCCACGGGGAAAATTCAAACCTAATTGTGCCGGACCATTTCTAGTCAAGTCAATACTTCCAGGAGGTGCAGTTAGAATCACAGACCTAGACGGGAATGAGTTTTCCAACCCAACAAACCTTGACCAACTAAAACGGTACTATGCCTAGAATAGGAACTAAAACGCGCCTCGCGTAACCTCGCGTGTCGCTCTTGTGGCACTAAATAAACGGCCCCTGGCCAAGCTGAAATAGGCTAATGTCACTATGCTCTTGCATTCTGACAAATTTGTCATCCTCATAACATCAAATAAACTAAACTGCACCTTCAGAGTAAGCAAAAGCTCATGCTTATTTTCTAAGTTCATTACAAGCTCTTGCTTTGAACAATTATTCTTTTACATTTACTCGAACTACGCGCAAGGGTTTGATTTCATTTTTAATGAATACGTAGGCAATCCTTCACAGGATATAACCCATTATTTTAAAATGTAAATAGAAAGATATTTGCATTGCATTTGGAATTCGACAAGAATAATAAATAGAAAAATCACAACGGTTTCATAACCATTTAACCTTTTTATTTCATTCATTTTCTAGTAATAGTACGCTACATAATAAAAATAAAAATAGGCTAGAATTCTAAAAACCCCACCTTTTTATTACAACAATAATAATAATAATAAATAATAAATAAAGACTCGGGCTATTCTTCCATCTTCCCTTTGCCCTTGTCATTCTTATCATATTTCTTGTCACGACCTCGAGCCGGACGCTCTTGCACCACTTCGGACCTAATCACCAACGGTCTTTCTCGAGGCCTAGACTTCCCATTCTTGCCAATCACCATCTCCACGACAGGAGAGGTCTTCGGTTTCTTCGAACGATAAACGACTCGAAACCCGGCTTCCTCCTCTCCCTCAGTCAGATGCTTCTCCTTCTCTTTTTCCACCTCGCGCACCTTGTAGTCGACGGGCTCGCGCTTCCTCAATCTCTCGCGCTCTTCCGGAGTAGTAGCTTTCCTCCATCGCAGATAGGAATCCGACACCCATAAGGCATTAGCAGAAGAGTTCAAGAACCATACATTTCTTTGGGCCCATTTAATGGCCCACTCCCTTCGACTCTCTCAGAGTAAGCGCCACGGCGCGATCTGCGGGGACTCGACGGTATCAAGTTTTGGGATCGTCTGTTTTAGTCCAACTGTCTCATCGGCCTTTCCGGAAGATGCACACCATAAATTCCAAGCCAGGAATGCGCACGGATCGGGTAGGATCCAAAGAAGACACTCCGGATGTGATTTGAGGTGCCACCACGGTACAATCCACCTAATCAAAGGGCCATCATCACTCTTCAGTTTGTTCTCCCAATAATTGCAGACTCGGGTGAAGTCCACCATGTAAAGCCTGGTCCTCATTGCAATTGAACGAGCATGATAAGAAGGAACATGAACTGGGGGCTCGATCAATCGAAGCCGTTCCATAAGCCAAACCTACCAAAAGCAGGTATTAGACATAAAAAAAAAACGAAAAAAAAAAGAAAAAAAAAGAAAAAAAAATGTTCTTTTACCTGCAGAATGACGGGACTTCCCAAATACGGTAGGTCGCGGTTGTCTCTCCTATTATCCAAGCCCAACATGATCTCTCCTAGACATAAACAAGCTGGGCTCCTGCGCAGCTCCATTTGCTCAACAAGGTCCAGAAGACGGGGATCACCTCTCAAGTCTTCATCAACATGCCCTTGGAAGACATACACATGCAACAAGCAAAACCCAAATGCCCTTCGCCTAGCAACATAAGAAACGGTGGGGTCGGCCCTGTTAATAAATCGATCAATGAAGTCCAACATTCGCACTCCTTTCGAGGTCACTAGACGGTCCACCTCGAGTCTAGTCAACCCAAGCAAGTCTCTAAATTTGCTCTTGTACCCTTGCGAAGTAGAAGGAATGGCAGGCAAGTGTTCAGGGTCCCACCCACCAATCGCAGCAATTTCTTCAGGAAATGGGCAAATATCGCCTCCAGGGAACGCAAAAACGTGGTAATTCAGGTCCCAATAATCAAGACAAGAATCCAAGAATGGTTTGACAACCTTGATAAGCTTCAAACTCAACAATGATCCAAGATTATAGGCGCCCATGTCATATTTCTCCTTGTTTGAAAATTCGTTGGTCCATTCTTTTAAGCGAATCTCCAAAGTATTCATGATGAGGAGATTATTTTGAGAATTTTATGTAATAAGACGAAGAAGAGACGGAAGAATTGTGTGAATAAAAGCTCTATCGACGTCTCTATTTATACTAATTTCTGTTTCCAAAAATCTGCCAGAACGGAACCACCTGGGAACAGGCGCAGCACCTGCTGCGCCTCTTCAAAGGGACGTAGCTCATGTTGCGCCTCTTCCTCAGCTAAGCTTCTGTGATTTTCCGCGTTGGATCTTTCCTAATTCCTCGACGAATAATTTCCTATTCCTACGGGTTATTATTTTGGTAAATAAGTGGAAGCTACCATATTTCGTGTTTCCTAATTCCGCGGGCACGCATCTCGAGACGACATCGACATTTTCGTCATTTTACCACACTTGCACATTTTCATTTTAAGAAATAAGTTTCATACTAATTTAATTCATTTTAAAATTTATATATTTATTTAATTTATATTTCTTTCATTTCTTTTTATATTCATTTCATTTCTAACTTATAGGTTTCTATTTTTTTTTCTTTTTTAGGGGTAACCCTCCCTACCGTCCGGTCATTTCCGGCAAAATTTTTGCATTTTTGCGTGCTTTTGAGTCATTTGTTTTGCGCTAATTCAGGCCATGTGTATATACAAATGTATGTGTTGCGTGATTTCTATGTAAATTTCGGCATCATGACGGCGTAAACCGTCACCTACCAAACCTGTTCAAAGCTAACTTGCAGATACAAGCAACACAACCCAGCAGCAAAGGCACTCAGGCCATCTTATATACAACCAAAAAGGGAAATGTACAACAAACTGGAGGCTCGAGCCCCAAACAAAATCCGAAATGTTCAAAATAAAGGTCCAAAATGTACAAATGTGCAAAATACGGCCAACAAACAAACAAAAACTACACAAAACTACTGCTGGTCGCCCTCCAGCTCCGCAACTCTTGCCCCAAGAGCAGCAATCTCGGCGTCTCAAACCTCGAGCTCCCTCAACAAGCGAGCTGTCTCCTCCCGAGACTGAGATAACTCTCGCTCCAACTCGCGGTCCCCCTGTAAACAACAAAATTGGCTCATGTCAATCATTTCAAGCAATTACAAGAAAAGTTGGAAAATCAAAATTCAAAAATGAAACAGGCACAAGGTTCATACCTGACGGCCTCGACCGCCGATAAGTGCCTCGACGGCAGTAGCTCGCAGCCGGTTGGCCACCCTCCAAAACGCCACGAACCGAGACGGCGCAACCTGCATTTTCAAAAAGAAGTTCTCAATAATTGAACAAACTCAATCAAATGTGTTCCTACACAAAAATTATGCAAAATTAGAGGCTCACCCTCCGAATCAGATGCTGCCAGTCGTCCAGGCCAGCATCCGTCACAGCCACGTCAAAGTCACGCAGCTCGGAGATCGTCGTCCTCCCAATCGTGTCAGTGTACTCGAGGGTCTCGGGGTACTCTGGGGGCTCGATGCCCGCCGTCTCAACCTCCTGCAAAACCAAATATTTCTCATTAATCGATGATCTTTCATCATAATTCTCAAAAATCAAGTAAAGAAGAAGAGTAAAGATGCTCACCACTACCGGCCAGTACGCCAACCTCCCGTAGAGGAACGCCGAGTAGTCCACGCCAGGAAGAAGGAGGGCGTCACCACTAACGCCAGCCAAGTCGGCCTCCCTCTCTGCCTCAGAAGGCTCCCTGAACATCGTCCTAGGAGGATCGATGGGAACCGTCAACACGTCCCGAGAGCACTGATGAGCCAAACGCTCGCCCAAGTATCACACAAGACCCATCGACGTCCTCAATAGCAGCCGGCTCGAGCTCCTAGGTCGAAGGACCTCAGCCACAAAAGGAGGCGCTCCAGCGTACTACGCCCAAGGCCTGGGCACCCACTGGGACAAGATAAACAAGGAATCATTCTTATGATCAATTTAAAAGCAATGAAGAAGCAAATGAATATAAGTGAGATGCTTACGCTGTCTAGCTGAAGAGCGTTCACGTCCCGCCGGTAGACACCGTAAGAAGAACGCTTGCTCTTCGTCCTGCACATCACCCAATCCCTCACCACGGGATAGGCCTTCTCCAGCGACTCCGTCCTCTTGGGCGCGAGGCCCGGAAAGTAGGAGTACACCCACGCCTGTAAAGCAAGATAGTTAATAACGATCTTTTGTGATTTGATAAAGAAAAGAATTGATTTTGGTCTAAATGAAGGTTCATACCTCCGGTGAGAGTCCAGTCCGATACGCCGGGAGAAGTCCCCTTCTCCATCAACTCCGGACGAACCATGGCCCTTATGAAGCGGATGAGGACCGCAAAACCAAAGCGGTGACACGGTCCCAACGCCCTAGGGAGCTCAGGTCAGAAAGGAAGGGAAGAAGCTTCGTCGACAGCCTCTCTCCCTTGTCTCCGAGGTAAATCGAAGACAGAAACCACCAAAGCCACAAACGAGCCCGCTGCTCAGCTGTACAGGGAAGAGGAGCCGTCTCTCTCCCGTCAATCGTCAACAGCGCCGGGATCTTTCCCGCAAAGTAGTCTCGAACGTAGGAGCTGGGCACCAAACCCGGCATTGTGACAGCCTTCGGCGACAAGTTCCAGCCGATCAACCTCCTAGCCTCGGCCGAGTCCACCCTCATGGCAATCTCCCCCACTCCACACCTCGATCCCACACGGCACACCGTAAATCATGCCGTAGTCCTCCAGAGTGACTCCCACCTCACCAAAAGGCATGTGAAAAGTGGAAGTCGTATCCCAGAATCGGTCCAAGAAAGCCCGGACCAGGCTAAGGTTAGCCCGCAACTTCCTCTTCGCGATATCCCTCCAGGCCTACACCAAGGCACCGAACGCTCCACGCTCGATCATGGCGCGCTCCTCCGCTGACAGCCGCTCGTAGCACTCCATCGCTGTCGTGTAACCCGAGAACGACCTGATATTCCCAGCCTCCTATTGTGATTTGAAACAAAAGCTATCTTTAGTTTTGAATGAAAATTGGAAGAAATATGAACAAATGAACGGAAGGACATGAATAATGAGTAGTGAATTCCTAATTACCAAGCTCTTCACCGTCCTTTAGGATAGGCGACCCTCTGCAGCCCAAAGCAGGTGCCTACTCTCCCAGGTCTCAGCCCACGCAGATGCTCCCCTCAGCTGACGACCTCCTCGTCCAACGTTGGCCCGTCTCGGGGCCTCCTCCTCCTCAACAACCTCCTCCTCATGGACCTCGTCCCCAGCAGCCATCACCGCAGCGGTGAAGGCCTGCTCCAAAGCCTCCTCGACAACAACAGCGTCTATCTCCATGGGAGATCTCCCAGAAGTAGAAGCCTCATCACCTGCAACATTAAAGCAAATTTAGGCCGCGTCACGTGACGACAAGCCTTGGTTAAGGGATTGTCGAGCCTTCGGAAGCCCTGAAATCGCTCTTTCTCGCCATCATTGGCCATATTCTCACAAACCCGATCACTAATGTGGTAATTTAGGGTCAAGTCAAGCCTAATTTGAAGCCTATTTCCGGGTTCGAGTCGAAATTTCGGCAGCATTTCGTTATAACAGCGATTATGCCCTAGAAAAGTGTCCTGAAAAACCTGTCACAAACCAAAATTCCGAGATGGTAGGGAGTTTACCCATCATCCAAAGATCCCAAATATCATGTTTCATCGTAAATGGACAATCCTAAGGCTATTTTCGAAGCAATTTACGGTTTAGCTGTGAAACCATCTCAAATTCACTCAAATGCTCAAAACTCAACGAAAATTCGAAACAAATACATGGTTATGTTCCTTATATTACCAATTATGCGTTTCTAATACCAATTTCACAAGGCAAATGCATTTGGGGGAAAAGCCCCAAATTTTCGATTAATTAGGTCATAAACCCTATTTTTTCGATCCAAAATTGAACAAATACAGAAGATTAATGCAAGAATGAGACACATACCTCGATTAGTCGTGATTAATGCGAGCTTTTGGATCAAACCTTGGCAGAAATGGTTAAGATTTGAGAGAGTATTGTGTGATTTGTGTTTCGAAACAAATGAAATAATCCCTCTGTTTATCGCGTTTTTACGCAGAAAATACACCCTTAGGAACAGACGCAGCAGGCGCTGCGCTATTCCAAGAGACGCACTCTTCTTTGCGCCTCTTCCTGGTGTTCCCTCCATACGAGTTTTCAAAAATTCGTTATGAGTTCGTTATTTGTGGGCCCATCTTTGGTGCGCCTCTTCCCCGATGCTATTTTATCTATTTGGTTCGTTTGACGATTATCTCTCATTCCGGCCCGTATTTCTAAGCCAGCAGCAGACTGTTACACGTTATTTATCGCTTCCAAGACTTGGCTTGTCACAACGAGCAGATATTCCTTCACAGGTGTTTCGACGCACCTTCATCATATTTCCCCAACGAGAGTAAGCGGATAGACTTTCCCTCTCGAGACATGGAGATTAATTCCCGATTATGTTCCCCAACGAGAGTAAGCGGATAGACTTTCCCTCTCGAGACATGGAGATCAACATCAGCCCCTATTTCTTCCGAAGTTTGTTCGAAGCTGAACACGCACAGATTTCTCCCAGCCAGCTTCCCGATCGTGTCCCGCCGTCTTTCCTCAGAATCATCGTTTCCTTTTAATCCTTCAGATACCCCTTTTCAGGATAAACCGTCATATCTTCAGACACCAAGTTATCTTCAGGCCCAAGAGTTTCGCCGAAGCACCTTCAGTCCCGTTTGGTCCAGAAGTTTCAGGTATGGTCTCTTCTTATGGCTGACGAGCCTCCTCACGTAGTCTAATGGACTTTAAACGACCCTCCCCGATAGTCGACAGACTCTAAAATGTTCCCGACGACAGGTCCTTGGCTCAGACCCCTTGAGCCGCCTCGCGTTGCCATAGTCGTCAGGTTGTAATCTTCGATTGAACTGATGGCTATACTTTGACTTTCGCCTTGTCCAAGCCTCGGTCAAAGTGGGGGCTCAGAGATACCTCATTTCGCACCTCTCGCAAACCACCCGGTGATGATTGGGCCGCATGTTTGTTACGCGGAACGATTTGTGACAGATTAAATAAGTTTATCGTCAAGTGATTGCTCAAACATTAATATCTACCTCTTAGTTGTCATCTACGTGCCGATACGGTCGTTTTGACAAGAATTAGAGTACATTTGGAGTCCGGGCCTAAAACCGTCTTCATTTTCGATAACGATAACCGTAAATCCCGCGTCGAATGTTCTGGAATGTTCCGGATATTTCTATTCCATATTTTATAAATATTTCACAATCTTTATTCTTTGGTAAACAATTTCCCGTAATATTTTACATAGGATATTAAGGAAAACCAAATTATTCCGTCCTTCTATAACTCAAACACGGAAATCTTTCTTCCGCAGGAGGAAACCACTTGGGAAGAGACGCAGCAGGTGCTGCGCCTCTTCCAAGAGACGCAGTGGCTGCTGCGCCTCTTCCCAGGTCCTTTTCTGCGTAATTTTCGTATCTTTTTCATATCTTTCCGAGATTCACTTCCAAAGACTCTCCGAAACCCTAATTCCTTCACGTGATTAGTATAAATAGGAGCCTTCGCTCCTCATATTTCTCACGCGAGTGTCCGCCCTTCTCTTCTCCCTTTGCATTCTAGACCTTTGTTCTTACTTTTTGGCGTCTACGTGCTTGAACATTCGACCACGTAAGCTCGGATCCTTCTGAGTACCAGCCTCGTTTGCATGACCGACCAATTTGACCAACTCCACATCAATCAACTTAATTAATCTAATCGTTTTCCTCTTACGAGGGCACTTTCATATTTGCATTATAGTTCGAGTCGAGCATCGCTAATCGATAACTTAGTCCTTCTCGTTTCGTCAAACATGTAAGTCTGAGGGTGTAAATCTCTCTTTATTTATTGTTATTTACCTTTTTGTATCCTCAATTGTAAGGTTCATGTCGAAAATACCAATTAAAACCGATTTCGAAAACCGTGCTTTAAAACCTCTTTTTACGGATTTTCAGAAGACAAACCGTCGAGAAAGGACGCAGCAACTGCCGTGCCTCTTCGAAGGAGCGCAGTTCCTGCTGCGCCTCTTCGTGAGGCTGCCGCAGTTCCTGCTTCCTTTCTTCTTCCTTCGTCCTCTGTAATTCGTTCGTCTTTTGTTTGTTTCGTTTGTTTCTTGTTAATTCTTTGACCATAATAGCATATTAATTTCGCATGTATATTAATTATCATCATTAACATGTTTTATCCGTCATAAGTCCGACTTAAATCCCTTATAATCTCATATTTGCGGGTTTTCGTCATTAAATTCAATCCGGGTTGTAGAAATTCGATTTGTTTATATTGAGTTTCTGGAATTCGACCTTTGATATATTTTCATCTGTCTATTGTCATATTCGTCTTTAATTTGTCATCAATTCATCATGTTTAGTCTATTTTGTTCACCCATGTCACTAATCAATCATTCGTTCATGTAATTAATCCATCTTTAATCCGTCTCATCCATGTTTTATTGCTTTCATGACCTTTAATCGCATGTAAATAAACTGATAATCACTTTCATCCGAGTCAAATATCGTAATCAATCCTTAAAATCATCAATTAACATTAACGATTTGCAGTTCCGGCTTCACAGCCAGAACTCACCCTTGGAACAGACGCAGCAACTGCTGTGCCTCTTCCAGAGGGCGCAGCTCTGCTGCGCCTGTTCCAGGATGAGTTCTGTCTCTGAACTACGTTGTTGCTTGACCTAGTTTAATTAGCTTACGTATAATTAACTATTAACCGTATTATCGCCTACTGATTTGTTCGTTGATTCATTCTTTTATTCGTTTTCTCAAATTATCCGTTTTGAAGGTATTTTCGACATAAATCAATAAATCCGATGTAATTATTGTAATTTTCTTTATTTCCTTTATCATAGTTCTTGTATCATTTGTATGTTTTCACATGTAATTGAACACTAAATCCTATTTCGACATTAATTGTTTGCTAATTAATTGTTAACCGACCTAGTCTAAATTCTCACATGTTAGGGTTAAAACTTGGATGTTGCATTGCATGCATATAATCGACGATATATCAAGTACGAATAACTTCCCTAATCATTAGTAGAGGCCGCTATCGAGGCGGGCGGGATTAGGTATTCGATCAAAAGAGCTTCTTAATACGTACCCTCACCCCTTACTCCAGATCTCTGTGAACATCCGTGTTCATTGGCATCCACGAGAGTCATTCTAGACATAGAATGCTAAGGGTAACAATTGCTTGGTGTTCATGTCTCTAGTTTGTGTCTTGACATGGTACGAGGTATTCGAACGGTTCCAATTTCCCATAAAAATTGGTGGCGACTCCAACAAAATGCAAACGCTTGTTCTCTTCCTCCCAAGCGCCCCCGTGGGACCCCCACTGTCCACACTATTCTAGCAAGAACAAAGGCATATCTCATATCATCTTGGGTGCAACTGATAGGCGAATATTATTGCGATATTGTTCTTAGGCCGATTTGCTAAGACCGAAGGTTGATTTCATAATCTCTCTATTTTGTTTATGCAAATTTCTTTTATGACTAGTTTTCATATTTATAATTTCGTTATAATCCTTATAATGTTAATGGAAGTATGCCGATATTTCCTACATAAATATGTCACCATCTCGGTTTCCCGAGGCAATGATAATCAAAAGACAATAAAGAAACAACATTTAAATACTATAAAGTTTAGTGAATACAATCCAAAACCAACTGATGAAATACGGTTACATGTTCTTAAACGAAATGTCTAACAACTAATCAAAAATGTCTGATAAGCTACTCAAACTACAGCGGAAGACTCTATCATCTCGTGGTGACACATCCCAGCTAGCCCATATGTCTCGACTCATACCTGCTCAACAACTGCTCACCATCCCCTAATGGATCACCACAGTTTTTCAAAACAAAGACGGGGTCAGTACTAATCACACAATCATATATATAATTACAATAAGACAGAAACCAACACATCTCAATCGTCACATAACCCAAACACCATAATCAACTCCTCATCACTGACTACACACTAAAGTGTGTAGCCCTGCCAGAGTACCCATCGCAACAGGTAACTCCACTCCGCCAGTGGGGGACCGCAGCAGTTCCCACCTAAGCCCCGCTCATACCATAGAGCGATAAACCCAAATTCATTAATTTGCACATCCCTTCTGTGGCGGGTTCCACAGAAGGCGAATAATGGGCGTGAAGCCACTCCCGCAAGTGAACCAACTCGGCCAAGGACGCACCCCGAAGATCACAGACAGATACAATCAATCACAACTATCAACAGTAACCAACTCCAACAACCGTCACAATACGAGTATGATATTATATAACAATCAACACATTATGTGACTAATACTGAGTAGGGAAAACCTACCTGGAATGCAACACACGCAGACGATCTCAACAGCTGTATTAAAAAGCCTCTTCTACGAATCCTCCTCCTAACACATCATCACATAATCACTAACCATACAAGAACTAACACAAATCCCCAATCCCCCAACTTAGGGTTTAAACAAACTTGACTAAATACTATAAAATCGGTACGTAGATCTTACCCTCGACGCAAGGATCACAAGGATGCAAAGAACGATGAAATCCGACCTCTCAAGCTCCGGGATTTGTCAATAACACGGATGAATGCGAAGAACGTAACTTGAATCTCTTTTTCAATGTGATTAGGTTTGTAAAAGTGTATTATGAAGATGACGGAAAGATTTATATATTAATCCGTGTTATTAACAAAACCCGACAAAACATTACCCGAAAACCGAGCTACTCGATCGAGTAACTGACGTACTCGATCGAGTGCCACTTACTCGATCGAGTTCCCAGGCTACTCGATCGAGTACCCTACATGCAGAATACTGTTTTAAAAACCAAAACGCCCTTACTCGATAGAGTAAGGCCCACTCGATAGAGTACCCAGAGACTCATAAAACCTTAGTATTACCAGGACCATTCAGGTATAAAGATGATTCCGATGTGACACCCCCATACTCCAAGTGCCTTATCAGGACCACTCAGGTATAAAGATGTCACTATCTCGGTTTTCCGAGGGAATGATAATCAAAAGACAATAAAGAACCAACATTTAAATAGTATAAAGTTTAGTGAATACAATCCAAAACCAACTGATGAAATACGGTTACATGTTCTAAAACCAAATGTCTAACAACTAATCAAAAATGTCTGATAAGCTACTCAAACTACAGCGGAAGACTCTATCATCTCGTGGTGAAACATCCCAGCTAGCCCATGTGTCTCGACTCATACCTGCTCAACAACTGCTCACCATCCCCTAATGGATCACCACAGTTTTTTAAAACAAAGACGGGGTCAGTACTAATCACACAATCATATATATAATTACAATAAGACAGAAACCAACACATCTCAATTGTCACATAACCCAAACTCCATAATCAACTCCTCATTACTGACTACACACTAAAGTGTGTAGCCCTGCCAGAGTACCCATCGCAACAGGTAACTCCACTCCGCCAGTGGGGGACCGCAGCCGTTCCCACCTATGCCCCGCTCATACCATAGAGCGTTAAACCCAGATCCATTAATGTGCACATCCCTTCTGTGGCGGGTTCCACAGAAGGCGAATAACGGGCGTGAAGCCACTCCCGCAAGTGACCCCACTCAGCCAGGGACGCACCCCGAAGATCACAGACAGATACAATCAATCACAACTATCAACAGTAACCAACTCCAACAACCGTCACAATACGAGTATGATATTATACAAAAATCACAACCAACAATCAACACATTATGTGATTAATACTGAGTAGGGAAACCCTACCTGGAATGCAACATACGCAGACGATCTCAACAGCTGTATCAAAAAGCCTCTTCTACGAATCCTCCTCCTAACACATCATCACATAATCACTAACCATACAAGAACTAACACAAATCCCCAATCCCCCAAATTAGGGTTTAAACAAACTTGACTAAATACTATAAAATTGGTACGTAGATCTTACCCTCGACGCAAGGATCACAAGGATGCAAAGAACGATGAAATCCGACCTCTCAAGCTCCGGGATTTTTCAATAACACGGATGAATGCGAAGAACGTAACTTGAATCTCTTTTTCAATGTGATTAGGTTTGTAAAAGTGTATTATGAAGATGACGGAAAGATTTATATATTAATCCGTGTTATTAACAAAACCCGACAAAACATTACCCGAAAACCGAGCTACTCGATTGAGTAACTGTCGTACTCGATCGAGTGCCACTTACTCGATCAAGTGCCCAGGCTACTCGATCGAGTACCCTACAGGTAGAATACTGTTTTAAAAACCAAAACGCCCTTACTCGACAGAGTAAGGCCCACTCGATAGAGTACACAGAGACTCATAAAACCGTAGTATTACAGTCTTCCCTCTTTAAAAAGAACTTTGTCTCCGAAGTTCAAACCACAACAAAGAAAAGACATACTACCATACTCCCGACACAACAACCAAAACAAAACTCAACACAAAACATGTTACCAACCAAACTCAACCCGACTCAAACCACTACTAACTATACCGACACAACACAAAAAGGTGCAAAAACGTTATAACAACCCGACCCACCACGGTCGTAACACAACCCAATAAGATGGGATATGTACCTTTGGGCCCATTACTTGTCCTCACTTAAGCCCAAAAGCACAAGGTCTTGTTACTAAGTGGTGGGTGGAATACCTTATAAACATATCACAACCTCCTCAATTCCCCGATGTGGGACAACCTTACTCTCAATAACTTGGGGTGTTACAATCCCCCCACTTAAAGAACACAACGTCCTCGTTGTGCCTCCAACTTAACCGCAGCCAAGCCCAAAATCCTCCCCCGCTAGGTGTGTGACCCGGGTACTCCCGACCACGGGATCACCACACGGTCGCAGGGTCGCTCTGATACCAGTTATAACAACCCGACCCACAACGGTCGTAACACAACCCAATAAGATGGGATATGTACCTTTGGGCCCATTACTTGTCCTCACTTACGCCCAAAAGCACAAAGCCTTGTTACTAAGTGGTGGGTGGAATCCCTTATAAACATATCACAACCTCCTCAATTCCCCGATGTGGGACAACCTTACTCTCAATAACTTGGGGTGTTACAATTTCGGTAAGATCATCGATCGTCATTGCCATGAAATTAACAAGTTTGAATTGAATTATGGTGGATTACACGTCTAATAAGCTTTGTATTTATACAAAAAATCATAAAGATTGAATTTAGTAATCAATCATACAAGTAAATTTGTATGGTTGATTACTAATACGTGATGCTTTGAATCGAAAATAACGAAGAAGAAAACGGCCGTCTGGGTTGAATCAACAATAACATTTTTTATTCGAAACTTCCGTTTTTAACCTTTGCATAATTGATTAATAAATAAAAATGAACTATTTATTAATTTTTTAAATATATTATTTTATTAAGGTGTTACCGAAGTCGGTAACATCCGGTGTCGCCATAGCACACCCCCCCCCCCCCTAACTTTGTTCTATTGTGAAATTAGGCCCCATAAGTTTCATTTGGAGCAATCAAGTCCCTTAAGTTGCACAAAAGTGAAATTCAACCTCATTTTCTTAATTTTCACCAAATTCTTACATTAAAATTACTTTTAATTTTAGAACTTTTAATTTATCAAATATAAAATATCATGTTCTATAATTTTAGAACTTTTATATTTATATTAAATATTGAGAATTTTTTTTTTAATTGTTATAGTATATAGACAATTTATTATATATGTATGAATGCTATATAAATTATAAACCATTTACTAAATATTAGGGTTGAGCAAAATTCCGATTATCCGAACCGATTGGATATCCGGTCCGAATCCGATCCGATTTTCTCGATATCCGATCTGAAAATTAAGTTTGGATCGGATATCCGATCCGAAACCTTTTGTATTTTGATCGGATATGGATATTAGAATGAAAACGTTTGGATATCCGATCCGATCCGAAAATATATTTTTCTAGTATTCACTGTTTTTTCTTTCCATTTATAACCATTTTTTTAATTAAATGGGCATGTTTAGATTGTAGTTTTTATACTAGGGTTTTTATAATTATCCCACGTTGTAGTTTGGACTATAATTTTAAAATCGTTCCATTTTTTTCGTTTTATATTTTTAACTTTTACCGTTGTTTTAAGTATACTTCTTTAATAGTACACTTTTATTTGATACAACAACGTTAAAAAGTACCAAAACTATGTTAGTTGTATCTAAATTTTATGTCGCGATCATTGGAGTAAGAAAACAAAAGAAAATGATAATGGAAAACGATGAAGTCGATCGATAGTGTCTTAAACTCAATTTTCAAATCTACACTCTTTAAAAAACCCAAACTCTGGTTACTGTTGCTGTAACAGTACTTTTGATACATTCTGCCCATTCTGCCCCTGCCTTTGATTCTTATCACTTCCGTGCCATTTTACCGCTATATTATATCGTTCCTGCCTTCATTTCCCCCCTTCCTTTGGTTCTGCCATCATCTACCTCTTTTCCCTCAGATAATCTTCCCCAAAATCCCTCACCACTCACCAAATAATCTGTTCTGAGCCATGCATTAGCTTTGTATCGTGTTGCTGCTTTCGGCCGATGCATTATCTTTTTAATTCAACATGTTCCTCTTCCTTATTCTCATACTATTTGCGATTTTGTTCTTTTTAATTCAACCTGCGTTTCTTCTTCAGCAATTGTTTTGGTCTTCTTGCACTCGTTTTTTTCGTCATAGGTGTGTCACATCAGAGGTTAATAACAATGGCGATCACCAATTCCATCCGGCTGATACGAACGTAGCAAGTAAGTTGCCCAATTCATTCTTGTGATTTTCTTCCTAAGGGCTTGCTTGGGATGAGAGTAATTATTAAGGGAGTAATAGAGCTAAAATAAACTAAAAATTGGAGGGAATGGATGAAGGTTGGAGGTAGAAATGGATAGAAATGAGGATAATTTAGGCCAATTTTGGGGTTGAATTAAAACGAGTGCAAGAAGACCAAAACAATTGAGGTGGATTATTGATTGTCAATTAAATTAACTATTGAGGTGGATTATTGATTGTCAATTAAATTAAATAATTTTTAGGGTTAGTTTTTGGGTTTAAATTGATTGCATGCAATAATTTTGGGGTACATTTAGTAAATTGATTGCATGCGATAATTTAGGCCAATTTTGGTAGCTATTATTCACTTTCACTGTGATGCATGAATTAGCAATTCTTGCTACCCATTACTGTTGTTTGGATTTATAATAAACTGCATTGTATGGAGTCTATACTAATTCACATTATCTTCATTACGGTACAAATTTAAATATATTTTTACATACTTATGATCGTGTCAATTTCATGTTAAGGTGTCTTTAACATGACTGATGTGTGCATAAAACGATCTATTCATAGAAGAAGTACAAGGCTGACATACATTTGGTGCATAAAACAATCTATTCGTTAATCGATTTTACCCGAGTAATTGTATAAAGGTGTTTTTTTGCAATGATTGTGAGTCATGTTTTGTTCTGTGGCTTAACTCTCTATATAAACTGGTGCAGGATGATGCATGTCCACCCGTCAGTATGAATTATTACAAATATGGTTATTATGAGCCTGTTCCAACACAATACCACGGTAATAGTCCGTCTGATGAGATCTTTGATCATTTGGTAGGAATTGATGGATACAGCAGAAGGGATAGTGAGTTTCCTTCTACATAATATTGAATATAGGTCATGACGGTGTCTTCCCTGTTTGTTGTATGTATCTTTCTGCTGGTAATCCGATTGATGTTTAAACTGCAGTACCTAAGTGAGCTGTCTTGGTGCACAAACTTTTTTTTGTTAGAAACTAGCTTGATGACCTGCTAGGGATATTGCACGAGGTTTTTAATTAGTGGTGATGACTGGTGAAATGGTGATTGTCAGCGCTAAACTGCATTTCACGAAGCGTAAGCAAATAGAAATAATTTGCTTAATAAGCCTGAATTCTGCATACTTGTACCAAAGAATACTGCCAAATGTTTTGGCTTTATGATGATGGTTGCAATATACTTTCTTGTAGAGTTCTAGGTTGTTTATTCAATCTTTGATTAGTTTGATTAATTTTTCAGGCCCCAGAAGTCACCATATTACACAAGACTTTTAGGTAAATGTCTCTCATTCTCAAGTGAATTATTGGTTTGGTGGAATATGTGCAGTATGTTATGCTCGTAGTCCCCAACTGTAAGTTTTTAGGTGTTTATGATATGCCTGCCTCCACATTTTAACTTCGTATTTTTGATTATTTTGGACTGCTATGGAACTCTGTTCTGTTGGGCTTATAAAGTTTCAGATTGCATCACTGGTGTAAAATTCAACAGCGTTTTTGATTCTCTGTCCTTGATTGCCATTCTACAATGCAGGCCATGACTTTTTCTATTGTTGATCATTATGCAAAGATCTTGGAATTTGTTGGGTAAGTCCATAATGTCACTTTTCATTCGATTTTAGGTTACTAATTGAGGTAGTTATAGCTTTAGTTTGATTTATAAGTTTCTGACACCAGATTAAGAGCATTAAAACCATCTTTCCCATAAGCAATAGCCATGTAAGAGTATCTATGCTATGTTAATTAAGATTTTATCCCATTAATATTGTCTTTAATTATGTTATATCATGTGAGACGGATGGAATTTTAACCTTCACGAGTACCGCCACTCATGACTTTATCAACTAAGTTAGAATAAAATGCAATTCGATTAGCAAGAATGTTGGAGTATTAGCATTTGAAGAGAACAGGTCATGCTGAAATTCTGTGATGTGCAATAGGATGGAGGAAGAGGTCGATGAATGGCTTCTTATGAACCCAATGCACAGTCAGGAGCACTGCATTTGAAAGAGCAAATGGAACAATCGGCTACAGTCTTCAAACTAACTCGACAGCAGTCTTTATAAGAGGCAAAATTGAAGACCCTACCACCAAATTCCAACTCCCACTTCAGCTTCTGCTTTTACTGAATGCGAAATTGCTAGATTTCTGACCAAAGGTATCGGCTCGACTTGCTTGTAGTACTGTCAGCAGTTTATTTAGCCAGTCATTTTGTTTAAATTTCATGGTGTGTTTATAACTAAGAACTCCTTTGTTGTTTGGATAATGGCCAGACCCAAATTTCAGCTGGACAGTCTCTTTCACAGAATTTGCGCACCCTCCAGCAGATCCCTTCTCAGCCGTCGAGTCCATTGGTCCAACCTTTTTCTTAGCCATTGCTATGTTTGGTTTTGTAGTGCCTTGGTAACTGAGAAAGAGCTAAAACTTAGACAGGTTTGTCTCCCTTCTAATATAGGTTTAATTATTTGTTTTGTGTTCCAAGATTTTTTTTTGTGTACCAAAAACCTTCAAATTTAGCAGGTAATATCAGTGATTAGTGATGTTTATGAGTAAAGCATTAAACTTGAATGTTTCCTTACTTCTGCCAAAACTTTTCAGGCAATGAGATCATGGGTCTCTTTGATAATGCATATTGGCTATCATGGCTGGCTTAAGAGGGCCTTATCCTGCACAACAATTTTGCAATATTGTTACTTGTGTTCTTCTTTTTCCAGTTGAACAAGGTCAGTTCCTTTTATTCATTATTTTCATACTTTGTATAGGAGCTTGTTCAGTTTGTGCACCATCCACTAACGTGTTATCTGATTTCCACCTTTTCGTGTATCTATTTCAGACAGCCTTTGCCTCTACGCTATCGGCTTTCATCAACCACACATCTTCAGCCACAATATAGGGTTATATAACTTCATTGTGGGCTTTATCATCCAGGCAAGTTCAATTCTTGTGTAATAGTCTGAACGGAAAATTACACATTATGAAAGATTCTTACATATGAGACAAACCCACTAACCACAGACAAATTAATTAAATGTAAAAAAAAGCGACAAGAGAAAATAGAACACTAGCGCATTGCCATTATAGGTATTGCGTTTCACATCATTGACATTAACCTCGCTTATGCAGATTGTGACACGATTTGGATTTCCGTACAGTGATAGGTTCGGTAAAGGGTACATGATCATATGGCTCTTCTTCCCTCCAAATTTGCTGGCCAAAGCTTTAAAGATGCTCACATATGCGACTGCAACACATCGAGACCCTGGTATCAGCTGGAGTGGTAGGACCAAATGTTCTCTGAATGACGATGATTGTATAGTTACAATGGTATGAATACAGTCCCCTTAATCTGTTAGAAATGGACTTCATTTGCTATCTAAATATTCCTTAGACTCTTTCTCTTTTACGAATCATACTCTGAATACTCCTATATTCTATTATATCAATGATGCTTAATTATTGTATTTGTAACTGCAAAACGACATCTTCATATGGTTTGTTGAATCATTCATTCTTTGGTTTGTCTTGGCTCTTTACTTGGACAACATAATCCCAAACCCATATAGAGTGAGAAAATCCGCATTTTAGGTTTTGTACCCTGCTTATTGGATTGGCAAAGCAGGGAGTAAGGTTCAAGGTACTGGTCCTTATCTACCCCCTATATTTCAGTCAATGAGCTCCACGACTCAAAATCTATCTCAGAGAGAAGACAGATGAGGTTTATTGAACAAAATGACAAAAATATATCCTTTCAATCATTTGTTTACCTAATTACATGTGCCCTGAGCTCCTGGCAAATGTACCATATTGCTAAAAATCAGTTATATGGTCACTTGGTAAGTATTATGGACACAAACCCAAAGAACTATCTTCAGATCCCATATTAGCTGATATATCTATCTGAAATGGGATACTGTAGTCAGCTGAAGGGGTTACTTTATATATATATGCTTTTTCGGTTGGGATGCTAACTCCACATAGAGTGAAGATCTCCGTTTCAGGTGCATTTGGCAATCTGATCGTTAGCAATAATATAAGATCAAAGTCTTAGTCAAAAAATGATTTCTGGTCGTCTAATTACATGAACCGTCAATCAATTAACAATAAATAACCAACAATGTTCACAAAGTAACTGAAGTGCCAGCGGAGTAAACATTTTTTCAAAATACTACAGCCAAATTAGGTGTTGATGTTTCTTAGAGTTACTTTTTGTTTCTTAATTCAGGGTGACCGTAGTTATTTTAGCCGCTTGGTGGAACTCTTGTGTTCTTGCTTTATTTTGCTCTACTTTGGAGTATTGAAGTACTACATTTCTTTCTTTCTTTTCTACCATCAGACATCATTCGTGCGTAATTAATCTAGGTTAATGCGCTTTTACATTTCCGTTTTAATTTGTAGGCAGATGTTGAAGTGTCATTCAAGGTAACCGAGTTCAAGAAGGCAGAGGAGTTGGACCCAACATGGACTAACCCACAGATTCTGTGTAGCAGGAAGGGAGCAAATGTCGAAGGTGGACTTGGACCATTTGGATTCCTAACCCTTACCTCAGATGACTTAGAAGAGTACACGAATGCGTTCTTCAGGACTTTCAAGGCCACGGATAAATATATATGTCGTGTTAATGTCCAGTGATCAAAGCAGGTCAACTGTTATAAATGTTTACCCTCTACATATATCGACTTTCTTAAGCTTATACCAGTTAGACGGGATGGACATTCAAGGTTTCCGGTTAACTTGTATGGCTTCCAATTGAAAAATTTCCTCAAGGCCTTAGAAAAATCCGTGTCCTACCATGAGACGGTCTGGTCTTATCGAGTTATTTCATTCAATGTTTCTACACTGCACTGTAGGTGGTAGTTGATAACAAATCGCTAACGTCGTTGCTCGATCTGTGATCTTTAAAATTCATATTATGAACTGTGTGTTTCTCATTTTGCAGATCAAGGCCAAGAAGGCATCTTGTAGGTGGTAGTTGATCAAGGCTTACCTGAATGAGGAGATACAACTGCCCCTGGTAAGAGCGTTAATTTGTCTCCAAAATATTTCTTTTTCATCAAATAGTCAATCAAAGTGTCTGCATATTAATTCAAGCAGTCATTACACATTGAGATGTTCCGTGTCGTGGCTTATGCATACCTGATTAAACCGTGCTTTGTTTGGGTCATTTGTATATCTGTTTCTTGGAAGTGGTTTCTCTTAGAGATTATTGTTTTTTTGAATTTAATAGATGTTGATGTTGTCGTTTATAGCTTGGAGTCATGCTATGAAAGTTGGCTTACTGCGAAGAGGGAAGGCAAGCTGCTCTTTGTACTGTGAAATGGCAGGTACTGACCAGTTCATCAGGTTTATATGCCTTGAACACCATGTTTTTACCATAAACCACAAGAGTAGTCCTTAATTTTAACCCCCTTACCCCTCCTTGCTGTAATTTGACTTTTATCATCATTAGCCGGCCAAACATTCTCGTATGTTTCAACTAATTATTATTGGAAATTTCACACCTTTGGGAGTTTTTTGAGGTAGTTAATCTAACACTTGTTGAACAAAACTTTCAGTTTAGGCTCAAGATGATACTGTAATTGTTCCAAAGCTTAATCAACTTCTTGGTGTTCCTCCTCAAAATAGTAGTCGAACTAATAATACTAAGAATTGATGTCAAATAAGTACAAGTTTTACTAAATTAATGCTACTGAAATTAGCTATTTAGCTATATCAACAACAAGAAGGATAATGACTAAAATAAATACATAGCAGCAGCATATAGTGGTGGTAGTAGTAGTAGTAGCGATAGTAGCTGCTGTTGTTGGTTTTGGATGAGTGTAAAGTTTGTGAAATTGATGAGTTAACCTAAGCTACTAATGACTTTGATGAGAAGTTTTTGGTTCAAGGTTCTGTTTATCAAGGTTCTGTTATCGCTCTCGATTTTTTACACCGGGAGATTGTTCAAACTTACGAGTATAGTGGCACAGCTTAATCTACCCACTAATGCGATGTACTGTTCGCTTATATGAAGAATACGAACACAACACATTCTCAATTTCACTTCTTTATGATTTGTTCTTTGGCTTATGATTTGGAGACGTTTTCTTCTGATAGTTGGATACATGCAGGTGTTTGAATCAATATGTTAAGATGTCTTGGTCTCTCGTGTATCTCCATTCCTCATTGCAAATTAGACTACTTTCACTTCTTATTCTTTTTTTATTTATGACAAGTGACAACAGTTAGCCTGGCCGACATTAATTAATTGTTTAGTATATTTGGAGAGGTATTTGGATATCCTTCATTACTGGTTACCAATCCAAAAACTTACTTGACCTGAACTTAAAATTTTGAAAAGAACAGCCTGAAGTGGACCCGATTTGACCAATCCAAACTACCCTTACCATAAAGGAAATGATAAAAAAATGATGCCTAATTGATTTATCTAAGAAAAAGGTGAACTCAAAATAATCCGATTTCCCAAACTGTAACAATTGAACAAAAAACGACCCGAATTTGAAATGACCAAACCCGTTACGACCACAGGTGACCTAGGAACCTTGCCTGGATGATATGATTTTCATGTCTGGTTGAGAACTTGAGTCTTATGAAGTACATTATCAAAAATGTTGGGCATTGACTTGTGTGTAAAGTTTGTCATTTTTGTTTTTTCTTTGCTTGAGCGTAGGGAAGGTGTGGTGGAAGAAGGACTCGGAAGAGATGCCATCAAACTTATGTGAGATTGATAATCATTATAATTTTGGAACCAGATTCCTTTTTAATCCGTTTGGGAAATTCTGTACGCGTGGTCATAAACAGGGTCCTGCTAAAACTTGCAGAGCTTCAACGTTCAGTCATTTAACACCATCATCTGCTAAAAGTCCCGTATCTGATTCGAAACCAGATTCCTTTTAACTGGTTCATCATATGCCAAAGAAGTCGTCACAGAACTACATGGGAGTATCTCTTATCAAGCCTTAAGCTAAGTTTTATAGCCACTTTTTATGCTTTAACAACTTGATTAGCTTTTACGTCATCTGGGTGTTTGATAATGTTACTTTTGGTTTATTTTTGACAAAAAAAGCTTTGGGAAAATATTTTGTCTATAGGAGGATGATTTTCAGTCTTTTAATGGATTTTCAGTCTTCGTGGAAAATGACTCATTAAATTCGTTGTGTTTCCTTTTGTTTTGAAGTAGCAGTCATTTGGACCAAATTACAACTCAATTCTCATAATGCTTCATCTGAAAACAGTTTCACAGAATGATACTGCATGTATTCTGATTCCTTACCCCATTGCTGAATAGAGCGTTTGCGCCAATGCGGGCATGTTATCGTAGAAGCTCGTATAGGGTTTAGAGTAATCTATCATTAAACCTCTTGCATAGTTGTACTGACGTGTTAACCTTGATCATGAAACAAGCATAATCAGTTCACTGCGCTTTATAATTTTGACCTTCCCATTTCAAAACTCGCAACTTTTTTTGAGTAATCTTGAATTTACAACTTGTTTCTGATTAATATTTTTGTTTATCAAGTACTTGGACTGCTTAGCAGCAAAAGCAGGAATAACCTCAGCATTGGAAGATTGGAGGAAGGAAGTTTCCGGGGAAACCATTTAAAACATAGAGAATCAGCAGGATGTTTTTCGATCTCACCATTGATAAGAGCTTTCAAACAAGGCATTGTCCCCTCTAAAAATAATTTAGCAAAGCTTATTATGCGTGTTATGTTTTCGTTCGTCAGCATTCATGTATTCGTTTTGTGTTGTAATCTCGGTCTTTAAGTCTCTTCGCCAGAAAAAGGCCTATGCCCTTGTGGTGATGTCATTCCATCTTCTACTTTCCGATTGTTGTACTATAATTATTTTGTAATAAATACGACGTTCTCAAGCATTTATGCCAGTTATGTAATAAATACTATGCTCGTCGTACCGCCAGATATAAAATATATAATGGACCACGCCCTTTCTATTGATACGCTACCGACTTACTTCCGCTAAGCATATCACCAAATTGGGGCACCGCGCCCGATAGGGCGCGGTGCAACAACTAGTACATTTAAAAGTATGAATATCAATAGATATCCACATCCGATCCAATTATTTTGGATACCCGAAACATTGGATATCCGAAAGATTTAGATCGGATATGGATATCTGCCTTCAAGATTTTCCAATCTGGATATCCGATCCAAACTAGCACTTGGAATCGGATATCCAATCCATGCTCTGCCTTACTAAATACTAGTATGTATGTAAAAGTGTTCTTCAATGATTAATAAATTAGGTAGAATTTCGTAAAGTTGCAATTAGTTATTTTTAGTATTTAATAAATTGTTTAATACTACTATAAATTGTTTTTGAGAAAATTGTTGATTAATGCCTTTTAAAAATCATTTTTTGGAAATTACAGGCTTGTTTAATATTTTTTTGTAAATTACATTCAGAAAATCACTTTTCTTCTAAAATTGAGCCAAGTTGAGGATTTCGGTGATTTTTTTTAAAATGTGACCGATATACTCTTATCTGATTTTAAAGCTACCCAGATTTCGCATCTCTTAAAACTCCTCATCTTTCTCAACACATGGTAATGAATCGAGAATCGATTATGAGCTACATCACCTTGTTGGAGAACACTAATTATGTAAAGAAATAATACTATTATGATTAATCTCAACATCAATCTCTAAAACTCTAAACCTTAATTTCCCAGAAATCAATCCAACATTTCCAAATTAATTAATCAGACAAAACGACAACACCACCACCAACAAAATAGACAATTGTTGCATCATCAAGAAGCCCAAATATATCAATATGGAGAAGAAAGAAAGACATATTACCAAAATTGAAGGACCCTAAATATTTTCAATTTGGAGAAAATTGATTTACAAAGTACAAAAGAGAGATGATGGAGAACATTAATTATTTTTAAGAGAAAATAAAAATAATAGAATTCAATTAAATAGATTAGGAGAGAATTTGAAGAAAAGGAGAGAATGTTGAAGGAATGAAGAAAGATGATGAGATTGAGAAATATGATGAACATAAGGGAATATAAAAGATGAAGGTAAGGGCATTTTTGTCATAAAAGATGAACTTAAGAGAAAAAAAATCAAATTTGCATCAATTTTCCACCGGAGTAAATGTTTTGGCTATAATTTCTCATCAGAAGTGATATTCTGGATGTAATTTACAAAAAAATTGTATAAGGCTGTAATTTACAAAAAATGATTTTTAAAAGGCTGTAATCAATAATTTTCTCAATGTTTTTAATTAAAATTCTTGTGAAAATTTAAAAAATAGGGTTGCATTCCACTTTTGATGAAACTTAAAGGGTTTGATTGCTCCAAATGAAACTTATGACGCCTACTTTCACAATTGAACAAAGTTAAGGGTCTTAATTACCACTTTCGCGGTTGTTTTAACATTACAGTATCAATTCATTTCCCTACGATGAATGCACTTATGCACTAGTGCAAATGAGTGATGGAGATAGCCAGTCTTCACAAAAAAAAAAATCCCGTGTAGATCACTCTTGTTGACGCCGAAGTTTAGAAGCAAAACCTCTTGATTAATAATTTTGGAGGATAAAAAATCAGAGCTACGACGGTGCGTAGAGAGAGAAAGAACAAAAAACCCCCAAATCAAAAACCCTAAAACCCTAATACTGTAACCACCGCAACCCCTTTCCGCCCACCGTTCCCCTGAGCCCATCCCTGTCGCCGGAGATGGGGCCTATGCTCTGTCTCCGGCGACCCCCACTCTTCTCTAATTATTATGGTTCCCGATCTCCTACACTTTTTTAAAACCGGTTCTGCTGCTCCCCTTTGCCTCTTCGTTTTTTCGTTGTTTGGATCGCAATCATTGTTGTGGTCGTCTTTGCGGTTCTTCTTCCTCTCCGTCGCTCTTTTTTTTTCTGTTTCTGATGGTGGTTGCCTTCGTTTGCGGCCCGTGGGTAATCCCCTTTACCTTCCCTTCACTTTCCCCACCATCAGGTTTGGTTCTTTGTCACTGTGGCTTGGTTTGTTTCTTTGGTGTCTGTTTTTTAAAAACGAGTTTCTGTCTGCTCGCTCTTTGTTGGGTTTCAGTTTTAATAAATTCCGTTTTTTTGGGTTTGTTTTCGCCAACGGTGATGTTAAGGCTCCCTCCCGAATGTAATTAATTTGATCATGAGCCTTAATGACGGGTTTGCTTGATGTGTTTGTGAGGATGCGTCCTTCTTTGTTTTACAGCTAATTTGATCTTTCTACGGGGTCGGATTTGTGAAATTCTTTCATCTTTTAACGCTTCGTGTTTTGTCGTCGGAGCTGGCTTTTAATAGGGAATTGTGTTTGCCATTCATGTTTTTCTTGGCTTTTGTTGAAGGGCGTTGGGGTGGTGGTGTTGGTTTTTGTGTGGGATTCGTTGTTGGGTTTTAATTATAGAGGAGTTCTTGTTGGGTGGGCTTAGGTTGGTTTCTTCGGTGGTGATGGTTCGGGTCAGTTGCGGGGGTTTCCCATAATCATTTGTCTGATAACACTTGTTTCCTAGCTTTACCTCTAGTCTTTCGAATCTCAAAATAATCTATTCTCATAAGAGTATTTGTGTTATTCATCACCTTTTAACGGTTTTATCTTAGTTTTCGAAGTTAGGGTGGTTTTGTGAAATGTAATGGCTACCGTTTCTATAGATGCAATTTTTCTAAAGAACTTTCTCATTGCACATGGAAATGGTGAGTTTAAGGAGGAGGACTGGGTACTTTTTAGTTCTTTCTTACCAATGGAAGGAAGTCTTTTGATTAAGGTTAAATTCCTTAAGGAGAGGGGTAACGACTTCTTTAAGTAAAATATGTTTGAGAGTGCTGGCGGCTGCTATGAAATGGCATGTTGACTTCTATGCTTGGTTTTGGAATCTATGGAGGATGGTGACGTTGACCAAGTCTTACAATTAGCAATTTCTTTGAATTTGAATCTAGCGGCATGTGCTAATAAACTTTAGGAGTATGAGGCGGCCATAAACTTCTGCTCCTTGGTTTTATCATCCTTTCCAAAAAAATGCTAAAGCTCTATTTCGTAGAGCTATAGCTTGTATGAAGTCTAATATGTTCCTGGAAGCGAAGACTGTTCTGAAAAATGCGCTAATGATTGAGCCTAAGAATAAGGATATTCTTAGAGAACTAAGTGTTGTCAAGAACCTATGGGATATTAATCATAATGGTAAAAGAAGTATTGATGATGAGTTACTATGTGAGGTGGAGAGAGAAGGTAAAAGACTTATCCCTAATATTGATAATATTGAGGACACTCCGGTTATGGATGATGGTGGGTCTTCTTGTGACTCTTGCGCTACTCCATTTTCTGTCTCCAATATCAAGGATAGCTCTGTTACTTTAGAGGATAACTCTGCTACTATTGAGTTGGAACGCAATAAAAAAGACACCCAAATGGGTGAAAATGAGCATACCCCTAACAACTCGGTTCTTGAGTTTTCAAGAAAGGGTGGAGGAAAATCACGACTAAGGATCTCCGAACAAGCTTACCAAAAAATTCTTCAAGGAAAAAAGGTGGGTTATTACCATGAAAGAGAATTGTCAATTATGACAATTCAGATCCTTAATATTGAGGTAACCAAGGAGGGAGAAATTACAAGAAACCATTATAAGAGAAAGAAGAGGAGGAGATGTTCTAAAAAGAGGAAATTTAAGACGAGGGTGGTGACTGTAACTTAGGGTAGCCATTACATTTCACAAAACCACCCTAACTTCGAACTAGATATGCAAAAAGGACGTAAGCCATAAATGTCATTCCAAACTAGATAGTGATTAGCTACACAATGTCATTCCAAATTCACATCATTTTCATACATCGCTCTGGGTTCGGGAAACAAAAGAGTGTTAACAACTTAACACACACCATGAGTTGGTCTGTTCGCTCTCAACAATGGCTGCTTGAATCTAGCTTTAACGAAACAAACTTCACCTCCTCACTGGTGGTACGACAGCCCTCCCAACAGGAGCAGCACGGCCACCAGCGGCCTGCAAAGAGATTCAACAAGTATCATTACATATTTACATTTAAGTGTATTGGGGAATTAAACGAAAGGTAACATCAATATACTTGCGCAGATACCTAATAGCTATTCCCTCCGCAATGCAATATTCTTCCTATTTGACTTTTAGAGGTAAAATTTCAAAACTTTTACTATACATATACGTAAATATATTAAACATTACAATTATGATACTAAAATACTTGCATTTGTTATAATGATAAACCTAAAATTGTGATACTAAAATACTTCCATTTGTTATATAAGAAAAATACTTTCACAAATGACCCGCATCTATAAAGCCAAAATTCTTTGGTTAAGGATTATGATAGAATGAAGAAAAATGAGTAAATGACTCGGTAAACTGGCTACACTTCTTATTATCGGAGGAAAAGACGTTTGACGCAATGCTCGATGCAATTTTCATCATGGGAAGAACACTATAATACGGAGGGCGAACATAAAAGAATGCTGCCTGAAAAGGAATGAAAAAGGCTACCTTTACTCGCATGGCTGCTGCACGACCATGACCAACTCCAAGAGAAGTGCTCTTACCCTGAGAAGTGGCAGTCAAGGATAATCAGAATATCTGCTAAGCATAGTCATCCCAGACATATGTTATGTAATAAAAAAAGAGTCGAAAATTTTATTACCTTAATTTTAGCGTCTAGACGTTTAAACATCGGAGCATTCTTTAGCATATCTGGTATGATCATAAACCTGAATAGCAATTTCACATAAGAACTGTCCCCAACATATAAAAAATTAAGCAACCACCTTACAGATACCAAAACAACAGTTACCTGACTCTGCTGCCTCGAATGAATACATGCTCTAGCTGGGCGACCTTTCCGTCCTGTAATTAAATGACCAAGTCAATAACAGAAGGAAAATCATTAATCTAGACTCTACTTAAGACCAAGTTCCTTATAATGACACTTGGATACATGTCAGTTCTCAACTACTAGCAACTGTATGAAACAAACACAATGTTGAATTGGATAATGGAAGGAGATTATCACTCTCAGGGAAATGGGTAATGAAATAGAGGAATCCTTTCATGCAACCTAATTTTGAAACCATTAAAACAAGAGCAGGTGATCATATACTATGTTACTTCAACAATTCACTTTGGCTGTATGTTGCGTGTCAAACCCTCCGATCTTCTGACCCGACACTCTGTTAACTTCATTTTTTTCCAAAACATGCAACTTTTTCACAAATAGCTGTGTCCGACACTTGATACCGTGTCGAGTCTGATTTTTGCAGCGAAGCCAGAGTAACACAGACATTCATCGATTAAACGCAATATCTATTTCACACCAGCCTTTAGTCCTATACCCTCAATACATATGATAAGACAAGTAGTCAACTACCCAAGACCATCCCTATGAATTATGAAATTATGATAACTATATTTTTTTTTTTTTGGCAGCTGTAAATAAAAACCTTACACACCCATCGAGGTAAAAAACTAAAACAAATACAATGAAAGGACGTAAGATAGGAATCGATATCCTGTAATATCCCTTAGTCATATGGTGAGGCGTCTCCACTCGAGCCAGTTGAAGAAGAACCTGAAGACAATCAGAAGAAACATCAAAATGGAGGTAATTTCGACCCATAGCCCACCGTAGAAGCTCTCTAATACCAAACGCTTCAGCTTGGCTAGCGGATTCTGCTTTAAAATTTCGAGCAAAAGAACCAACACACTCCCCCTCCGGTGAGTAGACTACCCATCCAACAGCAGCCCGAAGAGAGTCCACCCAACTAGCGTCCACTTTAGCTTTATAGGGTGAACATGTGCCTTTTTCCCCCACCAAAAAGAAAGGAAAATGATTACGAATGTCACTCCTTAAGGTGTCCATTGGATCATAAACACTAAGCCCCATAATGGAGGCTTTAGAGGAAGCGAAAGATTCAGCCTTCATAGCCACATTTGCTGCGTTAGCTTGAACATTAAAGAAGTAATCAACCGAGACTATGAAGGCTGAATCTTTCGCTTCCTCTAAAGCCTCCATTATGGGGCTTAGTGTTTATGATCCAATGGACACCTTAAGGAGTGATATTCGTAATCATTTTCCTTTCTTTTTGGTGGGGGAAAAAGGCACATGTTCACCCTATAGAGCTAAAGTGGACGCTAGTTGGGTGGACTCTCTTCGGGCTGCTGTTGGATGGGTAGTCTACTCACCGGAGGGGGAGTGTGTTGGTTCTTTTGCTCGAAATTTTAAAGCAGAATCCGCTAGCCAAGCTGAAGCGTTTGGTATTAGAGAGCTTCTACGGTGGGCTATGGGTCGAAATTACCTCCATTTTGATGTTTCTTCTGATTGTCTTCAGGTTCTTCTTCAACTGGCTCGAGTGGAGACGCCTCACCATATGACTAAGGGGATATTACAGGATATCGATTCCTATCTTACGTCAAAACCTGGCATAGTTTGAACTCTATAATACTGTCAAAAGTAGCTATTTTTAGATTTCCAAACCATCATACTTTATTTAAACAAAATTTGATGGTCTAACGAAAAGATAATTGTCAGAATTGGTAAATCCATATCGGTTGCAGAATGATTGAAAGACTTCAATATTATTCTAACAATCTAACATAGTGTGACCCACGACACTAAAAAAACAATCTATGATGAAAATATGTTCCTTTTGCAGCACCAAACAAAAATTACTATAGTGTGTATGCTTGTTTCTTACATTTTCTAATGCTATGGAAACTCTTAAAACCGATATTAAAAGTAAAAACTTAAAACGCTCCATGCTACCTTCACTGTTTGTCTACTTGTTGAGCTACCCCTACAACCATTGACAGTGTTGATCTATATTCCTGCTTTTTTTTACCATCATTGATGAGTAATGACAAAGAATCTGTGATTAGATGATGAGTAGTTGGCAAACCAAAAATCTTACAAGAAAGAAAAGCAGCAGACAGAAAGATAGAGCACAGCCTAGATCTTAGCTCGAACACTGTTCATAATAAAAACCATTATTTGTGTCCCCTAAATTATAAATCATACTTTGTGAGTCACGTAAGGAACGCTGGCAGTTAGGCAGGCCACAAGTCCACAACTCTTTTCACCTCAAGCAAAGATCGTATCACTGCAAGTCTGCAAGAATGCCTACTGAATCAACGACCCTTTGTTCTCTACATGCAAAAAATTCAAACAAAACCTCAAGGATGACCTACATAACTGGCAGGCATACTCAAAAAGTAATTGGCAAGTTGCAACTTGCAAGCATACCACCACACCGTCCTCCACCACTCACAACCCCTCAAATATGTAAGAAGCAAGCACCGATCCTCTGAAGGCATCATCCTATTTAAGCCACCCAACCTTAGCTCCTATCTAACTAAAAAAGCAATTCAAAAGCCAATTTAAAGAAAGACATAAGATTCTTGCTATAAGTTAGCACACTCTAAGAACTCTATACAAGGACAACAATGTCTCCCAATGACTCTTAAGACACTCTCGCCAGTCGCCACTACAAGGAGAGGTGGGAACTTCAGATATGCGCACCAACCCGAGCGTCTACCTCGCAATTACTTACATTAATCCTAAATCTAATCTAATTGAATCTAATTTAATTAACTACGAGCAATTCACTCACATAAGATTTGCATTCCTACAAAGCAACAACAAGAGCAATTCACTCACATAAGATTCAAGACGAAACTTGAGAGTAACCCTAAACCCTCCAAATAATCCATACCATATACACACACTAGCACAAACATGAAATATGAAACTCAAACACATAACAAACAATCCCTAAAACATGGAAAAATTAGGCTTTACACTAAATTCTAAATAACAAGAAATTGGCACATCAATTAAGAGAAAATCAAACAACCCAGATGCGAAAAACTCAAAAGAAATAAAACCCAGAAATAAAAAGAAAACCTTAGCAGTAAACGTGATGTTTTCAAGTTGACAATTCCAATTATCTTCACATTCAATCATGGTTCCTCTATAAAGTTCACCACTTTTTAATTCAACAGATACAATGTGACCTGTTGCTTCGTGCATCAACTTCACTGGTATTCCCAAGCTTCTACTCATCTTCTTCTTCTTTGATTACTGACTGTTGATTGATGAAAAAAATGCGATTTTCTCTCTCTATTCTTGTTTATCGACTGGGTTTTTCAAGACCCTAAAACCCTCTTTTGCTCCTTAAGACAAACTTGAATTAATAAGTTGCTTTTTTTAAAACAAAAAAAAAAAAAAAAAATTAAGGTAATTTTGGTGAAAATTTACGAGGTTGTTTTTAATTAGTGTAGCTCACGTGCAAATGCACGGTATTTTAGATACATATATTAGAGAATTTTACAATTAATAAAATTAATACAATTTATTTCTATTTTGAAAATGGTAGAAAATTTGCATATATAATTCAAGGAGATTGATAGGCTAAATCGCACACTTAATCAAAGATAAACCAACATGCCTAAACTAATGTAGTAGAGGTAGTCGGGATCGAATCCACAGGGAGACAAACGTGTTCTATCTGTTAAATATAGTTTGTCTAAGTAACAATTTCCAGGGGTTGATTGGTTTTGTCTATCAACTAGATTGCAAACAAGGAAGAAATAAATGCAAACAAGGAAGAAATAAATGTAGAAAAAGGGATTTATTTCAATAAAGAGATAAAGACTAGGATGTCAGGTCGCCACGGTCAACAACAATCAAAGGTAAAGTCAATGGTCGGCATAAATACGGTCTGAGGGGTAATGAAAAGGTCTTTCTAGTCCGTTATTCGCCCTAGAGTACTAATCTAGCTTTCGCTCTAATTATGATGGTCTATTGTTTGTAGCAGGTCTAACTTCTTCCAATTTTTCGATCTAGGTCAAAGCTTCCGAGTCAAATAATCAATTGCGTGCATTCGGTTAATTAAACTCTATTAAATGCTACAATTAACAACTCAAACAAATAATTATGCCAAACCTAATCATAAAACTTGGGAGAGACGGTCTCTCACTAAGTTATTGAGAGACCAATTTTTCGTACCCTTTTATTTGTATTTCGTACCCCTTTTATTGTTGATCGTGACATAGTAATTTCGTAACTATTTACATAATAAATGTACCCATTTTATCATTAATCATGATTTGTACCTATTTTATTACCTTTAGTACCACTTTTTCTTAAAATTGTACAATGGTCTCTCAATAAAGCTTATTAAGAGACCGTCTCTCAGGAGACCTATTCCCTAATCATAAAACTTGGGAGAGACGCTAAAACTTTGGAGAGACGGTCTCTCACTAAATTATTGAGAGACCAACCTTTCGTACCTTTTTATTTATATTTCGTACTCCTTTTGTTGTTGATCGTATCATAGTACTTTCGTACCTATTTATATAATAAATGTACCCATTTTATCATTAATCATGATTTGTACCTATTTTATTACCTTTAGTACCACTTTTTCTTAAAATTGTACAATGGTCTCTCAATAAAGCTTATTAAGAGACCGTCTCGTAATTAAGACCGTCTTATAACCATGGCTTCCCTAATCCCAGCAAAGGGAAATTAGCTACGCATAATTAAACTAACTAATTCAACAATAATAATAATAAGGAAGGAATTAAACATTATGACGAGATGTAAACAACGATCTAACATAAAACTCGCAATTAATAAAGAAGAACAATAATAGCAAAACAATAAAAATTAAGAACTTAATGAACGAAGGTTAATTAATTACCGAAATAAGGAAGAAAGGTTACAAAGTTGCAATCCGAAAATTCTCGAGCAAAGGTACGTTTAACAGTATTTTTAGCAAAACAAAAAATGTCCTAATATTATTCCGAGTTTCCCCTTTTATAATGATACGGGAAAATTATTAAACAAGCAACTAATGGGATAAAATAAAACTTAAACAAAACGGTCTGTTATGGATTTTAGTCGATCGACTAAAAATCTGGTCGATCGACTAAACAAACTTAAGCACAACTTCACTTTAGTCGATCGACTGAAGCAACTGGTCGATCGACTATAGTCACTGATCAGCAACGACTCTTCTGTCCAAAAGTGCTTCCTCACTTGTTCACGCGTCCCGAGGCGATAATTTCTGAGCTCTAATTCTTCCAAGTGCAATATGGGGAACAAGTTTTGGCTTGTTTAGCTCGTCTTGGGTCCAAACCTGCATAAAACACAAAGTAACCCAAAGTAGACGATTTATGGGAGAATAGTAGCTAGTCGCTACTAAATAAGCATAGAAATGCGTGCAAATGAATAGAATAATTATATGAAATAGGCACGTATCAAACCTCCCCAAACCAAGCCCTTGCTTGTCCCCAAGCAAGCAAAGACTAAGGACAAAACAACTAATGAAACGGTAGATAAACTCAGAGCTAACTATGTTTCACACGCCCAAACCAATTTAATGCAAGCAGCCAAAACCAACGTACAAAATCAATTTCAAACGAGTTATACTAATGAATCAACTACTGAACCTTCAACCTTGCAAGACTCGTATATATCGGACTCTCACGAGTCACTCATCACTCGTTAAAGAACTTGGTGAGATTATTCATTGGGAGACAAGAAGGAAATAAGACACTCACCTAACTGCAACCTATAAGAACATGCATGCAGTCTAACATGATAATTATGTCTACCGACCGTACATATGCATTCCAACCAAACAGGACCAAGACACATGTCGATGACTTACAAATATGGTGAAGTGAGGTAATTGGGTAAAAGAGGCAATAAGATTTGGAATAGTGGAGGTAAGAGCCAAGCTAGTTCCAAAACGAAACCAATAATAACAAATCCCGCTCAACAACCCAACCTTATAAGATGAAGCGATGCCAAACTGGCATAAAACTCACGCACCAAAACACACAATACTCCTCAGATAATATGGAATAACAACATAGGAGTGAAACCATCTTCTTTCTTTTTTATTCAACTTCTTTTTTTTCACGTTTTTTTTCTTTTCATTTTCATCCAACTTTTTTTTCTATTCCTTTCTTCCATTCAAACCCATCCATAACAAAATAGAATGCCAAGATTGACAAAAACACACGTACCTAAAATTATTAACTGTACTAGTTTGACTAAGGTAGGCTATATAGGAATGTGGTTAACAATTGGGTCAAAACAAGTCAATTTGGCTTATGTAAGGCTCGAGGGTAAAATAGGGGAAAAAAAGGATGCCTCTCCACACGTGACACCGCCACTAACCGAATGCATACAGGTACTAAGAGACAAAATGTCATGCTTATGCAATTTGATGTTACATATCTTATAAGGAGTACTACTCACATCCTAAATGAAACTGATCATGAATATCATTATTTATTAAGCTCTATACCTTAGAAAGTTTGAGTAGGTTGCCGATATTAAGTCAAGTCTGTTCGTTCAGTAAAGTTAATCAAAAACTCGTAGACTATGCAACGAATGTACATAAAAGGCATTGGCAATGCAAGACTTGGGCTATAAATAAAAGCACAGACGCGGTTTCATCATTATTACCTAGCCGTTCCGACTCGACCTAATATGCAAAATAAAACATGTTTTTGTAAATTTTTTTAAAAATTTTCAAATTTTTTTTATTATTAAAGGAAGAAACAATGCATACGGCAATGCAAGAAATATGCAAACTAGAATGCAATAAAAATGCAAATGGATGCAAACAAACAGATGCATACCCTCTCCCAACCAAATCACACAATGCCCTCATTGTGATCAACAAATCACCAGCAGCATCAAAATATATGGGAAAAGGGTACGCAAAACGAAATGCAAAACAAGTAAAGCAGAAAAGGAAGAAGAACTCACAAGATAGGGCGCACAAAAGGACCTCCCCAAACCAGCCAACAACAAGAGGAGGTCGTAACCAGCTCCTACTAGTCGCCGCCCGCAAGGTAATCATCATCGTCCTCCTCCCTCTCTCAGGAGCGTGAAGCAAGCCAATCGCGGTACCTCTCCTCCACCTAAGCTGTGTCCTACTCAGTAGTAGCAGTGCCAGCAGTGGCAGGGTAGCCGCCCTTTGGGTAGCGGTAGTAAGACGGATGTGGCCACCCAGTTGGTGGCAACCATCCGGAACGGGCGTAGCGGTTGTAAATAGGGAATCCGGCTAAAGCCTGGTTCAGCTCCATCCTAGTTGTACGGCTGCACATATCAAGTAAAAGGTAATCACGCCCCCTCCTGATCCATGACCAGTGGGGGCTCAAAAGGAGTGAGACAAATAAAGTGAGCCAGGTATACCGGATGAGGTTCAGTCTCCGTAGTAAAGAAGGGTGCAGTGCGTGGAGAAGCATGAGGAGAGACACGTGGAGCTCTAGAAGACTGACCCACTTCCCTAGTAGTGTGGGAAGTCGGCCTCAACCCAACATTAGATGCCCTCGGCATAGTTTAATGCAAGTGGTAAGAGGGTGTCTCTGATCGAGGTGCACCACGTGGGACCTCAGAAAGAGGGAAAAGTGGGGGTAGAGTGGAGCAAGATAAGGTCACAAAAAGTGACGTGGAGATCTTCCACGTATAGTGAGGTAGGTGATAAGTAGAAATCTTAGTCGTTATTTCCTACTATAAAAACAATTTATAAACTCCGATAAAAGGGTAGTATCTATCGGGTGTCGAATACGACGATGGTGTGGATTTCTACTCAATTCGTTCTAGGTCTATTTTAGTCGAACAATAAAAGGGTTTGAAGTTTATGCAACTAGTTGAAGCAACTAAAATGATGATAAAGCTAAGGATGTAGACGATTTATATTAAACTAGGGTCTTCGGGTTCCCCTAAGTGGGTAAAGGTAAACAAGGGTAAATAAACGGGTTTGGGTAGTGATTAGTCTAGGTAAGAGACTCAATCTCTTGGTCTCCCTAAAGATGGACACATAACCATCATTAATCATCATATCTTAACTTAATCATGCTATCAAAACACCCTAAAAACTTTCATATATAGAGCATTTAAGCAAATAATGAAGTAAGGTATGAGCTTTCACTCACACACTCCCACAAACACCTTATGTGCATGAACAAGTAGACTAACAATTCTACCCAAAACCCAATAATTAATCCCCCAATTATACCTTTAAATACCACTTAGGATCCCCCTAAACCCTAGGGGGTCACTACTCACTCATCATTCTTAAGCAATTATAAACAATTGATGAAACATAAACAAGTAAGATGGAAAACATGAAATAATTTATAACAATAACAAAGAGAGAAATAGAAATGTAAACAATTGATGTAGAGACTAGAAAATATGAGAAATTATACCAACATAAATGAAAGGTTGAGTCTTTGATTAGATAAGAGAAGAAATTCTTTAAAATCTTCTATTACAATCCAATACCCAAATGTAAACTATTGAGTAAAACTAAATTAATACTAATTAACTAGAGGATTAATGTTTAATTAAGGAAAGATTAAGGCTTGATTAACAAAGTTTGAATAAATATTAGGTGCTTGAAAATATCTAGGGTAGTGTGTCCAATGATTTAAAGAAGAGGGGTATATATATGATCTCCAAAAATTAAGCTACAAATGAGGTTGGTGGGTAGGAATGCGTGTAGAGAGGTCCTCTACCGGCTGACCGGCTGCCGGTGCCCATACTGACAGCGAGATATTGTCCAGTTAATTCAATTCTTGAGTCTTCAATAGCGGCGGGGGGGTTCCGGCCTACCGGTAGGGAACACCTATTTGCCTTCTTTTCTTCATTTTCATGATCTTCAGGATCTCTCTACCGGGAGGCCGGCTACCGGTAGCGAGATATTTGTCATTTGGCACCAATTCCGTCTTCAAATTTTACTAAGGCATAGGGGGGAGCTCTCTACCGGTTGCCGGCCTACTAGTAGAGAGTCCTTTCTCAGCAAACTCCTCCTCTTTTCCTCCTTGCTTTAACTCGAATCTCTTTATTTCTCGCTTCCTTCATCCAATTTCGGCTCATTCCTACACAAACGAGTAAAATAGTGAAAGTACGGGATCAAGGGCACAAAATAGCGAGATAAGGCTCGTGGAGCACCTCTAAATGAGCCAAAAAGCAAGGAAATAAAGGGAAAAATAGTACGAAATTGGCACGCATCAACTTCCCCACACTTAAGACTTACTCGTCCCAGAGTAAGTAACCTAAACAGTATCAAGACCCCTATTAATACTAACCATTTTTCACACTTTATTCACAATAGCCGAATCGGGTTTAGCTTTACCCGGTGCCCTTTCAACTCGCAGTTTGGCACTTCATGAGGGGAAGTGCCTTATTGTAAGGCAAGTGAGGTCTTGCTACAAAATTTTGATTCAAAATGGTGCTTAACCACCAATAGAGCATGAAGATGAACCATTCAAAATGCATATACACTTGCCTCATTCAAGTAGTATTTCTTCGAAAACGGGACAAAAAGGGTCAATAGTGGAGGATGCCGACTCAAAGTCTTACCGGGGTGTCAACCCCCTAATTTTAGCTCAAGTAACCAACATAGACAGCACGGATACCTAAGAAACAAATTCTAGGCGATAAAGTGGAAGTACATAGCTATACTCCCAAGATTGACACGATAAACTCAAGATTCGACTTCATATCGAGCCTTTGACCAAAAAGGGACCTAAGTTGGACTCTTAGGGTTTCACTAGTCACTCAAATGAAAGAACTGGGAGATTTTTGTGATAAAAAGTAACCAAAATCACTCTTCCTATCTCGACTTGCGAAGTATGCCCGCAATCTAATATGGCACACTATCCAATAACCACAAGAGAAAATGTTAAATGATGCACATTGTAGATACCTGGTATCTGCTGAGACTCCAAAAAACACCCGATGATTATCGGACTACAACATGCTTAGGAATCGCAGCGTCTGATCGACAGTTTGTGTACAACTTTACGTCGGAAAAGTTAAAATGATTTCGAAAATAAAACATTTCAAAACTTTTCAAAAGTACCTAGAGTGTTTAATGCATGACGACGGGGTCACAATGACACTAACTAGAGTCAAAACCGACACCAGACCAAAAAACCAACTCAAAATTCAAATCCCGACTCTAACAACGAGTCAAACCGAGTCAAACACAAAAAACAAACCATTCAAATGCTTCTATATTAAGATTTCCCGGAATCTTACATAGTCAAGAACCACATGTTCATCCAAATCCTAGGATAGAACAAATCATGATTGCCTTCGTGTGATAGTGACAAGACACCTCGAAGACGTGCGACATGGCTCGCGCCTCTTTGAGCAGCCCAGGTGGCCACGTCGCTCAAAACTCACACAACCACTCATTTTCCTATAAATACCCCTCAAATGCCACCATTTGAGAGTTACGCGAGTGTCCGCCCCCTCTTTTCTCCCTTAAAATTCTCGACTCGACTTCCTCAGTCACAATCCGACACGTGTTTACGACCTACCGATCATAAACACAAGCCTTACACATTGTTTAGTACCGTCATCGTGCATTAAATCACTTGACTGACCATCTCGACCACTACACCATCACTAAACTTAACAAAACACTCTTTTTACTTACCAAAACGGTTTTAAACCGAGTTTTCTGACCAAACGAGTTGATACACTTATGTTAATTTTTCGCCATAAGCCTAGCATGTAAATATGAGGGTGTAAAAATATTCTTTTATCATGTTTTCATATGTTTCATAATTATAACATGCTAAATCATGCATAACATGGTCCAAAACATGAGAAGATTGAGCCAAAACCGGACTTTTGGTTGAGGTAGAGGCTACTTACGTAGCAGATAGGCTCGCGCCTAAAGGACCCTGCCCAACCTTAAGTCCAAACTGTGTTTGATCTCTTCATCTCCTTTATTTTTATTTTCATATTTGTAATCGGTTTTTACCATTTCAAGTATTTTCAAATCATTTTTACAAATTTTTAACCATAAAACATTCTTCACCCTGGGTTCTTAATACCATGACGGTTTAATCCGTGTTTCGGTGATAATATTTGGTTAATTACATTTTAAAAGGTACTTTAAAGCCTTTTATTTCATTTCTTTACAGTTTCAAACAAATGTATTAGTCACCAATACAAAGTCATCCTTGGTTCCATATACCATGTCGGATTTTAACCCGAGTACGATGATGAATATTGACTAATTATATTCAAATGAACTTAAAACAATTAGTTCATATTCATTTTCAAAACCATTCATGTAAAACTTGCAAAGTCAAACCCGACATCGAATATTGTCAAAACAATGACGATTATTCAAGTCTCGTTCTTCAAATCAACACAAAAGCGGTCTAAACGGCCTTTTCAAAAAAACAAACGGGTTCAAATACCCCTTTTTCAACAGATTTTATAAATATTTTTCAATGGTTAGAACACGTCTTCCATCGTTGACTGACCCGCGCCTAAACATGCCACTCTTTTTTCTATTTTTCAGACCAGGAGAGACCCTCTAGCATCGCCAATAGGCTCGCGCCTCTTCTGGCTGCCTGATGCAGGGCCTGTTCCCTTTCCAGCACTAGTCTAGGATGATCCCGACTTCGGCCAACCCGAATACAGGGCGGATCAGATGACTAATTTGCTCATTCAAACACCGTATTTGCAAAACGCCTTACTAAGACAAATGGATCACGTTATGCACCATAAACCTAATTTGGTAAATGGATGTTTAATTTCCGTCTTGAATGCAAATCAACATTAAATCCAACCCGACATCTTATACTTGATACTTGGATTGAATCAACCGACATACAAAGCTCTCACATGTTAGGTTTAAACCAATGGATGTGCATTCATGCCTTTAAACCGTTTATCAACTTTTGCATTCAACCAACCAAGATCGATCAGTAGAGGCCGCTACCGCGGGCGGGATTGAGTGTCTGATTAAAGGGCTTCCCAATACGTACCTTCACCTCTTACTTAGAAACTTTGGATAGTGGATGACCTTATCCAGGGCGTACGAGTGTCATTCTAGAGATAAAATGCTAAAGAGGGACGATTCCTTATCTTTAGTATCTATGTCAAACCCTACTTTGTGCTTCGTTTGACCGAGGTATAAAGTGGATTCGAACGGGTTCCAAGCATCCCACAAATGCTTGGTGGCGACTCCGAACATCTCCAATCGTTTCGAGACCCTTACCGAGACAAAACCGACCGATCTAAAATGATCCGGTCAAAAGCATTCCTTACGCCGCCGAGCATGGCTTTCAAAAAGACCGTTGTACGTCTGCAGATTGGCTGGGCGTGTAGGTGGGCCTACGTCCACAGATTGGCGACTCCACTAGGAAAAAGTAGGACACTTGTGTCTTTGTGATCCCTAGATGGTGAGACTCAAACGAGGTCTTTGTTGAAATGCATTAACTGATATTACGGTCACGGTCGGGTTCCTTGTCCGGGCCCATAACCTAACCCTTTTCGACCAATTGGCTCATCTCTTCGGAGTGAGTTTTCCTCATCACCGCGTTTTGAATCCCGATTATGTCAAGCATACCGTTGACGTTACACATTTCTGTTTCGTCAAAGAGCTGTCATCACCTTCGAGCACGAGGCTAGGGCACCCTCCTTACACATTTTGTTTGGATTGGTATCCCTCTCGCAAATCGGCGTTTGATTGCTTGGTGTGTAACTCATCCTTTTAAGCCAAAACCCGTGTCAGCATCATGCATAATATAATGAAACTGTGAGTGCTTATGTGCTATGTGATCATAAGTCCTTCTATGTCATCTTTCAAACTTTCAAAAACATCCTTTTGCGCCGTTATAATGGCCGTTTCAAGCCTCGGTCTTTCACCGACCCTTGCTTTTCAACACACCTTTTTAGGCCGTCGTAATGACGATTTTCAAACCCGGTTTTTTACAACCATTTCAACACGCCTTTCTAGGCCGTCTTAATTACGATTTTCAAACCCGGATTTCTACAACCATTTCAGCACACCTTTATAGGCCGTCGTAATGATGATTTTCAAACTCGGTTTTTTACAACCACTTCAAAACACCTTTTTACGCCGTTATAATCGCCGCGTCAAGACACAGATTTTAACCCGTCTCACGCCGAGAATGGCTCTTTCAAAACCCGAGCAAAGCACACACCCTTTTCTCGAGACACTTTCGAGATCCCGAGGACCATGCAACGTCCCCGAGACCTTTTCAAACATTTCAAAACCCGATTTTCAAAACATACAATTTTGAATTTCAAAAACCGCCTTGGGAAACAGTACAATGTTTTCCGAGCCGACTCAAACTCAAACCGTCTTTTGCAAACAAACTTAAGAAGACCCTTTCAACTGACCGACTTGCGTAGATCCCTATCTTCGGAAGCCGTCCAAAAGAGACAAACGAATCTTTTTGAAAATCTCTATTTTCGAAAACTTCAGTCCACCATTCCAATTCCGCCTCGTGTCTATTGAGTCAGAGTAAACGTACTTATGGGTCTTTACTTATGAGTCGTCTCACCACGAGACACGTCCAACGGCGTCACGCCACTACGTTGGACGCGAGTCAAAGTCCGGTCAACACCGTCACGTTATAAATCGAGTCAGCACTGAGGTACCACACACGGTCACCCTCGTCTTGTTAAGTCCGATCTTTGTTCCGTCCTTTGTGTTGTCTGCTTTCAGTCTTTGAACCGTGTTGGATTGAGTTGTAATGTGAGCCGTTTTTCAGCCTCAGAACCATGGCCCCGTCTTCAGCTTCGTCCAACAACAACGACAATAGAGATGTCACAACCGCTCAGCTAGCCAGCCTACTCACTGCTCTTAAGGTCACCCTGGACCATGTCGAGACCCGTATCGACACCCTGGAAAACAAGGAAACTGGAGAACACAACACTCCGCCCTTGACTGAAACTGAGAAAAGACTCAAGCTCTTCGAAGAACAACTCCTAGCCTGGGGTAACAACATCCACCTTGAGAACAATCGAAGGTTTGAACCCGCTGGGGATCAATTACCCGACAACTTCACCTTGACTGATGTGCCTAAATTCAAGGGGGTGGAGGACCCACTCAATCACATCCGAGCCTTCAAAGACTACATGGCCATAAAAGGGGTCAAACATGAACTCTTCACTACCCAGATCTTTCCATCATCCTTGGAACCGATCCCTCGCCAATGGTACTACTCCCTTGACCCTTGAATCTCACTACCTGGAATGAGGTTGCAGTTGAATTTGCTAAGCAATATGCTGACAATGTCGAAATCCAGGCCAATACCCGTACTCTTGAGGTCCTAACTCAAAATGATAAGGATACCGAATTCTTAACCCGTTGGAGGAGAGTAAGCACTCAGTTGGTCAGCAAGCCAAGTGAGTCAACTTTGGTGGAAAAGTTTGTCAACAATCTCCGCTCGGTATATGCCAACTTACTGAGATACCAAAACATCAAGACATTCCAGGATCTGCAAATCCTCGAAACCCGCATTGAAGACGACCCCCGAAAGGGTGTCCTGGCCAAAACCACCGGTAGAGGCTACCAGGGATCCACATCAACCGGATCTCGCCCTTATGGTCAGACAAAAAAAATTGACGAGGTCAACCTCCTCGAGCCAACCACCAAGAGAGCTGAGCGCCCTCAAAGAGTATTAACCAACATAGGGGCAACTTATGCAAGCGCCCTAAAAAGGCTTATGGACCAAGGGAAATTACAACCAATCGGACCCACCCCGGATCCGTTTGATGCTAAGAAATCCCGGTTCTGGAACCCTAATGCCTACTGCCAATACCACCAAGGGAAAGGTCATGACACGGAAACCTGTTTCAAGCTCAAACACGTCATTCAGGACATGATCGAGAAAGGGGAATTGCCTTTGCCTCCACCAACAAAACCAAACAACAAGACAAACCCTTTGGGAATCCATGCCATCTTTGATGATGAGCCGACCTTGAACTTCTCACACCTCATCTTACCAATTGATGACGAGGTGAATGCCCTGGAGAAGGATCCCTCGGATGGGGTATTTGTGTTCAGCGCCGCAACCATGCTTGCCATGTTCCAACAAGTTGAGGAGGCTATAACCAGTCTCTCCAAAAGAATTACTCGACTGGACGACGGCTAACGACAACTGATTTTCAATCCTCCAACACCACGCCCGAGGGAGGGTCCCCCAAGCACCCAAAACTACCCTCACCAGGAAGGATTGCTCCCGCGACCATTCTGGCACGCACCCCATAATAATTACCCCCACAATAATCACCCCCACAATAATCAACCTCACAAAAATTACCCTCACAAAATTACCCTCACAAAAATTACCCTCATAAAAATTTCCCTCATAAAAACTGCCCACCAAGGAATACCCCTCCAAGGTACCCTCAAGAGCCCGAAGTCAATGGTATCTGCAGAGATGATGTGGAGGATATCTATATAGTCCCAGGAAAAGAGAAACAAGCAAAGGAGATCGGTCATCTCACCCGATCCGGACTCCCCTATCAAAACTTGAACAATTCGACAGTCATTCCAACAACGAATGACCAAACTGTCCCAGACATGGACACTCAACCAAAGGCTCCCAATAATTTAATCCTCAAACAACTGTAGAAAGCAAAAGCCAAAATTTCAATTTGGCAACTGATTGCTACATCCTTTGAGCATCGACAAGCTCTACTACAAGCCTTGGGAAAACTGACTGTGCCCTCTGCCTCCTCCCCTGAAGAAGTGGTGGCACACATGACAAGGGATGTCCCCGACCTGAATAACCCGGTCATCTTCTCTGATGAGGATATACCTCCCTTCGGAGCTAACCACAACCTAGCCCTGTACATCACCGTACAGTGCCTAAAAAAGAACGTACCCATGGTTCTTGTGGATGATGGATCTGCGGTTAATGTCATTCCCCTCAAAACAGCTCATAAACTAGGAATTAAAGAAGCTGATTTGGTCCCAACCAATCAAGGAGTACGCGCTTATGACGACACTCGTCGTAAGGTCGCAGGGCTTATCACTCTAACCGTCGCAACCGGACCACTGGAAAGGCAAACCAGTATCCAGGTAGTCGACATCGACGCCTCCTTCAACATGCTTCTGGGACGTCTCTAGATCCACGTCGTTAAGGCGGTTACCTCAACCCTTCATTAGAAAATCAGGGTCCCTTTCAACGAGAAGACGATCACAATTCCTGCTTCCCCGATCAAAGCCGTCATGAAAAAGGGAATAGCCTCCCAAGTCATTGAGGAGGACGACAACGAGATGTGGGGATTCCAAGTTGTGAATGCCCTAAATGATGAATCAACACCCTTTGATTGTGACCCATTTGCCAACCTCATAGTCAACCGCATTCTGATGCGCCAAGGTTACTTCCTGGGTCTACCCCTCAATCCGCTGAAGAGCACCTTACCTCCTTTGAAACAGGCTAAGGTCCCCAACACCCCCTTCGGGCTGGGCTATGAACCTACCGATGAAGATATTCAGGAGATGAACCTCCTAACTCGGAAACGCAAGCAGCATGGAGTTATCCTCCGCCCCTATCATTTGACCCTCAATGGATACTTTGTCCTCGAAGGAGAGTTCGAGCTCTACCACGGCTTTCCTGAGCCAATCTATGACTCTGTGGCCAAAGTCAGGCACCCGGGTGTAGACTTCATCCCCAACAACACCGAAGCTGCATCAACCGAGTCTAAATCATCCTCATGCCTCGACGGATAAGCTGTCACTCTCCTCTTTGGAGAGGATAACATCAAGCACCTCGACTATGAGGACATCATCAACATCGCTCTGAAGGATAACCAGTTTGACCCCACCGCCTTAATCTCTGATGCTGACCCAGAGAAAGCTACACAAGGCTGGAGGAAAACCGTTAAGTGGACCGATCGCCAAGGCCGCATTCTCAAGATTACAACTGGAGAAGGCCCTATGTTCAAAGAGGGAAGTGAAGAAGAATCTGAGTCTGAGTCGGAGTCAGAGTCTTTCTTAGCTCCTAGCACTCCTGATGTCCCAGGTCCCCTTCCCACCGTTTTATCACAAACTGGTGGCTACTTCAGAGGCTGAGTCAACTAAGGTCGTCCCCACCCCTATGGAAGGTGACAACCTGGAGCCTGTTCCAGGGGCCACCTCCTCTGCTATGTCGCCTCTGGCTGACCATGAGATGTCTGTCCTCTCCGAGCTTTTCGCTCGAGTCAACTTAATGAACTCTAAGTTTGCTTATGACTTGTCTCAATTTAACTGCAATGCAATTCTGAATGACTATGAGGAATTTGACTTGAGTGGCTACCCACCTCACCTAGCCAAAGAACTTGACAAACGGGAAACCAGGACCCTCCATCATTAAGGAGACCGAACCTATTAACGTAGGAACCGACAACACACCCCAAGAACTTAGGATAAGGACAACCCTGGACCCCTCGGAAAGACAACAGTTCATAGACCTCCTACACGAATACAAGGACGTATTCGCCTGGTCCTACAAAGATATGCCTGGGATCGACAGGGAAATTGCAGAGCATAGAATACCAATTAAGCCCAGAGCTAAACCCGTAAAGCAAAACCTGCGCCGAATGTGCCCTGAGTGGGCTTTGAAAATCAAGGAAGAAGTGGATAAACAGTTCAAGGTTGGGTTCATCAAAGTGTTTGAATACTCGTACTGGGTGGCCAACATCGTTCCTGTACCAAATAAAGACGGAAGAATTTAGGTTTGCATCGACTTCAGGGATCTGAACAAGGCAAGTCCAAAGGACGGCTTCCCTTTGCCACATGTTGACATCCTGGTGGACAATACCGCCGAGCATGCTCTCCTATCATTCATGGACGGGTATGCTGGGTACAACCAGATCAAAATGGCTGAGGAAGACATGCACAGGACTGCATTCACTACACAGTGGGGTACAAATTGCTATATGGTCATGCCTTTCGGTCTCATCAATGCCGGAGCCACCAATCAAAGAACCGCTACCATTCTCCTACATGATATGATGCACAAGGAGGTAGAGGTATATGTCGATGATATGATCGTCAAATAAAAAGAACGGGACGGCCACATCAACGCTCTCCGGAAATTCTTCGCTCGTCTGCGGAAATATATCATGAGACTAAATCCTCAGAAATGTGCATTCGGAGTCACCTCCAGAAAACTCTTGGGACATATCGTCAGAAAAAGAGGCATTGAGATTGATCCAACCAAAATCAAAGCCCTTCAACAAATGCCTCGGCCAAAGAACGAGAAGGAGATTCCGGGATTTCTCGGTCGGGTTGAATACATTAACAGCTTCATAGCCAAGCTCACCATGATTTGTGAACCAATCTTCAAGAAACTTCGCGCCTCCGATCATACCGATTGGGACGACGACTGTCAAAAAGCCTTCGACAGGATAAAGGAAATCTTATCCAAACCTCCTGTCCTCATGCCACCTCAACAATGGATTCTCTTATCTCTGTACCTGACTGTCACAGACACAGTCATGGGTGCTATGCTGGCACAAACAGTTGACGGCGAAGAACGAGCCATCTACTACATCAGCAAGAAGTTCATTAAGTATGAGACAATGTACACCCAACTGGAAAAGACACGCCTTGCCCTAGTATGGTCAACAAAGAAGCTGCGAAATTACATGCTCAGCTACACGGTCCACATCTATTCCAAGATCGACTCGGTCAAATACATCTTCGAGAAACCCGTACTAAACGGAAGGCTGTCTAGATGGACACTCATGCTATCCGAGTTTAACTTCAAGTTTTAAACCCTCAAGGTTATCAAGGGAAGGGCAGTCGCCGATTTCCTAGCAGAAAATCCCGTCAACAAGGATCCAGCAACCGACACATGGTCACTTCCTAACGAAGACATCTTTTGTGCCGACGCCGACGCATGGGACCTATACATCGATGGTGCATCTAATCTGAGAGGCTTCGGGGTATGAATCCTTCTAATATCACCAGAGGGAGAACACGTTCCAATATCGGTCAAGCTAGACTTCATCGTCACCAACAATGCCGCTGAATATTAAGCATGCCTCATCGGCCTACAAGCAGCCATTACACTTAGCATCAAGAGACTGAGGGTCCACGGCGATTCCTCGCTCATCATCAATCAGGTGTCCGGATCATGGAAAATACGAAGTGACAGCTTAGCTCCCTACCGAGCAAAAATCAATCAAGAGGCCGAGTTCTTCGATCAAGTCAACTACTTCCACTTTCCACGAGAGGAAAATCAATTTGCTGATGCCCTAGCAAAACTTGCCACGCTCGTCAACATACCTGACAACATGACATCGATGCCCCTATGTGTCGAGAGAAGGAGCGAGCCAGCTCACATCTGTGCCATCAACAACGACGAGGAAAACCATGATAAACCATGGTACCAAGCCATCCTCAACTACAAAACCAAAAATGAATTCCCTCCTAACTCTGATCCAAGAGGACAAAGAGCCATCCATTTACCAAGACCAATTATACAAAAGAACACCCCAAGGGATTCTCCTCCTTTGCATTGACCATCACAAAGCCAAAAAGTCATGGGAGAGGTTCTAGACAGAGAATGTGGCCTTCACATGAGCGCAATGATGCTGACTCGAAAAATCATGCGGCTAGGCTACTATTGGACCACCATGGAAGTCGATTGCCGTAACTACGTCAAACATTGCCACAATTGCCAAATCTTCGCCAACATAAAACACATACCACCATCCCTTTTATACACCATGACATCACCCTGGCCTTTCTCGACCCGGGGCATCAACATCATCGGGAAAGTCAACCCGATAGGCACCAAGGGGCATTGCTTCGTCCTCGTCGCCATCGACTATTTCACTAAATGGGTGGAAGCACAGTCATATGCAGTCTTGACCGCCAAACAATTGGCCAAGTTCATCCAAGACAACATTATCTGCAGATATGGGGTACCCCATGAAATCATCAGCGATCAAGGCTCTCACTTCCGGGCGGAAACACAGGCCTTACTGGACAAATACAAGATCAAACGACATCGTTCATCCCCCTACCGTCCCCAAACCAACAGAGCGGTGAAGGCAACTAACAAAACTCTTGTCACCATTATCAATAAAATGGAAGACAACTACCGCTAATGGCCGAACAAACTCCCATTCGCACTCTAGGGATACCGAACCTCCATTCGAACACCGACAGGTGCCACACCCTTCTACCTAGCATACGGTATGGAGGCGGTTCAACTGTTAGAGTTAGAGGTCCCATCTCTACGCATCTTACTGGAGAGTCAAGTTCCTGAGGCGGAATGGACCCGTCGAAGGTACGAACAACTCGCTCTTCTAGACGAGCGGCTTCTCAACGCCTTGCACAACGTCCAACTATACCAACGACGTATACAACGGGCATTCAACAAGAAGGTTAAACCCAGGAACATCAAGGAAGGCGAATTGGTCCTCAAGTCGGTCCGAGCACTTACCCGTCGATCCGAGGGGGAAATTCAAATCCAACTGGGCCGGACCATACCTGGTCAAGAAAATACTTTCGGGGGGCGCAGTGAGATTGGGTGACCTAGACGGGGAGGATTTTACAAACCCGACCAACCTAGACCAACTCAAGAAATACTACCCTTGAACCGTAGCAACCAACAACCTCACCCTAGTTTTGCAGCTAGAGACCGCCTTATCCCTTTCAAGTCAAGTTCCTCAAACGCGTTCTGATTTGAGATTGCATGTTTTAGCGAGTCTAAGTTGCGGTACCTTGCCCGTTTCGAATGCCCTTTGATCTGTCAAAGGCAACATCCATTTGCACTAAAACAAAAAAAACCCCCCTGAACTACGAGCATGGTTTGATTTCACCTCTTCAGGTAGATACGTAGGCAGTCCTTCTTATATGAGAGGGATACAACCACAAAACCTAATCAAAATTTATAAAACATTTTGAACTACGAGCATGGTTTGATCTCACCTTTTTAGGTGGATACGTAGGCAGTCCTTTCTTACATAAGAAGGATACAACCATCCCCATAAAAAAATATTCCCTTATGTTTACCTACATACAAAAAAACATCACCCTTATCAACCTTTCAAAAAAAAAAGGGAACAACATTCCCTTTCCCACAAAATTACAAAAAAGAATCCTTTCTCCCTTCCTACAAAAATCCCATTTCCTATGCGCGAGTGTTTAGGATGATTCAAATGGAATTGCCTTTACAAATGGATGGAAGAAACAAGCGTTCACAATTTTGACACGAGCAATCCTCTTATTTAATTAATAATGGGAAGGATTACAAATTCAACAACAAATAAAGCTCGGCAAGTCTACAAATTATCAAAGCTAAGGTGTCAACTAAGATACCTCACATAATAAAAACTAGCACAAAACACACAAAATATAGCTAGTACAACATAATAAAAACTCACAACACTAATACAACATAATAATAAAGTGCGTAATGGAGGTCTTCATTCTTCCATTCTACCTTTGCCTTTTCCCTCGGGGTACATCTTCCCCTTGTTCTTCTTGTTGGCTTGCCTAGCATGGACCTCCCATTCGGAACGGATCCTCAATGGATCTACAACGGCGATGGCTTTCGGTCTCTTGCAAGACCCCATGCTCGATCTAAAACGAGACCATACACGGCCCACTATATCTTTGGGAACCGAGCTTCTCCTCTTTGGTGGCCTCATCACATCCGGGCTAGCTCCATCAACATAGTCCTCAAAGAAGTCACACTTGGCCTTGCCAACCTCTCTATACTTCAAGTCCACAACCTCGTCCTTACGAGACTTGGACCTTTCCTCCAAGGATTGGGCTCTTGACCACTTGACATAAGCGGGAGTCACCCATGTCGTGGCAATGGGGTTTGGTACCTCCCAAAGCTGCCGAGTGGCCCACCACCTTTCGAAGACCTCCACGAGCTCAGAGTTTTGAAAAACGTTCTCTTGAACAAGGGTATCTTGAGCGGACACCTTTTGTTGACACCCCCTTTGCCTCATGAGCCTTTCGGGATAAATGAAGGAAGCAACCTTCAACCCCACCACCATCAAAGAACGTGGACTAACACCTGAAACGGGCAATCCCGTGAAGGACCTCAAGTGCCACCATGGCACCACCCAATGGATATGAGGACCACCCTCCTCTGCCAATCTTGCGGCCCAATAGGCCTCGGTGGAAGCAAAGCTATCCGAGTACAACTTCTTCCTCATGGTAAGGTGACAGAAAGAATAAGAAGAAGAATCAACCGGAGGTTCTACATACCTTAGCCTCTCCAATAGCCACACTTGGAGGATCCTTGGAGATCCGAACGAGGGAGCGTCTCCACACGAACCCTTCTTGTCCAAAGCTTGGATGATCTCGCTAAGCACCAACCATGATAGATCTCTACCATGCTCCATTTGCTCGACTACATGTACAACGGTCATGCTTCCATAGCATTTTGGCCCCTCCTTCTTCAAAGCATCAACAAAGAGGTATGCATGGACAAGGTAAAAGGCAAGAGCCCTCCTCCTAGCCACCTCCGAAACATTGGCATCCAATCAGTTTGAAAAAATGTTGATAAGAGCCAACATATCCACACCACGAGAAGCAAGGAGAAAGTTGACTTGACTTGTTGACAAACCCAACATCGAACTGAATTTCTCCTTATAACACAACCGAGTCGAGGGAAGTACCGGAACACAACCCGGCACCCACCAATGGCTCCTACTTCCTCGGCAAGAGGACAAATTTTGCCTTTCGGGAAAACGAAAACATGATGTTTCGAATCCCAAAACCGAGAACATGCTTCAAGAAATGAGGGTTGCACCTTGATTTGACGAAGCACCAACAATTGACCAACTCCCAAGCAAATGAGTTGATACTTCTCGGGAGGCGACAAATCCCGACACCATTGTCGCAACGCATTTTCAAAGGCATCCATGAATAATTTTGTGGAAGAAGAAGAAGGTTTTTTTGTAGGGATGTTTTTTGTGTTTCGGATGATAAAACAATGAAGCACAAAAATCCCTATTTATGCAAAACAATAAGTGCGTTTTTTTCAAAAAAAGGGAGAGCTGGCTTCTATCACCAATTAGCTCGCGCCTCTTTGGGGCTGTTCTCAGGATTCCCCCCTTGAATTGTCCCTTCCAAGTTGTGTTTTCTCCTGACACCTCAAACCTCTTGACATGCTAGTCGTATACCTATCAAAAATAACCAACTGGCTCTAACTAATATAGCTAGGGAAGTCGGGTCGATCTCCACAGGGAGGCGGTCACTATCTACTTGTCTACTCGGTCTCTCTACGGTCACAATCAGGGTTTTGAATTGTTTTGACTAAATTAACGACATTAAGGCAAGAGAAATAGAGATAAGAGAAATTAAGCAGAGGGAAAGGAAACTAAAATGTGTGGACATGGGGCCACGGGGGCGCTTGGGAACAAGCGTTTGCATTTGTGGAGTCGCCACCAATTTATTGTGGAAAATTGGAAACCGTTCGAATACCTCGTGTCATGTCAAGATACAAAGTAGTGACATGAACACCAAGAACTCATTACCCTTAGCATTCTATGTCTAGAATGACTCTCGTGGATGCCAATAAACACGGATGTTCACAGAGATCTGGAGTAAGGGGTGAGGGTATGTATTAGGAAGCTCTTTTGATCGAACACCTAATCCCGCCCGCCTCGATAGAGGCCTCTACTAATGATTAGGGAAATTATCTATACTCGATATATCGTCGATTATATTCATGCAATGCAACATCCAAGTTTTAATCCTAACATGTGAGAATTTAGACTAAGTCGGTGAACAATTAATTTAGCATACAATAAATGTCAAAGTAGGGATTTAAGCTCAATTATATGTGAAGGCATACAAATGATACAATAAAAGAAATACAATAAAATACAATAATGAAAATTACAATAATTACAATGGATTCAATTGATTTATGTCGAAAATATTTCCAAAACGGATAATTTGAGAAAGAACAAAATAAACGAATAAGCGAACATGAATTAGGCGATAATACGATTACTAGTTAATTAAATACGTAAGCTAATTAAACTAGGCCAAGGTAGAAAGGAAGTTCAGAGACAGAAATCAACCTGGAACAGGCGCAGCAGAGCTGCGCCCTCTGGAAGAGGCGCAGCAGTTGCTGCGTCTGTTCCAAGGGTGAGTTCTGGCTGTGAAGCCGGAATTGCAAATCGTTAATGTTAATTGGTGAATTTAAGGATTAATTATGATATTCAACTCGGATGAAAGTGATTTAATGTGTTAATTACATGCGAATGGGTCATAAAAGTAATAAAACATCGATGAAACGAATGCAAACGAATTAATTACATGAATGAAAGATTGATTAGTGACATAGATGAACTAAATAGGTTAAATATGACAAATTAATGACGAATAGACAGATGGAAATATATCAAAGGTCGAATTCCAGAAACTCAATATGAAAGAATCGAATCTCTACAACCCGGATTGATTTTAATGACAAAAACCCGCAAATATTGGATTACTTGGGATTTAAGTCGGGATTTAACGATGAATTATACATATTAATGATGATAAACAATATACATGTGAAATTATTGTGATATTATGTCAAGGAATTGAAGAACAAACGAAGACAAATAATGAACGACGAATTGACAGAGGACGAAGGAAGAAGAAAGGAAGATGGAACTGCGGCAACCTCACGAAGAGGTGCAGCATGTGCTGCGTCCCTTCGAAGAGGCGCAACAGTTGCTGCGTCCTTTCTCGACGGTCATCTTCTGGTAATCCGTAAAAAGGGTTTTAAAGCATGGTTTTATAAATCGGTTTTAAGAAGTATTTTCGACATAAACCTTACATTAATGATACAAAAAGTAAATAACAATAAATAGAAGAGAGATTTACACCCTCAGACTTACATGTTTGACGAAACGAGATGAACTAAGTTTACGATTAGTGATGCTCGACTCGAATGTAACGAAAGTGCCCTCGTAAGAGGAAAACGATTAAGATTAATTAAGTTGATTATTGTGGAGTTGGTCAAATTGGCCAGTCATGCAAAACGAGGCTGGTACTCAGAAAGATCCGAGCTTACGTGGTCGAAAGTTCAAGCACGTAGACGCCAAAAAGTAAGAACAAAGGTCTAGAATGCAAAGGGAGATGAAAAGGGCGGACACTCGCGTGATAAATATGAGGAGCGAAGGCTCCTATTTATACTAATCACGTGAAGGAATAGGGTTTTCGGAGAGACTTTGGAAGTGAATCTCGGAAAGATATGAAAAGATACGAAAAATACGCAGAAAAGGACCTAGGAAGAGGCGCAGCAGTCACTGGGTCTCTTGGAAGAGGCGCAACATCTGCTGCGTTTGTTCCCAGGTGGTTTCCTTCTGCGGAAGAAGGATTTCCGTGTTTGGTTTATGGAATGACGGGATAATCTTATTTTCCTTAATATTTTGTGTGAATATTACGAGAAATACTTTACCAAAGAATAAAAGATTGTGAAAGATTTATAAAATATGGAATAGAAATATCCGGAACATTCCAGAACATTCTGACTCGGGATTTAGCGGTTATTAGAAAATGAAGACGGTTTTAGGCCCGGACTCCAAATGTACTCTAATTACTGTCAAAACGACCGTATCGGCGCGTAGATGACAATTAAGAGGTAGACATCAGTGTTTGAGCAATCACTTGACGATAAACTTACGAACTGTCACAAATCGTTCCGCGTACTAAAGATGCGGCCCAATCATCACCGGGTGGTTTGCGGGAGGTGCAAAAATGAGGTATCTATAGAGCCTCCACTTTGACTGAGGCTTGGACAAGGCGAAAGTCAAAGTATAGCCATCAGGTTAATCGAAGATTACAACCTGACGACTATGGCGACGCGAGGCGGCTCAAGGGGTCTGAGCCAAGGACCTGTCGTCGGGAACATTTTAGAGTCTGTCGACTATCGGGGAGGTTCGTTTAAAGTCCATTAGACTACGTAAGGAGGCTCGCCAGCCATAAAAAGAGACCATACCTGAAACTTCTTGAGAGACGTTTCCGAGGGTTCATAGGAGCTAAGGGTAAGCGTAAGAGCTAAAGGATAAGCGTAGGAGCTAAAGGATAAGACCTAAAAGATATATAAGGACTGTACTAGGGTGTGGGACCCTAAAGGAAAGCATCAATGGGAAGGAGGCCCAAAATATAATTTCAAAATAAGGGGTAACTAAGGCTTGAGTATAAGAACCCTGCCAGTGTAATACTCCGTATTTATATGTCTTGGGGTACTCTATCGAGTAGCCCTTACTCTGTCGAGTAAGGGCAAGTGGCGAAATAAAATAGTTTCTGACCTGTTGGGTACTCGATCGAGTAGCTGGGGTACTCGATCGAGTAAGGGGGTACTCGATCGAGTACCTTGGGGTACTCGATCGAGTGTCCGGTTTACGGGGAGTTTTTCTCGGGTTTTGTTAATTACGCGATTAAGGTATTTAAACATAATCGTCATTGTTTTAAATCACTTTTACAAAACCTAAAACCCTGTTTAAGAAAGAAAGCAGCCACTTCATCTTCCTAATCGCATTCTTAGCAATTCCCGGAGTTCCGACGGTCAGTTCGTGTCATAGTTCGTATCGTTGAGTTCCTTGCGTCGAGGGTAAGCTTTTAATACAATTTTTATAATGTTTTGCTAAGTTTGGTTAAACCCTAAATTAGGGTTTGGGGGTTTTTATGAGTAGTTTGTGATGTGTAGTCTTTATGTGCTATATGATAGGAGGAGGATTCGTAGAAGAGGCGTTTTGATACAGCTGTAGATACCGTCTGCTTGTTGTGCTTTCCAGGTAGGATTTCCTACTCAGTATTAGTCCCATGATGGGATATTGGTGATGTGCTGTAGTTAGTTGTTGATATGGTGATTGTGATTGTGATTGGTTGTCTGTGGTTCTCGAGATGCGTTCTCGGCTGAGTGGGGTCACTTGCGGGAGTGACTTCACGCCCTAGTTTCGCCCTTCGTGGAACCCGCCACGGAAGGGGATGTGCACATTAATGGACAGGGTTATCGCTCGTATGATGAGCGGGGCTTAGGTGGGAACGGCTGCGTCCCCCATCGCGTAATGGTCCAGTCCATGGACGATCGGTGTTGAGATGTTGGGAGTTGGTGGTGTGTGTGTGTGTGTGTGACAGTTCAGCTGTCTGTTTATCTTACTACTGTTATCTGTATTGATTGTGTGATTAGTACTGACCCCGGTGTTATTTTGTAAACCTGCGGTGATCCATTCGGGGATGGTGAGCAGATATTGAGCAGGTATTGAGATGAGTACTGGGATAGCTGGGATGCCACGACAGATGATAGGAGTCTTCCGCTGTAGCCTTAGTTTATTTACATTTCAGTTAGAACAGTCATTTGAGAATATTGTATCGTACTTTGGTTTGGTTTTGAGGATTGTATTTATTCATTAAACTATTTACAATAAACGTTGTTTCTGTTTTGTCTATTTGATTATCATACCTCGGGCGACCGAGATGGTGATGTCCTCATACCTGAGTGGTCCTGGTAAGGCACTTGGAGTATGGGGGTGTTACAAATGGTATCAGAGCGACGATCTTGAAACCTGTAACCAATGAACTTAATGAACATAGGGAGTCAATTAAAATGAACCCGGGGTAAAAGTTGTAGGAGCTAGTGCAAAGGCTTGGGAGACGTCCTAAAGTCGCGGGGGTCGCCCTACAACTTTGAACCGGTCACATGGGAAAGTGTTCGTCGAGTCATATGTGTGCTTGGTTAACTTGTTAACAATGTGATGAAGTGTGTGATTGTTGGATGTTGAAGGAGAAGTTGAGAATGTGAAAGAAAAGTAATATATGTGTAGACTTGATGTTGGAATAACATGTTGGATGTTTACAATGTGGCTTTAATAGCATGATGAATTGATCTTGTTGATAGTAGAATAGATGCGTAACATATTTATTATGATATCATGTGGTTTTATAAAGTTTAGCATGTTAGTATATGACGTAATATGCGGGTAGCTCTTACGTATTAGTGGTACTCGATCGAGTGAGACTGACTCGATCGGGTGGGTTTTTGGCGATTTTGAGTCCAGAATCGAGTTTTGGGGCACTCGATCGAGTAACTAGGGGTACTCGATCGAGTAGGGGGTCACTCGATCGAGTAGCCTAGATACTCGATCGAGTAGGTAAGAGATCGAAGGCCTGTTTGGTTCGGGTTTGGGTACTCGATCGAGTACGTGGGGCACTCGATCGAGTAGCCCGTTACTCGATCGAGCGTGTTTGGGAACTCGATCGAGTGGGTTCTGGGCATCGTGTCTTCATGTTTTGAGGTTGAGTGCGTGTGTTTATGTTTACCCCTTTCTTATATATAGTTTCAAGATGCCGCCCAAGAGAACTGCTTTGTACGCGAGAGCTGAGCTTATGACCACAGATGACATCGTTAAGATGTTAGAGCACCAGGATGCTCTTACTGAGACCCTGAAGAGAGTGAATGAGGACAAGGATAAGAGTAAGGAGAAAGAGGTTGATCATTCAAAAATCAGCCTCTACATTGCGAGGTTTAACCCGAAAGAATACAAGGGGGTTGGGGAACCTAATCTGCTTGATAGTTGGCTAAGAGAGATGGAGAACATCTTAGACTTGGTTCATTGCCCTGATGAGATGAGAGTGGAGCAGGCTGCGTTCTATCTGAGGGAGGCAGCAGGCAAGTGGTGGGATTCAGTGAAGGTGAGTGCTAAGGAGATATACACCAACCAAGGCTTACCTGCTATACCTTGGGAGGAGTTTCGTAGGGGGGTCCGTGAGGAAGGAGTTCGTGCGGGAGCATGTGAGGAGTAAGTTGAGAGAAGAGTTTGATAAGTTTAAGATGATCACGAGATGTCGATGAGCGAGTACTACGAGACATTCAATGAGAAGTCCAGGTATGCTGAGGATATGGGTTTGAGTGAGGAGAACCTAGCATTGAGGTTTGAGAGAGGGTTGACTACCACGATTATGGATAAGTTACCCGTGGGAATCCTTACCGATGTTAAGGAAGCTTATGAGAGGGCTGGAAGAGCCGAGAGGTTGGTGGAGATGGCTCGGGAGGTTAGGTGGGGAGAAGAGGAAGTCTGAGAGCGAGGGTGGTGGGCAATCGAATCACAAGAAGGGCAACCACAATCGATCCCAAAGGATTTTCTTCCTCGGATCCGGGTTTAGTCTTTGGGGCTTCCTTTGGGCGTGGCCGTGGGAGTGTGAGTAATAGTTGGGGAGTGACTGCTTTGGTTGTGGTGGCGTAGGCCACAAGAGACATGAGTGCACGAGTGCACCGGGATCTTTCCGGAGACTGCGCGAGCTTCGCGAGCAACAAATGACCGGCCGGATCATGGCCAAACCGGGAAGTCGAGTTACCAGTGGAGGCAACCGCAACGGCGGTAATTCTTATCAGAAGACACCGGCGAACAACAACAACAATCAAGGGTCGGGTGCTAAGCCGACCGCATCAGCCAAGATCTTGTCCGGGGAGGTGGGCGGAAGACCGATGGCAAGTTGTTCATGATCGAGAAGAAGGCGGTGAGGAGGATGCGCACGTTATCACCGGTACATTCCTTGTTAATGGTATTCCTACGTTTGTTTTGTTTGATTCGGGGCTTCTCGATCGTTTGTGTCTTCGAGTCATGTAAAACAGTTGGGTTTGAGAGTATATGAGCCCGTTAGTGAGCAAGTTTTCATACCTTCGGGTGAGTCTCATCGTGTGGGAGGTTGTTTAGAGATGTATCTTTGATAGTTGGGCAAGTCGATTTCCCTGTAGACTTGCTAGAGTTTCCTTTTAACGGTTTTGAGATGATAGTTGGAATGGATTGGTTAGGAAAGTATAAAGCTAAGATAGACTGTCATCAAAAGAAAGTGTCTTTAAGAGGTCCAAAGGGTGTTAGTGTGTCTTACCGTGGGTTTCTAGTCAAACCCAAAGTTAAGTTGATTGCAAAATTGTCACCTTGAAGTCGTATCTGAGGAAGGGATGTCCTCTGATTTTGTGCCATGTGAGAGATGACCGGATAGAGAGCCCGGCAGTTGACGAGATACCAGTGGTGGGAGAGTTTGCAGATGTTTTTCCAGAGGAGATTCCGGGGTTGCCACCGAAGAGAGATAGATTTCACCGTAGAGTTGAAACAGGGACGGGGCCAATCTCTAAGGCACCGTACCGTATGGGTCCTAAGGAGATGGAGGAACTTTGGAAGCAGTTGGATGATTTGATAGAGAAGGGATACATTAGACCAAGTGTATCGCCTTGGGGAGCACCAGTTCTTTTCGTGAAGAAGAAAGATGGGAGCTTGAGGCTGTGCATAGATTACAGGGAGCTGAACCGTGTGACAATAAAGAACAAGTATCCTTTGCCAAGGATAGACGACTGTTTGATCACCGAGCGGTGCAACATCTTTTCTAAGATTGATTTGAGGTCGGGGTACCATCAGGTGAAGATTAGAGAGGTGGACATACCGAAGACAGCTTTCACGTCAAGGTATGGCCATTATGAGTACGTGGTGATGCCGTTTGGGTTGTCTAATGCGCCGGCAGTGTTTATGGATCTGATGAATAGAATCTTCAGACAGTTCTTGGACCAGTTTGTGGTGGTGTTTATCGATGACATCTTAGTCTACTCTAAGACTAAGGAGGAGCATGAGGAGCATCTGAGGATCGTGTTGCAGACTTTGAGGGATCATGAGTTATATGCTAAGCTGTCCAAGTGTGAGTTCGGTTAGAGAAAGTTGCCTTTACGGGGCATGTAATCTCTAAGGATGGGGTAGTCAGAGATCCGGCGAAGATTGAGGCGGTGACAAAGTGGGAAGCACCGAAGAATGTTCTTTGAGGTTAGAAGTTTCTTGGGTTTAGCTGGATACTACAGACGGTTCGTGAAAGATTTCTCCAAGATAGCTAGACCGATGACAGCGTTGATGAGGAAAGAGAACAGGTTTCGTTGGGATGAGAGTTGTGAGACGGCGTTCCAAACATTAAAGGAGCGTTTGGCCACAACTCCTGTCCTCGCATTGCCTGAAGGGAGAGAGAATTTCGAGGTTTATACGGATGCCTCGAAGAATGGGTTGGGATGTGTGTTGATGCAGAATGGTAAAGTGATTGCCTATGCTTCTAGGCAGTTGAAGCCTTATGAGGAGAACTACCCTACTCATGATCTGGAGTTGGGTGCAGTGGTGTTTGCTCTCAAGATTTGGAGGCATTACCTTTATGGAGCAATCTTTAAGGTATTTTCTGACCACAAGAGTCTTAAGTACATCTTCACACAGAAGGAGTTGAACATGAGGCAGAGGAGGTGGATGGAGTTGATTGGCGACTACGACATGGAAATCATCTACCATGAAGGGAAGGCCAACGTCGTAGCTGATGCTTTGAGTAGGAAGAGTGTACATTCCTTGTGTACAGCTCTATCTTTGATGAGGCTGAGGGATGAGGTAGCGAGCTTTGGGATACACATGATGCAGAAAGGAGATGCCATGGGTGATATGACAGTACATCTGGAGTTTTATGATGACATTCGGGATAAGCAGGCTTTGGATCCTAAGATAGTTGAGTGGAGAGCTGGAGTAGAGAAAGGGACAGTGTCCCGGTTTTCTATTCATACAGATGGTAGCTTGAGGTTTGATGGTAGGTGGTGTGTTCCTAATGATGAGGAGTTGAAAAAGACGATCATGACAGAAGCGCATTGCACACCATATTCATTTCATCCAGGTGGGGACAAGCTATACAAGGATTTGAAGAAAACGTTTTGGTGGCCTGGGATGAAGAAAGAGACAGCTGAGTTTGTGTCCCGTTGTTTGACATGCCAAAGAGTAAAAGGGGAACAGAGAAGACCACAAGGTAAGATTCAGTCTTTAGAGGTGCCTGAGTGGAAGTGGGAATCCATTTCCATGGATTTCATTGTGGGTTTGCCTAAGAGTCAACAAGGTAACAACATGATTTGGGTGATAGTGGATCGTCTGACCAAGTCAGCTCACTTTGTTCCAATGAAAGATACATGGACTAAGGCACAATTGGCTATGGCCTATCGAAAGAACGTGCTTAAGTTACATGGAGTCCCTAAGGACATAGTGTCTGACAGAGATGCGAGGTTTATATCGAGGTTTTGGAAGGAGTTGCAGGAATCGTTGAGAACAGCTTTGAAGATGAGTACAACATTTCATCCTGCGACAGATGGCCAGACTGAGAGAACAATCAAGACCCTTGAGGATATGTTGCGAGCTTGTGTGATGGATTTTGGTGGTAGCTGGGAGCAGAGGTTGGACTTGATAGAATTTTCTTACAACAACAAATGCTATCACACCAAAGATAGGTATGGCACCGTTTGAGGCTTTATATGGGAGGAGGTGTAGGAGTCCAATCTGTTGGGACGATCGTGCTGAGGCAGTGGTTTTAGGACCAGAGATGGTGCATGAGATGGTGGAACAGATTAAGATGATCAGGGAACGGATGAGAGCAGCCCAGGATCGACAAAAGAGTTATGCAGATCTACATCGTCGGGACATAGAGTTTCAAGTTGGGGACAAGGTTCTTTTGAAAGTATCTCCGATGCGTGAAGTTATGAGATTTGGGAAGAAAGGCAAGCTAAGTCAGAAGTTTATAGGGCCTTATGAGATCTTAGAGCGAGTTGGGGAAGTTGCTTATCGTTTGGCTTTACCGACTGCGTTGGAGAGAGTGCATAATGTGTTTCATGTATCGCAGCTGCGGAAGTATGTGAGTGACCCGTCACATGTGTTGGAGGCAGAGAGCTTAGAGCTGGATGAGTCTTTATCATATCTGGAGGTGCCTAAACAGATTCTAGACCGAAAGGTTAGAAAGACCAGGAGTGGTTAGACAGTTTTGCTAAAGATCCTTTGGTCTTACCACGAGACTGAGGAAGCTACATGGGAGGCAGAGGATATCATGAAAGAGCGTTACCCTTTCCTTTTTGATCAGGTATGTATGGTTACGGGGACGTAACCTTGTTTCTTTTAGGGGGGTAGGAGATGATCGCGAGAGTTTTTTTAAGAGTTTTATACACCTTTTTATATGTTGTGTCGGGATGTTTGTCGAAATAAGTTGGGTTAGTATCATGTTTTATGTTCGGTTGCTGAGTCGGGAATGTTAGGGAGTACCTTTGTTTAGTAGTGGTTTGAACTTCGGGGACGAAGTTCCTTTTAAGGAGGGAAGACTGTAATACTCCGTATTTATATGTCTTGGGGTACTCTATCGAGTAGCCCTTACTCTGTCGAGTAAGGGCAAGTGGCGAAATAAAATAGTTTCTGACCTGTTGGGTACTCGATCGAGTAGCTGGGGTACTCGATCGAGTACCTTGGGGTACTCGATCGAGTGTCCGGTTTACGGGGAGTTTTTCTCGGGTTTTGTTAATTACGCGATTAAGGTATTTAAACATAATCGTCATTGTTTTAAATCACTTTTACAAAACCTAAAACCCTGTTTAAGAAAGAAAGCAGCCACTTCATCTTCCTAATCGCATTCTTAGCAATTCCCGGAGTTCCGACGGTCAGTTCGTGTCATAGTTCGTATCGTTGAGTTCCTTGCGTCGAGGGTAAGCTTTTAATACAATTTTTATAATGTTTTGCTAAGTTTGGTTAAACCCTAAATTAGGGTTTGGGGGTTTTTATGAGTAGTTTGTGATGTGTAGTCTTTATGTGCTATATGATAGGAGGAGGATTCGTAGAAGAGGCGTTTTGATACAACCAGATACCGTCTCGCTTGTTGTGCTTTCCAAGTAGGATTTCCTACTCAGTATTAGTCCCATGATGGGATATTGGTGATGTGCTGTAGTTAGTTGTTGATATGGTGATTATGATTGTGATTGGTTGTCTGTGGTTCTCGAGATGCGTTCTCGGCTGAGTGGGGTCACTTGCGGGAGTGACTTCACGCCCTAGTTTCGCCCTTCGTGGAACCCGCCACGGAAGGGGATGTGCACATTAATGGGACGGGGTTATCGCTCGTATGATGAGCGGGGCTTAGGTGGGAACGGCTGCGGCCCCCATCGGCGAGGCTGGTCCAAAGGACGATCGGTATTGAGATGTTGGGAGTTGGTGGTGTGTGTGTGTGTGTGTGTGATTCGGTTCAAATTGTCTGTTTATCTTACTACTGTTATCTGTATTGATTGTGTGATTAGTACTGACCCCGATGTTGTTTTGTAAACCTGCGGTGATCCATTCGGGGATGGTGAGCAGATATTGATCAGGTATTGAGATGAGTACTGGGATAGCTGGGATGCCACGACAGATGATAGGAGTCTTCCGCTGTAGCCTTAGTTTATTTACATTTCAGTTAGAACAGTCATTTGAGAATATTGTATCGTACTTTGGTTTCGTTTTGAGGATTGTATTTATTCATTAAACTATTTACAATAAACGTTGTTTCTGTTTTGTCTATTTGATTATCATACCTCGGGCGACCGAGATGGTGATGTCCTCATACCTGAGTGGTCCTGGTAAGGCACTTGGAGTATGGGGGTGTTACAGCCGGTCTGGGAACCTCTGGAGAACGACACCTTTATCGCACTCCGTGGGGAAACAGGAAATATTGCGGGTAGCAGGACACAGGCGGGAACTGCTGGGAGAAATCTGCTTGGGTCGTCTTCAAACAAACTTCAGAAGAACTCGATGAGGACGATTGTATATCGTGAACTCTCGTTGGGGAAAACCTTATCAGGAATTTATCTCCATGTCTCGAGAGGGATTGTCTATCCGCTTACTCTCGCTGGGGGAATATAATGAAGGCGTGTCGAAACACCTGTCAAATAATACCTGCTCGTTGTGTCAAGCAAGGTCTTGGAAGCAATAAATAATGTATGATAACGTGCCATTGTCTTAGAAATGCGGGTCTGAACGAAGAATTATCGTCAAACGGACCAAAAAAGATAAAATGGCATCGGGGAAGAGGCGCACCAAAGATGGGCCCACAAATAACGAACTCATAACGAATTTTTGAAAATTCGTATGAAGAGAAGCTAAGGAAGAGGCGCAGCAAGAGCTGCGTCTCTTGGAAGAGGCGCAGCACCTGCTGCGTCTGTTCCTGGAGGTGTCTTTTCTGCGTAAAACACGACGAAACAGAGGGTTTATTTCATTTGTTTCGAAACACAATTCATCAATTTCTCTCTCAAACTTCAACCATTTCCGCAAAATTTGATCCAAAAGCTTGCATTAGCCATGACTAATCGAGGTATGTATATCATTCTTGCATTAATCTTCTATAACGGACGAATTGGATCGACAAAATTTAGGGTTTTCAACCCTAAAATGTCGAAAATTTGGGGCTTTTCCCCCAAATGATCTTGCCTTGTAAAATTGACCATGTAAATGGCCAATTGGCAGTATAAGGATCATAACCATGTATTTGTTTCGAATTTTCATTGAGTTTTGGGCATTTGAGTGAAATTGAGACGATTTCACAGCTAAACCGTAAATTGCTTCGAAAATGGCCTTAGGATTGTCCATTTGCGATGAAACTTGACATTTGGAATCCTTGAATGATGGGTAAACTTCCTATCATCTCGGAATTTTGGTTTGTAACGACTTTTTCAGGACACTTTTCTCGGGCATAATCGTCGTTATAACGAAATGCTGTCAAAATTTCGACTCGAACCCATGACTAAGCTTCAACTTAGGCTTGAATTGACCCAAATTACCCCATGCGTGATCGGGTTTGTGGGAATACGGCCAAAGATGGCGAGAAAAGAGCGACTTCGGGCTCCTAAAAACTCGGAAATCCCCTGATCAAGGCTTGTCGTCACTTGACGCGACCTAAATATGCCCTAATTTTGTAGGTGACGAGGCTTCTACTTATGGGAGAGCTCCCATGGAGATAGACACTGCTGTCGATGCTTCTCATGCTCTCGAGGAGGCTTTTGCTACGGCTAGGGCAGCCGGGGAGGTTGCTGAGGACGAGATCCTCGAGGAGGAGGTTGCTGAGGAGGAGGAGGCCCCGAGACGGGCCAACCTGTCCTATAAGACGATGAAGAGCTTGGTAATCTTGAATTCATCACTCATCACTCATCTTCTTTCGTTTCATTCGCTCAAATTTCTTTTCCAATTTTATTCAAACTAAAGATAGCTTTTGTTTCAAATCACAATAGGAGGCCGGGAACATCAGATCGTTCTCGGGCTACACGACGGCTATGGAGTGCTACGAGAGGCTGTCGGCGGAGGAGCGGGCCATGATCGAGCGGGGAGCATTCGGCGCCCTGGTGCAGGCTTGGAGGGATATCGCGAAGAGGAAGCTGCGGGCTAACCTTAGCCTGGCCCGCGCTTTCGTGGACCGATTTAGGGATACGACTTCCACTTTTCACATGCCTTTTGGTGAGGTGGGAGTCACTCTGGAGGACTACGGCATGATTTCTGGTCTGCCGTGTGGGACCGAGGCTGTGGAGTGGCCGGAGACTGCCATGAGGGTGGACTCGGCCGAGGCTCGGAGGTTGATCGGCTGGAACTTGTCGCCAAAGGCTGTTACAGTGCCTGGTTTGGTGCCCAGTTCCTACGTTCAAGACTAATTCGCGGGAAAGATCCCGGCGTTGGTGACGATTGACGGGAGAGAGACGGCCCCTCCTCCCTGTACTGCTGAGCAGAGGGCTCGCTTGTGGCATTGGTGGTTTCTGTCTTCGATTTACCTCGGAGACAAGGGAGAGAGGCTGTCGACGAAGCTTCTTCCCTTCCTTTCTGACCTGAGCTCCCTAGGGTGTTGGGACTGGGTCACTGCTGGTTTTGCGGTCCTCATCCGCTTCATGAGGGCCATGGTTCGTCCGGAGTTGATGGAGAAGGGGACTTCTCCTGGTGCTGTCGGCCCTAGGCTACTGTTGGAGGTATGAACCTTCATTTGGACTAATAATCACTTCCTTTCCTTATCGAATTACGAAAGATCGTTATTGACTATCTTGCTTCGCAGGCGTGGGTGTACTCCTACTTTCCGAGCCTCTCGCCCAAGAGGACGGAGCCGCTGGAGAAGGCATATCCCGTTGTGAGGGATTGGGTGATGTGTCGCACGAGGAGCAAGCGCTCCTCTCACGGTGTCTACCGGCGGGACGTGAACGCTCTTCAGCTGGATAGCGTGAGCATCTCATTTATATTCGTTTTACTTCTTTATTACTTTTTACCGATCATAAGAATGATTTCTTGCTTGTCTTTTCCCAGTGGGTGCCCAGGCCTTGGGCGGAGTACGCTGACGCTCCTCCTTTTGTGGCTGAGGTCCTTCGACCTAGGAGCTCGAGCCGGCTGCTGTTGAGGACGTCGATGGGTCATGTGTGGTACTTGGGTGAGTGCTTGGCTCGTCAGTGCTCTCAGGATCTCTTGACGGTTCCCATCGATCCTCCTAGGACGATGTTCAGGGAGCCTTCTGAGGCTGAGAGGGAGGCTGACTTGGCTGGCGTTGGTGGTGACGCCCTCCTTCTTCCTGGTGAGGATACTCGGCGTTCCTCTACGGGAGGTTGGCGTACTGGCCGGTTGTGGTAAGTGCTTTATCCTTCTTTATTTTCGATTTTTGAGAATACGATGAAAGATCACCGATTAATTAAAATCATTTGACTTTGCAGGAGGTCGAGGCGGCGGGCATCGAGCCCCCAGAGTACCCCGAGACCCTCGAGTACACTGACGCGACCGGGAGGACGACGATCTCCGAGCTGCGTGACTTTGACGTGGCTGTGACGAATGCTGGCCTGGACGATTGGCAGCATCTGGTTCGGAGGGTGAGCCTCTAATTTGCATGATCTTTGTGTAAGAACACATTTGATTGTCCTTATCTCATTATTAAGAACTTCTTTTTTGAAAATGCAGGTTGCGCCGTCCCGGTTTGTGGCGTTATGGAGAGTAGCCAACCGGCTGCGAGCTACTGCCGTCGAGGCACTTGTCGGCGGTCGAGGTCATCAGGTATGAACCTTTCTTAATTTTTGAATTTTCTTATTTTCTTATGAGTGTTTGAAATGATTTACATGAGCCAATTTTGTTGCGGGCAGAGGGAGCGTGAGCTGGAGCGAGAGCTTGCCCAGTCTTGGGAGGAGACAGCTCGTTTGCTGATAGAGCTCGAGGTTCGCGACGCCGAGGTTACTGCTCTCGAGGCGAGAGTTGCAGAGTTAGGTGGCGACCGGCAATAGTTTTTGTTTTGTTGTTTGCTGTTGGCTATATCTTGCACATTTGTACATTTTAGGACCTACATTTTGGACATTTGGATTTTGCTTGGGGCTCGAGCCCCCAGTTTGTTGTACATATCCCTTTTTCGGTTGTATATGATGGTCTGAGTGCCTTTGCTGCTGGGTTGTGTTGCTTATACATGCAGGTTATCTTTGAACATGTTTGGTAGATGACGGTTTATGCCGTCATGCTGCCGAAATTTATATAGAAGTTCACGTAAAACATACATTTGACGATGTATGGCCTAAATTAGCGCAAAACAAATGACTCACAAGTGCAAAAAAATGCAAAAAAGCCAAAATGCGAAAAATTTGCTGGAAATGACCGAACGGTAGGGAGGGTTACCCCCAAAAAAATGAAAAAAAATAGAAATCTATAAGTTAGAAATGTAACGTGGGACGGGAGCGAAATAATTCCCGAAAAAAGAAATAAATAAAAGAAATATATAAGTTTGAAATAAATCACATTAATTTGGAGAAATGATTTCCTAAAAAAGAAGAAAATAGAAAGAAATATATAAGTGTGCTAAAATGACGAAAATGCTGATATTGCCTCGAAAAGCACATCCGCGAAATTAGAAAACACGAACTATGGTAATTTTGACGTATTTACCAAAATAATAACCCGTATGAATAGGAAATTATTCGTTAAGGAATTTAAGAAAGATCTAACGCGGAAATTCACAGAAACAATGCTGAGGAAGAGGCGCAACAGGAGCTGCGTCCCTTTGAAGAGACGCAGCACCTGCTGCGCCTATTCCCAGGTGTATCCGTCCTGACGGATTTTAGGAAACAGATTTTAGTATAAATAGAGACGTCGATAGAGGTTTTATTCACACAATTCTTCCGTCTCTTCCTCGTCTTATTACATAAAGTTCTCAAAAGAAACATTCATCATGAATACTTTAGAGATTTGTCTAAAAGAGTGGACCAACGAGTTTTCCAACATGGAGAAACACGACATGGGTGCTTATAATATTGGATCATTGTTGAGCTTGAACCTTATAAAGGTGGTCAAACCATTCCTTGATGCTTGTCTTGATTATTGGGACCCAAATTATCATGTTTTTGCTTTCCCTGGAGGTGACATTTGCCCGTTTCCTGAAGAAATTGCCGCGATCGGTGGGACCCAGAACACTTGCCTGCTATTCCTTCTACTTCCCAAGGGTATAAGAACAAATTTAGAGACCTGCTTGGATTGACAAGAATTGAGGAGGACCGTCTAGTGACCTCGAAAGGAGTGCGAATGTTGGACTTTATTGACCGATTCATTAACAAGGCCGACCCCACCGTCTCTTATATTGCCAGGCGAAGGGCTTTTGGGTTTTGCTTGTTGCATGTATATGTCCTTCAAGGGCATGTTGATGAAGATTTGAGAGGTGATCCCCGTCTCTTGGGCCTAGTTGAACAAATGGAACTGCGCAGGAGACCAGCTTGTTTATGCTTAGGAGAGATCTTATTGTGTTTGGATAACAGGAAAGCCAATCGCGACCTACCTTATTTGGGAAGTCCCGTTATTCTGCAGGTAAAAGAACACTTTTCTTTTTCTCTCTTTCTTTTTTTTTTTTTCGTTTTTTTTCGTTTTTTTTTTTCGTTTTTTTTTTGTCCAATACCCGCTTTTGGCAGGTCTGGCTTATGGAGCGCCTTCGATTGATCGAGCCCCCAGTTCATGTTCCTTCTTATCATGCTTGCTCGATTGCAATGAGGACCAGGCTTTACATGGTGGACTTCACTCGGTCCGCAATTCTGGAAAACAAATCAAGAGTGACGATGGCCCCTTGATTAGATGGGTTGTACCGTGGTGGCATCTCAAATCTGTCACTGGAGTATCTTCCTTGGATCCTACCCGATCTATGTGCATTCCTGTCTTGGAATTCATGGTATGCATCTTACCGGAGAGGCTGATGAGGCAGGTTAGATTGAAGCAGATGATCCCGAATCTTGACACTGTCCCGCAGACTGCCGTGGCGCTTACTACTGAGAGCCGAAGGGAGTGGGTCATTAAATGGGTTCAAAGAAACGTGTGGTTCTTGAACTCTTCCGTTAGTGCCTTATGGGTGTTGGACTCCTATTTGCGGTGGAGGAAGGCTACTACTCCAGAGGAGCGTGAGAGATTGAGGAAGCGCGAGCCCGTTGACTACAAGGTGCGCGAAGTGGAAAAGGAGAAAGAGAAGCAACTGACTGAGGGAGAGGAGGAAGCCGGATTTCGAGTTGTTCATCCTTCGAAGAAACCGAAGACCTCTCCTGTCGTGGACAAAATGATTGACAAGAATGGGAAGGCTAGGCCTCGAGAAAGACCGTTGATGATTAGGTCCGAAGTGGCGCAGGAGCGTCCGGCTCGAGGTCGTGACAAGAAGTATGACAAAAATGACAAGGGCAAAGGGAAGATGGAGGAATAGCCCAAGTCTTTATTATTATTATTGTAATAAGAAGGTGGGGTTTTTAGAATCCTAGCCTATTTTTATTTTTGTTTTAGCATTATTATTATTATGTAACGTATTATTATTATTATTATTATTAGAAATTAATGAAATAAAAGAGGTTAATTGGTTATGAAACCATTGTGATTTTCTATTTATTATTCTTGTCGAATTCCAAATGCAATTGCAGATGTCCTTCTATTTACATTTTGAAATTAATGGGTTATATCCTGTGAAGGATTGCCTACGTATTCATTTAAAAATGAAATCAAACTCTTGCGCGTAGTTCGAGTAAATGTAAAAGAATAATTGTTCTAAGCAAGAGCTTGTAATGAACTTTAGAATCTAAGCACGAGCTTTTACTTACTCTTAAGGTGCAATTTAGTTTATTTGACGATATGAGGATGAGAAATTGTCAAAATGCAAGAGCAGAGTGACATTAGCTTATTTCAGCTTGGCCAGGGGCCGTTTATTTAGTGCCACAAGAGCGGCACGTGAGGTTACGCGAGGCGCATTTTATTCCTATTCTAGGCATAATACCGCTTTAGTTGGTCAAGGTTTGTAGGGTTGGCAAATTCATTCCCATCTAGGTCTGTGATTCTAACCGCACCCCCTGGAAGTATGGACTTGACTAGAAATGGCCCAGCCCAATTAGGTTTGAATTTTCCCCGTGGATCGACAGGTAAAAGAGCTATAACCGACTTGAGTACCAAATCTCCTTCCTTGATGTTCCTTGGCTTGACCCTTTTGTTGAAGGCTCGTTTGATACGTGCTTGATATGTTTGGACATTATGTAATGCACGTAGCCTACGTTCATCCAAGAGGATGAGTTCTTCGTATCTATCCCTCTTCCAATCGGCTTCCGGGATTTGACTTTCGAGTAAGATACGCAATGGTGGTATTTCTAACTCGACTGGATGTACAACTTCCATGCCGTAGGTCAAATAGAAAGGGGTGGCCCCAGTGGGCGTCCTAACTGATGTGCGATATCCCCATAAAGAAAAGGGTATTTTGCTTGGCCAATCTCGATAGTTGTCAATCCTTTTCTTGAGAATTGTGACAACGTTCTTGTTTGCCGCCTCTACCGCGCCATTAGTCTGTGGTCTATATGGCGAAGAGTGGTGATGCCTAATTTTGTACTTGGCTAGCAATTGCTCAGTCTCGACTTGGAAATGTGTTCCATTATCACTAATGATCTCATGTGGGCAACCGTATCGAGAGATGATGTTGTTTTGTATGAACTTTGCCACGTTTTTAGCTGTGAGACTAGTGTAGGAAGCTGCTTCTACCCATTTGGTGAAATAGTCGATTGCCACCAATATGAAATAGTGACCTCCTGTTCCGGCCGGAGTTATCTTCCCGATTATATCAATTTCCCAGGCAGAAAATGGCCAAGGAGATGTCATCGTATAGAGCAATGAAGGAGGGACATGCTGTACATTCCCGAAGATTTGGCAGTTGTGGTAATGTATTACGTATTTGATGCAATCGGATTCCATTGTGGTCCAATAATACCCCAAACGTGTGATTTTCTTCGCCATCATGGGCCCACTCATGTGAGGACCACATTCTCCATCATGAACTTCTTCCATTACTTTCCACGCCTACGAATGATCAATGCAACGTAGGATTACACCAAGAGGTGTTCTTTTGTATAACCCTCCTTGCATGAGAACGTATTGGGAAGCTAGTAGGCGTATAGAGTGTTGTCCCCTTTTGTCCATATCCGGTGGATAGGTACCGTTGAGTTTGAAATTTAGGATTGCTTGGAACCAAGGCTCCTCTGTGATTTCCTCTTCATCGGTGATTTGGTGAACATAAGCTGGCTCTGATCGTCGTTCGATACACAAAGGCATTTCCACCATGTTATCTGGCATATTAATCAAAGATGCGAGTTTTGCAAAAGCATCCGCAAATTGATTTTCTTCCCGAGGTAGGTGTAGATAGGTCACGTGATCAAAGAATTGGGCGACTTGGTCTATTCTGGCTTGATAAGGTGCTAAGCTTTCGCTTCGGATTTTCCAAGATCCCGTAACTTGATTGATGATCAGGGACGAATCCCCATGCACTCGGAGGTTTTTAATGCCTAAGCTTACTACTGCCTGTAGTCCAATGAGATAAGCTTCGTATTCTACAGCATCGTTCGTCACCTCGAAGTCGAGTTTGACAGAGATCGGTGTATGCTCACCATCAGGAGAAATGAGCAACACTCATATTCCAAATCCTCTTAAGTTTGAAGCTCTATCAAAGTAGAGGTCCCAGGACTCCACATCGGTTTGGAGTATATCCTCGTCTGGAAATGACCAAGTATCTATTGTTTGTGCATCATGGATGGGGTTTTCTGCAAAGAATTCGGCAACGGCGCGCCCTTTTATAACTTTCAGGAGCACGTATTTGAGATCGAACTCTGAGAGCATCAATGTCCATCTTGCTAATCGTCCGTTGAGGACGGGTTTCTCGAGGAGGTATTTGACCGGATCCATTTTGGAGTATCTTTTGACGGAGTAGCTAAGCATGTAATGGCGTAGCTTCTTCGTTGCCCACACAAGAGCGAGGCATGTCTTTTCGAGTTGTGAGTATTTGCACTTGTACTCCAAGAACTTCTTACTAAGGTAGTAGATAGCCCTTTCTTCCTTTCCTACGGTTTAAGCTAGCATGGCGCCCATGGCTGTTTCAGTCACTGTGAGATATAAACCAAGAGGTTGATCTCGTTGAGGTGGCATGAGCACGGGTGGTTTAGCTAATATCTCCTTGATTCGGTCGAACGCCTTTTGACAGTCATCATCCTACATGGTGTGATCTGTTTTCTTGAGCTTTTTGAAGATAGGTTCACAGATCATGGTGAGTTTCGATATGAATCGACTTATATACTACACTTTTCCCAGGAATCCTCTGACTTCTTTCTCCGTTTGAGGTTGCGACATTTCGATCAGAGCTTTGATTTTGGAAGGGTTTATTTCTATACCTCGCTGGCTAACGATGTATCCCAGGAGTTTGCCAGATGTTACTCCGAACGCGCACTTTTGAGGATTGAGCCTCATGTTGTACTTTCGTAGCCTTAAGAATAATTTGCGAAGGTTCGCAATATGCCCCTCTCTATCCTTGGATTTGACAATCATGTCGTCTACGTACACCTCAACTTCTTTGTGCATCATGTCATGTAGGAGTGTGGTTAAGGTGCGTTGATATGTAGCTCCGACGTTGATTAACCCAAAAGGCATAACCATATAGCAATAGGTTCCCCATTGAGTGACAAAGGCGGTCTTATGCATGTCTTCTATGGCCATCTTGATTTGGTTGTAACCCGCGTACCCATCCATGAAAGATAGTAACGCGTGATCTGCGGTATTGTCCACCAATATGTCGATATATGGTAGAGTAAAGTCATCTTTAGGACTTGCTTTGTTTAAGTCTCTAAAATTGACACAAACACGGATTCTCTGATCCTTTTTGGGTACGGGTACTATGTTGGCTACCCAGTCAGAGTACTCGGAAACTTTGCTGAACCCGGGTTTGAATTGCTTATCGACTTCTTCCTTAATCTTGAGAGCCCACTCTGTTCTCATTCGACGAAGCTTCTGTTTTACGGGCTTGAAACCTGGCTTAATTAGGATTCTATGTTCGGCGATATCCCTGTCAATTCCTGGCATGTCTTTGTAGGACCAAGCGAAAACGTCTTTGAACTCGTGTAGGAGGTCTATGAAACTGGCCCTTTCGGTGGGGTTCAAGGTTGTCCCTATCCTAAGTTCTTGGGGTTCTAGTTCGGTTCTTACGTTGATGGGTTCAGTATTCTCTATTACTGGTCCCCCTTCCCCCTCTTGTAGTATTTCCTTGGCTATGTAGGGAGGTGTCTCAATTGAGTTTAGGTCTGGGTCATCCTCAGTATCATCATAAACAGAATTGCATTCAAGATAACACAAAGAGTAAGCAGAACCTGATTTATTCATATAAAGTTTGAGAAAAGTTGAAACAAAGAAGCTATCTGATCTGTGGTCCGCGGCGGTAAAGGGACAGTTGTTGGGGCATTTCCCGAACTACTGTTACTATTTGAGGCTAAGCTAGGAGAAATAAAGGGAATGGGGTGACGACAGGAGGAGGCTCTTTAGTGACTTCTCTAGACTCCGACTCTGACTCCGACTCCGACTCCGACTCTGACTCGAATTCATCGTCTTCTGGTTCTCCTTTGAACATCTCTCCTTCTCCAGTGGTGATCTTGAAGAGTCTCCCTTGATTGTTGGTCCACTTGATTGATTTTCTCCATCCTTTCTGCTGATTTGCGTTTGTTTCTGTGATTAACACGGTAGGGTTGAAGTGGTTGTCTTGAAGTATAATGGTAATGATCTCATCCTGCGCGGCTCTAACAAATCGATCTTCTCCAAATAGTAGACTAACAGCTTGTTCGTCTAAGCAAGGTGCTTGACGTGCTTTGACGGTAGGAACCGTTACTGGAGGGATGAAGTAGCAATCGTGAAAGATCTCGATCCCGGCTAGCTTCCTTTCGAGATAATGCCAAGGTTCGGGAAATCCGTGAAAGAGTTCTTGACTTCCTTCCTTAACAACGTATCCATTTAGGGTAGGGAGATAAGGTCGCATTTGGACTCCTACGTACTTACGGTTTTGAACTTGAGCAAGGATCTCGAGAACTTCCTCTTTAGTGGGTTTGTATCCTAGGCCAAGTGGCATCATTTTTGAGTTGCCTTCCTTGTAGGGTGCGAAGGTGTTTCTTCGGATAAGGTTTAAAGGCATTCCAGGGAAGTATCCCTGGGATTTGAGTATGTGGTTGACCACCAAGTTGGAGTAGGGATCGTAGTATAGGGGTGCCAATTCGCTTTCTATGACACTTATACTTTGAAAGCCCCCAAGTTCATGTACTGGATCCGCAAGGACTTGATTATTTGACTTCTTTTCGATTATAGCCTTGATGGGCGACGAAGTAATCGTCACCACTTTGCCATTTAGTGGAATTTTGATCTTTTGGTGAAAGGTGGATGTTACCGCTTTGGAAGCGTGAATCCAAGGTCTTCCCAGAAGTATGTTGAAGGAAGCTTCGATGTCCACTATTTGGAAGTTAACCTTTCGCTCAATTGGCCCTATGGCTATGGTTAGGTTAACGAGTCCTATGACCTTTCGTCGTGTACCATCATATGCACGAACACCTTGATTGGTAGGGATCCAATCCGACTCTTTCATGCCTAGTTTGTATGCCATTTTCAGGGGTATGACGTTGACCGTGGAGCCATCATCTACCAAGGTCATTGGCACATTCTTCTTTAAGCAAATGACGGTGATGTAAAGAGCCAAGTTGTGACTAGCGCCAAAGGGTGGCAAATCTTCGTCTGAGAAAGTAATAGGATTACTTAGCTTCGGTGATTCTTGGAAGACCAAATTGACTACATCGTCGAGTGTGGAGTTATGTGCTACATTTAGCTTGCCCAAAGCTTGCAGTAAAGCTTGGCGATGTGGGAATGAGCTTGCTACTAATTGCCAGACTGAAGGATCAGCCTTTGTCTTCTATAATTGCTTGAGCAAATGATTAGTAGAGTCATCTTCATTATCATTTGGTGTGATAACGTTGGTTGGACCATTTGGAGTAGTACTTTGATATGGACGCCCTGAACGAGTTAGGTGGTCTACATCTTGGTGTTCACCATTTTGGACTATTTCCTTGACTAGGGAGTGTTCAATGAGATACTCGTCTTCATCGTCATCGGCCCATAAGCCATTGACTGTAGCTAGTTTCCTCATGCTTATGATCTCGTCCTCTAATTGTGTGATTTGGTCGACTAGTTTATCAACCACGGCGACTATTTCTTGCATAGTGGCATTTTGAGAAAAGATTAGTGGCGCATGTTCTTTGGGTGTCGCATTGGGGTCATGTAAAGTTGTCACCACATTTTCCAATTCCCAAACTTGCCTATCCACACTTCTTGCCCATGCGATGAAGTCGGCAATGGTAGGGGAAATGGTAGAGTAGAACCCTTCATTCTCGATCGCGTGGATGTCTTCGACTGGAGAAATGAGGCGTGAACAATCTAAGGTAGATTCTTCACTTGTGATCACTAGAATTCCAAGAGGATTCTGAGTGTTGTTGGGCTTATCTCCCGGCGGTATTGGTAGTCGACCATCCTCTATCATGTCTTGAAGCACATTTTTCAATTTTTAGCATTTTTCTGTGTCATGCCTCTTACCCCTATGATATTCGTAGTATGAGTTCTCATCCCAGAACTTGGACTTCTTTTCAGGTTCGGGCGTAGGTCCTATGGGTTGGAGTTTGCCTTATTTCATTAGCCTTTTTAGAGCATTGGAGTAAGTGTCCCCAAGATTTGTAAATTTCCTTGGTGGGGCACTCTTCTTGGATGGCTCGAGGAGGTTAACTTCATCGATCTTGCTAGTGGAGCCGTAAGAACGACTTGTTGAGCCTTGATATCCTCGACCTACCGTTTTTGACAGGAGCCCTTTACGGATGTCATCTTCGATCCTTGTTCCTAGTACGGTTAAGTCCTTGAAAGTTTTAATGTTTTGGTACCTCAAATGATTGGTATAGATGGGCTTTAAGTTGTCCACGAATTTCTCCATAATGGTAGCCTCATCCGGGCGTTCAACTAGTTGGGTACTAGTCTTCCTCCACCTACTTAAGAAGTCGGTGAAACCTTCTTTGTCATTTTGGGTAAGAACCTCTAAAGTGCGCATGTTAACTTGGATCTCAGCATTATCTGCATATTGCTTAGCAAACTCGACCGCGGCGTCTTCCCAAGTAGCGATCTTCTTGTGTTCTAGAGAGTAGAACCATTGATTTGGGATGGTGTCAAGAGATGAAGGAAAGATCCTTAAGAACATCTCGGGTTTGATGCCTTTGATAGACATATAGTCCTTGAAAGCACGGATGTGGTTCAAAGGGTTTTCATGCCCCTTGAATTTAGAGATATCCGTCATGTTGAAGTTGGTCGGCAACTTGGAACTCACGGCCTCATACTTGCGATTATTCTCCCTATAAATGTCATCCCTTTTAAGATACATCAATTGCTCCTCTAAGTATTGGAGTCGTTTCTCAGCTGCAGTCATACCGATGGGAGGGTTTTCGTCCCTGAAGTCATTCACGAAGTCATCAATGACTTCCCTTTCCTGAGGAGGCAACCTCGTTTCTACGGTATAGATCCGGCCCTCGATGGTGTCAAGGCGATCATACACTTGGTCTTGAGTAACTTGGAGTTGAGCTAGCGCGGTTAGGATTCGATCATTACTATCTTAGAGTTGATTGAAGTCGCTTGTTTCAGGCATCTTGGAAACTGGATAAGAGATCGACGACGAATCAAAACACGGTTGACCATTCTAACACACTTGCTAAGAAAGAAATGTTTTGACACGTGAAGTGGGTGTGTGCCACTTGTGTCAGTGAGCTTTTGAAGAAATGACAAGGTTTGAAAAATGTTGGTCCTAGTCAACTTTAGTGTAGTTTTAGGAGTGGACTCGAAGTGAGGTTTTGAAATGGGTTTGTGCCCGAAATTTGACTCGACAAATGGACAGAGTTTTGACTCGGTTTTGCGCTAATCATTGGCCTTTTTCGAAATTTACATTTTAAAAGGGGTTTTGATTTTACAAAAATCGTCATGGTTTCGTTTAGAAATAGTGATCACGTAAGGTACAGACATTTATACAAGCATTATAACGGGATGCTGAGTGCATTTAAAAGGGTTTTGGTTTAAAGGGTGGGTTGCCATACCGAACAATCAAACCCGAAGTCTGTGGAGAGGCTCGTACCAAATAAGAGTAAGGCCGATTCCTAGTCCATTTCCTCAAGTAGTGAAAGTCCTTGATACAAACAAGAGTAAGTACCATGGTGTGGATGACGTCAATCGCTATCCATCCTTAGGCCCAAATAAGAATTAGGACCGTTTAGACGGGACGATTGGTCGAATGGGTTGGGTTGGGCCTAGGAAGGCCGAATAAAACGGTCTAGGAAGACCGAGTTATGAAAACCGACAATTGTCTTGTACAAACTATTCCCTAACCTTGTTCAAGTTTCACCCTTTTGGCTACACGTAAGTGTATTATCCCCAGCGGAGTCGCCAAACTGTGGACATGGGCCATGGGGGCGCTTGGGAACAAGCGTTTGCATTTGTGGAGTCACCACCAATTTATTATGGAAAATTGGAAACTGTTCGAATACCTCGTGTCATGTCAAGACACAAAGTAGTGACATGAACACCAAGAACTCGTTACCCTTAGCATTCTATGTCTAGAATGACTCTCGTGGATGCCAATGAACACGGTTGTTCACAGAGATCTGGAGTAAGGGGTGAGGGTACGTATTAGGAAGCTCTTTTGATCGAACACCTTATCCCGCCCGCCTCGATAGCGGCCTCTACTAATGATTAGGGAAATTATCTATACTCGATATATCGTCGATTATATGCATGCAATGCAACATCCAAGTTTTAATCCTAACATGTGAGAATTTAGACTAAGTCGGTGAACAATTAATTTAGCATACAATAAATGTCAAAGTAGGGATTTAAGCTCAATTATATGTGAAGGCATACAAATGATACAATAAAAGAAATACAATAAAATACAATAATGAAAATTACAATAATTACAATGGATTCAATTGATTTATGTCGAAAATACTTCCAAAACGGATAATTTGAGAAAGAACAAAATAAACGAATATGCGAACATGAATTAGGCGATAATACGATTAATAGTTAATTAAATACGTAAGCTAATTAAACTAGGCCAAGGTAGAACGGAAGTTCAGAGACAGAAATCAACCTGGAACAGGCGCAGCAGAGCTGCGCCCTCTGGAAGAGGCGCATCAGTTGCTGCGTCTGTTCAAGGGTGAGTTCTGGCTGTGAAGCCGGAACTGCAAATCGTTAATGTTAATTGGTGAATTTAAGGATTAATTATGATATTCGACTCGGATGAAAGTGATTTAATGTGTTAATTACATGTGAATGGGTCATAAAAGCAATAAAACATCGATGAAACGAATGCAAACGAATTAATTACATGAATGAAAGATTGATTAGTGACATAGGTGAACTAAATAGGTTAAATATGACAAATTAATGACGAATAGACAGATGAAAATATATCAAAGGTCGAATTCCAGAAACTCAATATGAAAGAATCGAATCTCTACAACCCGGATTGATTTTAATGACAAAAACACGCAATTATTGGATTACTTGGGATTTAAGTCGGGATTTAACGATGAATTATACATATTAATGATGATAAACAATATACATGTGAAATTATTGTGCTATTATGTCAAGGAATTGAAGAACAAACGAAGACAAATAATGAACGACGAATTGACAGAGATCGAAGGAAGAAGAAAGGAAGCAGAAACTGCGGCAGCCTCACGAAGAGGCGCAGCATGTGCTGCTTCGCTTCGAAGAGGCGCATCAGTTGCTGCGTCCTTTCTCGATGGTCATCTTCTGGTAATCCGTAAAAAGGGTTTTAAAGTATGGTTTTATAAATCGGTTTTAAGAAGTATTTTCGACATAAACCTTACATTAATGATACAAAAAGTAAATAACAATAAATAGAAGAGAGATTTACACCCTCAGACTTACATGTTTGACGAAACGAGATGAACTAAGTTTACGATTAGTGATGCTCGACTCAAATGTAACGAAAGTGCCCCCGTAAGAGGAAAACGATTAAGATTAATTAAGTTGATTATTGTGGAGTTGGTCAATATGGTCGGTCATGCAAAACGAGGCCGGTATTTAGAAAGATCCGAGCTTACGTGGTCGAACGTTCAAGCACGTAGACGCCAAAATGTAAGAACGTGGTCTAGAATGCAAAGGGAGAAGAGAAGGGCGGACACTCGCGTGAGAAATATGAGGAGCGAAGGCTCCTATTTATACTAGTCACGTGAAGGAATAGGGTTTTCGGAGAAACTTTAGAAGTGAATCTCGAAAAGATACGAAAAGATACGAAAAATACGCAGAAAAGGACCTGGGAAGAGGCGCAGCTGTCACTGCGTCTCTTGGAAGAGGCGCAACACCTGCTGCGTCTGTTCCCAGGTGGTTTCATCCTGCGGAAGAAAGATTTCCGTGTTTGGTTTATGGAATGACGGGATAATCTTATTTTCCTTAATATTTTGTGTGAATATTACGGGAAATACTTTACCAAAGAATAAAAGATTGTGAAAGATTTATAAAATATGGAATAGAAATATCCGGAACATTCCAGAATATTCTGACTCGGGATTTAGCGGTTATCAGAAAATGAAGACGGTTTTAGGCCCGGACTCCAAATGTACTCTAATTACTGTCAAAACGACCGTATCGGCGCGTAGATGACAATTAAGAGGTAGACATCAGTGTTTGAGCAATCACTTGACGATAAACTTACGAACTGTCACAAATCGTTCCGCGTACCAAACATGCGGCCCAATCATCACCGGGTGGTTTGCGGGAGGTGCAGAAATGAGGTATCTACAGGATGTCGGTTCATCAATGAATGTAAATTAATTGCAGTTAAGGTCATAGATTATTCGATGTGTCGGTCTAAGGGGCACTGAATATCTCCTTCTGGTCTCAATTCGCCCTAAAATACTATTAGAAAGCATCCTATTGTTCACTGCGGGTCTCACCCCTTCCAACCTTCCGGTCCAGGTCAAGGCTTACCAAAATTAAAAGGCTAATTGCATCGATTCAATTAGTAAGATACGATTAAAGCAGCGATTAACAACATAGACAAAAACAACAACGACAATCTGCAAACTAATTAGCAACTAACATCGGTCCATAGAATCCCCTAATCCTAGCAGAGGAAATTAGCTAGACATAATAAAGGGAAGAACAGAAATAAAGAGAGAAATAAACATAAACATAAATAAAGGAGAAAAGGGAAAGAGAGAAAGTTACAGTAGATCCGGGAAAAGAGAGAAAGGAATGTTTACAGAGAAAGAGTAAAGTAAAATATGAGGTCTCCCCAAATGTGTTTGTCGTCATCCTATTTATAGAGGAGACGATTCTTATTAAACCTAATAGCGAAATAAAACAAAAAGCCCGAGCCCAATAGCAATTCTACTCGATCGAGTGATTTGAAACCACTCGATCGAGCAAAACTGAGCTCAAACAACTCGATCGAGCAGAATAACTACTCGATCGAGCAACCCCTAAAAAGCATCCTTTCGATCGAGTAAAGAAAGTACTCGATCGAGGTATTCTACCATCCAAAACCACTCGATCGATCAAATAAGCATTCGATCGAGTTAAATATGACTCCAGCAGCTACTTGTTCGTTAGTTTCAGCTTTGACTTGTCTTTTTAGCTCTCGAAATGGCTTCACGCATCCCGAGATAGCTACATTTCCGCTCCAAATTCACTCTTCCTCCAAATGCATGCAAAACGGACGGTAAAAGGCTTGATTTCACTACTTTCTAGTCCATTCCTGCAAATAGAACAAAACAAACCAAAGTAGCATATTCGGGGCATTTCGTAGCATAAAACTACGATAATAGGATAGAAATACATGCATAAAGATGCCTAAAAGGACTATATAAAATGCACGTATCAAATCTCCCCAAACCAAACCTTTACTCGTCCTCGAGTAAACTAAATGCAAACTAATGGAATGGAAAAGATAACTCAGAGCCAGCTACAAATGCCCACTTAAACCAATTTAATGCAAGCAAACTAACACTTATAGCAAAGCAGTCAAATGTAAACGAGTTATAGGATGTTCATAATAAAGCTGAACCGTCGACCTTGCAAGACCTTTAATAATGGACTCTCATGGGTCACTCTTCTCTCATGAAGCAAAGGGTGAACATATGAATGTAAGAGAGAAAGAAATATAGTCGCTCACCTAAACTACGACCCACATAGACATGCATGCAACTAATATGATAGACAATTCTAACTACCGTACACGCATTCCAACCAAACAAGGCCCGTCACAGGCTAGGGCTTACAAAAATATGGTAAAGTGAGGCAATGGGTAAGAAAAGGCAAAACATTTATGGGAATGTGGAAGTATAGGCGGCCAAGCTAGTACCTAAAATGAACCATATGACAACATCCATTTCCAACTCAATTATAGAATTAAGCACATGTGCCTTTCATTTGGCACAAAACTCACCAAACCGAACTGAAAGTACTCCTCAACAAATAATGATAAAGCATAGAAGCGAAACCGTCTCATCAAACAACATCTTTTTCTTTTTCTTCTATTTTTTTCACGGTTTCCTTTATTTTTTCTTTTTCTTTTTCACTTTTTTTTTATCCTCCTTTCCTCATAAATTACCAACTCCAGAACAATACGACACAAGCCAAACTCGGCACAATGAAATATATACCGCAAAAAAGACATACACTAAACTAGCTTGACAAGGCAGGCTAAATTTGGTTGTAGTTAAGGGTCAACAGGCAAATTTGGCTAATGTGGAGTTAAATGGGTAAAAATGAAAGAAAGGGAAATTGTAAGCACCTCCCTGCATGTGACACCAACCACTAACCCGAATGTATGTAGGCAAAAAGCAATTGAATTTCATATATATGCAAATTGATGAACATGTTATGCAAGGAGTAACTACTCACAATCCTACATGAAACTGGTCACGAATGACACCAGTTTATAAGGCTCTAAATCTTAGAATTTAAGTAGCTTGCCAAAATTTCAGGTCAAGTCTATTCGTTCAGCTAAATTTTAACATTAACTCGTAGATGCGCAATAAGACAATGCTAAAAAAGATAATTAGTTTATACAAGGCTTAAGCAAAAAGACAATTGCAGAGCAATTTCATCATTGAAATCTACCGTTCCGACTCAACCTATATGCTAAAATAAAGGTGAAAATTTTTAATTTTTTGAATTTTTTTTTGATGTTTTCAAAATTTTTTAATTTTTAAGGGATTTTTGATTTTATAAAAATAAACAACAATGCATACAGAAATTAAACGTGACAACAAAAATGCAATAAAAACAACATGCAGACACAGATATGGATGCATAACCTCCCCAAACCAAACCGTAAAATGCCCTAATTTTACCAAAACATGGAAAGGAAATGCAAACTAAAGGGGCGTTTGGTACGGGAAAGGGAAAGAGAATGGAAAAAAGAAAGAGAAATGAGGGGAAAGGTATGGGTTACCCTTAGATATTATTAGTTGTTTGGAAACAAGAAAGGGACATTCAGTTCCACCGTATCCACCACCACCACAAACCACCTTATCGTACGCCACCACCACTATTAGGCAATTCACCGTCGCCACCCAGTAGCCGCCTCGCCGTCGTATTGCCGACCCCAGCCTACCACACAGCCATACACCGCTTAACCCAAACCCGAAACCAACCTAAAACAACCTCCACCACTCACTAAACTCCCTCCCTCACCGTAGTAAACACCAGATCTGGTGTTTTATTTTGGTTGGAGGAGGCTTCGACAGTGTTGGGGCTGTCGAAAAGAGAGGTTACCGGCGGGGGAGGGAGTTTCGGTAGGGTGGGAGAGTTATTGAAGGTGTTGGTGTGGTGTTTAGTGGTTGGGGATGTGGGGTCCGAATGAGTACGACGGTGAGTGGGCCGGAATTATCAGGGACCGCTGACGTCGCTGGTGATGGTGGTGTCGGTGTGGGAGGGTGTAGTGGGTGTTGGTGATAGTGGTTCACGGTGGGTGTACGGATGTAGTGGTGGAAATAGGGAGTAAGAGGGAAAGGGTATGGGCTTACCCTTGGGGGGGTGGGGGTATGGATGTGGATGGTTTTGGGGGTAAGAGAGGGTATGGATTACCCTTTGTTTGTGTCAAACAAACAACAACAAAAGGAATCACCCATTTTAATTCCTTTTCCCTTTCCTAAAGCCCCCGAACCAAACGCCCCAGAAAGAGAGTAAATACAGAAAGCTCACAAGATTGCGCGAATAAGGGACCTCCCCAAACCAGCCAACAACGTGGGAGGTCGCAAACAGCTGCCAAAAACTGTCACAAGAAGCTAATCCAAGCAAAGGGCATCCAAAGGCACTCGATCAAGAGAGAATGATACTCGATCGAATGAACTGGGCATACTAAACTGCTCGATCGAAGAAAAATAGTGGTCTATCAAGTTGTTTCTCCTTGGCAGGTACTCGATCGAGTAGCATAAATGCTCGATCGAAGACTTCTCTCTTTGCAGGTACTCGATCGAGTAGCATAAATGCTCGATCGAGTAGATTCAGCAGCAAAAGGGTTCGATCAAGTACAAAAAGTACTCGATCGAGCCATCCTTAATAAATTCCTGCAAAGACGCAATAAAAACAGCCCGCAAAACTAACAGAACAAGCTTCAACGAATAGTCTATGGCATGAAAACCAATTATTACAACGCAAAACTGAAATGAAATGCAATGTTTGAAAAACAACTAAAGATAAAATCTCCGGATTGCCTCCCGGGTAGCGCTAGTTTCAGTCAGGTCCCAGCTTGACCCTCTTTTCTTCGAGCCTCTATAATTAGCCTGGTCAAAACAGCTCAAAGCGCGCAGCAACCGATCAAACAGCTGCGCATGTGCTACACAAAACTGTAAGTAGCACCAAGGTAGAATAATAGCATAGGAAAATAACATGTATAAACGTTTAAGTCTAACAAATTTACTATGAGAGCTCCTAAATTTGTCAACAAAATAAAGGAGCTTGGGAGCAATTAGTAACAATCTAGGGTGCTGATTCAGGTTGAAAAATTTCTGACGACAAGTACGGTGAAAAACTGTTAAATTAATCGTCCAGCTAGGAGGGGGTATAGCATTAAAATACGAAGCATGAGTCAAATGAGGCAATGTACTATTTAAATAAACAATAATATAATTATCGTCAACTACCTCGGTGTGGTCGCTCTCAATGATGGATTGACAAAGGAAGATATTACCTCTTCCGCGCTAGGAACGATCACCGACTCAACTGTCTTCTCATCACCCTCCTTAGTGGAATCCGTCCCGTAAATCGCAGCCTCAAGCGCATCCAGCTCAGCCTTGAAAAGGGGAGATTCACCATAACCATTATCTTTAGCAAAATTGTCATCTACAACAAACCCACATGACGTTTTATTGCTCACACTGGCCAAATCAGTCGATCGAGTTGAATTATTACTCGATCGAAAGCTTTCCCCATGAATTTCACTCGATCGAGTACATGAAACAGCTCAATCGAGTACTTCCTCTAAGCAGCTATTCGATCGAGTGATGCATTGTACTCGATCTAACGTTTCTTCAGGTATTTCACTCGATCGACCAAAATAATCCATTCGATAGAGTGATTCTTGCTGATAAGTGCAGAATTCTTCGCGTGAGGCATCATTATCTGATAGATCTTTATATTCCGAGTCGTCCTAATCATCAGCAACACTAGGCAAGGCGAGTCCTTCGTGGGAAAGACCACTCTCTGCGTAGGTAACGCAAACTTCCTCTGGTTGCCCAATATTCGACTCAGCAGCTAACTGAGCTATTTCAGACTCGAGCTCATCAATTTGCGCAAAAAATTGTCTATCATGTTCTTGCAATTGGAATGCAAGTGCCTTCTGTAGGAAATATCAGTATACTTCCTTTAAGATTATTAGGATTATAACGAAATTATAATTATGAAATACAAGTCATAAATGAAATTGCATAAACAAAAAGGATTAGAGATTAAGAATCAACCTTCGGTCCTAGCAAATTTGGCCTAAGAACAATATCGAAATCGATATTCGCCTAATCGTTGCACCCAAGATGCTATGAGAAATGCCCTTGTTCTTGCTAGAATAGATCCCCAAAAATCGATGATTAATTGTTTTAGGGTTTACGTTTTGATGAGAGAGTTTTAGGTTAAAAATTAGGTTTAGAAAATGATCTCCCTTTCCCTTATTATAACCGAAAATAAGAGAAGAAAATGGGAGATATTTTTTTCTTCCTTTTTCTCGGTTTGACCGAGTGACTCCAACAAACAAATAAGGAGAAAAATCTCCTTATTTTAAGTTGTTATCTAAAATGTATAAAAATGTGTATTATTATCTCAATTGTCTATTTATGTCGACATGTATTAATAAGTCTACACACAACAGTTTGTGGTCGATTTATTAATACCGGTCTGTCAACATTTTATTATGACAATTCCGCATAATATATACATTAACTATAAATATAACATATTTATAATTCGCTAATTAAATATAACTGGTTACATTTAATTATGAATTAACATCTTAATTCGTTTAAGCTAACATTATATACATTAATTAAATATAACATATTATATTCAATTTACGAATTGGCAGTTAATTCGTCTCAGCTAATATTATTTAATTGAATTAAATAATCGTCTCATCATCACATTGACTAACTGTTTAGTCAAATACATGGACTAAGCTTTTAGTCATATAAGGCATCAATGTGATTACATTTCCATAATCACATCTCTCAAACACATCCTTTAGGTGTGACTTTTAGGAACCAGTTGATCACCACCATCAGTATGATAATAACGTCAAACTTCTAGCAAGCCAACCGTTATTAAGTAATCGTTAATCAACTGATAAAATACAAAGTATACCCTTGTGAACCTATAAGAGATTTATAAATGTTATCACACTAATTGTGGAGGACACAAACTCCAACAATCTTCCACTTGTCCTCACAAGTGTATGTGCGATAACCGATTCTCATATCCTAAAATTTCTCCCACTCAATGTAAAACAATTTGCAAAATCCGTATTCACAAAGGTCATATTTTACAAGTGATCAATATCAAGAGTGGTTTTTCCGACTAGAGAGTAACTTAACTGATAACCGAATCATCATTCGAGCATGGCCATGCATTTCAGTTACAACTCCTCGAGTGGCCCTGAGAAATAACTAAACCTGATAAAGGTTGGATATTTTCTTCAACTCGAATCCTGCAGATTTAAGCACAGTATGAAATGACCCAGAAAAAATCTGCTTAGCCTCCAGTTACGGTCGACCATGAGAAAGAAACCAAAGTCACCCAAAAACTGCCTTAATCTCAAGAGACAGTCGATAGTCAAAAGAATCGACTCTAGGAACACAATGGACGTCCAATCCACGACCTGGCACCGAATGTTTTAAACATTTAGGACTCCATTACGTTGTCACAAAAATTGTCCTACGAGGTATCGTTATAACTCGTATATGTGATCGATCAGCCAACCCTTTGACTTATGGCTTGTTGAACCCACCATCAATCGACTGCACAATATAATAGCCAGAGTTATCAGCTCATGTAGGCGATTACGGACCAAAACAAATATAATGTAATTCAGTTCACTTTGTGGCGTTCAATGTTGTCGTACAATCCACATGAAAAACAAAATATTATAATAGAACGATGAAGTTATAAATAGTATATGAAAAAGATAATGTATCGAATCCATAATCAACTACTACAACTCAGGAACACGTTTAATTCCCATGGAAATAACGTGCCCTTCATGCTTATCATATGACAATGGTTTAGTGAGAGGGTCCGCGATGTTGTCATCCGAAGCAATCTTGTCAATCACTATCTCCTCTTGCTCAACGTAATCACGAATCAGGTGAGCCTTTCGATGTACATGTCTAGACTTGTTGCTAGACTTAGGCTCTTTAGCCTGGAAGATGGAACCTCTATTGTCACAATAAATAGTGATTGGGTCATTTGAACTAGGAACTACAGATAGTCCTTTTAAGAATTGACGCATCCATATAGCTTCCTTCGCTGCTTCTGAAGCGGCATAGTACTCAGATTCAGTAGTAGAATCTGCTACAACTTCCTGTTTGGAACTCTTCCAGCTGACCGCAGTACCATTAAGAGTGAAGACGAATCCAGACTGAGATTTCGAGTCATCTCGATCTGTTTGGAAGCTAGCATCTGCGTAACCGATTGCGCATAGCTTAGTATCTCCTCCATAAGTCAATACCCAATCCTTAGTCCTCCGTAGGTACTTAAGGATGTTTTTAACAGCTATCCAGTGTGTTTCACCTGGATTCTTTTGGTACCGACTCATCATACTCAATGCATATGCCACATCTGGATGTGTACATATCATGGCATACATGATTGATCCTATGGCTGATGCATAAGGAACACGACTCATGCGCTCAATCCCTTCAGGCGTCGTGGGTGATTGAGACTTGCTCAAATGCATCCCAGAAGTCATTGGAAGGTTCCCCTTCTTGGAGTTGGTCATGCTGAACCATTCAAGAATCTTATCTAAATAAGACTCCTGACTCAGTGATAACATCCGTCGTGATCTATCTCGATAGATACAGATTCCCAATATGCGTTGTGCCTTACCCAGATCTTTCATCTGAAAATGGTTTTTTAACCATTCTTTAACCGAAGATAAGAGAGGAATGTCATTCCCAATCAAGAGTATGTCATCGACATACAATATCAAGAAAACAATCTTGCTCCAACTCGACTTGATATATAAGCATGGTTCCTCGACCGATCGATTGAAACCATATTCTTTTATCACCTGGTCGAAACGATGATTCCAACTCCGAGAAGCTTGCTTAAGTCCATAAATGGAACGCTTAAGCTTGCACACTTTCTTAGGATTTTCAGGATCTATGAAACCTTCGGGTTGCGCCATGTACAACTCCTCCTCCAAATAACCGTTTAAGAAGGCGTTTTTCACATCCATTTGCCAAATTTCATAATCATGAAAAGCGGCAATCGCTAAGATTATCGGAATGGAACGCAGCATAACTACGGGTGCAAAAATTTCATCATAATGCAATCCGTGCACTTTAGTGAAACCTTTTGCCACTAGTCGTGCCTTATAGGTATCTGGTTGCCCGTCTACAGAATGCTTTATTTTGTAAAGCCATTTGCACTGAAGAGGTTTTACCTTATTAGGTAAATCAACTAGATCCCATACGTTATTCTCATACATGGAGTCCATCTCGGATTGCATGGCTTCAAGCCATAGCTTTGAGTCGGAACATGCCATGGCACCTTTATAGGTAGCGGGTTCATTACTCTCTAGGAGCAAAACGTCATTCTCCTCGACCATACCAATGTATATGTCCGTAGGATTAGAGACTCTACCCGACCTCCTAGGTTCCTGAGGAATGTTAACCGTATCATCAGTTGAAGGAACCAATTCCTCCATCTGTTCCTCGGTTGTTGGTTCTTGGACCTCCGACAGCTCGAAGGTTCTAGTACTTGATTTGTTCTCGAGAAATTCTTTCTCTAAGAACATCACACTAGCCGCAACAAAAACTCGATGTTCGGTAGGCGAATAGAAGTAATGACCAAACATTCCTTTTGGATAACCAATAAAGTATGTCTTGACCGATCGTGGGCCGAGCTTATCCTCGTGTCTCCACTTGACATAAGCCTCGCAGCCCCAAACCCAAATAAAGGACAAGTTAGGGACCGTTCCCCTCCACATTTCATATGGAGTCTTGTCGACAGCTTTAGACGGACTTCGGTTAAGTATAAGATCGGCTGACAAAAGAGCAAAGCCCCATAATGAATCAGGTACTACCGTGTGACTCATCATGGATCGAACCATATCAAGTAATGTTCAATTTCTCCGTTCGGACACACCATTTAATTGAGGTGTTCCAGGTGGAGTTAACTGTAAAACTATTCCACAGTCTTTAAGGTGTTGATCAAACTCATTTGAAAGATATTCGCCACCCCGATCTGAACGGAGTGCTTTAACCTTCCTACCCAGTTGGTTCTCAACCTTATTCTGGTATTCCTTGAATTTTTTAAAGGACTCACTTTTATGCTTCATTAAGTAGACATATCCGTATCTACTCAAATCGTCCGTGAAAGTGATAAAATATCTATAGCCATCTCTAGCGGTAATTGACATAGGTCCACATACATCAGTATGAATGAGTCCTAATAGGTCACTAGTGCGCATTCCAATACCTTTGAAAGAAATTTGAGTCATTTTGCCGATAAGACATGATTCACACGTGCCAAACGTAGAAAAATCGAATGCGGAAATAGTCCCATTCTCGACGAGTTTCTTTACACGTTTTTCATTTATGTGTCCCATTCGACAATGCCATAGATAAGTTTGATCTTTGTCACCAACCTTTAATTTCTTATTGTTCACATGTAATATATCTGTGGTTTGATCTAAGATATAAATTCCATTCATGGAAACTGCTTTGCCATAAACCATTTCATTGAAAGAGAAAATACAGCTATTATCCTTTATTGAAAATAAAAAGCCGTCTTTATCAAGTACGGAAACAGAAATAATGTTCTTAGATAAACTGGGTACATAGTAACAGTTATATAATTATAACTCAAAACTACTTGGGAGTTGGATTACATATGTTCCCTTTGAGACTGCAGGAACTTTAGCTCCATTCCCGACTCGCAGGTCCACATCACCCTTTGCGAGAGGTGTGATGTTTTTTAGGCCCTGCAAATGATTACACAGATGAGAGCCACAACCAGTATCAAGTACCCAAGTTCCGAAACTTGCATGGTTAATCTCAATCATATGAATATAAGATGACATACCAACAGGAGTGACGCGGCCTGCTTTTATGCCCTCACGGTATACGGGACAATTCCTCCTCCAATGCCCAGTCTTGTGGCAATGGTGGCACTCCACATTACCGTCCTTGCTCTTTTCCTTGCCTAGTGAGCCACTAGTCTCACCAGGCCCACTCTTACCGTTTCCTGACTTTTTAAACTTTGGCTTTCCTACAGTTAGGTCGCCGTGAGCCTTGCCCTTACCCTTATTCTTGTTGGAAATCATGAGAACATCTTGCTTCATTCTCCCACTCAATTTCATATCCTTCTCGGTCTGTACGAGAAGTGAGTGTAGCTTATGAGGACTTTTCTTCATGTCATTCATGTAGTAATTTGCCCTGAAAAGGGCAAAACCATCATGAAGTGAATGAAGCATACGGTAAATGACTATGCTCTCACTTATTTTGCAATCAAGTGCCTCCAATTTCTCGACATTCTCAATCATGTTAAGAATGTGTGGGCTAACCGGTTGGCCCTTCTGGAGTTTCGCATCAAAGAACCGACAGGTATGCTCATAAGTAACGATTCTCGGTGCTTTTGAGAACTCATTAGTGAGCGTGGTGAAAATCTTGTTTGCACCTTGGGCAATGAATTGAAGCGTCTTTGTAAATTGGTTTCCATTGAAAAAATGAGTACGTTCTTTATCGCACCCGCTTCCATAACGAAGTCACTATAAGCAATTGACTCGTTAGCTCTTGAATTGGGGCCTGGGTTTGGCGGTCGGCTCGATTAAGTACTTGAGCTTACCGTCAGCAATGGCAGCATTCCATAATGATGCCTCCCAGTCCGCAAAGTTGGACCCATCATTCTTCAGTCGTGTGAACTGATTCATGTGGTCCATGAAAGCTTTTAGCCAGGACTCGTGTCCAAGTGTGGCACTTGGCATAGGGATTTCGTTATTTCCAGCCATTTGTTGTAACAGTATTATCAATATAAACAAATTCTACACTGCGAAAAGGAAAAAGATATAATAAGCATACTCATCGTTATGATTTAAGTCTAATGTAATACTGTTATAACGCGAAGACTCAAGCATTTATACAATTGACCTTCCTCAAGAATTATATAAATGATCCCAAGACTCAATTATCTGTAAATTGATAAGCCAACCTCTTGGCTAATTCTACTATTAGAATTCTTGGTCGATAAATTTCTGTAAATTCTATCTATAGTCCATCATAATCACGAGAAACTTTTCGGATTATAATGTTGAGGTAAACTAAGTCAACACAAACTACTTACCCAACGTAGAAGGGGTCATATGGAGAGTAAGGTCCTATATGCCTACCGACGAAGAAGGGATTCATAGTTGTTTGCCCTTATAAAGACTAGTCTCAATTTCAGGTTTTAGAGGAAGATCCCATCAACTTTATTTTAATTCATTTTAAGTGAACTAATATCTAGCATGCGAGAATGAATAAACTAAGATGATGGCTTAAAATTGTGTGACATCTGTATGTCAATGAAAACTAACAACCAAACTATATGAGTCAATTTTCATGCATTTTAGTAGGTGGTTTGGTTTAGGCGGAATATGATGCATTAACTATCATGTTAAGAAAACCAATAGGAATGGAAAAACGTAAAACAAAAATAAAGTCCTAGTGTGGCCTATCTACCAAAAAGAACATAAATACAACGTTGGAATCCATCCTTGGACCCGAGAAGCTTGTCTTGATGTTCCATCTTGGTCCATGTAGCGGGAGTGAGCAATCCAATCTCCATCTTTAGTCTTCTTTAAAATTACAATTAAAATTACAAAATAAACCTATTTACATTCTAATTTCAAAACCATAATACTTAAAGAAAATTAAAGGAGATTCGAGATCTCAAAATTACATAAAAATTATGTTTCCATCATTACGAAAACATAATTAACTAAGGCCACACTAGGTATTACAAATTACAATCGATTGCAAAAAAAAACGTAAATTAAACCATTCAACAAAACATTCAACTAAATAAAATGCATCAGCTATAAATTAAACATTCAAGACATAATTCCTTAATTATGTAGATTAATTTATCCAAACCACCTATTTAAATGATCAAATTATGTGACAATTCCTCAATTACTCATAATAATTCTAATCTTAATACATATTAATCTTGTAATATGAATTAATCCAACATTATTTTAAACCTCGTTAAAATAATTAGGTATCTTAAAATTGTGAACCTTTTCACAACAAATAGGGTTATTTAATACCAATACTCTATCCTATTAGTCTCCTTCTCAAAATACTTTGTGCTCTAATTTAACTACCAATATTATCAACTAATACCACCCCTCTCTTATAATAGAATAGGCCTATTTTTTACCTGTGGCAGCAGGTTATCTCGCGGGTGGGGCCTAATTTTTTTTGTTATTTAAATCTTCATCTTCTTCCCTTTCTTTTTCTCTTCACACTCTAACGACTCCATTTTTTTTACCTGCTCCCTTTCTTTTTTACCAGTCTTCCTCTTTCTTATTCAGATTTCTTCTTTTCTTATTTATCTTCTTCAGATTTCTTCCATTAATGAAGATCAACCTTGTTGTTCATCAAATGCATCCGGCTCACAAATTTCAAAAAGGGTATTTTGCAAACACAATTACGAAGCGTTTTGAAGACGGCGAATAAAGGACGACATGTTGGGATGAATTTTTATGGATGTCCCCTTTGGCCTGTAAGTACCGTAAATTACCCTATTTTAATTGCTTAATTGATCTAAAATTACTCTTTCACGTAATTGTTTTGATTTGCTTCTTTTGAAATGTATATAATGGATGTGGATTTTTCATGCTTGAGAAAGATTTGCTGTTGTCAATGGCTGCTAAAGAAAATAATTCTCAAATTGATGAGTATGAAAAGAAAGCTGATGATAAATTGAAGAAATTGAAGTTAAAGAATGACAGGTTGAGGATGGAGGTGATACAGTTGAAAGAAGAGTTACATAGGCATTCAAAAGGGGAAAAACTGATTATGTTTAGATTAATTTGTTCTTGGATTATTTTTGCCTTTAGCTGGATGTTTAAGATGTAAAATGTTGAAGTTAATGTAATTGAGCTTGCAAGTTTAATAAACTTTGGTTTTCATAAAGCTTCATTGCAACAAAGTATTGTTCTTTTAACTGCTTCCATTGCAACATAAGTTCCAAACACAAGTTCAGTGCATTACATATGTTCAAAATACAACTTCAATACACTACATAAGTTTGATGAACAACAAGGTACTTTTGCCTACACTTCATCTCAAACATTTTGATTGCATGAAACTTGAGTGGATGGTCCTTGTTCAATAGCCATGGTGTTTGTTGGTCCACTGGTACTAGCTAGGATGCTTGTTGGTCCACTGGTACTGCCCATAACCTGCCATAACACAGTAAAATTTGTAAATTCATATGCTTGTGATAGGCTAAGCACTAATCTGCCATAAAATGAAGGAGTTATATATGAGATGAATTATTACATTTGTAAATGCGTATCCTTGTTCATCAATAAGGACTCCAAAACCTTGAGGTGCCCTAGCTCTTCCACCTCCTCTTCCACCACCTCTTGTAGTTCCTCTTCCACCACCCCTACCAGCACCTCTACCACCATCTCTACCACTCCTGTTAACCCTTCCACACCTGCCAAGTCTTGCTGGTTGTGCTGTGGCAGAATGGTGGTGTTGAGCAGCTTGCTCTGAAGTGACCTCAGTCCTTGGATATTTTCTAGGTCTCCCCATCCCTCTTTTTGGTGGTTCTCCTGGTTATGGTTTGTCCTTATCAGGACATTTTCTTTTGTTGTGTGTGGTTGATTTGCAAAGAGAGCATGTCATTTTAAGGCCATGCTTTGTCAGTTTTCCTTTCCTCTTTGGATCCTCATGTGGATCCCTTCTCCTTTTCTTCCTAGGCCTACCAGGACCTACCTTGATGGGTGGGGGGTTCAGAGGCAATTCCCTCTTTGGCCAATGTCTCTGAGCTGGAATAGGGTTTATCCCAAGATTATAGGACCTCAGGTAAGCTTCTCTTTTGTAGAAGTCAGAGACATAATCTTCAACATGTCCATGTATGCTAAAAATAGCAGATATAGCATGGAAACATGGGATACCTGTCAAGTCCCATTTCCTACATGTGCATGTCCTAGCTTCTAAGTCCACAGTTAGGGCATCAATCCCATGTTCTATCTGAAACTTAGTTGTACTAGATAGATAGGCTTTACATGTTGCAGATTTCTCTTTTTCCACTTCAAGTATTTGCTGAACCTTTGGACAAACCACATGGGTACTCCCTTCCATCTCCATTCTTTTTTCAACTAGTATTTGCATAATGGAAGTCCTGATTTCTTCTAGCATGTAAATCAGATGTTTGGATCTTGCACTAATTATATAGGCATTAAATGTCTCAGACATGTTACTAACTATGACATCATTTTGGGTGTGGGTTTGGATGTATGCTCTACAAAACAAGGTTGGGTTACATGCTATAAAAGCATCAGCAGCTTTGGGATCAGCTTCTCTTATGGTTTGTAAGGCATTAGTGAAGTCAACCTGATTATAGGCCTTAGCACAACCCCAAAACAGGAGCTTCATTTCTTCTCCTTTGTAAGTCTTGTGCCAGTTAGCAAAGATATGCCTGACACAATGTCTATGCTCAGCTCTAGGAAACTCCTTAGCTACCATAGCTAATATACTCTAGAAGATAAAAAAAAGCACACATAAAAGACTAAAAGACAAACAGAAACTAATAAGAATAGTAGAGGCACAAACCTGATGCTCATCAGATATAATAGTCATTCCTTCACCATCTTCTACTCCTAAGCTGCCCTTTAGTTGTTTAAAAAACCATTCATAGCTTTCATTGTTCTCTCCTTCCACTATTGCCTAAGCCAAGAGAAACACCTGCTCATTCCCATCCCTACCAACAGCTGCTATTAGCTGCCCCCCTAGGAAAGTTTTAAGAAAGCATGAATCAACAGACAATATCTTCCTGCACTCAAGCATCCATCCTTGCTTCAAAGCATCAAAACACACATAAAATCTCTGAAATACTTGAGGGTTTGAAGTGACATTTGGGTTTGTAAACAAAGTGAAGACACTGTTGGGATTTACCTCTTCAAGAGCTGCCATGTAACCACCTAATCTGCTGTAATGTTCCTTCATTGACCCATGCAACAGCTTGTGTGCATAGTACTTCACTTTGTATGCAAATTCTTTCTTGATTAACACTTTATAAGCTTTTCTAACTGTTTCCATAATATCAGCAGCTGGCCAATGTGGATTTGCTTTAAAAACATCCAAGAATTGCTTTGCTAACCATGTAGACTTGAGCTGCCTATTGCTTTCCATTGTCCTTCTACAAGTATGGTGTGAATCCACAGATTTTATGACAAAGGCAGCCTTGCTGTTATCCCAACTACCATAGAGTTTAAATGGACAACCAGATTTACACCTTACCCCAAGCTTTCTCCCATGAGTATTGTTACTAATGTCAAAGGTTAGATCTCTACCTTGGGCAATAGCATATCTGGTGATACACTCCCTAAATGTGTCTCTATTTGGGAAACTAATTCCAACAGACCATTTCAGTTTTGAGAAATCAGATCTCTCATTAACAACAGGAATACTTACTTTTTTCCTCCTGCCAGGTATAGGCTCTTCATCACTCTCTCTTGGGCTATCATGTTCATCCCCACTCTCATCATAATCACTACCATGTATGTCAGTAGTAGGTGTAGTTGATGCACACTGATATGTAGTGTCTTGTCCTACCAATTTTCCAGCAGCTGCTTCAAGTTGTATTTGGGCTACAATTTTAAGGGCATCAGCATTCCACTTCCTTGCTCTAACCCTTGCCTCTTTTAACTCATCATCATCATCATCATCCAACTCTTCCACATCAGTCAATGAATCATCAATATTATTATGCTCTTCAACTAACTCTACATCTGACTCACTGTCATCATCTGACCCTATATCTGACCCACCTTCAGGATCATAACCAGGGTCCTCATCTTCATCCTCACAGTCATTATCCTCACAGTCATTAAACAAATCTGCTATGGTTAAGTTATTGTAGTTATATAGTGATTGAGTAATATGACTACTTAACTGTGATGTTGAGGGTTCAGAATTTTCCAAATTCGTGGGGGTTATTTTTGAAGAAGAGAGATTTTTTGGAGAAGAGAGATTTTTTGGAGAAGATTGAATGGTTTTTGATGAAGATGGTTCAGGCCTGTTTTGTTTAGATCTTAATCTGGGAGAGGTTCTTATCACAGGTTTTGTTTTCTGAGATGCCTTTTTTGGGGTTTCATGAGATGCTTTTGGTATTGTGGAAGAGGACAAATGTGGTCCAGCTTTTTGTGAGCTTTTTTGTGTGCTTTTTGAGATGCCTTCTACTGGCTTTTCAACTATACAATGGGTCAATTGTGGGGAACTTTTGACAGCAATGCTTCTCTTAGGAGTTAATTTACTTGGCAACTTTATTAAATTATGACTATTACTACACTCTATCAGTTGCATTAAGTGATCCACATCAGCCCCAAGTACAATGAAACACTCAACAACTCTATCCTCAAGAGCCCTCTTACAAATAATCTCAGCATATGTGTCATTTAATGCCCTTTCCAATCCATTAGTAGGATTCATGAAGAATATTGCATCAACATCTCTCGTAAATAACTCATCACATTTTTCAGCTTCCTCAAGTAAAGTAAACCAACACAACTCATCTGGGTCTAAAGCAACAGTCCTAAATGTGCTACCCATAAAAATCAAGCCTTCATCACCCCTTCTAAAGCTACCACCATACCATAATTTCACAGTTACCTTTTGCCATGGATTTGCCTAATTAATACTTCCTCCATTCAACTCCACTCTACCTATTTCACTTTTGTACACTATTCACAATCGTGTATTCAATTTCGATTTTCTCTCGATACGTAAGAGGAAATATATTCATGTGGGATCTTGTTTGATTCGTCTTTACGAGTACATTAAGAATATCTAACTTTTATAATTTTTGCAAATACGTAGCTAACGATATTTTACGCGTAAAACACGCGTTGACAAACGTGAAAAAAGAAAGTGGTAGAGTGGAGTTGAGTGGAGGAAGTATCAATTTTTCAGTAATTAATAAGCAAATTAAATTAATTAAAATAAACAACAACAATTATCGAATAAAATCAAACAAGGAAAAATGGAATCAAACAAGAACAATAACTCCGCAATAATCGACCATAAACAAAAAATTAGGGTAAACGATTAAAAAGAGTATAAATGATTTACCTGTTTCATTGTGGATATAATTAGGGCTGAAATTAGGGTTCCTTCAATCAGATGATTAGCAAAGATGAATGCCCAGGAGCGAGGAAGAGGATGATCATCAATGGCGTCTTTAGGAAGGAAGGAGAAAAGGTAGAAGGAGGATTTGACGATTTATGTGAAAGCTGTAACTTTTGAAATTAGGTTAAAGAAAGTAAAAAGGGGTTTTAAACATAAGCAAACCGGCTGAACAGGTTGCATGTAAGCCTATTCTATTATAAGAGAGGGGTGGTATTAGTTGATAATATAGGTATTTAAATTAGAGCACAGAGTATTTTGAGAAGGAGACTAATAGGATAGAGTATTGGTATTAAATAACCCTAATTAATCATACATTATAAATTTAATGTATATCAATATTGGCCAAAAATAAACAAAACAAAAATTTTGTAAATAGCTCTCGGCCAAAAACCGAATTTTTTTTTTTTTTTTGTAATTCGGTATTTCTGAAAAACGAAAAAAAAAACAGATTTTTTTTTTCTCTTTTTCTCTCGGCATATTGCCCAAAAACAAAACAACCTTCCTTTTTTTTAAAATTGTTCTCGGCAATCTTGAAAAACCGAAAAAAAAATTTCCTTCTCGGCATTTACCCAAAAACGGAAAAAAAAAACAGAATTTTTTTTCTTTTTCCTGCTCTCACGGCAAACAGCCCTAAAAAAACAGATTTTTTTTTCTTTTGCTTATGGTATTCATGCCCAAAAAGAAGAAAAAACAATCCTTTTGAAATGAACAAATTTGTTTAATGTTGCTACTAGAACAAGATTGGCATAATCATCAACATATGAATTAATGATACATGATTCTTAAACAACAATTTAATCTCATGTATGCCAAAAAACTATATAGCAAAAACAAATCATCAACAAACAAAACGAATTCCATTTACATTTTAATTTAATTCTAATTAAATCAAAACATCTACAAATTTATCATATTATCATCTTAACTGATTAAAACAACAATATGAACAAATCAAAATGGAAAGAAAACATGAAAAACAAAAAACTTTTCGGCAAATATTTTTTTCATACGGCAAAAAAATCCTTCTCGGCTGAATTTTTTTTTTTCGATTCTCCAAAATTTTTGTTTAAATTCATTTATGAAAATCATACAAAATAATTTCGTGGCCTTGGCTCTGATACCACTTGTAGGAAATATCGGTATACTTCCTTTAAGATTATTAGGATTATAACGAAATTATAATTATGAAATACAAGTCATAAATGAAATTGCATAAACAAAAAGGATTAGAGATTAAGAATCAACCTTCGGTCCTAGCAAATTTGGCCTAAGAACAATATCGAAATCGATATTCGCCTAATCGTTGCACCCAAGATACTATGAGAAATGCCCTTGTTCTTGCTAGAATAGATCCCCAAAAATCGATGATTAATTGTTTTAGGGTTTATGTTTTGATGAGAGAGTTTTAGGTCAAAAATTAGGTTTAGAAAATGATCTCCCTTTCCCTTATTATAACCGAAAATAAGAGAAGAAAAGGGGAGATATTTTTTTCTTCCTTTTTCTCGGTTTGACCGAGTGACTCCAACAAACAAATAAGGAGAAAAATCTCCTTATTTTAAGTTGTTATCTAAAATGTATAAAAATGTGTATTATTATCTCAATTGTCTATTTATATCGACATGTATTAATAAGTCTACACACAACAGTTTGTAGTCGATTTATTAATACCGGTCTGTCAACATTTTATTATGACAATTCCGCATAATATATACAGTAACTATAAATATAACATATTTATAATTCGCTAATTAAATATAACTGGTTACATTTAATTACGAATTAACATCTTAATTCGTTTAAGCTAACATTATATACATTAATTAAATATAACATATTATATTCAATTTACGAATTGACAGTTAATTCGTCTCAGCTAATATTATTTAATTGAATTAAATAATCGTCTCATCATCACATCGACTAACTGTTTAGTCAAATACATGGACTAACCTTTTAGTCATATAAGGCATCAATGTGATTACATTTCCATAATCACATCTCTCAAACACATCCTTTAGGTGTGACTTTTAGGGACCAGTTGATCACCGCCATCAGTATGATAATAACGTCAAACTTCTAGCAAGCCAACCGTTATTAAGTAATCGTTAATCAACTGATAAAATACAAAGTATACCCTTGTGAACCTATAAGAGATTTATAAATGTTATCACATTAATTGTGGAGGACACAAGCTCCAACACCTTCACCAAAGACTTCAGGAGGAGGAGCTTCTTGTCGCGGTGGCCAGATAAATGGAGGCTTTAGATAGCCTCGCTGATAGGGTAGATGTGGCGGCACAACTACAAGAGGTTAACTAGCTCGTCTATGCTGCTTGAATGCGTAGACCTTGTCTTTCTCTGCCATGCAAATAGCTGCATTGTGCTCAGCAGCACCAATCTCCCACAGTAAATCATCTGTTGCGCCATATAATGGAACATAGGCGACGGGTCAAAGGTACTCAAGCCTTCCCTTTGACGATCTTTACCTAGAACTTTCTAGGTAGGACCTGTAAGACCTATCAAAACAGCACTAAAGAAAAAGGTGAGAACGGCCTCAAGGGAAAAATCCCTTGAGGCTAAAAACAGAAAAAAATAAACAAGCAAATAAGTAGTTGCCTCCCTGGCAACGGCGCCAAAATTTAATACCGTCGTTCAGTACCAAAAATAAATACCTAAGTAATACTAACATAAGTCAGCGGTAAGTAGGGTCGATCTCCACAGGGAGGCGGTCACTATCTACTTGTCTACTCGGTCTGTCTACGGTCACAATCGGGGTTTTGAATTGTTTTGACTAAATTAACGAGATTAAGGCGAGAGAAATAGAGATAAGAGAAATTAAGCAGAGGGAAAGGAAACTAGGATGTCGGTTCATCAATGAACGTCAATTAATTGCAGTTAAGGTCATAGATTAGTCGATGTGTCGGTCTAAGGGGCACTGAATATCTCCTTCCGGTCTCAATTCGCCCTAAAATACTATTAGCTTAGCTTCCGCCCTCACTAAAGCATCCTATTGTTCACTGCGGGTCTCACCTCTTCCAACCTTCCGTTCCTGGTCAAGACTTACCAAAATTAAAAGGCTAATTGCATCGATTCAATCAGCAAGATACGATTAAAGCAGCGATTAACAACATAGACAAAAACAACAACGACAATCTGCAAACTAATTAGCAACTAACATCGGTCCATCGAATCCCCTAATCCTAGCAGAGGAAATTAGCTAGACATAATAAAGGGAAAAACAGAAATAAAGAGAGAAATAAACATAAACATAAATAAAGGAGAAAAGGGAAAGAGAGAAAGTTACAGTAGATCCGGGAAAAGAGAGAAAGGAATGTTTACAGAGAAAGAGTAAAGTAAAATATGAGGTCTCCCCAAATGTGTTTGTCGTCGTCCTATTTATAGAGGAGACGATTCTTATTAAACCTAATAGCGAAATAAAACAAAAAGCCCGAGCCCAATAGCAATTCTACTCGATCGAGTGATTTGAAACCACTCGATCGAGCAAAACTGAGCTCAAACAACTCTATCGAGCAGAATAACTACTCGATCGAGCAACCCCTAAAAAGCATCCTTTCGATCGAGTAAAGAAAGTACTCGATCGATGTATTCTACCATCCAAAACCACTCGATCGATCAAATAAGCATTCGATCGAGTTAAATATGACTCCAACAGCTACTTGTTCGTTAGTTTTAGCTTTGACTTGTCTTTTTAGCTCTCGAAATGGCTTCACGCATCCCGAGATAGCTATATTTTCGCTCCAAATTCACTCTTCCTCCAAATGCATGCAAAACAGACGGTAAAAGGCGTGATTTCACTACTTTCTGGTCCATTCCTGCAAATAGAACAAAACAAACCAAAGTAGCATATTCGGGGCATTTTGTAGCATAAAACTACGATAATAGCATAAAAATACGTGCATAAAGAGGCCTAAAAGGACTATATAAAATGCCCGTATCACCTCTCGCCAATTAGCTCGCGCCTCTTCGGGCCTATCTAGGATGTTTTGTGTTTCCTCACATTCATATTTCCTTATTTTCGCATTTTAGGAAATCCGACACGGTTTCCATGACGCAGCTTTAAACATATGGGTTTTTTCTCTTTTTTTAGGGGGAAGGGCTAGTCACCCCGATCCGCGATGGATCGTTTCCATGTCAGTCGAAATTCCAAAAAAAATTTTGTTTTTTTTTTCGCTTTTTTCACAAAAAATCGGAAATTGATAACACTACATCAGTTTTCTTCAAAATCCGAGTCTGTGATGTGACCAATATTTGAGCATATTTAGTCCCCGAATTAGCCTCGTTCCCAAGCTTTTTAGTGCATATTTGGGTCATTTACTATCTTTAGTCTTTTGTTTTGCATATTCTTTGAGGTTTTGTTCCCTTGGTAGGAAAGGAGTGCAAACCTTGCATTTTCATGGCAAAATAGAGCTAAATTGATTGAATTCAATGACTAAGCATCAAAGAGAAGACAAAACTAGAAGGCCTTTATACATATTGTAGTAGATGGGCAATGATGAAGAAAGGTCCTTGCATCTCCGACAAGATCCCGAAGGATTGTTGGAAGAAGGAAGAAGAAAAAAAGAAAAAAAGAAGCTGAGGCGAAATCCGAGCGTCTTGACCCTCGGGACGCCCGTCCAAGACGGCCCAGAATCCGAGCGTCCAAGCCACCAATCCGCTCGTCCAGCCACCACCAAATCCGCTCGTCCCGATACCTTGGACGCTCGGATTATGTTACAGCCCCTTACGTCCTCTTCTTGCTTTATGAAGGATGCGCATATTTTAGAAATACCGCCAAAAAGGAGACCCGCATCTTTTCTGAGAGGAGCGATTCCTCAAGGACTTAATCGTCATTTAAGCCCTTAGTAAACCCTAATTTGTGTACCTAATCCCCACTATAAATACCCCATTAGTCTAATTAGATTATCATGTTCTTCTTATCAATCTTTAGTGTAGTTTATTTCATTCTAATCTCTCTTTAATCTTGTAATCAACTTTTAATCAAGTCTTAATACAAATCTCATTTATTTAATTTCTCTTTTGTTCATATTTTATTTTGGGTAATTGAAGATTATTTGGGTTATTATTGGGAGATCGACAACCTTCCAATCATTCATCAAGTACTTCTATTATTCTTTGCTCTATTATTGGAATCATTAGTAGGTATAATTCTCTTAATCCCTTTTAATTATTATTAATCATATTCATTTATTCATCATGTTTTGCTTTGTTAGTATGATTGACAACCTTGCTAGCATGTTTACCATGATAATGAGTGAGTAGCTTCATTAACTAGGGTTAATGGGGAATTAGGGGAAACCAACATGGGGATTGATTCATGCTTAATCTAATATGCTTTCATAATTAATTTGCTTGCTTGTTGTAATTTCAACTTATGCACATGTTATGTTTAATGAAATGCGAGCCTATGAATCCTTACATTTTTTACCCATCACCTATCTTTTCAATGAGACTTGTAAGACATAAACCAACTCGAGTCTCATTAGACCATGCATATTGTTGGATGGGGAGGATTAAGTCGACTTGTAGGTGTTGTACAATCTAATCGATTCAGCTCCGGGACCCAAACCTTCCTAGGGATTGTAAGATATACACTAACTCGATCCCATTACAACAATAATTGCTTACATCTAGTTGAAAACATGTTTGTATGATCAAATCCCATGAATCCCCTATGAACCCATGACACCCTAGTGCTTTTTATCAATTGTTTACATCTCATTTTAATCATCTTGCTTGTTTATTTTTATTGCTATTTAGTTTAGTGATCTTCTACCTCAAACCCAAATTGTGACACCCTTAGACACCGCTACTTGCAATTGAAAATCCTACATCAATACCCGTCCCTTGGGATCCGACCTTTACTTACCTCTTTACTAATAGTAGAGTTGTTTGTGGAGATATAAATATTGTTTTGGTCTAGGTGCTCCTAACGACAAGTAACCGAAATTAGCACCAAGAGGGCTCGACTAAAAAATGGCGCCGTTGCCGGGGACGGTGTTAACTTGATTTTGATTTTCTTAGATTGTTATTAGTTATGTCTTTCTTTCCCTTAGGGAAGTAAATCTACTCAAGATTTGTTCTAATTGTTTTCAAGTTGTTTGATATTTTGCATGTCTAGAAGATCACAAGGTAACTTGTTACCCATTGATCACGAAATTGAAAGAACTTTGACAACCAATAGAAGACTTGCTAGAAATATTTTGAGAGGTATCGGTGAGGTTGTAGATATTCATTCTCTTGAATTCATCAACCCTTTTGCAAGAGAAGGTGAGGAGAACCCAACACAAAATCAACCACAAAATCAACCCACAATGCCTAAATTTTCATCACATTCCATACCAACCGAGGAGGACCTACCCAATGGAACTCCCACACCACAACACTTAACCGGAAATTTCATTGCCAAATCCGCATTTATCCAATTAGTCGAAAGAAGCCAATTTGGGGGGATGCCTAGTGAAGACCCTCACTCTCACATGGAGACTTTTTGTGACTATTGTGATGCAATTTCACAAACCGGTGTAACTCAAGACCAAATTCGATGGGTCTTATTTCCTTTTTCCCTAATTGGTACCGCAAAACAATGGTTGAAGAGCCTTGATAAGGCTACTCTTGGTATTGATTCTTAGAAGACGTTGGCTCTAGCTTTCTACAAAAAATTCTACCAACCGGAAAAGACTAATATGCTAAGAGCTCAAATTACGGGTTTTAAGCAAAGGGACGAAGAATCTTTGTATGAAGCTTGGGAGCGATTTAAAGGAACTTGTCGCTCATGTCCTCATCATGGACTTAGCGAGTGGTTCTTGAAGGAAAAGTAGATCTATATACTCAACATATTCATATATGTTTTAATTTAATTTGTCATAAAATTAACAAGTGATCTTATGCATGCAAACAATATAAAATATAGAGAAGAAATCATCATCTTACATTGGATGTTTCGGTTTTGTGGGCACAAGTGAGTTCACCTACTCACTTGTTCTTGAGCTTCCAAATATTGGATGAACAAGGTTCAAATTAGAACCTCTCCCAAAAGCATATACCCAAGATAACCCCTTAATAGATTAATATTATTAGATCTAGAATAATAATAATCTAACTAAAAATTGACCCAAAAAAATTATTTTGTACTCTATAATTTCGGTATATAGAGGAAGGTTTTTTGGAGTTTTTATCTCTCTAATTTCATAAGATGTAGACAGCATTTTTTATTTCTTACACTAGGAAAAATTATGCAAAAGTATGAATAAAAAGATAGAGAAAAACTCTCTCTTTTGCTCTTGGAAAACCGGTGGGAAGGAGAGGAGGGAGCCAATGCATGGTGAAGTTTTTCTATCCAAGAAAACATAGGCTTGCATGACTATGGCTAGGTGTAATTATATTGTTTTCCACTCAAAATACAACATAATTTAAACACCATTCTCCCTCCTTATTTTCGGTCCAAATGAGATAAAATGGATTCCATTTTATCTTTGTCAATTTGTCATATGTCACATGTCACATAAAATTGTTATGTATTTTTAACATATTAAAAATCAACGTATTAATAAAATACGTCATATACAAAATCGACCTAGTAATTCATAATTACTTATACCAAAAATTTTACCAATTTATAAATCACAACATCTTGTATTTATAATAATTTATTTATTCAAATGCAATTGTTTCCTTAAAAAATAATTTCATCTAAGTAATGAAACAATTCGATTACTTAGACCGTATCTTATTTAATCAAATTTCAATGAAACACGTAAATATTACTTCCAAAATCGTCCGTCAATTTTAAGTAATTTAATTAACCCGTATCGTCATACGATCAATTAAATAATCAATTAAGTGTGTTACCCTTTAGGTATGACCTAAGGGGATCAACTGATCACCACCGTCGCACGACAGTAATGTCAAACTCTAGTCAGCCAATCATTACCGATATGTGTGGACCAGTTGACATTGTAAAATATTACATCCCACATGTATTCTTAAAATGAGATTTAATAATGATATTTAAATCACGTGATCGCACTATTGTTGAAGACACATTTCCCAACAATCTCCACTTGTCCTCGACAAGTGTACGTCACCAATTCTCTTGTCCTATTACTATCTCCCACTCAATGCAAGGTGTCTTTCGGGTCGTACTTGCAAGTGATCATATCGAGAGTGGTTTCCTCGATCTGGAGAACAACTGATTGACCGGATTCATCTATCATAGATACCTTCCGAGCGTGGCCACGCATTTCCAGTTCATTACTCCTCGAGTGGCCCTGAGATATTGTTTTAACCCTGACAAGGGGATGGACAATTCCTATCGCACTCATTCCCTTCGACTAGCCACAGCCATCATAACCCAAAATATGCCCATTTGACCCCATTTACGAAGGTCGTAGTAACACAAATCAAAGTTAATCTGAAACTGTGCCATCTTAAGCGAACAGTCTTTAGTCAAAAGAATCGACTCATTAGAATACTATAGCAGCTCTCCCCATGACCAGGCTATATAAATTGCCAGAACTCTATAAGCGGTCATAAGGCCCGACAAAGTGTTCCTAACAGTTTGCCTATGTGATCGACTAGTCATCTCACATGACTCTATGACACTTAAACTTGCCATCAATCGCATCACACTCTAGTCACTTCGAGACGTCACCTCATACAAGCGACTATGGGCTAATACTATGTTAATCCGGGTTCACTTTAATGGGGTTCAACGTTGTCTCTACAACCCGTTTGGATGTAACAAAGTATAATAAAAGAGTTTTAAAGTAAAACTCGAACGACAAATGCGATTATCGCATATTAATAGTCAATGCCTGATTACTATTTCATGTTCTATAATCTAATTTGATCTTGTACGTAGTTGTTCATTTCAACTCAATTGAAATGACATGACTCATCATGTTTAGCCTTTGAGAAGGCTTTGGTTAGTAGGTTTTATCAATTTCTTGTACCTTACTCAACTTTACTACATACTCGTTTTCCTTTGTAATGTATACATTTGCATTACAAAACTTTCTGAGTACGTGTCGAGATCCAATCAAGACATAGGCCCTCTAGACTAAGAATAGCTCCCACTTTGTTTTCACAAAGGTTATGGGACTCATCCTTCTTGCACATCTCATGATTGCAAGTGTACTCAATTTTCGTTATAAATATCTCTCATTGTTCTTTATTGCCTAGAACGATTCTAGAAAATCTACTTCTTAATTAACATGCCACAATGGTATCTTAACCATCCTAATGTGTTTTGATTATGGTTTTGTCGGAAACCATGCACAATCTCAATTGTCAATTGTCACTTGTGTAACACCCTTACACAAAATTGCATCATAAACACTTTGCATCATAGCCTTAATGCATCTACAAGCACTTAAGGGTAATCTTTATGGCTTACTTGGTAAAGATTACTTAAATTCGATTTTGAAAACAATTCATCATACTCAAAGCATATGAAGTGTTATACATCATTTCTTTTTAATTGATTCGGCAGCGGAAGCAAATGAAATCAATCAAATATGTTCAATTTAATTGAACTAGTCATGAATCTTATCAACATAAGACTTCTTGCTGACGCTAATATCATGTGGATTTATCTTCATAAATCCGGATATTCAAGATGTATTATAATACTCCAAAAGTCTTAAATCATTCTCAATGATCAATATGTCTTCCACATATCGGACTAATTAAAAATTCCGTAACTCCCACTAAACTCCATGTATAAACACAACTTCTCGACTTATCGAGAAATGTTTTATCACATGATCAAAATGTTGATTCCAACTCATTGATGTCCTACTTAAGATCCTCTCTTAAGTTTCACATTATCTTAGGATTGCAAGAATCTATAAAACTCATGACATGTATTGAATACATTCCTTCTATTGAAGAATTGGGTTTTAGATTCACTTGCTGTATGCATATCCTCATAATGAAACACAATCCCTAAGAAGATCCAAATAGACTTAATCATTTCAATTAGTGCAAAACCCTTTGCAACCAATCTTGCTTTGAAATATCTCTTTATTAGTGCAAAACCCTTTGTCACTAATCAAGCCCTTTTGTTTCGGATTTTCATGGCTCTAAGCCTTGTATTGAGTTGTGACTTGAACACTCTTATGTAAGTCATATGTTCATTACTTTCTAGAAGTAATCAACTTGAATCAAACAATTTCTTTTGTAAGTTATAAGCTCTTTACTTTCTTTAAAAGTAGCATGAATTCATCATTTTTAACAAGTGACGAATTTAACCTCCTAGGTTTTGAAAAAACAATGTCTTACACAAAACGTCTCATGTAGCCAAGAAAGACCAGTTTCTTGCGACATAACATTCTCTGTGGCTCTTGAATAATTTCTCCCACTCTGTCTTCTAGAAATAAACTTGTATTTTAGAAAGACAACTTCATGAGCCGCAAACCCATCGTGCTCGTGATAATTGAAAAAAGGAAAAATGAGCATTTGTTTCTTGTGAAAACTTACAACCATGGTACCCTTACCATTTCATATCTCATATGATTCGATTTAGTGGAAAAATAATTTAGACAAAAATGATAAAATCCCCAAAAGGATCAAGTAACTCAAAGTAACTTGATTGAAGTCCAAACCATATCGAATAGCGTTTGATTTCTTATCCAACCACACATTATTCCATAATGCGTGTTAAGAGAGATTAAATTGTGATACTATATCACAATTTATTTGGCTTATATCAAAGTCTTCACTTTGATAATCCCATCACGACTAAATCGTGATTCCTTGAACTCTTTAAACTTCTTCAAAGATTTCTCTATTTACCTTATTAAGTGAACACATTAGTGTTAACCTAAATTGTTGGTAAAAGAAAATGATCAACCTATTTTGGATCAATGACTTACAACCTCGATCTCCTTTTCAACCAAAAGGCACGAGATATCTTGCTTTGAATACAAGATACGCATATATCATTAACAATCTAATGGTTTTAAGAGTACTTGATAACTCTTTGCGTTAATCATTCCAGAATTTAAGGTTTAATCTTGGGTTACCAATTTGAATCTTACATCATCTACATGATATATCATTCTAGTTTGGTTTAGAATATAATAACCTTGATAATGGGCTAGCCATACATCAAATCGTGGTGTATAGGGTCACTAAAGTGAAAACCTCTTTTGTATCTTAACAAGTTTATATTCTTATTTAGAGTTTATGCACTTAATAGTCACAATTAAGTACAACTTTAAATCCAAAACTAGATTGAGTACACAATTACTCTATCTCTCGACATTATTGTTGCTAGTCGTCATATTCTAATCATCTTATGTGTCGAATACAATGATGAAAACCTCCACTGGTTTCTAATATTGACGAAGTGGTACTAGCAAAATTTATGTTTAATCAAATAAACATTTAAAGAAGAAGGTCCCATTAGATGTCCCACAACTAACTTGTTGATTCTTCAATAATTTGGAGTAGTTTCCTTTCTTGTGTCCAACATTTAAGACAATGGAAACTTTATTGGTCGGGATTGATAGGTTTAGCATCGTCATTTCTCAATAACTTTACTTTTAACATTACCTAGTATCAATTCCATTATTATTTTTACTTCTTGAACCTCGTCCTCATCTTAACGGTTTAAGAGAATGCTCCCACTCATTTCAATGAGTCTTTGCTTTGAGAAGCAAAATTGAATTCATGAAGATTACTCTTCATTTGTTCGTTTTAGTCTTAAAACTTTCATTGAAGTGGTTGCATTATTTTGGTCAATTTTGATTTCCAACAAATCTAGTTACCAAAACAATTTATCGCTTCAAGGTACTTAATTCAATTAAGTATATGAATAACAATCCATTGTAAGTAGATGTGTTAGTCAAGAATCAAAAACCTGTTTGATAATGAATAACCTTTATCTATACTCTTTAAAAGAGATCCTTAGCAATGGTTCATTTGAGGTTATAGAAGCAAATTCATATTTGTCTTTAGTTACGATGTTTTAATGGAGGTTTTGAAAAAATCGAAATGATATCGTATATGAATTGTGGTAAAGAAATAGAACAATATAATAACGGAATAGTGGAAAACTTAACATTTATCGTTTTATTAATATTTGTAAATAACAAGTAAAGCATTTACATAGTGACCTCTACCCAACTATAATAAATGATTCCGAGATCCAAATTCATATTAACTTGGGCACGGGATAGCCGATGGAACCCTTATCAATATAACTCGGTGGACTAAGTCTTTAATCGATTCTACTTTTAGAACTCTCGGTCGATAAAATTACTCTAATATTTATCTATAGCCCGGAACACATGCGACTACGGTCACGAATACTTCCGTTGAGCTCAATCCAAATTTCGAATAAATGTGTCCATGATCCAAACCCACATTAACTTGGGCACGGGATAGCCGATGAAACCCTCATCAACATGAATTCGGTGGATAGACATTTATCACCCACTTCCCCTACGTAACAAGGTTTGTACCCCGGGATGGCCGAGTGCACTCCCTCATGAAATAGGTTTTCATGGTTTCTACTTTTTGGTAAGGCTATGTCTCAATTGTTTATTTTTAGCGAGAGGTCATGTCAATTTATTATCTATCACGTTTTAAGTGAACTAAAGCGGTGAACTACGATAATTGTAATTGACACGGTCGATAAACTCGATAAAAAGATAATGCATGTTTTAATTATGGCGATTTAGCGATGCATGCGACATAAAATAAAATGCAAGCATAAAATAAATAAATCCTAGTATGGCCTTCCTAAAACAGAAAATCTAATTAACTATTACATATTCGGAAACCAACTCCATTGGTCCCTTGAACTTCGGTTGTGGCACGCATCTCGAGGTAACACCGTCTTTATGTATCACCTTCTTGAAGAAATCCGTCTTTATGGAACTCCGGAATAAATAAATTACATAATAAATTACATAATTTCCTATTATACATTTGTAACTAAAATAAAATAAATCTATTAAATTACAAAACGGTGATACGAGATCACAATAAAATTACAACCGAATCGATATTCCCATACATTTCGATAAATACCAATTAAAATCTAAGGCCATACTAAGTAAAAATTACATAATTCAAAAAATTACATAAATTAAAATTATGACAATCATAAAGAAAATGCAGCATTATAATATGTATGAACATGCCCAATTTTATGCTAAATCGCCTTTAGTTAGCCAATATTGTATATTACTCGGTTTTTACGGATTTGCGTGATTTCAACATTTTATAATCACAAAAATTACATAAATTCATATTTATGCATAAGTTAATTAGCCCAACCTCTTAGGACTCAAAATTTAGTCTTCACTAATAATTTGACCATAATTAACTCATATTTATAAAATTGTTCATTAATGGACTAAAAATTACAAAAATAAGCTATAAACTTCAAATAACTCACAAAATTTCAAATAAATTTGAAATTTGAAATTTAAACTCATGAACATTCTGGAAAAATACCATGACACTCATAATGTTCAAAATCTTAGGTCAAAAATTTCGAAATTTTTCCGGAAAAACAATGTTGCGGTTTATATACATTAACTTTTCAATTTTAGATCTGAAAAAGATAATAAAATGCAACATTGGACGTTTTTCCTTAGTCATAGATTATGTTTTATTAATTTTTCACTAATAATGTCACTATTTATGCTATTTTTCTTCAAAAATCCATAAATCATGCAAAAAGACTTCACTATAGTCCATTATTTTACACACATCTTGTAAAATTGCATGTGACAACATACTAAATTTCTATGACCAGATTCGAAATTTATCTCATATTAACCTATTTTTCACCTAAATCCGAATTTAATAATGAAAAATCCATTTTTCGAGCATAAGAAGTCCAAAAATTATGAAACTTTACAGGTTATCTCAAAATAATATATGTGACAACATATCCAAAAATTACTGGAAAATTCGAAGTATAGCTAATTTTAGATCGAAAATGACATTTTTACTCATAAAATCACATTTAAATGCCATTATTGTATAATATGAACAATAAAAATCCGTAAATTTAACCAAAATATCCTAAAACATTTTAGGACCAGAAATTTTAACATGCATGAATTAATTTCGTGATATATCATAATAACACAAATTTTACAAGTTTTATATGTTAATCTTTATAACTCGGAAAAACTTTTAACCGATTTGCATGCAAACAACCATGGCTCTTGATACCGATTGAAGGAAAAGTAGATCTATATACTCAACATATTCATATATGTTTTAATTTAATTTGTCATAAAATTAACAAGTGATCTTATGCATGCAAACAATATAAAATATAGAGAAGAAATCATCATCTTACATTGGATGTTTCGGTGTTGTGGGCACAAGTGAGTTCACCTACTCACTTGTTCTTGAGCTTCCAAATATTGGATGAACAAGGTTCAAATTAGAACCTCTCCTAAAAGCATATACCCAAGATAACCCCTTAATAGATTAATATTATTAGATCTAGAATAATAATAATAATCTAACTAAAAATTGACCCAAAAAAATTATTTTGTACTCTATAATTTCGGTATATAGAGGAAGGATTTTTGGAGTTTTTATCTCTCTAATTTCATAAGATGTAGAGAGCATTTTTTATTTCTTACACTAGGAAAAATTATGCAAAAGTATGAATAAAAAGATAGAGAAAAACTCTCTCTTTTGCTCTTGGAAAACCGGTGGGAAGGAGAGGAGGGAGCCAATGCATGGTGAAGTTTTTCTATCCAAGAAAACATAGGATTGCATGGCTATGGCTAGGTGTAATTATATTGTTTTCCACTCAAAATACAACATAATTTAAACACCATTCTCCCTCCTTATTTTCTGTCCAAATAAGATAAAATGGATTCCATTTTATCTTTGTCAATTTGTCAATTTGTCATATGTCACATGTCACATGTCACATGTCACATAAAATTGTTATGTATTTTTAACATATTAAAAATCAACGTATTAATAAAATACGTCATATACAAAATCGACCTAGTAATTCATAATTACTTGTACCAAAAATTTTACCAATTTATAAATCACAACATCTTGTATTTATAATAATTTATTCATTCAAATGCAATTGTTTCCTTAAACAATAATTTCATCTAAGTAATGAAACAATTCGATTACTTAGACCGTATCTTATTTAATCAAATTTCAATGAGACACGTAAATATTACTTCCAAAATCGTCCGTCAAATTTAAGTAATTTAATTAACCCGTATCGTCATACGATCAATTAAATAATCAATTAAGAGTGTTACCCTTTAGGTATGACCTAAGGGGATCAACTGATCACCACCGTCGCACGACAGTAATGTCAAACTCTAGTCAGCCAATCATTACCGATATGTGTGGACCAGTTGACATTGTAAAATATTACATCCCACATGTATTCTTAAAATGAGATTTAATAATGATATTTAAATCATGTGATCGCACTATTGTTGAGGACACATTTCCCAACAGTTCTTGGTTCAACAATTTTGGAATGGTCTTTATGAAGACTCAAGAAATATTCTCAACATGGGATCAAATGGTATGTTCACGGAAGTTGACGATAATCAAACTTGGAACAAGATTGAGGAAACGGCGGTCCATAATTCACAATATAGTAGGCCTCGCAAGGCTATAAGAGGAAAAAAGCATGAAGTGGACTCTATTACTCAATTGGGTGCTCAACTTAGTGCTCATATTGATACCATTAACTTGAAGTTCGAAATGGCTATGACTAAACTTGAAGAAGCCTCAAAATCTCCAAAGCAACATGTTAATGCCATGACAACATCTTCATCGATCCCAAGTGGGATATGTGAGAATTGTGGAACCTTGGGACATGACCAAAGTGAATGTCGGGGCACTAGTGAGCAAGTGAATGCTTTTCAAGCATACAAGAATAGAACCCCTTATTCAAATTATTACAATGAAAACACCAAGTTTCATCCAAATCTCTCATATAAAAGCCAAAATGTTCAAAATCCTTCAACATACACCCCACCACCCATGAGAAACCAAAATCAAAGACGCTTTTACAACCAAAACCAAGGTTACCAAAATCAAACTCCATACAATCAACAAAATGACCAAGGTTTTGATGTTCAAAAAGCGGTCCTTCAAATGCAAAAGAATCAACAAGAATTTTTCACTCAAATGCAAAAGGATAGCCAATCAAAGGAAATCACCATCAACAATATCCTAGCCCACACAAAAATGTTGGAAACCCAGTTGACTCAACTAGCATCTTCAAGCTCACAAAGGCAAAAGGGGCAATTACCACCATAAAGTAATCCCCCGAGACATGAAACGGTTAGTGTCATCCACTTGAGGAGTGGTACAAGATATGAAGGGCCAAAGAAGCAAGTTGAGGATAAAGTTGTGGAAGCTAGTGACAAAGAAGGAGTTGTGCAAAACTCCAAGGAAAAAGAGCCACTCACTCAAGAAATTTCAAAGAAAAGTGAAGACAAGGGCAAGGAGAAGGAGCCCATTGTGATTAGACTTCCTTTTCCAAGTTGCCAAGCTAAGCCCAAGTTTGATGACCAACTTGGGAAATTCATGGAAATTGTCAAGAACTTGGAAGTCTTTATTCCTTTCACGGAATTAATCAATCACGTGCCGGCCTATGCGAAGTACATGAAGGACATCCTTACGAAAAAGAAGTCGATCCGGAAGCTTGAGCCTATCGCCTTCACTAAGGTGAGTAGTGCAATCCTTCAAGGGAGTTCACCTTCGAAACTTAAAGATCCGGGAAGCTTCTCAATACCGTGTACCATTGGCGACACCACGATTAACAAGGCCTTATGTGATCTAGGAGCTAGTGTGAGTATTATGCCGTATTCGGTGAGTAAAATACTAGGGATGGGAGAGCTTAAATGTACCAACATCACACTCCAAATGGCCGATAGAACAACCAAAAACACCATTAGGGATATGGGAAGATGTTCCCGTGAGAGTTGGGAAATTTTTCATCCCGGTGGACTTTGTCATTGTTGACATGGAAGAAGACTCCAATATTCCGATCATCTTAGGGAAACCTTTCTTGCACACCGCGGGTGCGGTGATAGATGTGAAGCATGGAGAGCTTACTCTAGAGGTGGGATATGAGACCATAACTTTCAATCTTGATAAGACCATGAGAGCTCCCCGTTTGCATGAACCATGCTTTATGGTCGATCACTATAGCCGGACGGATGATAGGAAGAAGTCGGAATTCCAATGGAAAAAGAAAGTTGATGATGCTCCGTTCAATGAGCAAGGGAATAGTAACAAAGAAAGCTTGAAAAGCTCACCAAAGTCAAGCAATGAAGATAATGGCCTTGTTGGCCAAAACAAGAAAGAGGGAGAGCTGTCTCTATCAACTCAAGAGATTTTTAGTGACCAAGTAGACGAAGTTTGCGGTCTTTGGGACGATGAATTTGAAGGGATTTTCAATCCCTATATTGGTAATGCTATGGATCAAGACCATCACGAAGAACAACAAGTGAAAAGGTCTATTCAAGATCTTTATCATGACAATGAGCAAGCTTTTGACTACTTCCTCAAGGTGTTGAGTAACATCAACAACACCTTGGACATGCCCCCATGACATCTCACTAAGGATGAGAGTTTGGTGGATTCCTCCCTAAACTACCATTTGTAAATATTCTAACTCCCTAACTTGCATTTAAATTTTTATATTGCATTTTTTTTTATCATTTTTGGATTCATATTTTTATACCTTGATCAAGATATTCATCATTTTTGAGAGAAGTGAGGGAGGGACTTATGATTTTATTGATGTGTAGTGCTTTAACTTAGTGTGGGGATAGCAATTGCCTAGGCTATTCATGCCTTTGTAGTGCCCCTACAATGAAGAACACGTGAATTGAAGAATGAAAATAACACGGGTTGTGCAGTACCCACGGATGGACCTGAATCCGTGTAGTCCAGGAAGAATCCAAGCGGCGAAACGGGTGATCCGCTCGTCTTATGGGAATCCGAGCGTCTAAGGAAAAATCCGCTCGTCTGATAGAGCTGCAAACTCCAAAAAGTTGGTCTGTAAAGGAATCCGAGCGTCTCAGCTGAGAAGACGCTCGTCTGATTCTGGACGCTCATCTTTGAAGAAAGACGCTCGTCTTTCTGCTATTGCATTTTAAGAAATGCTCCTGTAATAGAATCCAAGCGTTCGTCCAGAAAGACGCTCGTCTCACATTGGAGAATCCGCTCATCTTCCCAGAAAGACGCTCGTCCTGTGGCGTCTTTTCCTGAAGCTCTTATTTGTGCAGAATCCGAGCATCCCGAACCCCCAGCCGCTCGTCTTCCCCTGCTGCTTTGATTATAACGGGTATTTTAAACCCTCTTCCCTCATTCATTTTCATTTCTTCTACATTCAAATACTACCCATAAACCCCAAAACCCTCATCCTCTCCATCTACAAAAACAAAAATTCCTCAACCAAATTTAACAAAATCAAATTCAAACTTCCTCACAACAAAAATTAATCACTCCTTTTGCAACAACAATTGATTCAAACACCAAAATCTTCAACTTTTGAGTCGATTTTTGAGATACAAAGCAACATCCTTTCATCTTAAATCGATTTGGGCATCCTTAGAAATTGGAGATTTCAATCCTTCTTTGGTGTAATCAACAATGACAAGAACTAAAGGAGCAACAAAGGCACTCAAAGCAAAGACACTTTCAAAAAGGCAACAAACTCTTCAAGCAAAGAAAGCATCAAAGGCTTTGGTAGTTTCTAATGCAAATTTGGAAATTCAACAACAAGATCCCCCTATGGAAGCAACAACATCAACAACTCCGGTTATTGCTCAATTACCCGACTATCCGGAGGTAATTTTCACTTCCGACTCTCATAGAGATAAATTTGTCCATTTTGCTAAGAAGACTATTATGCCTACAAAATTTATTTGTGAAGATGCCTTGACAAAGTTGGGTGTTCTTGAACAAACCAAAGCCTTCTTTGAGGTTATGGGATTGGGTAAATTGTTTACCATGAGAGAATTAATATACTTCTCCCTCAGCTTGGAATTTTTGAGTTCATTGAAAGCTACTAAGGTGGAGACTAGAGAATACATCGAGTTTCGTCTTACAAATGTGAATAGACGCATCACTTATGATGTTTTGGGTAAGATTTTAGGCCTTAGTGATACCCCATATTATGGAAAGATCCCCGAAAAGTATGACCCCCCGTCCTCTTTGGGAGGCAATTTTCGGAAAGAAATTTGTGCGCTTTCATGATTGTCGTGCTCTATTAGTCTACCATCCGGGCATTAGAGTGTGGCACAAGGTCATTGAGAATACTTTGATAGCAAGAAATGGTACTAATCATTTTACCAAGCTCGATTGTGTTCTACTTGAGTCGGCCTTGAGCATAGGAAGGGAATTTACTAAGCCATATAATGCTCTAAGACTTTTGGTTGAAAGATGGCTTAAGATCGATTGTGGCAAAGAGGGAGCCGCTTTTATTGTCAATGGAGGTCTAGTTACCCATTTCGCCAAGCACTTTAACCCAAATTTCATCAAAGACAACACCTATGTGGCGGTTAAAGGAGGCCATCTCATTGATATGGACACCATGATTCACAAGTTTAAGTGGGTCAAGCATGATTCTCTTGACACCAAATATGGGTGGCTAACCAATGAGGCTAGATCCTTCACCTTGCCTTCAAAGATTTGCTGATTGAGCGTTCACCGAACAAACTATCTTCTTCCACTCTCCAAGGAGGCCGATTATATCATTCAACAACAAAGGGGCGAAATTGCCGAGCCCTCCTCCTCCATTATCACACCACCCTACCCATTCAAGTATCACGAGTTTAAACCCAAGGATGTTGAAGTAGGAAATGATTACTTGACCCTACTCATGAGGGAAATGCACCAACAAGCCTATAATGATAGAGTGGATACCTACAAGGCCCAATATCCACCCCTCCTTCATTTAGCTAGGCAAGGACTACTTGATCCATCATGTCCTTTACCTAGTTGGGCGGACAGGGAAGTTTTGTTTCCAAGCACATCTAGTGGTGAAAGACCGGGTGAAGAGGAGAATGTTGATGATGAGGTTGTTGATTAAAATGAAGAGGAAGGTGAAGAAGAAGAGGTTAATGAAGAAGATGAAGAAAGTGAGGAAGATCAAGGAAGTGAAAATGGGAGTGGAAATGATTCCACATCTATGGAGGAAGATGATGATATTGATGATATGATGGAGGATTAGCAAACCTTGGAGGCTCCTACACTCTTATGGTTTGTCTACTTCTTTTATTTTATTTATTTTATCTTGATCATAGTTTTGAGAATCCTAGAAACATGGAGGACAAACACCTTGGCCTCATTTAGGTGTTCATTTTTATTGTTCCCATTTGTAAAATCCAAAATGACAATTTATTTGTAGTTTCATGCATTGCATTCCATGTGCATGAACTACCCCAAATTCCTCGACATTAGAAATAATGTCTATTTTGGTTTGGGGAAGTCCATGCATATGCATCGGGAGCTAATCTAAATTATGCTCTCCGCCATAACAAAAAACACATGCATCATGTAAGCGTAGTTTAGTATAGTTTGCAATTAGTATAGAAATCATGCATCATTCTTGCATAATTTCATATCGTATTGGTCATTGAGGACAATGTCTATACTAGTGTGAGGATGGGAAATTCTAACTTGACTTTTATTCAAAAAAAAAAAAAAAAAAACCAAAAAAGCAATTTTTTTTTCGAAAAATTCAAAAAAATTGAAAAATTGAAAAACAAAAAACAAGTTCATTTCCTTTGTAGTGTAATCTTGTATATATTTTTGTATATATTGTGTTTGTTCATCCTTGTTCACATTGATCGACTACGCCACATCCGAGACATGAGGATATAGAAGACCGCATGGTATGGTCTTTCCAATCTCCTTTTTCCTCTTTATGTTAATGACTATGTGGCTTTATTTTGATTGATGCGTTATAACAATGTGAATCTAGGACTTGCATTTAGATTACTTGGCATATTAGTTGGTAGAAGCATATGCATTAGGATGTATACATATTAGTTGCATCATGGCACGTAGTTTGCATTTAGGAAAATTTTTGTGAAACCGTCTATTTGGGAAGCTTGACAAGTGTACATAGGCCCTAGTAGATGTTTTTTCTTCTTAAGACTTTGCTTGTTAGAATACTTGTAAAACACCCTAGGATGTGTCATATTAGTATCCGTTGACCCATGGATTAAGGCCTAGTCAAGAGTACCTTGTGGTGTGATAACTCCTTGGCTACCGTTTATTCCAAGGTGACCCTTGAAACCACGCAACCATCATTTATCCATGTTCTACCACATTTTGTCACCAAAGGGAATGGGCACAAAAATTGTTCAAATTTGAGTTCAAGAAAAGAAATGAAAAGTGAAAAAGTTTGCAAAATTGCATCAAAGAAAAGAGGAGCAAAAAAAAGACTCCTAAAGCTTCAAATATAAGCACCCTCACTACAAATGAGGTGACTTTGAAAATGTTCAAAAAGAAATGCAAAATTTGAAAAATTGTCAAGTATTGAAATGCCAAACATTAAAAGAAATGGCAAAAGAAAGTGTTCTCAAAAGTTATATGCCACAAGAAATTGGGGGGAAAAACAAAAACAAAAAGCAAACTCCCAAATGAAACTCAAATATCTATTGATCCCTTTATCCATCGTATCCATTCTTATGCATGGTAGAGAGGGGACGACCCTTCTTCTTGTCTAGGCAAGAAGGGGAATTCCGCGATCCTCCAGTGTTTCTAACACCATAGGGAGTCTACTCTTGACGAAAGCATTTAACGATTGAGGACAAAGGTACCTAGCTTGACACAACTTGGAGGTGATTTATTGGTATCCTTGTAGGCTTAGTAGTTTGAAGAAACCATATCTATGAAGGAGTGTGTACCCTTGAATTGCTTCCTCTTTAGATAATTTCCGCCACTTAGATGAGGAAAGTGGCTATTCTTTTTGTAGATGCATCCATTACTTGATTTTATGTGCTTTAATGCTTGGATGTGTCGCCATTTTGGCAAGACCCACCTTGCCTTGCAAGAAGGCATTCTACCTCATGGTTGTCTTGTTGTGAGTTGAAGGGGCAGAGTGAGACCCGCTAATTGTCTCATATCGGCTATGCTAGTAGGTTAATTTTAATAACGGTCCTAGTTTTTGTCACCTCTTTACTCGGGACGAGAAAAGGTTCGGTTTGGGGATATTTGATGTGACCAATATTTGAGCATATTTAGTCCCCGAATTAGCCTCGTTCCCATGCTTTTTAGTGCATATTTGGGTCATTTACTATCTTTAGTCCCTTGTTTTGCATATTCTTTGAGGTTTTGTTCCCTTGGTAGGAAAGGAGTGCAAACCTTGCATTTTCATGGCAAAATAGAACTAAATTGATTGAATTCAATGACCAAGCATCAAAGAGAAGACAAAACTAGAAGACCTTTGTACATATTGTAGTAGATGGGCAATGATGAAGAAAGGTCCTTGCATCTCCGACAAGATCCCGGAGGATTGTTAGAAGAAGGAAGAAGAAAAAAAGAAAAAAAAAGAAGCTGAGACGAAATCCGAGCGTCTTGACTCTCGGGACGCCCGTCCAAGACGGCCCAAAATCTGAGCGTCCAAGCCACCAATCCGCTCGTCCAGCCGCCACCAAATCCGCTCGTCCCGATACCTTGGACGCTCGGATTGTGTTACAGCCCCTTACGTCCTCTTCTTGCTCTATGAAGGATGCGCATATTTTAGAAAGATCGGCAAAAAGCAAACCCGCATCTTTTATGAGAGGAGCGATTCCTCAAGGACTTAATCGTCATTTAAGCCCTTAGTAAACTCTAATTTGTGTACCTAATCCCCACTATAAATACCCCATTAGTCTAATTAGATTATCATCTTCTTCTTATCAATCTTTAGTGTAGTTTATATCATTCTAATCTCTCTTTAATCTTGTAATCAACTTTTAATCAAGTCTTAATACAAATCTCATTTCTTTAATTTCTCTTTTGTTCATCTTTTATTTTGGGTAATTGAAGATTATTTGGGTTATTATTGGGAGATTGACAACCTTCCAATCATTCATCAAGTACTTCTATTATTCTTTGCTCTATTATTGGAATCATTAGTAGGTATAATTCTCTTAATCCCTTTTTAATTATTGTTAATCATATTCATTTATTCATCATGTTTTGCTTTGTTAGTATGATTGACAACCTTGCTAGCATGTTTATCATGATAATGAGTGAGTAGTTTCATTAACTAGGGTTAATGGGGAATTAGGGGAAACCAACATGGGGATTGATTCATGCTTAATCTAATATGCTTTCATAATTAATTTGCTTGCTTGTTGTAATTTCAACTTATGCACATGTTATGTTTGATGAAATGCGAGCCTATGAATCCTTACATTTTTTACCCATCACCTATCTTTTCAATGAGACTTGTAAGACATAAACCAACTCGAGTCTCATTAGACCATGCATATTGTTGAATGGGGAGGATTAATTCGACTTGTAGGTGTTGTACAATCTAATCGATTCGGCTCCGGGACCCAAACCTTCCTAGGGATTGTAAGATATACACTAACTCGATCCCATTACAACAATAATTGCTTGCATCTAGTTGAAAACATGTTTGTATGATCAAATCCCATGAATCCCCTATGAACCCATGACACCCTAGTGATTTTTATCAATTGTTTACATCTCATTTTAATCATCTTGCTTTTTTATTTTTATTGCTATTTAGTTTGATCTTCTACCTCAAACCCAAATTGTGACACCCCTAGACACCGCTACTTTCAATTGAAAATCCTACATCAATACCCGTCCCTTGGGATCCGACCTTTACTTACCTCCTTAGTAATAGTAGAGTTATTTGTGGAGATATAAATATTGTTTTGGTCTAGGTGCTCCTAACGACAAGTAACCGAAATTAGCTCCAAGAGGGCTCGACCATCTTGATCTCACAAAAATCAAAACCAAATACACGAGCAAAATCTACTTTAAAATTCACCTCTGACGGTTTGAGTTTGAATTTTTCGAGTAACAAATCAATTTCAACAATTTCGATACAATTTAATTCAAGACTCAAGTTAATTGTTCAGTTTTCAAATCATTTCTTTTTTCGAGAAATCCAAACGTGACGATTTGTCGCGGAATTTTCAAAATATCATTTCAAATTTCAAATTTCAATTTTAACTTCGAGTCATCGTGGTTAATTTCGTTTTCAATCAAATGCCTTTTTACGTGTTTACGTTTATGCGTACGTGCTACCTGTTTTCTGTTTTATACACTAACGATGCAGGAACTAGTGCGACGCAGAAGGGAACTGATAGCCAACGACGCTTCTCCGAAACACAACACAAAAAAGCCAAAAATCACAAATAAACCACAATCTAAAAACACATATATACAAACCGCCTCACGCAAAATATATCGACACACGTTTTATACAAACGACTGACCATACAAACAGGAGATAGTACATACATCTATCATACAGACACGGGCCTAAAACAACGAATTGGTGGCTATCTGCCACCTACCGAACTAAGCACTCCCTATCCTTCCGATCGGAAAATAAAAGGAGCAACACAGGAAACAGAGGTGTAACAGCGGAAGCAGAGGTGGTTACCACGACGGTAATACCTCGTTCCTACTCCACGACAAAAAAGAAGACAGTGTCTGGCAGACTTTGGATGAGAAGGAGGCCAAGAACCATGATGCGGCGCACCACCCCGGTGTTGACTTCCAATCATCAGCCACCCTGCCTATGAGTCACAATGAAAAGGACAAGTCGGCCACGTCAGCCGCGTCCCCTCCTCTACGGAAGCATCCTCTACCACCACCTCGGCTCTGGCAGCCTCCCAGGTCACTTATGCTCCTCCCGGATCATCCTCCTCCTCCAAGGCCTCAACGACGGACCCCGTAGGTCCCGAATGCTCCCCTACAACCAAAAACAAACAAAGAACGTCAGCCGAAATTCCGGCATTACGACGGTATAAAATGGACGAACCCAAAATAACCTGTAAAACAAAACAAGGGCAATCCCGCCCGAACCCAACCAAACATAACAATTTACAAAAAACGCACAAAAAACGACTCGCCCTTCTTTTCAAACAAAAGACGAGTCAAAACAACGACAACCAAAAACGGCACCTCAAGGCCCACACAAGGTCCGCCAATAACCCAAAATACGTTCCCGATGCAATGGGGTATTTTCTACGACGCAAAAGGGCAATCTTACTCCAATTCGAACGCAAACAGGTCAATATTTCAAAAATAAGACCACAACGAGGCAACGTGATTTTACCACGTCTCAAAGCGACCTAAACTATCAATAAGGTCCATTTCAAAACAAACTGACTCAATTTAAGCCCAAACAGGCGCTTATTTCGTCAGACATAAGACCGTCACAAAACGCAAAAATTCCAATTTTGCCCACAATACCCAACAAAGGTCCAAAATGGCAAACACGGTCTTCCCCGACTACAATGCAACCTAGTGGGGCACACAACTCCAGCAAAAAAACTTGACATTGTGAAATGAGACGGATTCCTTATCTCATTCACGTTTTTCGAGCATAGGGAGCGGGAATGGGGACCAAAATGCAAACTAAAAGTACCCCTATACTCCTAAACATGTTTCTAACCTAATGCAATCATCAATTTCACCCGAAATTGGCTTAATCAAAAACGCCCAATTCGATTTTTAAGCGTATATAATTTCGCCCTAATTCAATCAACAAAAAGACCAACAAATTCAATTGGATTCAAGAGGAATTACATACCTTGAGATGACATATTGATAATGGCACGAACTCAAGCAAGCTAGAAGACCAACAATGGCGATTTGGTTTGTTTTTGTCGAAGAAATGGAGAAGAGGAAGTGAGAATGAGGAGCTTCCCATTCTCGCGTCTTTTACAGAAAAAAAAGGAAGCTCCCTTCCCTCGCCAAGGTGCTTGCCTCAATGAGGCCGCCCTTTGCGTTTCCAGTGAAATTTTGGGCTTTGGCCCAATTTCCCCACCTAAACTTTTAAATTTCAACAAAGGCGACTAAAACCGCCATGTCACTTTAAAAATAATAGTGAAAATTCAAAATTCACTATTTTTTCAAATTTCAAACGACGGCAATTAAAACCGTCATTTCAAAAATAATAGTGAAAATTCAAAATTCACTATTTCTTCAAATTTCAAACGACGGCACTTAAAACCGTCACTTCAAAAATAATAGTGAAGATTCAAAATTCACTATTTCTTCAAATTTCAAACGACGGCAATTAAAACCGTCATTTCAAAAATAATAGTGGAAATTCAAAATTCACTATTTCTTTAAATTCCAAACGGCGGCAATTAAAACCGTCGTTTCAACAATAATAGTGAAATTCAAAATTCACTATTTCTTTAAATTTCGAATGATGGCGATTAAAACCGTCATTTCACTTCAAAAACAACAATAGTGAAAGTTTAAAACTCACTATTCCTTCAAATGTCAACGGCGGCAACAAAAACCGTCACTTCAGAAACAATAATAATGAAATTCAAAATTCGTTATTTCCACGGTGGCGTCAAAAGCCCTATCTGTAAAAAAAACAAGCAGGAAGCAGGATTTAAACTCGCTATCCCCACAAACATTCAATACAAACACCAAGATTCCCCAATAGAATGTCGAGGGCTTCCTCGCGAAGCCCTCTATTTCAAAACAAGCCCATCCAATGCGGCTGCTTCCACGGTCGATCAATCGAACCTTCATTATGGCTGGTGGGCCTTACAATCGCATATGGCTGGCGAGCCTTACAACGCGCAGTGGCTGGCGAGCCCTTTCATATACGCACAACAGCTGGCGAGCCTTTGTTCGCAAATAATATACAAATCAAGGACGTATCTTGAAGATGCCTCGGGTACGATTCCTCCACGCAACTGGCGAGCCTTTGTCCGCAAACAATATACAAATCGAGAACGTTTCCCAAATATGCCTCGGGTACGACTCCTCCACACAGCTAGCGAGCCTTTGTCCCCAAATAATATACAAATGAAGGACGTATCCCGAAGATGCCTCGGGTATGACTCCTCCACACAGCTGGCGAGCCTTTGTCTGCAAAAAATATACAAATCAAGGACATATCCTGAAGATGCCTCAGGTCTGACTCCTTCTTATGGATGGCAAGCCTTTGCACGTAGTCTAACGGACGTTAAACGACCCGTACGGACAGTTGACAGACTCTAAACTGTTCCTGACGACAGGTCCTTGGCTCGTACCCTCGAGCCGCCTTGGCGTCGCCCTTCCCAACGACAGGTCCTTGGCCGAAATCCTTTCGAGCCGCCTTGACGTCGCTTGGGTCTCCAGGTTGTAATCTTCAATTGACCTAGGGGCTCTACTTTGACTTTCGCCGTGTCCAAGCCTCAGTCAAAATGGGGGCTCTGTAGATACCAAGTATCGGCTGAGACTCCAACAAACACCCGATGATTATCGGACTACAACATGCTTAGGAATCGCAGCGTTTGATCGACAGTTTGTGTACAACTTTACGTCGGAAAACTTAAAACGATTTCGAAAATAAAACATTTCAAAACTTTTCAAAAGTACCTAGAGTATTTAATGCATGACGACAGGGTCGCAATGACACTAACTAGAGTCAAAACCGACACCAGACTAAAAAAACCAACTCAAAATTCAAATCCCGACTCTAACAACGAGTCAAACACAAAAAACAAACCGTTCAAATGCTTCTATGTTAAGATTTCAGGGAATCTTATATAGTCAAGAACCACATGTTCATCCAAATCCTAGGATAGAACAAATCATGATTGCCTTCGTGTGATAGTGACAAGACACCTCGAAGACGTGCGACATGGCTCGCGCCTCTTTGAGCAGCCCAGGTGGCCACGTCGCTCAAAACTCACACAACCACTCATTTTCCTATAAATACCCCTCAAATTCCACCATTTGAGAGTTACGCGAGTGTCCGCCCCCTCTTTTCTCCCTTAAAATTCTCGACTCGACTTCCTCAGTCACAATCCGACACGTGTTTACGACCTACCGATCATAAACATAAGCCTTACACATTGTTTAGTACCGTCATCGTGCATTAAATCACTTGACCGACCATCTCGACCACTACACCATCACTAAACTTAACAAAACACTCTTTTTACTTACCAAAACGGTTTTAAACCGAGTTTTTGACCAAACGAGTTGATACACTTATGTTAATTTCTCGCCATAAGCCTAGCATGTAAATATGAGGGTGTAAAAATATTCTTTTATCATGTTTTCATATGTTTCATAATTATAACATGCTAAATCATGCATAACATGGTCCAAAACAAGAGAAGATTGAGCCAAAACCGGACTTTTGGTTGAGGTAGAGGCTACTTACGTAGCAGATAGGCTCGCGCCTAAAGGACCCTGCCCAACCTTAAGTCCAAACTGTGTTTGATCTCTTCATCTCCTTTATTTTTATTTTCATATTTGTAATCGGTTTTTACCATTTCAAGTATTTTCAAATCATTTTTACAAATACCCCTTTTTCAACACGTTTTATAAACATTTTTCAATGGTCAGAACACGTCTTCTATCGTTGACTGACCCGCGCCTAAACAGGCCACTCCTTTTTCTATTTTTCAGACCAGGGGAGACCTTCTTGCATCGCCAATAGGCTCGCGCCTCTTCTGGCTGCCTGATGCAGGGTCTGTTCCCTTTCCAGCACTAGTCTAAGACGATCCTGACTTTGGCCTACCTGAATACAGGACGGATCAGATGACTAATTTGCTCATTCAAACACCGTATTTGCAAAATGCCTTACTAAGACAAATGGATCACGTTATGCACCATAAACCTAATTTAGTAAATGGATGTTTAATTTCCGTCTTGCATGCAAATCAACATTAAATCCAACCTGACATCTTATACTTGATACTTGGATTGAATCAACCGACATAGAAAGCTCTCACATGTTAGGTTTAAACCAATGGATGCGCATTCATGCCTTTAAACCGTTTTATCAACTTTTGCATTCAACCAACCAAGATCGATCAGAAGAGGCCACTACCGCGGGCGGGATTGGGTGTCTGATTAAAGGGCTTCCCAATACGTACCTTCACCTCTTACTCAGAAATTTTGGATAATGGACGACCTTATCCAGGGAGTACGAGAGTCATTCTAGAGATAAGATGCTAAAGAGGGACGATTCCTTATCTTTAGTACCTATGTCAAACCCTGCTTTGTGCCTCGTTTGACCGAGGTATAAAGTGGATTCGAACGGGTTCCAAGCATCCCACAAATGCTTGGTGGCGACTCCGAACATCTCCAATCGTTTCGAGACCCTTACCGAGACGAAACCGACCGATCTAAAACGATCCGGTCGAAAGCATTCCTTACGCCGCCAAGCGTGGCTTTCAAATAGACCGTTGTACGTCCGAAGATCGGTCGGGCGTGCAGGTGGGCCCACGTCCACACACATGCATGAGACAGTCGGGTTAAAATGGTGCTCGGGTTTGGAGAAAAGGGAATGGAGCAAGCACCGTTTTATGACATGTGAGGCTATCGGTTGAGTGGTCATCACATCTAACCAAATCACTAAAACCCTACCATGCAAATCAATTCTTCTTCAAAACTTGGCAAGGATGGCCATGTTGGAGTAGTGTCTTCCACAATGAGTGCGTTTGCATAATAAATCTCGTAAAAGGAATATCAGGGATTTTATTTTTTTATTTTTTTATTTGTCAGCTGGTCATCGTTAATCGGTAATGATTGGCTGACTAGAGTTTGACATTACTGTCGTGTGACGGCGGTGATTAGCTGATCCCTTTAGGTCACACCTATAGGATGGAGCCCCAATGGAAAACCTAATTATTTGTATGGGATACAATTTAGTTAGTCCCTTATATAAAATTGACTTTTATTTAGTCAAGTGAATTTATTATTTGATGACGAGTTACGAACTCGGGCCAAGGAATTTTTTTCAACTACATGATAGTTGATTAATAAATGTTATTCGGAATTTAGTAGTCAATATTTAATTTACTAAATTATTATGGTATGTGTGTATATTGTGAACCGGAGGTAATTAGTTAATTAAGTTTACAAGGAGTTGTAAAAACTAGACAAGAGGGTTTTATAAGACACATTTTATATTGATAAAATGGTAAAATGTTACTTAAGAGATAAGTGTACACTAGTCACTAATTTGTATTATTTAATTGTTAAATAATTAAATTAATATTTAATTATGTAAGATAATTAAATATAAGACTTATAAGCATTTGTGGGACAAATATCGAAAGTCAAAATAAGACCCAAATTATTAGCATGTGGACCGAATTCTTGTGACATATCACATGGGTTCTTTGCCTAATCTTTTCCTAACTTTAGGTGATGTAATATGATGACATCATCCATTTATTTGTCTATATATACACACATCCATATACATCTTTGATGGTTTTTTAGTTTTTTTAAAATCTCTAAACTCCTCACTTTGGCCGGTTCATTTAAGAAGAAAAAGACCAAGTTTTATTTCTTATCTTTTCTTCTTAAATTTGATCAAAGGTTGATTAAAACACATCAAATAAAATTCACATAAACATAATATACACTAAGTATTATTATAGTAATAATACTCACATATTATAAGGGTTGTTACTAGTTATGTCTAGTTAATATAATTAGTAATTTTAGGGTAAGTCTTGGGTGCTACCAAGAGGAGGTACTCAACTTTGGGTACTAAAGGTTGGAGGATCATCCTTATCATTTTAGCTCAAGAACTACAAAGGTAGGAGACCTTTGTGGTGCCCATATTTTCCTTATAGCAATGTAAGGAACTTTTGTCTTAAGATGGTTTAATACCATGTTTTATACATTATTTTTGCATGCATGTAGATTTAGACCACATTAAATTAATTTGTAATTTTAATATCATAAGATGAGTATTAATTTGGTCTAAATAACTAACAAGTGGTATCAGAGCATTGTTAAATACATGCATGTTGTCTTAAGACGATTTTAGTAATTTATGAGATAAATTGATAAAATTGATATTATGTTACTAAAATTAGTTTTATCACATAATATAGTCTTGCATGTAAATAATCTGGTCTTAGGATGATATGGGACGAAAATTTGATTTTTGTTAAATTTTTCCACTTTTTATAACTTAAATTGGCATAAAATTGAGTAAAAATGCATTAAAATTAATTAAGAGTTAATTAAATTGGGTTGCATGTTAATTTTATGCATATTTATTTATAAATAACCACATGCATGTTCTATTTATGAGAAAAATAGAAACTTTAAATTAATGTGATTAATTTAGGTTGTTTATTAATTTTTATTTGATAAAAATGGGTAAATAATGGTTATTTTGTAAATAAATATTGATTTAATTTTAGGGCTCGAAATTTCTGAATTTTTAGCTCCTGGAAATTGTTCCAAAATGTATAAAATTTTATTTTAAGTCATTTCAATTTTTATGGTTTGATTTAGAATTAAATCGTAAAAATTATCGCTTTACCGATTAAATTGTGAAATTTTTTTAAATAAAGTTTAAAAACAAAAATTTTCACTTGCATGGCATTTTTGGTGTAAGACCAGAATGTTCATGGTTTTGAAATTTATTTTTCCATGAATTTTTATATTAAATGGAATTTTTGTATGATAATTGTGAATTATTATATCATTTTTTGTCACAATTGTGTTTTAATTCCCATATAAATTCAAGATAATTGTTGAGAATAATTATTTTGATATTAGACCAGATTAGTATGATGAGTAAGTCTTAAAATTATTTTAAGAATTGATTATGAATTTTTATTGGTAAAAATTCCGTCAAGGCAGGCTCAAATGATCGTTGTTGGTAAGTTAGACGATTTGGCATGTCATTTTCCATAATGCATTTTATTATTCATTTAGATGAATGGTTTTTAGAATTATAATTATGTAATTTTTCCTAATATGGCCATAGGTAGAAGTTGGTATTTCCCGAAATGCAAGGGAATATCGACTTGTTTTGTAATTAATTGCGATTTCGTATCGCCTAATTTGTAATTAATTAATAGTTTTTATTTTAATTTTATTATAAATTGTATAATAGATTTAATTATTAGTAATTAGATGAAGCATCTAAAGACGGAGTTTTCATGAAGACGGTGTTTTCGGAAAGGCGTTCCGAAATCCTAAAGAAGGAGGCCTATTTATGAAGACTCAAGGTACCAAGGAGTTGGTTTCCGAAGTGTAATAATTTTAGTTAATTAGATTAACTAGGTGGCCATATTAGGACTTGTTTGTTTTAATTCGTTTATGCATTCATGCCAAATCGTCACTACATGTTTTCTTTTTGTTGTTATCGATTTAATCGTCTAGCATTCACTAATTTTGTTCACTTAAAAGTGATAGACAATTAAATTGATAAGATCTCTCACATTTGTTTAAAATTGAGATTAAGCCTTACCAAATAATAGCACCTATGAATCCCTTCTTCATTAGAGGTAGGTTCGGATCACCGAGGTACACTCTTTTTACGTTGGGTAAGTAGGGTAATAAAAGTTATTATGCCTGAAAATTGGTTGGACTCAACGGGATAAATATGGGTTGAATCGGTCCACCGTGCCCATATTTATTCTGGGGCTAAAAGATAGATTTTAAGAAAGTCCGTCAACCAAGAGTTCTAGTAGTAGAATCAGTTAAAGATATTGACTCACCAAATTTATATAAATATGGGTTGAATCGGTCCACCGTGCCCGTGTTTATATAAAATTGGATCTTGGAATCATTTATATAATTCAGTGGGAGATCATTATATAAATGGGAACTTGTTAAATAGTTTCACAAGTTAAATATTTCTAGACGATAAATGTTAATCTTTCCTTTATTTCCTTTGTAGTAATCACGATGACTTCTACTAGTGAAACCGCCACAATAGCTAGAGATTCATGGCTACGTTCTTTTATGGACAAATATGTATTAAAAGCCGACGGTAGTAAGTTTAAAGATTGGGAAGAACAACTTCGATTAGCTGCCGCAGGTGATGGCAAATTACGTTACCTTGTCGATCCCTCTCCCCCTTCGCCTAGTACTAGGGCCATTGCCGATGTAAGGGAGGCTTTTTCAAATTATCAAAAGGAATCCGCTGCAATAAAAAATGTTTTGATTTTTTCAATGGATCCTGCTTTAAAAAGGCAATGTGTCAAGTTTCGTGATGCACATGAAGTATTCTCGAGGCTTTCAACTATGTTTTCTCAAGCCCCGAGAATAATTCAGTATGACACCGCTGTTCGTTTCTTTGAGGCTAACCTCAAAGATGGTCAACCTGTAAGTTCACACGTACTTAAAATGATTGAGTACGTGGAAACTTTAGAGGGGTTGGGATGTAAGATCCCCGATGAACTAGTGGTGGACCGAGTGCTCCACTCTCTCTCGCATGTCAAGGGACTTACCCAATTTAGAGTAAATTACAATATGACAAACATGAGAAAGAGTTTACATGAGCTCCATTCTCTGCTTGTGCAAGCAGAGAAGGACATGGGATTGAGTGGGAGTACAAGGAAAGATGTGCTTGCGATTAATGTGAAGGGGAAGAAGCGATTTAAGAGGAACGCAGTAAGAAGCCCGTTCCGGTGGAGGGCAAAGGTAAAGCAATTGCGAATTGCTCTACCAAGCCAAAATCTATAAAGGGTAATCCTCTTAAAGATACTTGTAATTATTGTAATAACAAGGGACATTGGAGACGTAATTGTACAAAGTACCTGGATGACATAAAAGCTGGCATTGTGAAGCCGACATGTAATTTCTCAACTGAATCTTTTATGATAGACATAAATTATGCTTCTAATACAACTTGGGTATTAGATACTGGTTGTGGTTCTCACTTGTGTAATCATTTGCAGGGCCTAAAAAGCATAAGAAAGCTAAACAAGGGTGATGTCGATCTCCGAATGGGAAACGGGTCTAAAGTAGCTGCCGTCTCTGTAGGAACTTATGTACTTAGTTTAGCTTCGGGGTTGGAGTTACATCTTAATAATTGTTATTTTTTACCAACGCTATCTAGAAATATAATATCCGTATCCGTGTTAGACACTGAAGGGTTTTCTTTTGTAATTAAAGACAAGTGTTGTACTTTTTCCCTTAATGGGATTGTATATAGTCAAGCTATTTCAATCAATGGTATTTATATTCTAGATACTTGCAACGATGTTTATCATTTAGATAATAAAAGACTCAAAACAGGTGATCCCGATCAATCTTATTTATGGCATTGTCGATTAGGACACATCAACGAGAAGCGCATTAAAAGACTAGTGTCGACTGGTGTAATTAAACCTTTTGATTTCGAATCATTTGGTACATGCGAATCTTGTCTTCTTGGCAAGATGACTCGTTCACCTTTTCTAGGAAAAGGATCTCGAGCTAGTGAGTTGTTGGGTTTAATACATACCGATGTATGCCGTCCAATGACAGTCACTGCTAGAGGTAATTATGACTATTTCATTACTTTTACCGATGACATGAGTAGATATGGGTATATCTACTTAATGAGGTATAAAAGTGAAGCTTTTGATAAATTCAAAGAGTTTCAGAATGAAGTAGAAAACCAATTAAATAAGAAGATTAAAGCATTACGATCAGATTGTGGTGGGGAATATTTAAGCAATGACTTTAAAGATCACCTTAAAAACTGTGGTATTGTATCTCAGTTAACTCCTCCTGGCACACCACAATTAAATGGTGTGGCTGAAAGGAGGAATCGAACTTTATTAGATATGGTTTGATCGATGATGAGTCAAACAGAGTTACCTAAGTCATTCTGGGGTTTTGCCATTTTATCTGCTGTACAATCACTTAATAAAAGTCCCACTAAAGCAACTGACAAAACTCCATATGAGATATGGAAAGGGAAAGTCCCGAATCTGCGATACATGAAAGTATGGGGTTGTGATGCTTATGTCAATAGTAAGTCTGACGATAAGCTTGCACCTCATTCTGAAAAGTGTATTTTTGTAGGCTACCCTAAGGAAACTTGTGGATATTACTTCTACAATAGTAACGAGAACAAAGTGTTTATGGCTCGTGAAGCTGTCTTTCTAGAAAAAGAGTTTATTTCTAGAAGACAGAGTGGGATAAAATTTGAATTTGATGAAGTTCAAGAGCCAAAAACTGATATGACAATACAGGAAGATGTTCCTTCTACGTCTGAATTGGTTATTGTTCTTTCTAAACCTAGGAGGTCAGAAAGGATTAGTCGCCAGTCTGATAGATACCTTGGTATTATCGAGGAAGATGGTGACTATGAGGTTTTACTTTTAGAAAGTGATGAACCCAAGACCTATAAAGCAGCTATTATGAGTTATGACTCTAAGCTATGGCTCGAGCCCATGCAATCCGAAATGGATTCCATGTACGATAATCAGGTATGGGACCTGGTTGACTTACCTAAAGATGTTCGACCTCTTCAGTGTAAGTGGATATTCAAGATTAAAATCGGCATGGATGGACATAAAGATGTCTACAAAGCTAGATTGGTTGCAAAAGGTTTCACTCAGGTTCATGGTTTACACTATGATGAAACTTTTGCACCAGTTGGCTATGCTTAGATCTGTTCGGATAATGTTAGCGATTGCTGCATTTCATGATTATGAGATATGGCAAATGGATGTCAAAACCGCTTTCCTGAACGGGTTTCTGGAAGAGGAAGTGTTCATGACACAACCTGAGGGTTTTGTGGATCCTAAAAATCCTAACAAAGTATGCAAACTTAAGAGATCCATTTATGGTCTTAAGCAAGCGTCAAGGAGTTGGAATCATCTTTTTGATCATGTTATTAAACAGAATGGTTTTTCTCGAAGTTTTGAGGAACCATGTTTATACATGAAGTTTAGTGGGAGTAAAGTTGTTTTCTTACTTCTTTATGTGGACGACATATTACTCATTGGGAATGATGTTGATATGCTTGCTTCTGTTAAGAAGTGGTTGGGAAATCACTTCCAAATGAAAGATTTGGGAGAAGCTCAGCGCATCTTGGGTATCCGGATCTATAGGGATAGATCCAAAAGGATATTAGCATTGAGTCAAGAAGCCTATATCGATAAGGTTCTTGACTGATTCAATATGAAAAACTCCAAGAGAGGTTTTCTACCTATGGGCAGTGGGATCACTTTGAGTAAGTCACAGTGTCCTACTGAGCCTAAGGATATTGAACGCATGAAATCGATTCCCTATGCTTCCGCTGTGGGATCGATCATGTATGCTATGATATGTTCTCGTCCTGACGTCTCGTATGCTTTGAGTATGACGAGTCGTTTTCAGAAAACTCCAGGTGAGAGTCACTGGATAGCCGTCAAGAATATTCTGAAGTATTTGAAAAGGACTAAAGATTCATTCTTAGTGTTTGGAGGAGAATCTGAATTACGTATAAGAGGTTATACGAATGCCAGTTTCCAAACCGATAGGGATGATTTGAAATCCCAGGCTGGTTTTGTCTTTTTGTTGAACGGAGGGGCGGTTTGTTGGAGAAGTTTCAAAGAGTCTCGTGATCGCTGATTCTACAACGGAAGTCGAGTACATTGCGACCTCCGAAGGCGCAAAAGAAGTTTGTTTGGATTAGGCAATTTTTAGAGGGACTGAAGGTATTTCCTACCACCGAGGATCCAATCACTTTGTATTGTGATAACAGTGGGGCTATTTTTCAAGAAAAATAGCCCAAGTCTAGTAACAAGTCTAGACATGTACTTAGGAAATTTCATGTAATTAGAGATTTAATCGAAAAGGAAAGAAATTACAGTTTGTAAGGTTGGGACAGCTGACAACATCGCTGATCCTTTAACCAAACCTTTGTCTCAAGCTAAACATGATAGTCATGTAGTTTCGATGGGATTGAGACGAATGCCAGAACTCTTGTAAATTATATGATATGTAATAATCAAAATATTGTATTTATTATTTCATATATGATAAGTTGCATTTATCGTCATATTCAGTTTTATGTCTGAATTTTATATACTTTGTTTTATCCAAATAGATTGTAGTGACAATGTCGAACTCTATTAAAGTGAACTGGATTAACATTGTATTTTGTCCCTAGTTACTTAATGAGGTGACGTCTCGGAGTGACTAGATTGTAAGGCGATAGATGACAGTTCGATCATCATATGGTCATAGTGATGACTGGTCGATTACATAGGCATATTGTGAGACAATTTGTCGGACAATGACCGTTTATAGAGTCCTTTTGTTGCTAGGTCGTGGCGAGGATTTCTATTTATTCCTTCGAGTCAATTCTTTAGACTGGTGACTATTTGTCTGAGTTGGTACGGTTTTCCTGGCTTTGGTTTTTGTTCTAGGTCGCACCGTAAAAGGAGGCCGATGAGCATTTACTGGGTCATTGTGATCTGTATCGAATGAAGAAAATAGGTCAACGGGATTGTCCTTTTAAGTCATAATTTATCTCAAGGCCACTCGAGGAGAGATGACTGTGAATGCGTGGCCACGCTCGGATGCGATCTATAGTAGATTATCCAGTCAGACAGTCATTCTCCTGATCGAGGAAACCACTTTATGATTTGATCACGTGCAAGAACGACCTGAAAGACATCTTGCATTGAGTGGGAGATATTATTGGACAAGAGAATTGGTAACGCACACTTGTGTCAGACAAGTGGGAGATTGTTGGAGTAGTGTCCTCCACAATGAGTGCGTTTACATAATAAATCTCGTAAAAGGAATATCAGGGATTTAATTTTTTTATTTTTTTATTTGTCAGCTGGTCATCGTTAATCGGTAATGATTGGCTGACTAGAGTTTGACATTAATGTCGTGTAACGGCGGTGATTAGCTGATCCCTTTAGGTCACACCTATAGGATGGAGCCCCAATGGAAAACCTAATTATTTGTATGGGATACAATTTAGTTAGTCCCTTGTATAAAATTGACTTTTATTTAGTCAAGTGAATTTATTATTTGATGACGAGTTACGAACTCGGGCCAAGGAATTTTTCAACTACATGATAGTTGATTAATAAATGTTATTCGGAATTTAGTAGTCAATATTTAATTTACTAAATTATTATGGTATGTGTGTATATTGTGAACCGGAGGTAATTGGTTAATTAATTTTACAAGGAGTTGTAAAAACTAGACAAGAGGGTTTTATAAGACACATTTTATATTGATAAAATGGTAAAATGTTACTTAAGAGATAAGTGTACACTAGTCACTAATTTGTTTTATTTAATTGTTAAATAATTAAATTAATATTTAATTATGTAAGATAATTAAATATAAGAGTTATAAGCATTTGTGGGACAAATGTCGAAACTCAAAATAAGACCCAAATTATTAGCATGTGGACCGAATTCTTGTGACATATCACATGGGTTCTTTGCCTAATCTTTTCCTAACTTTAGGTGATGTAATATGATGACATCATCCATTTATTTGTCTATATATACACACATCCATATACATCTTTGATGGTTTTTTTGTTTTTTTTAAATCCACCAAACTCCTCACTTTGGCCGGTTCATTTAAGAAGAAAAAGACCAAGTTTTATTTCTTATCTTTTCTTCTTAAATTTGATCAAAGGTTGATTAAAACACATCAAATAAAATTCACATAAACATAATATACACTAAGTATTATTATAGTAATAATACTCACATATTAGAAGGGTTGTTACTAGTTATGTCTAGTTAATATAATTAGTAATTTTGGGGTAAGTCTTGGGTGCTACCAAGAGGAGGTACTCAACTTTGGGTACTAAAGGTTGGAGGATCATCCTTATCATTTTAGCTCAAGAACTACAAAGGTAGGAGACCTTTGTGGTGCCCATATTTGCCTTATAGCAATGTAAGGAACTTTTGTCTTAAGATGGTTTAATATCATCTTTTATACATTATTTTTGCATGCATGTAGATTTAGACCACATTAAATTAATTTGTAATTTTAATATCATAAGATGAGTATTAATTTGGTCTAAATAACTAACAGGCCATTTCCAAAAATAAGTCAACACTTTCAAAAAACCCATTCATTTTGCAAATTACTAATCCTTTATTTGACACAAAAATTGTACATTCTTTTCTTTTTCCTTTTCACTTCATTTTTCTCTTTTTCTATTTGTTTTTCTTTTCTTCATTTCTTCTTTCTTTTCCTTCACTTTTAACCTCCTCAACAATTACAAAAGTTGGCCAAGAATTAAACCTCATTTCTCTTTGTAACATTTATGACCGTTCACTTCAAATGAAATCAAATCTTCTACCCATTTATACTCCTCAAAACAATCACAAAGACGAACTACTCAACAAGGGTGAGATGGTTGTGGAATGTAGTTGATTTGTTAGCAAATGAAATGACAATGCTTAGGCTCAAAATGGGTAAGCAAAAGGGAAACATGATCAAATGGGTGAAAAATAAGCTTATTTGGTTATGAGGGGCTACTTTATTTGAACAACATTGTCTCAACATGCACATCGGCACTTCTACGGTAAGGAATGAGCACCATACTTATGCGTATTAACATAACATACCACGTAAGGAGAACTACTCTCAAGACCTAGTCGGGACCGGTTTCATGAACCGGCCATATAGAGGCTCTATCCTCACATTTTAGTAGTTATATCGAACCTAGGTCGGGTCTTAGGCCTAATACGGTCTCATAAGGTGGCCGAAACTTGGTCGTTAAGCTAGACTCCCGGGTTTTGCAAGCAAAACCCTAACATGTGTCATCAAGAGGTACGAGCTATCAAGAGGGAGAAGACACGGGTAAAACAAATTATCATCATTGTCAACATATATCCTCCACATTTAGACCCTCAATGCAAATATTTACAAACAAGATGCAAAGTGTATGAATGCAAGCTACTCATGTTGACAAACTACGTGGATGCAAGCGTGGACAAGTATATACAAGTCTATTCTAAATGCAAACAAGTCCTATAACTACAACACGTAATCCACACACACCAATTCTTCCCAAAAATGGGGCGTCCTCAACAAAAAAATCCCATCATCCTTCATACATAAATGTAAAAGAAAAAAGAACGGTAAAGGAGAAAGAAATCGGAAAGAGTATACCAAGCGAGTCTTCAATCTCCTAACGTCTTAAATTCGCCCGAGTGCGTCTGTGGATTAGGTTAAACAAACATATATATATATATATATATATATATATATATATATATATATATATATATATATATATAGAGAGAGAGAGAGAGAGAGAGAGAGAGATAGGATCTTGTGAGTTTGATTTCTTATAGTGAGTTGTGAGTTTGTGTGCTCACAAATCTCAGCCATTGGATTATACAAGGGGTGAATGATCAAGATCTAATCTTACCTGTCATATAAAATCACTGCCATTTATTTATTTTCTCTTTTTTCTGGTGCTACTCTTTTTTTTGTACTTTAATTTTTTTTATCTCTTTTTTTACCTCGTGTTATTATGCTTTTCTTTACAACTTTGATTTTTTTTCTCTTATGTTTTTCTCTAATTTTCTCATTATGTTACATTTTTTTCTTTTTCTTTTTGTACCAATTTTTTTTTTACTTGAATTTTTTTTTGCTCTTATTTTTTTACCTCGTGTTATTATGCTGTTATTGTGCTTTTTTTTACTTTGATTTTTTTTACGACTTTGATGTTTGTTTTTTTTTTACCACATGTTTTTGTTATTCCGCTGTTATTGTGATGTTATTCTGCTGTTACTTTGATTTTTTTTACGACTTTGATTTTTTTTTCTTTTTTTTTACCACTTTTTATTGTGCTGTTATTCTACTGTTACTCTGCTGTTATTGTGATGTTATTCCGGTGTCACTTTGATTTTTTACTATTTTGATTTTTTTTACTACTTTGATTTTTTTACTCTTTTTTTACCGCATGTTATTGTGCTGTTATTCTGGTGTTATTCTGCTGTTACTTTGATTTTTTTTACGACTTTGATTTTTTTTTCTTTTTTTTACCACATGTTATTGTGCTGTTATTCTACTGTTATTCTGCTGTTATTGTAATGTTATTCCGGTGTCACTTTGATTTTTTACTACTTTGATTTTTTTACTCTTTTTTTACCGCATGTTATTGTGCTGTTATTCTGGTGTTATTGTGATGTTATTCCGGTGCAACTTTGATTTTTTTTACGACCTTGATTTTTTTTTTCTTTTTTTTTTACCACGTGTTATTGTGCTGTTATTCGACTGTTATTCTGCTGTTATTGTGATATTATTCCGGTCTCACTTTGATTTTTAGGAGTTTATATGCCATTTTAGTATGAAAAGCTTGTGACCAACTTTATCAGTAATTTACAAATCTCAGCTGCAAATTTGCAGCAACCAGCTATCCATCCCAAAAATTGTTAAGTTGTCGTTATTTTACTTTCCTTTACGATTATAATGATGTCCTTAGGATTATCTTACTTTTCGATCACTAACAAAGTAACAGGTTCAAGAAAGGTATATCAAATGTGAAAGGATCTTTACTGCACAAGTGCATATCAGTAATATACAAATCTCAGCTGCAAATTGTGCAGCAACCAGATATCTGGACTCTACTACTTTACAATTTGAATCCTGCTTTTTCCCTTTCTTCAATGCCTAAAGCAAAAAAACCGTATAATGACTAATGTTCTCTTTCAGAATACATGTTGTATAATGACGATTCCTAACGAGAAACATACTACTGTATTGTAGTATATCAGTACTGTTAAAACACTCTTGTAGGGAAATTCCGAATGTTGAGTTAAAAGCCCGATTCAAAACAGCAAACGAACAACTGTCAATGACGAATGTGTGCAACGGCTATACCAACTATTTGATGTTAGGTGTTCTGATTCAAAGAATCACAACTTACATTCTTAAATCACAATACAGAAAATTAAAGTTAGGCATTATGCACTGCATTGGTAATAAATTTCATTTTCGTATCAATCCTGTAAAATATCAGAGAACCTGCGGAATTAAGGTAAAAACTCTAAGAGATAAACATGGCATTGGCAAAGCAGAAATCGAGCATTCAGATAAACGAATAAAAAATCTTAAATTTATATAACTTCACTAAAACCAACTACAACTGCAATACAATGAGAATCAGCAAGCTACTAGTAGTAAGTTGTAAGTAGAAACTAAGGAATGGGACGTACACTAAAGCTAAGACACATCCTAATAGAATCAAAACCAAACCTACAAATCTCATTAGCATCACCAGGCCAATTATTTTGACCAACTACATACTCAACTTCTTCACCAGTTTCCTTGTTAAAACACAAACCCCGACCAATCCCCATTACCGCATGTCTCGCCAAATCCTCATCCTTGACCTCTTTCTCATCATCTTTGTATCGCCTCAATATCCCGTCTTCCTCAGCAATGATTTGCACAGATTTAGCTTAAATGCAGCGTAAATAGGTTCAGCGTCTATGGCGTCTCTGATTTGTGTTCTTTCATGCGGTAAATAAACCACCTCATTAGCAATGGTATGCCTTGTTGTACCTTTCAATTCTTGTTCGGTTAAGAGTACAATTATCTTGCGTTTTTTAGATAAAGCCTTCTTGCGTTTTCTGTCCTCCATACCTCTAACCCTTGTCTCAGCAGCTTGGTGCTCACAACTTGATTATTCCGGTGACCACCGACGATTGATTATTCCACATAATTCGAAATTTCACTTCCCATTCTTTATTCGAAATTTCAGTTCCCACTGCCGCCGAGATCTCGATTATTCTTCATCAATCAAACTCTAAATCTCGATTATTCTTCATTAATACTCGATTTTCCGGCGAAATCTCTAGCATGAGAGCGATCGGAGGTCGACGAGGGACGGAAGCCGCTTGGGAAGTATGATGTCATTAACTCCGTCTCCTCTTCTCCATGGCTTCAAGGCGAGTCACTTTAGGCGGATGCAATCGACACCAGTAAAGGAGAGTTTGAGATCGGTTCCACGTTTGTTTCTAATTGTAGTGGTGATAATGATTTGGATTATTGTAATGGTGAATTGGTGATTGTTCAGAAGGTGAAGAAGAAAGGGAAGAATCAATATTCGGTTTTCTCAGTTTAATATTGTCGATGCCGACAAGAAGTTAGGTTTATTAAATTAGATCGCCATTGTTGAAATCAGAAAGTTTTTTGGTGATTTTTTTTTACAGGGAGTTAGGTCTATGGAGAAGAGATGAGTAACCATAAGAGGAGTGAAGAGAGACTCAGGAAGACGCGAGTTTTATTTTCATCTTAGCCGTGTATTTTTACTTTATTCAATGGCTGAGATTTGTGAGCACACAAACTCACAACTCACCGTAAGAACCAAACTCACGAGATCCCGCCTATATATATATATATATATATATATAAATATATATATATACAATGCAATATTTGTAAATTTTTGAAATTTTTCGATTTTTCGTCATTTTTTGAAATTTTTATATCAAATTTACAGATATATAAATATATACAAATATAAACAAATATACACAAATTGGATATTTCCCTCCCAACACTTAATACATTGTCCCCAATGGAACAAAGTATAGAGAGTGAATAGGAAAAATAAGGAAACATATTTTTGTGTTTTTGAAAATTTTCTTAAATGAAAAACATATTTTTGTTGGTTTTGTTATTTTCTTAAAATTAAAGAACATATTTTTGTTGTTTTCTTTTGGGCCTTCACCCCACACTTATTATTTACAACATCTAATGACGGATAAAGTGTGATGAGAAGACAATGTTTTACAAATTAAAATAACATATTTTTGGATTTTTAAAAAGTTTTTGAAAATAAAGAACATGTTTTTGTGAAATTTTCAATTTTTTGTAATAAGGATGCAATGCATGAGCTATCCTATATGCAATATTGAAAATACGATGCAAATTACTCTATATGGATGCAATTTCTATATGTGACAATATTTTACAAAATTGAAATCTAATGCAAGCTTATATGAATGTAACTAAATGAGTAATTATGCTAATTATATTACAAATAATCTAAATGCATACGAGAAAATAAATATGAATGAGAGAATTTGGATTAAAGGGGTCATACTTGGTAAAGGGAGCAAAATAGGCCAAAAGAGTAGGCCACCTATGACTCTCTGTCCATATCATCATCATCGTCTCCATCCCCGAACTCGGCCTCCCGGATGAAGTCATCGGGGTTCATGGCCATCGCGGAGCCACTCAAGGCATGCTCCTCCAGCGTGATGTCAATGTCCACCTCACGCCCTGCCCCAGAGGCACTACCATGACCGACATTCCCAAAAATGGAGGGGGTTCCTCCGAACCATTGGGTGTTGTGCCCCTCCCCTTGAGTAGAGGTCGGGGTGGGAAAGATCGGGGAACTAAAGTAGTCCAGGCGAAGGTTCATGTCACCGTAAAGAAAGGTCCTGTATTTCGGATGCCCGACATCCGGGAGAAGGTAATAAAAAGGGTGGATGCCGAAGGGGTGCTCATATCCTCTCCGCATATAGTCGTCATAAACGGGGAATTTCCCGACCGAGTGATCAAAATAAGCGCGATCCATCCTTTGCTGTAAGGCAAGCATCTCACTTGCGGCCGTTTGCATTCCCAAGTTCATGAAAGCAACCAAGTCGGGATGGAGTGGTGGGTGTTGTGGAGGTTGTTATGACGATCCTTCCCCTTATTGGAATGTCCCGGGGAAGAAAGGAGAGGTAGGGAAGGTGTACCAGAGGGAGGATTGTGCCTCTCCACGGCGGTCCCTTTCGTACACTATCGGAGGGTTTTCATGAGGGGTGGAATGATCCTTCTCGCTTCAAGTTCAAGGAGGTATGAGGCTTCCCCGGGTTTAGTTTTCATTTTCCGGCCATTGGGAAGTGGGATGAAGTTTCTTTTATTGATTTGCCAATACTCCACTTCGTCATTTGGATTCATTTTGAACCACTCAAGGTTCTTTGTCATATAATCTTTGATGATTTAAATTTCTCCGGGCACAAAATTCATGGTGGATACATCCACCGGACGGTCAAGGGACCTAGAAATCCAGGTGATTATTCCACCCACATGGAGGGGCACTTTTTTCCCTGGAGCATTGGAAAGCTTTCCAAGGTGAAGGGCCAAGTGATGGCCAATGTTTATCTTGTATTTGGATGGTTGGGCGATCAAGTAGAAGCCAATAATTTCGAGCTCATGGGCTCGAATTGCCCATGGTTCATCTCGGACGTAAACCGTGCAACCCATGAACAGAAACCAAACTCTCATGGCGGCATGAAATTTATGGTCTTTTATTCACGACCTTGTCCTCAAGACTGGAAATAGCGGTCCATACCCGGGAATAGTGTAACCAATCGGGTACCATATGAGATTTCCCATTTTCTAGGCCAAAAATCCTACAAAGGCGGGCAAGGGAAAGACTATGGTCTCTATTCATAAGACGGAAGTGAATAGCCGCCACCATACCCGTTATCTTGTGCTTGTCAATTCTCAAGCTACTTAAAACTTCCCATGTGAGACGGGGGTAAGTCCGTTCCACCATACCATACATGCCTTTCATTCCCACACCCTCGAATAAGGACTCGGTTTCCTTATCTAACCCTAAACTACGCATAGAGGGGCGACAAATCCACCTATTCGGGGTAAGGGGCCGATTTTTAAATAGAACGAACTTACCTTTTTGAGTTTTTGTGACAAAACCAACGTCGGGAAAATCGGGATTCGGGTTGGTGTCAGATGCCATTTGAGCCACAAGTTCGGCTTGAACCCGTGCTAGATCACCTCTTGTTCTTTTGGCGGCCATTGATGAGTGATTGGTGAAGGTATGAAGGAGGTTTGTGGGTTTGTTTGAGGGAATAAGGAGAAGTGAGGTGAGAGTTGAAGAAGAAATAATGAAAGAAAGGGGAGGTGTTGGGTAGTTTTAATTTGAGATATGGGGTGTTTTACCGGTTAGGGGACTAACTGGTCTGCCGGTAGAGGATCCCTGACAGTTTTTACAAAAATTTAAATTCTTTCTAAATACAAATTATCTCGCTACCGGTAAGGGTACTGGTAGCCGGTCCACCGGTAGGGAATTCCCCCTTCTTCATTTTCGTTTGTTTTTCCTCAGAACAGGTGTTCCCTGCCGCTGAGCCGGTTGCCGACCTACCAGTAGGGAATCCTCCTTCCTACAAATTTTCCAAATTTTCTTCAATGGGGGTGCTCCTACCGGTGATCCGATTGCTGTCCTACCGGCACACACCCCCCTTCACTTCACCTTATCATTTTTCTTCCTAAATAAAAAATGCTCGCTACCGGTGGAGGGAACCGGTTTCCAATAAACCGGTAAGGAGCACCCTCCTGTGAATTCCAAGCTAAAATTTTCTTAAAGTAAAAAGGGCTCTTTACTGGCCCAGGGAACCGGCTAACGGTTTGCCGGTATAGAGCTCTTTTGCTTGTCGATGCACGTTTTTTCATTCTATTGGAAAAACAACTTCTTCACATGATCATAGGGTCATGTTTTCCACTTTCAAAACCCGAGCTTCATATCGGGGAATTGGTCAAGTGAAGGTTAAAAATGTGTTCCTCATGGTGACACCGTCTCATTTCCTCACGCAAACCAATTTGCACAAAGTATGAATAAACCAAAATTTCCATTATCTACCTAAATGCATGATATTTACAAGTAGTGGTTCTTGAGGAACTCCACCAAACCTATTTATTATTCAAGAACTTTTAACTTGTCTCCTACTCGAGAAGGGGTTCCCCGAGGTAGAGCACTTCAATAGGACCCTTGTCATCTTCTTTGTAGTAACGCTTGACTCGTTGCCCGTTGACTTTGAAGGTTCCTCATTCCTCCTTCATCACTCCAAAAGTTCACCGGCACCGTAAGGAGATATGTCCATCATTTTGAAAGGTCCCGACCACCTTGATCTAAGCTTACCCGGGAACACTTTCACTTTGGAGGTGAAAAGGAGAACAAGGTCTCCTACACTGATATCTTTATTCACAATTTTGGCGTCGTGACATTTCTTCGTTTGATCCTTGTAAATTTTAGAGCTTTTATAAGCCTTCATCCTCAATTCTTCTATTTCATTCATTTGAAGGAATCTCACCTCTCTGGCGGCATCAAAATCAAAATTCATCTCTTTAAGAGCCCACTAAGCCTTGTGTTCCAACTCAATGGGCAAATGACAAGCCTTGCCATACACAAGCTTGTAGGTCAGCGTGGTTCCCAATGGTGTTTTTTATCCCGTTTGGAGAGACCATAAGACATCCGGCAATTTTTGTGACTAATCGTTTCGATTCTTGTTTGTTACCTTTTCGAGAATTGCCTTGATTTGACGGTTGGACACTTCCACTTGCCCACTTGTTTGTGGGTTGTAGGCAAGGTCGATCTTATGCCTTACTCCGTGATTTTTCAACAATGACTTGAATGTGCTTTTCCGAAAATGGGATCCACCATCACTTATCACAACTCATGGAGTTCTGAAACGGGGGAAGATCGTGCTTTTGAACAACTTCATCACCACCTTGAAGTCATTGGTTGGTGATGCAACGACCTCTATCCACTTCGAAACATAGTCCACAACGACCAAAATGTATTCATTGCCGTATGAGTTGGGAAATGGTCCCATGAAGTTTATACGCCAACAATCGAATAGCTTAATTTTAAGGATGTTGTTAAGGGGTATCTCATTCCTTTTATCAATGTTACCTGTCTGTTGGCACGCATCCCATGATTTCACCAACTAGTGGATGTCTTTGAACATGGAAGGCCAATAGAATCCGCATTGGAGGATCTTGGCAATGGTTCTCGAGGTGGCCAAGTGTCCCCCATAGGTTGAATTGTGCACACGATCGACGATTTCCATGCCATCCTCTTTAGACACACATCTCCGGAACATCCCGTCCCCACACTTTCGGAACAACTGGGGATCATTCCAAAAATATATCTTGGCATCATGCTTCAATTTTCTCCTCTCTCTTGAGTCAAGCTCATCCGGTATAAACCCGTTTACCAAGTAATTAGCAAAGTCCGTGAACCATGGAGCTGTGGTGCTTATTCCCACAAGACTATCTTTTCTAAGCCATTAATTGATTGGCCCACCTTCATCTTGAATTCTATGATCTTCAACGGTTAACCGAGATAGGTGGTCGGCCACAACATTCTCGGTGTCCACTTTGTCCTTGATCTCCAAGTCAAACTCTTGAAGTAATAAGACCCACCTCAAGAACCTTGGCTTGGCATCCTTCTTCGCCATGAGTTGTCTCATGGTGGTGTGGTCGGTGTAAACCACCATCTTGGAGCCAACTAGGTATTGCCGGAAATTCTCAATAGCGTGGACAATGGCCAACATCTCCTTTTCGGTCGTAGAATAATTACATTGGGTTTGGTCAAGGGTTTTCCTAGTGTAGTAGATGACATGGTGCTTTTTGTCAACTACTTGGCCTACAACCGCGCCCACCGCAAAATCCAAAGTATCACACATAATCTCGAATGGTATATTCCAATCTAGAGCTCTAATTGAAGAGTTAGGAACAATAAACACCTAAGAGGGGGAGGGGTGAATTAGGTGTACCTTTTTTTAAAATTTGTTCTGAACTTAGTTAATTGATAACTTAAGTAAAGAACCTTAAAGTACAAACCTTGAAAAACTTAATAAAATATAAGTTCACAAGATGGTACAGCCGTTTTATGTCACAATATAGCTGACTGTGACACAGAACTTAAATAAGTATGAACGAGAAATAGCAAAGTGAAAGAACGTAAGAGTAAATGAACAAACAAACGACATTTTAAAAATTGGTTCAGTCTATACTTCGAGGCCTACGTCCAACCGTTATTTTATTGCTTGTTTAGAAATTTACTTAAACAACTAAACCAAGGGTGAATGAAAATAACTCGCCAATCTACCCCGATTGCACTCAAACTTAAAGCTACTCCGCTTCAAGAGTTTATATGTTCTATCTCACAAGTTTACAGAGTCTTTGAATCTCAAGGGTTCACTTAATGAACATGGAGATTACGATTAAGACTTAAACACGAGAATCATGGAACAAACTCATTATGTCACAGTGTAGCGAACTGATACTTGGAGGTTTACAGCTTTTCGAAAACAATGAAGACTTTTAAAATATGAAAAACCTTTTGCAAATGCTTGATGAACAAGGCTTTTAAATGCACAAATGATTTGCAAAGTTTTACAATAAATGCTTTGGAAAGTCTTGAGAAATAAATGAAGCTAAGGCACAACTATTTATAACTGATTTGATCACTAAGAAGTACAACTTAGGTTAATTAAATCCAATATAAAATAGGTAGCCTTTGAATGATGGTAATTGTTAGGCTGTAGGCTTGAGGCACAAGTCTTTGATCAAAATCAGAAAACTCTTCCCAAAACACTCAACATGTGACACTTTACCAAATTGGCAAAAAAACGTTTCTAGCTTTAAAACTTTGACAAGTTTAACTTACCATTTTGGTAAAAGGTAAATGAACAAATCTAGAGGTTTTATCAATGAAGATTAGTGACTTAAAATTTCATATTTGTTTTCAAATTTTGAAGATTCAAATGTTAAAACTTTGAGAATATGAAATTTGTAAAGATTTTAACACTTAAACTTTTTGTATAAATATTCTTCCATTCAGTAGTATCAGAAACCACGGTGCAGTGCACTGTTGCATGGTTTTGCAGCCACTTGACGAAAATGATAATGTTACACTTACTCTTACAATTTTCGACTAAGACTAGGATCATATCATTCTCTTGACTTCTTGTTGGCTTCATCTTGATTATGTTATAGCTCCTTGAGAGTCCATTTGATTGCTTCAATCACTAAACATTTGTAACTAAGAAAAAATAATCAAATAACAAGGAGACTTGGCATCATCAGCCAAGTGTTTTCTAACAAATTCCCCCTTTGATGATGGCAAGTTAAAAAATGTGTGATATTCCCCCTTAGCTCATGATTAGTCGGTCTTTGGTCATTTTAACATAATTCATAATTTAAAAACATGATTAAGGTATGCGAAAGGGTCATCACGCGTGGCTAGGTAGAACATCTAATCATGGAAGCTAAGACATAGTTACGGTGAACGTTAGCCTAAGAATTATGAGATCACACACAAGCACATTAGAACTAATTCCCCCTCTTTACATCATCAAGGAGGTATAAAACAAGTTCAAACTAGCTACACGATTCAAACCACAAGCAAATATTGTTCGAGCAAAATAAAAACAAACTGCCAAAGTTACAAAAGAGTTTAACAAAAATTATGACAAATGAAATGGGGGATAAAAGGATTAGGGAGGCAATGGTTTAAGCCTTTTCTTTTGGCTTCTTGTCATCAAGGCGTTCAAAGATGTCCTCATTCATGGTACGGAGATCAGCCACTTTATACATAAGCTTTGCATTTTCCTTGATTAAGTGATTCACAAGCCCAACAAGTTGATTCAACTTGGCAACAACCACACCCTGATCAAAAGTTGACCCAACTGTTGCATCACCTGCACCTTGATTTTTCCTCATCAATTTCCCATTTCGTATTTCTATATTCATCTGAGTAAGTAGACCCGGAGTCATTTCGTCACTCAAATTTTCAATGGCGGGGTTTCCTTTTATTACCAATCCCTCATTCATAAAAACAATGGAGAGCCACATCCCATATGGTACCACGACATTTTTGTCAAAGTTGCCTTTCTAGAATTCGGTGGACATTTCTTAAATTCGATGGAACATAAGACGAGGAAGGTTAATTGGTTTGTGTTTGACAATGTGGTGAATAAGGAGCATGTCAAGGAGAGAGCATCTCCCTCGACTATTATTGCTTGGAACAAGGTTGGGAAAACTAGGTTGAAGATAACCTAATTGGTGCGGTTAATTCAAGGGCACAGATATTGGTTGGGCCATTATCGTCGTCAGGTCAAAGAACTTTCATGACTTGGGTGGAAGTAACATTATCAATATCACACAAGTTACGCTTTGGGTAAGTGGTAATCCCGACATCACATACGTCAAGGTGGGCAGCAAGTTTTTCAATGGTTAAGACAAACGACTTTTGGTTAATGTAAGCTGAAAGGGTTCCAGATGCAACATTAACTCTGACAGTGGCATAGAATTGAATGATCTCAAATAAATACATAGGGCTGTATTTATCCAAGAGATTCACCCAACCCTGAGCATACATGGCTTCTTTGAAATATTTAAAAGCAGGAGAAGTATCATACCATGATTTATTGTACCGCCTGCCACTGTAAAAGCAATAGACCAGCATACCGTGACATAGCTTGAGTACATCTTCCGGAAGATCAAGTGAGTTGATGTGATTGAGAACATCATTCTTGAACGATTCTCCATATGGTACTAGAACAAGGTCCATGCATGTGTTAAAAGGTACTTTGGCTTCAATAATTTCATCTTCATTAGCCACACCTTCCTCCAAACCGGGTATGGTTCGTGGGTACCTAGGCTTTTTGGGAGCCCGAGGTTTTGACCCGGATCCTTTTCTTCGTTTGCCGCCAGTTTTGGGTTTTGGGGGAGATGATTCATGTGTCACATCATCATCATCATCAAAGATCTCCACCATTTTCCTTTTGGATCGGGTCCTAGAGGAAGGCTTTGAGAACAATGGGTCAAGCCCATCATCAAACACTTCATTGGCATTACCTTGTTCATCACCATCTTCAACATTGATGATCTTTTCAACATGCATCCCCTTTGTTGCATCATCTTTGGGATGTTCATCAATATTTTTGGCTTGATCACCAATTTCTCCTTCCCTTTCATTTTCTAAAACCTTTAAAATTTCACTAACTTCATCCATTTTCTCTTTTTCGTCCTCATGATTCTTTTCAACCACATTTGATTTTGCCTCATCTTTCCTTTCATTTTCTTTCGATTCTTCCTCCTTTTCTTTTAATTCTCCCTCTTTTTCTATTGATTCTTTCTCTTGAAGTCCCCCATCTTTCTCTTCTTTCTTATCATTCGAGTGTCCCTTTTTCGCTTCTTCCTTTTCTTTCGACTTCTCTATTCTCTCCTCCTTTTTAATTGTTTCAACTTTCTCAGGTTGCATGGTAGTGGGTTCCTCCTCATCGGTATCAACATCAACCTCTGGATCCAACTGTAGAGAGATCGGAGGTCTCCTTCCACGACTTCCTCTACATCGTCCACCACCTCTTTTAGCAGTTGTTTTCTTTCGTGAAACGGTGGGCTTGACAGTAGCAGGAGCATTTACATTAGTGTTTGCGGCGGATTTTGGAGCCATTTTTCTTTTTGCAATAAATTTGGGGTTGAAAGTGTTTCTTAAGTTGAGAACTTCGTTGGATTATTTTGGGGTGGGGGGCATTTCTAAATATAAGAAGCGTGAGGCAATTTTTGAGGGTTTTAAATTCAAAGGAAGTTGGTGGGTGGTTTTGTTTAGTGGATAATAGAGGGTTTGTATAGGTATATGGTAAGTAATGGCTTGGTTGGTGTGGTTAACTAAGGGGGGAAAACCAAGGTGGACAGTTGAGTGTAGAGAAGTAAAGGTGAGTGATGGTTTCAGGTAAATTAGGTGATGTGACACAAAGGTTGAGTGACTCAATGTATAGAAAACCCAATTGCAAATAAGTTGCTTATTTTATTTTTCTCGGTACATTTGCATGCAACAAATAATGCATATTGCTAATTTAATTAACATGTTAATCTATCCTCTCATCTATCATTAAGGAAATTAATCAAATTGTGTCACATGTCACCTAATAAACCAATTTCCAATTGAAGTTTTACGAATTGTTGTCTTCTAACTGTTTTGTAAAAATGTCCGCAATTTTAAAGATTAGACATATATTACCTTTTTCAACTTGATCACGTAAGAAATGATGTCTCATGTCGATATGTTTATTGCATAAATATTGTATTGGATTCTTTGGTATGTTAACTGCACTAGTATTATCACAAAATATGGGAGTAGTGTTGGGGCTGGTGTCCTCTACAGTTAGTGCAAGGACTTATAAATCTCTAAAAGGATCAAAGGGTATACTTTTGTATTATAATCAGTTGGTCCACGTTTATCAATAACGGTTGGCTTGCTAGATAAGTTTGACGTTATTGTCATACAGATGGCGGTGATCAACTGGTCCCTAAAAGTCACACCTATAGGACACGTTTGAGAGATGTGACGGTATGAAAATACAGTCATGTTGATGCCAAAGTTGACTAAGCAGTTAGTCGGAGTCATTGACTAATAATTAGTCAAACGCGATGTTGAGATAATTATTTAATCCAGATTAAATAATAATGGCTAAAACGAATTAAACAGTTAATTCGTAAATTAAATATAAACGATTATATTTAAATTGATGTATATTGAATTAATTATACAATATCGTCTTTGTCGGACATGTATTAATATTTCAACTAATCCGTGTTATTAGTTGATGTTTTAATAACCGATAACCGATGACGATTTATAATAGAAGCGTGTCATATACATTTAGCATTTTTCGAGCCGGACCACGAGGTAAAATTAAGAGGAAGTGGAAGCCCACTTCCCCATGCAAGACCACGGTTGGCCGAAACACACAAAAGGAGAGCTCCTCTCCTTTGTGACCTAGACAATTTATTTTGCACACAAAACTAGGGTTTTGGAAAAATTTCCTCTGAAACCTAGATCTCACATCTCGTAAAACTCACAACAAATTCTCTCAATATTGCAAGGCAATTAGAGAATACATTCTAGCACAAGGGCATATTCTCAGACGGTCTTGGGTGTAACAATTAGGAGGAAATCTACGTTGATTTCTGTTCATTTTGCCGAATTGCACTAGGACCCGAGGTTAATTCTTTACCATTATCGCTTCTCTTGTATTTATGTTTTATGACAATAATCACATGCTAAATCTACGTTATAGTCCTAAAATTTATGGGAATTTTACGGATATTTCCCTACAAGTGGTATCAGAGCGAGGCCACGTATATTTTTCAATGTGATTTTCATAAAAACGATTTGAAACGATCTTGTTTTTGTCTAGAAAACCGTGCGGCTGGAATTGTTATTTCGGTTGTTTTTAGTTCTTGAAAACCGTGTCATGTATACACACGGCTGATCTTGTTTTTGACTTGTTCTTTTGCATATTGTTATTTTATACGGAGATTATAGCAATATGATAAGTTTTGTCAATTGTAGAATTGATTTTATGCGTTTTAGATCAAAATTGCATTGGTTTTTGTTTTACCAATTGTTTTCACGAGGGTTTTTAAAGTTTCAGCATGTTTTGCTCTCGGTCGAGCAATTTTCTACTCGATCGAGACCTCTATCAGTGTTGTTTTCGTTCGATCGAGCACATGCTTCACTCGATCGACCTCTTTTAAAACCCCACTGCTCGATCGAGAAATCCTCGTACTCGATCGAGCAGTATTGCTAATATGAGTCCTCGATCGACCTCAAGTCCTGTCGATCGAGTACTTACTGTTTGGCAACCTCTCGATCGAATGGCAGCTTCATTCGATCGACCCTTTTTGTTCCTCGATCGAGAACTTGTGTCCCTGGATCGAGGGATTTCGTTTTGGCAGCATTGAATTTTATTCTTTTTGTTTTAAATTCTCTTTTGGCCATAAAATGTACATCATACGGATGTTGTACACTCGCTTGATAGTGAAACGGTTCACTCACGTACCATTTAGTTATTTTAAAACGATTTAAAGTAACGGATTGTAATGAATTAAAATTAAGTTGATTAAATCGGTTTTATCACATAATTTTAATTGTCTTTGGTGGTTTGGATAAATTTAACATAATTACGGAATTATGTCACGAATAAATTTGATTTAGTTGATGCATTTTATTTATCGTTATTGTTGAATGCTTTAAATGCTTTTAATTACGTATTTGTTTTTACAATCGGTTGTAACTTAGTGTGGCCTTAGTAGAACGTGTTACCGTAATAATGGAACACGGTCTTGGTTGTATTTTGAGATCTCGCATCTCCGTTTTGGTTTTTCTTTTATAATTACAGTTTTTATTTAGAATGTAAATAGGTTTATATTTTGTAAATTTTAATTGTAATTTTGAGAAGACCAAAGATGGAGACCGGATGCTCACTCCCGCTGCATGAAAGAGATGGAACATCAAGACAAGCTTCTCGGGTCCAACGGTGGATTCCAAAGTTGTATTATGTTCTTTTTACTAGGATAGGCCACACTAGGAATTTTTATTTACGTTTTTGCATTCTTTTATTTATTTTATCGTAACGATAGATTGCATCATTTTCCGCCTAAAAACCAAACCACCTAATAATTGCATGAAAACTGACTCATATAGAGGTCACGCGTTAGTTTTCTATGACATTCTTATGTCACACGATTTTTTTAAGCCATCACCTAAGTTAATTCATTCACGTAATGCTAGTTATTTGTTCACTTAAAATGAATTAAAAATAAGTTGATGGGATCTTCCTCGTATAACCAAAAATTGAGAATAGTCTTTATAGGTCAAACTCCAATGAATCCCTTCTTCGTCGGTAGGCATAATATGACCCCTTCTACGTCGGGTAAGTTGGAACTGATTGACTTATTTTATCTCAACACTATGGTCACTCGTACGATCATGTGATTATGGTGGACTATAGATAGGATTTACGGAAATCTATCGACCAAGAGGTTTTACGGAAGAACTAGCTAAACAGTTGGCTTATCAATTTACGGAAATTGAGTCTTGGGACCACTTGTATTATTCTTGAGGGAGATCAATTATGCAAGTGCAATGAGTCTACACGATTAAAATGAATTTTAAATAGACTTAAATCACCTCGATGAGTTGCTTATTTCGTTTTTGTTTTTCTTTCTTTTTCAGCGTAGATCACGTTTTTTTAAACTGCTAATAACATAATGGCTGGCATCCTCGATGACCCAATGCCAAGTGCCACATTGGACCGTGAGTCCTGGCCGGATCTTTATGAATCGGATGAATCGGTCTACTAGATCAAGAATGATGGATCAAACTTCACGGAATGGGAGGCGGCATTACGGAATGCCGCCACCGCTGACGGGAAGCTCAAGTATCCGACCGAGCCCCTCCCGCCAGCCCCCCTGGCCCCACGGCTCGAGTTAACGAAGTCTCCAAGTATAGCGACTTCGTCATGGAAGCGGGTGCGATTAAAAACGTACTCATTTTTGCAATGGAATCCAATTTGCAGAAACGCTTCATAGCCCAAGGTGCAAACAAGATTTTCACCACGCTCACTAAGGAATTCTCGAAAGCACCGAGAATCGTGACCTATGAGCATACCACTCGCTTCTTTGATGCGAGACTCCAGAAGGGCCAACCGGTTAGTCCACACATTCTCAGCATGATTGAGAATGTCGAGAGACTGGAGGCGCTTGATTGTAAAATCAGCGAGAACATTGTGATTGACCGCATGCTTCATTCACTCCACGATGGTTTTGCGCTCTTTAGAGCGAATTACTATATGAATGATTTGAAGAAAAGTCCCCATGAACTGCACTCCCTTCTCGTACAGACCGAGAAGGACATGAAGTTCAGTGGGAGCCTGAAACAGGATGTTCTCGTTGTGTCAAACAAGGGCAAGGGTAAGGGCAAAGCTCAGGCCGACCTAGCGGTAGGTAAACCGAAGTTTAAGAAGTCGGGATCAGGTAAGAGTGGGCCTGGTGAGGCAAGAAACTCATCAGGCGCGACAAAGAGCAAGACCGAAAACATGGAATGCCATCACTGCCACAAGACTGGGCATTGGAGGCGTACATGTCCTGTCTACCATGAGGACATAAAAGCAGGTCGCGTTAAACCTGTTGGTATATCTTTTTCTTCTTCTACTTTTATTCATATGATTGAGATTAACCACGCAAGTTACGGAACTTGGGTACTAGATACTGGTTGTGGTTCTCATCTGTGTACTCATGTACAGGGGCTCCGAAACATCGAACCCCTCGTAAAGGGTGAGGTGGACCTGCGTGTTGGGAATGGAGCACGAGTGGCTGCCGTCTCGAGGGGAACATACGTGATCCAGCTTCCTAGCGGATTTGAGTTATTTTTATATAACTGCTATTATGTACCCAGTCTTTCTAAACACATTATTTCAGTTTCTGCACTTGACAAACTTGGTTTTTCATTTGTAATAGAGAATAATTCTTGCATTTTCTCATTACACGATATGATTTATGGCAAGGCAGTCTCCATGAACAGAATTTATGTTTTAGATCAGACCACCGAAATATTACACGTAATGAATAAGAAGTTAAAGGTCGGTGACAAAGATCAAACATACATATGGCACTGCCGTATGGGACACATTAATGAGAAACGCGTAAAACAACTCATAAAGAATGGAGCTATCTCGGCCTTTGATTTTCAATCATTTGGCACGTGTGAATCATGTCTCATCGGTAAGATGACTCGAATTTCCTTCAAAGCTGTTGGAATGCGCACTGCCGACCTATTAGGACTCATACATACGGATGTGTGTGGACCTATGTCAATCACCGCACGAGAAGGCTATAGGTATTTCATCACTTTCACGGATGATTTAAGTAGATATGGCTATGTCTACTTAATGAAGCACAAAAGTGAATCCTTTGAGAAATTCAAGGAATACCGAGTCGGGTGCACGAACCTCTTTGGGTAGAAAGATTAAAACACTGCGCTCAGACCGTGGTGGCGAGTATCTTTCTCACGAGTTTGATCAACACCTCAAAGACTGTGGGATTGCCTTACAGTTAACTCCACCTGGAACACCTCAGTTGAATGGTGTGTCCGAACGGAGAAATCGAACACTACTTGATATGGTTCGATCCATGATGAGTCACACCGTGTTGCCTGACTCATTGTGGGGTTATGCTCTTCTGTCAGCTGCTCTAATACTTAACCGAAGTCCGTCTAAAGCTGTTGACAAGACTCCATATGAACTATGGAAGGGAACGGTCCCTAACTTGTCCTTTATACGGGTTCGTACCCAACTGCCATCATACTATGTTCATCGGGGCTGCGAGGCTTATGTCAAGTGGAGACACGAGGATAAGCTCGGCCCGCGATCGGTCAAGACATACTTTATAGGTTATCCTAAAGGAACACTTGGTCATTACTTTTATTCGCCAACCGAACAACGTGTTTTTGTTGCGGCGGTCGACATTCTTAGAGAAGGAATTTCTCGAGAATGCAAAGAGTGATAGAACCTTCGACCTGTCGGAGATTCCAGAACCAAATACCGAGCAACCATTGGAGGAACCAATTCCTTCAATCCCGGCTGCGGTGAATATTCCTGAGGAACCTAGGAGGTCGGGAAGAGTCTTTATTCCTCCGGACAGATACATTGGTATGGTCAAGGAACATGACATAGATGACATTCTACTCTTAACGAGTAGTGAACCCGCAACCTATAAAGGTGCCATGACCAGTTCTGACTCAAAACTATGGCTTGAGGCCATGCAATCCGAGATGGACTCCATGTATGAGAACAACGTATGGGATCTTGTTGACTTACCTGCTAAGGTTCGTCCCCTTCAATGCAAATGGCTTTACAAGATAAAGCATTCTGTGGAAGGTCAACAAGATATCTATAAAGTACGACTAGTTGCTAAAGGTTTCACCCAAGTACCAGGTTTGCACTACGATGAAATTTTTGCACCCGTAGTCATGCTGCGTTCCATTCGGATTATCTTAGCGATTTCCGCTTTTCATGACTATGAAATTTGGCAGATGGATGTGAAAACCACCTTCTTAAATGGTTTTTTGGAGGAAGAGTTGTACATGGTACAACCTGAAGGTTTCATCGATCCTGAACATCCTAAGAAAGTGTGCAAGCTTAAGCGTTCCATTTATGGACTTAAGCAAGCATCTCGGAGTTGGAATCATCGCTTCGACCAAGTGATAAAAGAAAATGCATTTACTCGATCGGTCGAGGAACCATGTCTATATATCAAGTCGAGTGGGAGCAAGATTGTCTTCCTAATATTGTATGTCGATGACATACTCCTGATTGGGAATGACATACCTCTCTTAACTTCGGTAAAAGTATGGTTGAAGAACCATTTCCAGATGAAAGATCTGGGTGAGGCACAAAGAATTTTGGGCATCCGTATCTATCGAGATAGATCACGTCGTATTTTATCTCTCAGTCAGGAGTCTTACATAGACAAGATCCTAGAGAGATTCAGCATGACTAACTCCAAAAAGGGGTTTCTTCCTATGGCTCCAGGGGTGCATTTGAGTAAGTCTCAGGCACCAGAGACACCGGAAGAGAAAGAGCGCATGACACGGATTCCTTATGCCTCGGCTATAGGATCAATCATGTATGCCATGATATGCACACGTCCGGGCGTGGCATATGCATTGAGTATGACAAGTCGATTCCAACAAAGATCCAGGTGAATCACATTGGATGGCTGTCAAGAACATTCTTAAGTACCTACGGAGGACTAAAGATTGGGCATTGACTTATGGAGGCGATCAAAAGCTATGCGCAACCGATTCTGCAGATGCTAGCTTCCAAACGGATCGAGATGACTCAAAATCTCGATCTGGATTCGTTTTTACTCTTAATGGCGCTGCAGATCACCGGAAGAGTTCCAAACAAAGTGTTACAAAGAGATTCTACGACCGAGTCCGAGTACTATGCCGCGTCTGAAGCTGCAAAGGAAGCGATATGGATGCGTCAATTCTTACAAGGACTATCTGTAGTACCTAGTTCGAATGACCCGATCACCATCTATTGTGACAATAGAGGTGCCATCTTCCAAGCTAAGGAGCTTAAGTCTAGCAACAAGTCTAGACATGTACAACGGAAAGCTCATCTAATCCGAGATTACGTGGAGCAAAAGGAAGTAGTGATAGAAAAGATTGCTACAGATGATAATATAGCAGATCCTCTCACTAAACATTTACGACAAGATAAGCATGAAGGGCATGTTAATTCCATGGGAATTAAACGTGTTCCTGAGTTGTAGTACTCTTTTATGGATTAGATTCATTCTCTTATGTACTCTATACGACATCATCGTTTTGATATTTATATATTTTGTTTTTCATGTGGTTTTGTACGACAATTTTGAACACCACAAAGTGAACTGAACAAACATTATATTTTTGGTCCTTAATTGCCCACGTGAGCTGATAACTCAAGGTAATTATTTTGTGACATTGGTTGATGGTGGGTTCAACGAGCCATAAGTCAAAAGGTTGACTGACCAATCACAGAGGCGATTTATATGGATATCTCGTAGGACACAATTGTGACATCGACGTGGAGTCCTAAATGTTTTATAACATTCGGTGCCAGGTCGTGTATAGGACCTCCATGGTGATCCTAAGAGTCGATTCTTTTGACTATCGACTGTCTCTTGAGACTAAGGCATATTTTGGGTGACTTTGGTTTCTTTCTCACGGTCATCCGTAACAGGGGGCCAAGTAAATTTTTTCTGGGTCATTTCATGCTGTGCTTAGATCGGAAGGAGTCGAGTTGAAGGAAATATTCAGCCTTTATCAGGTACTCGATATTTCTCAGGGCCACTCGAGGAGTCAGAATCAAATGCATGGCCATGCTCGAATACGAATCGTTTTATCGGTTGAGTTACTCTCTCTCGGGAAACCACTCTTGATATTGATCGATTGTAAAATACGACCTTTGCGGATCCAGATCTGCAAATTGTTTTACATTGAGTGGGAGAAATTTTAAATGAATATGAGAATCGGTTATCGCACATACACTTGTACGGACAAGTGAGAGTTTGTTGGAGCTTGTGTCCTCCAGTGAGTGCGGATAACGTCATTGCACGTACACTTGTACGGACAAGTGGGAGCTTGTTGGGGCTGGTGTCCTCTACAGTTAGTGCAAGGACTTATAAATCTCTAAAAGGATCAAAGGGTATACTTTCGTATTATAATCAATTGGTCCACGTTTATCAATAACGGTTGGCTTGCTAGATAAGTTTGACGTTATGGTCATACAGATGGCGGTGATCAACTGGTCCCTAAAAGTCACACCTATAGGACACGTTTGAGAGATGTGACGGTATGAAAATACAGTCATGTTGATGCCAAAGTTGACTAAGCAGTTAGTCGGAGTCATTGACTAATAATTAGTCAAACGCGATGTTGAGATAATTATTTAATCCAGATTAAATAATAATGGCTAAAACGAATTAAACAGTTAATTCGTAAATTAAATATAAACGATTATATTTAAATTGATGTATATTGAATTAATTATACAATATCGTCTTTGTCGGACATGTATTAATATTTCAACTAATCCGTGTTATTAGTTGATGTTTTAATAACCGATAACCGATGACAATTTATAATAGAAGCGTGTCATATACATTTAGCATTTTTCGAGCCGTACCACGAGGTAAAATTAAGAGGAAGTGGAAGCCCACTTCCCCATGCAAACCCACGGTTGGCCGAAACACACAAAAGGAGAGCTCCTCTCCTTTGTGACCTAGACAATTTATTTTGCACACAAAACTAGGGTTTTGGAAAAATTTCCTGTGAAACCTAGATCTCACATCTCGTAAAACTCACAACAAATTCTCTCAATATTGCAAGGCAATTAGAGAATACATTCTAGCACAAGGGCATATTCTCAGACGGTCTTGGGTGCAACAATTAGGAGGAAATCTACGTTGATTTCTGTTCATTTTGCCGAATTGCACTAGGACCCGAGGTTAATTCTTTACCTTTATCGCTTCTCTTGTATTTATGTTTTATGACAATAATCACATGCTAAATCTACGTTATAGTCCTAAAATTTATGGGAATTTTAAGGATATTTCCCTACAAGTTTGTTGGAGCTTGTGTCCTCCAGTGAGTGCGGATAACGTCATTGCACGTACACTTGTACGGACACCAGCCCCAACAAGTAGTTTCGAACGTAATACCTTAATCATGCAATTGTTGACGTACCTAAAGAATTTGTGCACAACAAAGAGCGGCAGTTATATACTAACTTTCGGCCATGGATAAAGCAAAGGTATTTTGCTTATTAGATCCCCATGAGATGATACATGGCCCTAGAAATGTAGCAATACTCGAGGTACTCTCCCTATCCAACGAGTTACCGGCATAATCCACATCCAAAAATCCTACAAGATCAAGTTCGTAGTGAGTTGGGTACCAAAGATATAACCCTTGTGTTCCAATAAAATACCTAAAAATCCGTTTGACGGCTTTGAAATGTGGATTCTTAGGATTTGATTGAAAACGGGCACACACACACACACACACACACACACACACACATACTAAATTGTATGTCGGGTTGACTAACGGTCAAATAGAGTAATGAACCGATCATACCTCGATATACCTTCTCACTAATGCCCTTACCATTTTTGTCCTTATCAAGCTTGATTTTGGACACAATTGGTGTAGGCATAAGACTAGAAGTAGTCAACCCGAACTTATTTAACATTTCCTTAAGTAATTTTGTTGATGAATCATTGTTCCTTTTTCACTTTGTTTGATTTCAAGACCAATGAAGAATCCAAGTTCTCCCATCATTCTCATTTCAAATTCGGAAGTCATTAAATCAGAAAAGTACTTATAAAGGACATTGTTAGTTGCTCCAAAAATAATGTCATCAACATATACTTGCACAAGCAACAATTCATCGTCTTGTGACTTGATAAACAACATTTTGTCAACGAAACCACGCAAGAAACCGTTTTCTAATAGAAACTTTGAAAGCCTATCATACCAGGCCCTAGGAGCGTGTTTTAAGCCATAAAGTGCTGTATGAAGTTTAAAAAACATGGTTTGGAAGTTCGTTGTTTACAAAGCACAGAGGTTGTTGGACAAAAACTTTAGAAATGCGGTTTTGACATCCATTTGAAAAAGTTTTATGCCTTGATAAGATGCAAAAGCTACAAGCATTCGTATGGCTTCAAGCCTAGATACATGTGCAAAGGTTTTGTCATAATCGTTTCCTTCTTGTTGGTTAAAACCTTGCACCACTAGTCTAGCTTTGTTCCTTACGATTTCTCCAACATCATCTATCTTGTTGCGAAAGACCCACCGAATACCAATATCAGTATGTTGGGAGGGCCTAGGGACAAGATGCCATACCTTATTTCTTTCGAATTGCTCTAATTCCTCTTGCATTACTGTCACCTAGTATTCATCAGTCAAGCCTACTATGACATGGTCAAGTTCAATTTGAGAGAGAAATGCATCGTATGCAAAGAAATTTTGGAGCGATGATCTGGTTTTATTCCAGATGTTAGGCCACTGGTTAGGTTTGATAAAGGATGTGAGCTTTGGTGTTTCCATTTTCTGGGGACAAGTGAGTTTGAGGGATCGTTTTGTTCTTATGGCACAGTGGATGTGACCGTTGCATGGGAATTGTTTGGTGCGGATGATTGTGGTTCATTCATTATTTGCTTGGTCTGTTCTTCACCATCCACATTCCCACTGGATGGGCTAGCATCTTATTGTTTTAGAGGGTGATTAGTTCCCCCTAAATTTTGGCCATCATCCTCGAGCAACAGTGGCTCTAACTGTTACATAGCCTCTTCCACCACTTGATCCATATCACGTCGTGTCATTTCAATCACAAAATCATCATCATCTTCATCAACCTGTGTATTTGAGACAAAAAGACTAGATTCGTCAAATATTACATGAACACTTTGTTCCATTTTCATAGTCCTCTTGTTATACATTTTATAAGCTTTACTATGATCGGAATAATCAACAAAAACTTCTTCATCACTACGAGCATCAAATTTGCCTAGGTTATCTTTTCCATTATTGTGCACAAAGCATTTACTACCAAAGCATTTCAAGTGTGAGATGTTAGGTTTTCTTCCTCGTAGTAACTCATAGGGAGTTTTCTCAATGATTTTTCTAATCATGACACGGTTGTAAATATAACAAGATGTGTTAAAGGCTTCGACCCACAAATTCTTTGGAACTTTAGAGCTAATTAGCATGCTCATAGCCATATTTTCAAGAGTTCGATTCGTTCATTCCACAAGCCCATTTTGTTGTGGGGTTCTTGTGGCTGAAAAATTGTGGCTAACACCATTCTCATTACAATAGGCTTCAAATTATGAGTTCTCAAATTCGGTTCCATGGTCGGATCTCAATGAGGCAAGTTTATAACCAAATTTATTTTGAACCTTTTTGACCCAAATTAGTAATTCATCAAATGTTTGATCTTTAGAAATTAAGAAAAGAAGTCAAATAAATCTAGTAAAGTCATCTACAATGACATAAATGTAGCGACTTCCACCTCTACTTACAACGCGCATGGGACCGCATAAGTCAATGTGAATGAGTTCAAGAGGTAGGGAAGTACTAACAACCTTTTTGGATTTAAAGGAGCATTTAACTTGTTTTCCTTTGACACAATCATCATGAAGTGATTTAAAATCGAATTTGATGTTAGGAATGTCGTCTACTAGATCAAGTCTCTTGAGGGTGTTAAGTGTTTTAGTATTAACATGACCAAGTCATTTATGCCAAAGCCAAGGGTCATTCTTTTGAACACTCATGCATGGTAAGGTTTGACTTGTCAATGAGTATAGGTTGGTCATGTAGACATCTTTCACACGTTTACCTTCAAGTATGATCTTTCTAGTTTTTCCATTGATTATTCTACATTCACTAGCAAGAAATTCAACAATATTACCTCAATCACATAATTGTGAAATGCTCAAGAGATTGTGTTTCAACCCTTTGACAAGCAACACTTTGTCGATGCATAGTGATTTTGACTTACCAACCTTTCCAATACTAATGATTTCACTCTTTTGTTGTCGGCAAAAGTCACCATGCCACCATCATAGGCTTCTAGCGAGAGGAATTGGCTTTCATCTCCCGTCATATGACGAGCATCCACTGTCTAAGTACCAATTGTTGCTGCCTCTCACTAATGCCTATAAGAAATCAAACATTTAGTTTAGGAACCCAAACGAGTTTGGATTCCTTCTTGACAACAACTTTCTTGACTCCTTCTTTCTTAATCCAAACTTGTTTAGCCATTTTAGTGTTTCTTTCCAAATCATGGACTCTCTTTTCGCAACCATTAAACTCATGACCTTTTTTACCACAGTGATTGCAAATGATATATTTATGAATACCAGCGTACTTTCTTCTTCGAAAGTCAGTTTTGCTTGGATCCTGGTTTCGAGTGCAATAGTGCGTGTTACTGTTGTATTTGAAGCCAAGTCCAGAATTCTTTACAAATTTTTCGTATTCTTGTGATTGTTTTAAAAGAAACTCCAAAACATTCTGACTTCCTTTCCATTTTAAGTAGAACATCTTAGCCTCATCTAGTTCTTTGGTCAATGTTTCAATTTTAGCAAGATGGTTAAGATTTAGTTGACCAACATTGTCGAAGGCTTGTTTTGCATGCCTTACTTCATCACTAAGTAACAAGCCAATTTGCTCAAGTTGCTTGTTATCTCTTTTACACATGGTGAGGTTAGCTAGAAGAGAGTCACGTTCTTTAGTTAATGAAGACACAATTTTTGTGAGAGTCTCAATTTCTTTTCTCGACTCAGGTGCCACAGTAGCAACATCTGTTGCATGGGCCAGCTCAGCCTTTTTCAAGGTTTCAATTTGAGCAAGAAGGTCATTGTTTAATTTTTGCACTCGATCTATAGCACTTTTGACATGACGTGACTCGTCATTCAACATTTTAGCAATTTTGACAAGATCGTCTTTTTCACTTTCACGGTTTGCTAAGTCAATCAAAAGTTGATCACGTTCTTGAGTTAGTGACGACACATTTTCTTTGTTGGAAACGGATACAACAGTGCAGTGCTCTATTATATGAGTTTCATCAACCTTCTTGGCTCAAAACAGATTTTATTTTCGAAGCTTTCTAATTGCCTTTTCAAGACTCAACGATGAACTAGGTTGATCAACCCCATTTAGACATTCTTTCAAGTTAACATTTTCTTTGGCTATGTCCTCAATTTCATTTTGCATAGCTTCTAATTTATTGGTTTGGACACGACACTTATCGATGAATTGGTCTAGAAGGAGACAAACTTTGTCTTTTGATGCGTATATTTTATATAAGGTTTACCTCATTTTTACACGCATTTTTGTATTATTTACATGGTGTCTGGTTACAAATACCCCTGAATAGTCTACTTTGGTTTGTCTTGTGTAAATTAAAGGTACGGACCAGAAAGGAGCAAAACCGAGCCTGAACGTGTCTCATTTGCATGCATTTTGGAGAATAAGGAATCGGAGCTTGGAATCATTACCTAAGGACGCGTGAGCTAACCTCGGAAGGTGCCAAAGAGTCCTGTGTGCCAATATAGCTCGATTGACTAATTATTTGGTCGATCGAATGCTTTATCCAACGAAGAATCACTCGATCGAGTTGTTCTGTTGCTCGATCGAAAGGGCTGATACAAGGAGTACTCGATCGAACAACATTTATGTTCGATCGAGATGAATTTCAAGGTTTGTCCTCGATCGAGTGGTTTCATTTCACTCGATCGAGAGACTTTGCTTTTTATGCGTGTTGTTGCCTTAATTCGAGATGGGCGTCATAATTAGGATATAAGCTAGGTTTAGTACTACGTTGATCAGCTCTTCTTCTACTTCGTCATATCTTGGATGACACTTCTTCTTTTCCTTTTTTTTATTCTCTCATACTCTTACTCTGGAACTATTGCTTGGATCTTACGATTTCTAATCGGTACCTTTACTCTTTCTTTATTCTTAATCTTAATCATTTGTTGCTCTTATTTCTTTCATTCGTTACTCACAATTGCTTTTATCAATCTTTTATTCACTTGTTATCATGTTTAATTCCTCCTGCTTATGTATGATTATTGCTATCTCAATGATAATGCATAGCTAAACTCCCTTGCTAAGACATAGGGGAGCCATGATTTTAAGGGAATTGTATATTAAATTATTAGGTTTGATGCTAGTTTGGTCCATGTTGTTAATCGCTACTTATAACTGTTCTTGTCTAATTGAGTCGACGCAATTAGTTAATAAATCACAGTAAACCTTGACCTAGATCGGAAGATTGGGAAGGGTGAGACTCGTATCGAACATTAGGGCACTTTAGTGAGGGCGGAAGCTAAGCTATTTGTGTTCTAGGGTGAATTGAGACTGGAGGGAGATATTCATTGCCCCATAGATCACTCGCATTGACCTGAGACTTAGATTGCATGACTAGAAATTATGGTGAACCGACTGTCTTAGCTATTTTCTCTCTATTTGCTTTATATCTACTCACTTGCATTCTTTCTCTTCTTTGATCTTATTAGATTAGAACAACCAACTAAAACCCCAAAATTGGTTACCTTGACGGACTTATTTAAATCTGACATTTTCCCATCTCCATGTGGAGATCGAACCTACTTACTGTTAGCTTCTGTTAGTGTGTCTAGGTTTTATTTTTGGTACCTGATGATGGTATCATCTTTAGAGAACGATCAAACCTTTGTCTTGAGCTTATTTACCTCATTGTCTGAATCTGAATCTAAGTCAACTGAATGGGCCATAAGACACTTGATGTTTTCTTTCTTTGGTGGTTTGGAATCATCCTTAAAAGACCCAGAAGAGATGCACAATTTAGCGTCTAATTATTCCTCAAGGACATCGTCCTCTTCAGAATCAGACATACCCCAAATGACAATCATTACCTTGTTTTTGTAACCACGTTTAGCAAAGTCACGTTTTTCCTTGGATTTGATGTCGTTCCTCTTTGGGCATTCTTTGATTTGATGACCTTTGTCACCACATTTAAAGCAAGCAATAGTAGAACTCGATCTTTTCTTAGGAAAGCGACATTTGTTAGCATTGTTGCTATACCTTTGTTAGTTTCGACCATTTATCACGCCAACAATGTTTTTGGTTAACATTACGAACTCATCATCTTCATTCTCCTCATCACTTGAGAGAGCATTAAGAGCGAGTCTTTTCTCTTTAGAGCTTTCACTAGAACGCTTCATGAGGGTTAACTCATGAGCCATGAGTAAGCCCATAAGTTCATCAAGGGTGAGCAATGAAAGGTCTTTAGCTTCCTCAATAGCCATAACCTTTGGTTGCCACTTTTCAGTTAGGCTACGAAGAGTTTTACGGACTAAATCCTCAGATTCAAAATTTCTGCCTAAACTCTTGAGGTCATTGACAATACTAGAGAAACGTGAGGACAAACTATTAATTGACTCATCTCTTTCCATGTTGAAAATCTTATATTGTTGCATGAGAAGATTAATACGGTATTTTTTTGACTTGTGACGTTCCCTCATAAGCAAGGCTTAGGGTGTCCCAAATTTCCTTGGCCGAGCTACATCCGGATATCCGATTAATTTCTTGTTCACCAATGACATATTGAAGGATGGACATGGCTTTAGAGTTTTTCTCGACTTTCCTATAATCAGCCTCAACATATTTATCCTCAGTTTTTAGGTTACTAGTGCCATCGACATTAGTCACCTCAATTTTGAGGGGACCCTTTTGAATGATCAACCAACATTCATAGTCCGCACTTTTGACATAGTGATCCATGCGGTGTTTCCACCAAGCATAGTTTTCTCCCTTGAAAATGGGATACTTAGTGTGCTTTGAATCGTCCATAACTATAGGATCAACTCTTTGGATTTAACCAATATCAAGAGCACGAGGCTCTGACACCAATTGAAGAGCTAGGAATGATAAATACCTAAGAGGGGGAGGGGGTGAATTAGGTGTACCTTTTTTTAAATTTGTTCTTAACTTAGTTAATTGATAACTTAAGTAAAGAACCCTAAAGCACAAACCTTGAAAAACTTAATAGAATGTAAGTTCACAAGATAGTATAGCCATATTATGTCACAGTATAGCTGACTGTGACACAGAACTTAAATAAGTATGAACGAGAAATAGCAAAGTGAATGAACGTAAGAGTAAATGAACAAACAAACGATATTTTAAAAATTGGTTCAGCCTCTACTCCGAGGCCTACGTCCAACCATTATTTTATTGCTTGTTTAGAAATTTACTCAAGCAACTAAACCCTTACAATGAAAATAACTCGCCAATCTACCCCGATTGCACTCAAACTTAAAGCTACTCCGCTTCAAGAGTTTATATGTTCTATCTCACAGGTTTACAGAGTCTTTGAATCTCAAGAGTTCACTTAATGAACATGGAGATCACGATTAAGACTTAAACATGAGAATCATAGAACAAACTCATTATGTCACAGTGCAGCAAACTGATACTTGGAGGTTTACAACTTTTCGAAAACCAATGAAGACTTTTAAAATCTGAAAATCGTTTTGCAAATGCTTGATGAACAAGGCTTTAAATACGCAAATGATTTGCAAAGTTTTAAAATAAATTCTTTGGAAAGCCTTGAGAAATAAATGAAGCTAAGGCACACTATTTATAATGGATTTGATCACTAAGAAGTACAACTTAGGTTAATTAAATCCGATATAAAATAGGCAGCCTTTGAATGATGGTAAATGTTAGGCTTTAAGCTTGAGGCACAAGTCTTTGATCAAAATCAGAAAACTCTTCCCAAAACACTCAACATGTGACACTTTACCAAATTGGCAAAAAACTTTTCTAGCTTTAAAACTTTGACAAGTTCAACGTACCATTTTGGTAAAAGGTAAATGCACAAATCTAGAGGTTTTATCAAAGGAGATTAGTCACTTAAAATTTCATATTTGTTTTCAAACTCTGAAGATTCAAATATTAAAGCTTTGAGAATATGAAATTTGTAAAGATTTTAACACTTAAACTTTTCGTATAAACATTCCTCCATACGGTAGTATCAGAAACCACATGCAGTGCACTGTTGCATTGTTTTGCAGCCACTTGACGAAAATGAGAATGTTACACTTACTCTTACAATTTTCGACTAAGGTAGGATCATATCATTGTCTTGACTTCTTGTTGGCTTCATCTTGATTATGTTATACCTCCTTGAGAGTCTATTTGATTGCTTCAATCACTAAATATTTGTAACTAAGAACAAATAATCAAATAATAAGGAGACTTGGCATCATCAACCAAGTGTGTTCTAAATAGGAGCCGATACCAAAGCTTGCTTCAACCTAAGAAATGACTCAAGACAAAGTTCATTAAATTCAAATGCTGCATCCTTGAGGACAAGTGAGGTTAACGGCTTGGCTATTTTTGAAAAGTCTTTGATGAACCGCCTATAAAAGCCGGCATGGCCAAGAAAGCTTCTCACTCCCTTCAGATTTGTAGGAGGTGATATTCCATGACCGCTACTTTGGCTCCATTAACCTCAATGCCCCGCTTGGAGATTATTTAACCAAGCACAATTTCTTCTTCAACCATGAAATGACATTTTTTCCAATTTAAAACCAAATTGTACTCTTCACATGTCCTCAAAACATTAGTCAAATTCACAAGGCTATGATCAAAGGAGTCTCCATACACCTTTGGAAGGTCCCGGGTGCATTACACAACCCAAATGGCATTCTCCGGTAAGCATACACTTCTATGGGGCACGTAAATGTTGTTTTCTCTTGGTCCTCCGGATGGATGGCTTGGGATTTGGAAGAATCCGGAGTAGCCATGAAGAAAACAATAGTAGGCGTGCCCCACAAGCCTTTCTAGCATTTGGTCGATAAAGGGGATGCGGATGTGGTCCTTGAGGGTAGCGGCATTTAGTTTTCTATAATCAATGCACATCCGCCACCCGGTCACCGGACGAGTAGGCATGTGATTCCCATCCTATTGTTCCACCATAGTGACCCCACCTTTCTTGGGCACTATATGGACGGGACTCACCCACTTACTATCCGTGATTTGGTAAATAATCCCCGCTTCTAGCAATTTTAAAACCTCATTTTTCACAACTTCGGCCATTTTGGGGTTTATTCTCCTTAGAACTTCAACCTTTGGTTGACTTCCTTTCTCTAGAACAATTCTATGCATGCACAAGTTTGGACTTAGTCCCTTGATATTCACGGGATAAGACTCCCCCTCACCAAGAAAGGCATACTTGAGTGAGGGAGGTAAAGGCTTGAGTTGTACCTTTGGAGGGAGTAGTCCCTCCACCTTCTTCATGAGTTCATCATCTACCACATGATCTTATTCCATCTCTTCATCATAAAGAGAGATTTGAAAAGCTTCCTTCATCTCCGACTCTTCCCGAGCCACCAATTCCACTACTTCATCAATTACTTCTATAGTACACATTCTCTCAACTTTGGGACCTGTCATCAAATTTGGAAGATTAAATTCGACATTGTCACCCTCAATCCGGTAGGTTAGCCGCCCATTTCTCACATCAATTAGTACTCCTCCGGTAGCCAAGAATGGCCTACCTAGGATAATAGGGGTATGGCTATCCTCCAGGATGTCAAGGACAACAAAATCGGTCGGGATTAAATGCTTTCCAACTTTGACGGGTATGTCTTCAAGCACCCCCCAAAGAGCGCTTGACAGACTTATCCGCCAATTGGAGGGTCATGGTAGTAGGAGCAAGACTATGAATACCAATTTTCTTTGCAACTTTAAGAGGAATAACACTCACACTTGCTCCGAAGTCACAAAGAGCTCGTGATATCAAGACACCACCAACCACACAAGGAATTGAAAAGCTTCCCGGGTCATAAAGTTTAATGGGCATCTTGTTAAGGATATTAACACTACATGCTTCTTCCATTGCCACAATTTCTTGGTCACCCAAGACTCTTTTATTAGTCAAGATGTCCTTTAAAAATTTTGTGTAAGTTAGCATGTTCAAAATCACTTTGGTAAAGGGTAGGGTTACTTCAAGTTTCCCTAGCATGTCACAAAACTTGGCATACTTGAAGTTTTAACTACTCTTTATTGCTCTTGAGGGGTAAGGAATATGGGTGACAAGTTAAGAATCGGAGTGTACCTTTGGAGGGTTTGATTTCTTTGTTACCTTTGTGGTGGGTTGCAAGAGCACTTCTTCGGTAGCATCTTCACCCACTTCCTCCTCATAAGGAAGATCCTCAACTAAACCATAAACTTCATTTCCCACTTGTATTTCCCTACTTTAAAACACTTCACTTGTTTTCTTCCCTTTCTTTGCTTCACTCATCCTTGCCGATGGTGTCATTGGTGGGCTTTCCCTTCCACCATTCATTTCCATCCTTTTTCTGTTAGGATCCACATCAACTTCAACTTTAAGGTGTTTGTAAGGGTCTTCAAGCTCTATTCCGCTTCTCAAAACAACCGCATGTGCTTGGTGGCTAGTAGAAGCATATTTGGAGCTTTTCCCTTGAGCTAACAAACCATCGGGTGGTCTATGAGGATTTGCTAGCGCTTGAGAAGCCAATCGAGCCTCCATTTCTCTCGTTTCTTTTTGGTGAGCAATTCTTTGGTTAGTACTTTCTTGTTGACTAGTAATCTTGAAATTAGCCAAGTTTTGGCTATGTTGCATTTGCATGTTCCTCATCATCCTCATAATCTCACTTTGGGAAGTGTCACCCATAGACACTCCATTTCGTTCATCATGCCCACTTTGTTCTTGAATTTCCTAAGGTGGGCATAAGCATCCTCATCGATATTCCCACTGAAATAATCCTTTTCTATCGAGCCAACTTGGGCGGGGTGCATTTCTAAATTGTTTCGGGGCCAAGGGGCCAAAGTTAATTGGGTTACAAGCATCATTATGGTTGGGGTGGTTATGATCACGTAAAGCCGCCATTTATGGTGGTGGGTTTGGTATATGAGGGGGTGGTGATTGTGGTAGAGTATTTGGGAGTAGGAAGTTGTGAAATGGATTTTCTAGTAGGTGCTCAATGGTGTTGTTTGGTTGTAGTTGAGTTGCGGTTTCAATCGTAGGTTGGGTAGGTGAGTTTGCTTGGTCTAAGGTTGCTTGAGGATAATTCCTAACCCTTGCAATGGTCCTAGTCCTTAAGGTTCTAAAGAGCCTCTCGGGGTCGGAGTTAAAGAGCAAATCTTGGTGGTTTCTCCTAGGCATGCAACTTGATAAAACCGTTAAGACTCCTAGTGCTTTTACACACTACGGATAGGCAAAAATCACACTCACTCGACAAGAAACTAGCAAACTACATAAACAAGCAAACAACAAGAAAAGACTAAAGCTAGAACCTTTAACAAACTAATATAACCTAACGCCATCCCCGACAACGGCGCCATTTGATAAGTAGAAATCTTAGTCGTCATTTCCTACTATCAAAATAATTTATAAACTCTGATAAAAGGTAGTATTTATCGGGTGTCGAACACGAGGATGGTGTGGGTTTCTACATAATTCATTCTAGGTCTATTTTAATCGAACAATGAAAGGGTTTGAAGTTTATGAAAGTAGTTTAAGCGACTAAAACGACGATAAAACTAAGGATGTAGACGATTTATATTAAACTAGGGTCTTCGGGTTCCCCTAAGTAGGTAAGTTAAACAAGGGTAAATAAACGGGTTTGGGTAGTGATTAGAATAGGTAAGAAACTCAATCTCTTAGTCTCCCTAAAGATGGACACATAACCATCATTAAGAATCCTATCTCAACTTAATCATGCTATCAAAACACCCTACAAACTTTCATCTATAGAGCATTTAAGCAAACAATGAATAAAGGTGTGAGCTTTCACTCACACACTCCCACAAACACCTTATGTGCATGAACAAGTAGACTAACAATTCTACCCAAAACCCAATAATTAATCCCCCAGTTATTCCATTAAATACCACTTAGGATCCCCCTAAACCCTAGGGGGTCACTACTCACTCATCATTCTTAAGAAATTGTAAACAATTGATGAAACATAAACAAGTAAGATGGAAAACATGATATAATTTATAACAATAACAAAGAGAGAAATAGAAACGTAAACAATTGATGTAAAGACTAGAAAAGATGAGAAATTATACCAACATAAATGAAAGGTTGAGTCTTTGATTAGATAAGAGAAGGAATTCTTCAAAATCTTCTATTACAATCCAATACCCAAATGTAAACTATTGAGTAACACTAAATTAATACTAATTAACTAGAGGATTAATGTTTAATTAAGGAAAGATTAAGGCTTGATTGACAAAGTTTGAAAAAATATTAGGTGCTTGAAAATATCTAGGGTAGTGTGTCCAATGATTTAATGAAGAGGGGTATATATATGATCTCCAAAAATTGGGTTACAAATGAGGTTAGTGGGTAAGAATGCGTGTAGAGAGGTCCTTTACTAGCTGACCGGCTGCCGGTGCCCATACCGACAGCGAGATATTGTCCATTTAATTCAATTCTTGAGTCTTCAATAGCGGGAGGTGTCCCTGTCGGTTGGCCGGTTGCCGGCCTACCGGTAGGGAACACCTTTTTGCCTTCTTTTCTTCATTTTCAAGATCTCCAGGATCTCTCTACCGTGAGGCCAGCTACCGGTACCTCTGCCGGTAGCGAGGTATTTGTCATTTGGCACCAATTTCGTCTTCAAATTTTACTAAGGCATAGGGGGGAGCTCTATGTCGGCTGACCGGTTGCTGGCCTACCGGTAGAGAGTCCTTTCTCATCAAACTCCTCCTCTTTTCCTCCTTGCTTTGACTCGAATCTCTTTCTTTCTCGCTTCATTCATCCAATTCCGGCTTATTCCTACACAAACGAGTAAAATAGTGATAGTACGGGATCAAGGGCACAAAATAGCGAGATAAGGCTCGTGGACCACCTCTAAATGAGCCAAAAAGCAAGGAAATAAAGGGGAAAATGGTACGAAATTGGCATGCATCAGTAGGATCTAGTTCACATCAATCATATACGGAATGTTCATCAAGCAAAGACAGTCTAAAGTGACTAGATCTTCATGACCTAGATGCAACATGCCTCGGGAGAAGTCGAAAAAAAATCAGCGGGCCAAATGAGTAACTAACTCGCCACAAACAATAGTTGACAAAGTCCCATCCCCTATGTTCTGGAAATGCTGAGAGGTCCTAGAGGCTATGTTAAGAACAAAGGGCGTACCACTATCGATATTCAAGTACCCAGCTAAAATGCCCAACTCATCAATGTTGACATTGTTTGACACCTTCCGACAAAAATTGGTGTTACCAACCAAACGGATCCCGAAACGGACCTGGGGGTGGTGTACAAACTAAAAGTTGTTCGAAATATCCCCCAGATAAGTCGGACTAATTTTCTAGGGGGGTTATATGCCCCCTCACAGTACAAACCAAGGTATCCACTAAAAGCGGCTAAAGTCGTTGCAAATTCTTGGTTAAAAAGACGGAAATAAACGCAATTTCCGGCAAGGTCCCTGTCATAGTCTCCTCCAAAGTAGCGGAAAGAACTAAAAAACTCAAGGGTTGGCACAAGATAAGTGTATTCTCGCATAGTGTACATCCCCGACATACCCGTCCCATTCAAAAGGTCAAACACTGACTGATAAACCCCAAAGTAAGTAGACTCTCTCGGTCTAGAAAACGCGTTGGGGTAATATTAGAATGGGTAAGCATAATAAAATGGTCTTTTTGAGCTTATGTCGTAAAATGTACCTTGGGATAGTCAGGTAGACTATCAATGGGCTCAAGAATTACCAAATCAGTATATGGTAATTGTGAAACCAGGCCGCTACTGCTGACCGTCTCGCGCCTCGAAGACTGTCCAACTGCCTGTCTTCTCTTACCTCCGTCCTTTTTGAAACTATCACACAATAAACAATACGTTAGCATTTTTTACAACCAAAAAACCGCACAAAATTGCACAGGCCATTTCCCCAAATCGTCCAAAAAGACGATCCCTAATACCGAAATTAATTGTTTTGAAACATCACAAAGGGTTGATTAAGCATAATAAACACGAACTGGACACAAAAATCAGAAAACCCCCAAATTTGTAAACCCTAATTTCGAAATTAATTGATTGAAAAAAGGTTATAAACTTTGAAACGAAAGGGGAAAGGAGATTTAGTGAAGGGGAAACTTACTTGTGTGAAGTAGGTATATACGGAAATTAGGAGAAAATTACACTAAAAACAAGCAAGAGGATTGAAAAAAAAAAAGAGAGAGAGAAAGGGGAAGACGGTTGTTGTGTTCGTCGATGGCCTACTTCAATTCCCCTTTTTTTTTCTTTTTTTTTTTTGTTTATGAATGAAAGAAAGGAAAAGAAATTTACTTATGTTAACTTCAACAAACACCCGCAGCTTCAAAACAATCGATCGACTGGTGATGTAGTCGATCAGCGTTTTCTCAATAGTCCACATCTGCGCTTTAGTCGATCGACTATTTTCAAAACTGGCACTTTCAGTTTAGTCGATCGACAAGCTTTTTCAGTCGATCGACTTTTGTACCTCGTATATTCAGCGTGTTTTATTCTTGGTGTGTGTGAGAGTCGTAAATTTGACCCACCCTGGAATAATATCTGAAGAATAACCACAAATTTTTGAACAAAGGGTGGATCACGCACGCAATAATTTCATAAACACACGTTAACAAGTACAAAACTATAAGGCAATAAAAACAAACAGACACTAAAAAAGTTCATAAACTAAATTACAAAATGTATACAATTCGGGTTGCCTCCGGTCAGCGCTAGTTTTTAAGGTCCCTCTCGACTCTTGTTACCTCAATCTTCAGGATCAGAAATAGAGTCGAAGTACAGCAACTCGATCACTCCAACAAAGTCATTGGTCCCATAGTAATGCTTCACTTGGTGACCATTTACCTTAAATTTCACTCTCGCGGAGTTCTCTAGCTCAACTGACCCGAATTTAGAAACAGAGGTTACCGTATAAGAGCCAGTCCACCTGGAGTTCAACTTACCGGGAAATAGACAGAGTTGGGCATTGAACAGTAGCACCTTCTCCCGTACATGAAACTCACGTGGTACAATTCGCTTGTCATGCCATCTCTTGGTCTTCTCTTTATAGATACGAGCACTGTGATAGGCGTTGAGCCTAAATTCCTCTAGCTCATCTAACTGCAACAATCGCTTCTCACCACATAATTTAGAATCAAAATTGAGACAACAAATTCCCACCATGCTTTATGTTCTAACTCCACAGGCAAATGACAAGACTTACCATAGACCAAACGATACGACGATGCACCAATCGGTGTCTTAAATACTGTCCTATATGCCCATAAAGTATCATCTATTTTCATGCTAAAATTTTTTCTTGATTTAGACACAACTTTACCTAAAATTTCTTTAAGTTCCCTATTAGAAACTTCTACCTGATCACTAGTTTGAGGATGATACCCCAAACCTCTACGATGTTCTACGCCATATTTGTATAGAAGAGCAGTAAGGTGTTTTTCTTTAAAATGCATACCTCCATCACTGATGACAACTCGAGGGACACCAAAGCGAGAGAACATTACCTTTTTGAAAAGTTGGATAAAAATCTTTGCATCACAATGGACCGAAGCAACGGCCTCTACCCACTTGGACAGGTAATTAACAGCTACTAGAATATACTTGTTGCCTTTGCTACACGGGAATGTACCTTGGTAGTCGATGCCCAAGACATCAAAAACTCCAACCTCTAAAATGCCAACTTGAGGCATTTCATGTCTCCCTGAAATATTTCTCGTCCTCTGACACGCATCACAAGCTAAAACAAAGTCTTTAGCATCTTTAAACATGGATGGCCAATAAAAACCAGAATGAAGTACCTTAGCCACGGTCCTAGAGGGACTGTGGTGACCACCATAGGAGGAAGAATGGCATGTTTTTAGGATATCTTTAGTCACCGTCTGTAAAGACCATCAAACAGATAAGGATCATCCCAAAAGTACTGCTTCACGTCATGAAAGATCCTCTTCCTTTGCTGATATGACAAGTCAGGAGGTAATAAATCACCTACAATAAAATTAGCATAATCAGCATACCAAGGAGTTTCAGCACTAGAAATATCCAATAAAATATCGTCAGGGAATGAGTCATCAATAGGTAAAGAGTCTCCCCCTTCTTGCAATGGTAGGCGTGATAAACGATCAACTACAATATTCCCAGCGCCTTTCTTATCTTTAATCTCCAAAGCAAACTCCTGAAGAAGGAGTATCCATCACAATAATCTTGGATTGGCCTCTTTATTAGAAAATAGGTACCACGGCGCTGCATGGTCAGAAAATACAGTAACTTTCGAACCTAATAAATAAGACCTAAATTTCTCCAGCGCATATACCACAGCTAACAGCTTCTTCTCTGTAGTTGCATATTTCACCTAAACTTCATCCAGAGTTCGGCTCACATAGTAAATAGCACTCAAAGCTTTGTCTTTCTGCTGGCCTAGAACCGCGCCAACTGCATAATCACTAGCATCGCACATAATCTCAAAAGGTAGCTCCTAGTCCGGAAGCTGAATGATCGGTGTTGTAATGAAAGCCTGCTTCAACCTGTTAAAAGCAGTAAGACATTCATCAGTAAAATTAAATGGAGCATCCTTAAGTAACAATTGTGTAAGTGGTTTAGCAATTTTAGAAAAGTCTTTAATAAACGGGCGGTAAAAGCCAGCACGACCAAGAAAACTCCTAACTCCCTTAACATTAACAGGATGAGGCAGTTGCTCAATCACTTGCACCTTTGCTTTATCAACCTGGATACCCTTATCAGATACTAAGTGCCTGTAACACCCCCATTTATTTAGGAGCCTTATCATATGATCGGTACCCTTATCGTATGTTCTTGTTGTTAGTGTTTATTTCTACTCAACCTCGCGGTTGACTGTGTATTCGTGAACACCTGTGATAAACCATAATAGGGAGCAGATTTGACAGGTACTAAAGATTAGCTGACTTGGGAGCTTATGGGAATGCGTGAGGACTTGGACAGTTTACCTAGAAGTCTAGACTATATAGCTTATGAGATCAGTTTATTTATTTCCGCTACGAGTTGTATCTTATTTTATATTAAGTTTTAGTTAAGTAATTTGTAATAAACATATAATCATTAAATTTTAATTAAAGTACTTTGGTTTGTTGTACTTTGTTATTCACTACCTCGGGAAACCGAGATGGTAACAGTTCTATTTATTTGGGAATGTCTAGCTAAAGGCTCCTGAATAAATGGGGGTGTTATAGTGCCCAAGGACAATGCCCTCGTTAACCATGAAATGAGACTTCTCCCAATTTAGCACTAAATTAACCTCAATACATCTCTACAAAGCTTTCTCAAGGTTAGTCAAACAATCATCAAAATCATTACCATAGACGCTGAAATTATCCATAAATACCTCCATAATTGACTCAATATACTCAGTAAATATCACCATCATGCACCTCTGAAAGGTAGCTGGGGCATTACACAATCCAAATAACATTTTGCGATAAGCAAAAACACCATATGGGCAAGTAAAAGTAGTCTTTTCCTAATCGTCAGGATAGATTGGGATATGAAAGAAACCTAAATATCCATCTAAATAGCAGAAAAATTTATGTGAGGCTAATCTCTCTACCATCTGATCAATAAAATGAAGGGGGAAGTGATATTTCTTTGTGGCGGCATTTAACTGTATAATCAATGCACATCCGCCAACCCCTTAGTACTCTAGTTGGTATTAATTCATTTTTCTCATTTTCACCATTGTAGCCCCTTATTTCTTTGGGACTACCTGAATCGGACTTACCCATTTGGAGTTTCCAACGATGTAGATATTACATGCATCAAGTAGCTTCATCACTTCTGCTATAACAATATCCTGCATCTTCGTATTCAACTTTTGTTGACCCTGCTGACAAGGCTTATGTCCTTCTTTAGCTCACTTCTGTGCCTACAAATGTCAGGACTGATGCCCTTAAGGTCAGCCAAACTGTATCCTAAAGCTTTCCTGTTTTTTCTTAAGAACGACCAACAAAGCATAAAGTTGGTTATCATCAAGTTTAGCATTAACAATAACATGATATTGCTCGGAGTCATCTAAGAACACATATTTACGGTGAGAAGGAAGAGGTTTATGCTCTGGTATCTTTACCTCAGCAGCACAACAGGTTTCCATTATAGTATTTACTGTCTTATGTTTCTCAATAGTGAACTCCTTACCTTTTAAAGCAGCTTTCATCGTCCTGTAATCAATATGTACATCATCTGCAAAATCATCAAGAGCTATCAAAGTTTCTAATGGGTCCCCAAGAAGGGATCCCATCCAATAATCAAACATAGATTCATCTACAATGTTTATAGCATAACATGTATCCTCTATCATAGGCCTAACCAGCTTGCTAGACAAATTAAATGTCACCATATCATCCCCTACCTCGAGAGTCAAACGTCCCTGTTTGACATCAATAATAGCCCCTACTGTATGCAAAAATGGTCTACCCAAGATTATAAGAATCTGAGTATCTTCAGCCATATCTAACACAATGAAATCGACATGTATGAAGAATTTACCTATCTTAACAGGGATATCCTCTAACACACCTAAAGGATGCTTAACTGTCTGGTTAGCCATCAGTAGGGTCACGTTGGTAACTTTAAGATGCCTCATATTCAGTTTCTCGCAAACTGAATATGGCATGACACTGACACTGGCACCCAAATCACATAAAGTTTTACTATTACATGAGTGCCTATGGTACAGGGAATGGAAAAACTACCTGGATCCTTCAATTTGGGTGGAGACTTGCTTTGTAGAAGTGCACTACACTCTTCTGTAAAAGCAATGGTCTCCACTTCGTTAAAGCTCTTCTTACGAGTCAGAATATCTTTCATAAATTTAGCATAAGAGGGTACCCGGGTAATTAGCTCGATAAAAGGTACAGTTACCTGAAGATTTTTGACGACCTCCAAGAATTTACCGAATTGTTGCTCGACCTTTGTATTCTTTAGGCGCCCCGGAAAAGGAACCATGATAACGACTAGCGGGTCAGCAGCTTTACTCTTCCCTTTATCAGAATTAGACGCCTTATCAGCAGTAAAAGATGTTCTAATAGCAATAGGCGACGAAACAGCCACTCGGTCAATCAAAATAGTCGTCGACTATTTACTTCAATCGATCGACCAATATTATCTGTCGATCGACTATTTGTCCCAGTCAATCGACTAATCCCAATTTCCTCAATATCCACAACTGCACATTTAGTAGATTCACTAAAATTTCATGTCAATCGACTTTATCCAGGCGTTACAGCAGTTTCGTCAGCATGGTTTTCTTCCGCATCCACTTATAATTCCTCAATTGTGACCTTTTCAGCGTTGTGGGGCATCTCCGGTCCATCATAAGTAAGACCGCTTCAAAGATGAATTGCATTAGCCATGTCATGCGGCTTCTTAGGCTGATACGGCAACGTACCAGGTTGTGTCCTTAAAGTAGATAATTGGGCAATTTGATTATCCAACATCTTATTATGTGCCATTAATTAAGTAATGAGGGCCTCTTGCTTCTGCGAGGCCGCTATCTGTTGCTGTAACATGGCCTTAATGTTAGGCATGTCATTATTCTGATGTTGTTGTTGAGGAGATTGTATGTGTTGACCTCCTTGATTATTCCTCTAATAACCACCCTATGGTTGATTTCCACGATTTTGAGGGATAATGTATGACGAGTTCTGACCTTGCGGCAGTGGTGGAGTAGGATTTAGAACATTCTGTCTTCGGTAAGAAAATTTGGATGCTCTCTAGTCCTTTTATTATAGAAATTTGAGTATAGTGTACCTTGTTTGAAGGACTGAAAAGCGTGGACCTGTTCTATGGCGCTCATACATTCAACTGCACTATGTCCTGCAATACCACATCGCTCACAAGGTATTTCCTATTGGGTCATTCCGTGAATTTTCTGCTGGTTTCCCAAAGACTGAGATGTTTTTAGTTCGGCAATCTGGGCAGTCAATGCCTCTAACTGAGCCGCTACAGATCTATATGATCCACCCCCTCTCGTACTACCTCTGGGATTACCATACATGGTAGTGTGAGTAGAAATTTGATCAATTAGCTTCCAGGCATTGGCATCATTAGAGTTGTCCTGGAATCTCCCGTTGGCTGAAGAATTGAGTAGAGCCCGATGGTCATCATACAGCCCATTGTAGAATTGATTGCAGAGAAACCACTTCTGAAACCCATGTTGAGGGACTGAACGAACCAGTCTATTAAAACGAACCCATGCCTCATTTAAGTCTTCAGTGGGACTTTGTTTGAAGCTAGTGATTTAACTTCTCAGAGCATTTGTCTTCTATGGCGGAAAATATCTCTTGTAGAAAGAAAGAGCTAAATTGTTCCAGTCGGTAACCCCTTGATCTTCTATGTCTAAACCATGCAGCCACTCTGCAACACCGTCTCGCAGAGAGAAAGGAAAAAGCACCTGTTTTACTTGGTCCTGGGTCACCCCAGCAGTCAAGGGTATGGAGTAGCAGTATGTAATGAATCTCTCCATATGTGTAGCATGGTCTTCCGTAGCTCCCCCTCAAAACAAATTTCTCTCTACCAGGTTAATGTAAGATGGTCTAATCTCAAAAATTCCATTGTCTGCCGTAGGGAGTTTGAATCCTTTAGGAATGGACTCAAGGGTGGTGATAGGCTTTGTCGCACACCTAATCAAAGATAAATTTCCCTAGACACAAATAAATGTAGTACAAGGGGTCGAACACAAGGAGACGGGAATTGCGCTATGAAATGCTATGAGTAAAATTCTATAAAGGTCGATTACGATTAGTTGGTTGGATAACTTATAAATAAAAAGGTGTAAATATATATAATAAAAGAGTCTAGGGGAGTCGGGTCACACATGCAATTGTATATAGATGTTCATGTTAAACTCAGAATAGATAACGTTGTTAATTGTTTAGGCTTAAAGACAACCACCTCTCGGTCTTATTGTCAATCATAGACCGGGTCCTAGAGAACTCTCGTTATGACTAGGTCATCCTACTAACACATGCTTAGTCTAATTCGATTCCGTGCCTCTCGACCTATAGAACGAATTAATGAACTTAATCGAGGAATATGGCCACTAAACAAAAATTAATCAAGACGATGCAAACATGTGATAGAAACAATTAGATAATATTACATCAACCTAATTTAACATTTACAAATATTAATCATGCATGACTTCCCTAATCCCTAGACAAATGGACTACTCACTCATGTTGGAAATGAAACTAACAATAATGTATGAATTGATAAACATGATAACATTGCAAATATAACTAAATGAAATATTATAAATTATAACTAAACTAAATAGAAATAACATGTGAATTAGTAAAATGATAAATATGAGAAACGTAATATGGAATGTTAAAACTAAACTAATGATGATAACTTGATAATAAAATGTAATAACCAACTAATATTGCAATGTTAATAACAATGACGAAAATTATGAAATAATAATGATGAAGAATGCAATAACAAAATGAACAAGGATCAAAATTACCGTAACAAAAGAACTTGGAACTTGAACAAGAATAACTTGAATAACAAACCCAAATGACTTTGAATGGAAATATTATATTAAAATAAGAACCAAATGCTTAACAAAATGTAAATTGTTTATCACAACCAAATGCTTAACAATATGTAAACTAATAAATATTAGAGAGAATTGTTGCTTAAGTCTATAAGGAGTGTAAAATGATGTAAGAAAAGATATCCTACAATGACGGATTAAGGCCCCTATATATAATGAAATAGGGGCATAACGTAAAAATCCCAGGGCAAGCAAACCCCAATCGGAAACATGTCATCCCGATCGGGGTCGTGTGAATCCGGCCATTTGTTGTTAGTTCTTGATTAAATGCCCAAAGGGATCCAATTTCCATGTTTAGTGCTCCTTAATACACCCGATTAAAGGCACATTTAGGCATCCTAAGAGCATCTCCAAGCTTGACTTTTCCATTTGCTTGACTTGGACTCTTACTTGGGCGAAATTCATTTCTTCATTTGTCGATCAACCCAAACTCCATGCTTCTTACTTGGGCTTGAAAATTACCAAAACACCCTTCCGCTGTCATGCTTAGTCTTGCTAGCCTCGTGAACTTGTATGCTTGCTATTTGACGGGGAAAAGCTACTAAAAGCTTAATTTCCTACAAAACACAATGAAAACAAGCACATACAACTAGAACACGGAATTAGCTCAAATAATCACTAATATTAGTGCAAATGACATGTAAAAATAGATTTAAAATGGGGGTAAAGTCATATATAAAATGGACACATCGTGTGGGTTCTGAGTGACTTGCTAATGTAGGCATGATCGTAGTAGTGGCAGAAACTGAAGTGTCTTCTTCAACAGAGTGATTTTCTACAATAAAACTGGCGTATGCAGCGTTAAGCGTACTCAAGTCTTCTGCTTGACGGTCTTCCTTCCAAAAATTTCATCTAGCTCGAAAAGTCTTTTCTGGTTCATAGTCGAATGGTACGAGCTCGAACCTATGAGATGTGGGCATAAACGAAACACTAAAGAAAGGAATGAGAACGGTCTCAAGGAACTAATCTTTCCTGAGATGAGACAAACTAAAATAAGAAAACAGAAAATTGTTGCCTCCCCGGCAACGACGCCAAAATTTGACAGGCTAAATCGCACACCTAATCAAAGTTAAACCAACAGGCCTAAACTAATGTAGTAGAGGTAGTCGGCAAGATCGTATTGCAACACCCTCACATATCAAGGTGCCTTAACAAGACCACCCTAGCATGGGAGACTGCTACCATCTCGGTTTCCCGAGGCTAATATATCAAAGTTACCCATTCCAAAACATTTAATTAAGTGTAAAGTTAAGTTAACGATTACAAGTTCCAAAACCAAATCCAAAACAAAGTCTACTAGTACTCAAAACAACTAAATCTAAACAGCTAATCTTGTGTCAGCGAAAGCTAGACTCGAAGTGATGACTCCCATCTCGTCCCCAAATCTAAAGGCCATCATCACCTGTCACAATCTGCTCACCATCCTCGAATGGATCACTACAAATTTTACAAAATAAAAACAGGGTTAGTTCACTGCATAATTGAAATAAGACATGTACGATAAAGATAAACAGCTGTTCACAATCCACCTCCAACTCCCAATCACATCTCGCAACTGACTACACACTAAAGTGTGTAGCCCTACCAGTTGGGGATCGCAGCCTTGCCTACCTAAGCCCCCGCTCAATAATGAACGATAACCCTGTTCATTAATGTGAACACCCCTTCTGTGGCGGGTTCCATAGAGGGCAAAACTAGGGCGTGAAGCCACTCCCGCAAGTGACCCCACTCAGCCGATGACGCACCTCGCGAGCATCATCAACCATCTCAACACCAAACTCCAATCCAACAATAGCAGTTAATCACAATATCAAACGTACAAACAATCACAACACAATCTTAAATTAATTAAACAGTAAACCGAGTAGGGAAACCCTGCCTTAGCACAATCTGACACGATACAGTCAAGCAGGCTGAAATGGCTCCTCTATTAAATCTCCACCTAACAATCATCATACAATTCCAATTACAAACATGCCAAAATCCCCTTTTCCTCAAATCATAAAACTAGGACAAAACCCTAAAAGACAAATTGATGAAACTCATAGAACTAGAGGCTTATCGATACAATCGACGCGAATGAAGGATGAACAAGACTCACGGCAGATCCACGAACTTGAGAGAGATTTGGAGATGATTAAAGTTACGTTGTAAATTTAGGTTTTGATAAAAAATGATTAAGAAACTATAAATCTTGTTTATACAACTTTAATCCTCTCTAAACCAAACAGCATAAATAAACACCGTCAGACCGGATACTCGGTCGAGTATTGAGTATACTAGGCCGAGTATCTCCTACTCGGCCGAGTATTTCCATACTCGGCCGAGTATTCCTGGACAGTAGTCTGTCCAAAAACATACGACACACTTACTTGGCCGAGTAACAGAATTAGAAAACAGTAGTATTAGAGTCTTCCCTCCTTAAAAAGAACATCGTCGCCGAAGTTCTAACCCAACAATAAAACATGAACACCTAACATAAATCTACCAACCATGCTTGCTTCCATAACACGGCTCACGATATCGTCTCAACTACAACATAGCCTCTCAATACTAACCCCATAATACTATCGAATACCCACAACATAAGTGTTGCCAACTCTATCTTACTTCCATAACGCTCACTAGCAAACTCAATACCGAGACAATCCACCAAACAAGATCAACACCAAGACGGAATGTTACATTCTGCCACCCTTAAAACGAAATTCGTCCTCGAAATTTACTCATACATATGAACATCATGCTCACTGCCATTACCTGTAATAAAATCAACGACAACACAAATCCATCCTTTATTCTACACTAACTCTCAAACTTACAATTATACTACAACATGTACAACCATCAAACTCTGTGACACACTCATTCATTGCGGAAAAGTAAACACGTAATTCTAGAATAAAACTGCATGGATATGTTTGTAATAGGTTCATTTGGGTAAAAACCTGTCATTTTTAAAACCTGAACCTGTTATAAAAATATCCAAATGGAAAGGTGTCAAACATGCAAGGTCTAAAATAAATCTCATAAATAAAACACGCTAAAGTCGCGAAACAAAGTTATACAACCCAAATATGAAAAAGGGAGACATATGTCCCTAAAAAGTATATGACATAAAAAGTTTTAAGGGTCACAATAAAATGAAGCCAATCTAGGTCCCAAGGTTACTTTGCTCGCTAGCTCGTCCATGTACACCATATATGCATCACCTACCTGTCAATCGCATTTTATACAAATACGAAAGCCACAGTCAGTGGGAAGTAACTCCGAGTTCTCCCAGCCACGAAATGTCATAGTTATATATAACATGTAAACATAAGAATATGAATATGAACAACCCATAGCCTTAGCATACAAATGCAAGACAATCATGCTTATCATGCGAACAAGAATATAAACAACACATAGTCCTAGCATGTGAATACTAGACTGACTCATACTACACTATCATGTGAATCACATAACATCCAGGAATCCAAACCCTATCAACCGTAGCCGGCTTGCATCTCACCTTCTATGACTCATAGGATCATCAAACAAGAAAGGACAATATATCTAGAGACATGCATAAGTTCTTAGGACAGTCAATAGTCACTCTGTAACTCGAGTCTATACCACGAGGTAAGGTAAACACCCTAGTCCTAAACCTGCGCAGACCTAGCGACATGCGGAAAACTACCGCATCCAAGACCCATGATAACAACACATGAGTACCCCTAAGGAGTCCACCAAAGGGTTGGCTAGTACTTAAGCTAACCACATACTTCTAAGAGTACGTCAGGAGGTCATGCCCTAACTTGGATATAAACCCACCAAGCTAAGACACAAATGCTATTAAGCGGTGAACATATACTCGTCAAAGACTATAATGGCCTATCTATGACGAAGGCCGAAATACTCACCTAGGACCTAGTCCCAACTTGAATACTTTAGCCCACGCCACACAAGACAAGTGAGACACCCAATTAACCATAAGAGGGGCAAAGAGTCCAAACTTGCACACACAAATGATCATACACACCCTAGCATATGAAAGGCTACGCAAGAGCATATTCAGTTGACAATCCAACAATATCTCCAATATCAATAATAATCCAAATTCCAGCTAACCAACAGTACCACAATCCATGAGAACAAGCTAAAATCGCAAAGAGGCAACAAGACTCAAACATAAGGCATCCAAAGCATCCAACAATTATATGTAAAATGATAATCACAAATATCAAGGCATCAACATAAAACATCCAATAACAACCAATCTCACCTCAAAGACAAACCCTCGACCCTAGTCCCGCGATGGGTCATCGGTCAAATCGAGGCTGACCGATTTAAACCTAGTTTGACCAAACTCGTTCGGTCAATCTGGCCCAGCTCAGAGTCTTGGCCTACTTTGGCCCAAATCACCAAATTCATCACAATATCATTCTCATGCCATTTCCAATTTCTATCATGTGAAAGACTATCAACATAAGGAAACATATTCCAACTTACAAAATATCCAATTCAATTAAATTCTCGCATAATAATGATTACCCACATGCCAAAAATACCAAAATACATAAATACACAAACAAAAGACCCAAAACATCAAACAATAGACCCAAGACCCAACCCAAAGTGACGGGTCAAAGTCCGGGTCGTGAACCGGGTCAGACCGGGCCTGCCGCGCCCCTTTTGCGGGCTGTTTTGGGGCGGTTTTTCCGCCCTTTTCCCTTTTTCCTACCAAAATCCGTTTCAAGCTCAATTTAATACCGTCTCAGACAACAATCAACAATACCCATTTCGTTTCAATACTTAAATATGTGAAAAACAACATAGTTAACAAACTTTAGCAACAACAATTCATGTGAAAATTAAAGTTAACATGTTATTACTCACAAAAGCATCCAACACATCATGAACAACACTAATGTGACATTAAATCGTCGAGTAACTCGGAATAGTTACCTTAAGCTATCAAAGAGACAAGTAATAACTTGAGAAAGCTTCTAAAACCCAAAATTACTCTTCATCTTCAACAACATATGAGTCACCTAACTCATCTTCAAATTCTTCACCTATAAGAACAACAAAAACACAATTATTAAGCTTAAATTCGAAACCCTAAAAAGATGAGCCTTAAACAAAAATTGGGGGAAATGAAAATAAAACTTACTAGTAGATGAGGATTGAAGAGAGGATTCCAAATATATAAGTTTTATGCAAATTGGTGGAGAAATGAAGGATTTATGAAGGATTTAGGGTTTGTAATGGAGGATTTTTTAGAGGAATTTGGTGTTTGATGAAAGGAAGAGAGAGAGTGAATTACGGAGGAAATGAAAATTGAAAGAGGGGACAATTGGAGGGAGGTGGCCGGTCCATTAGGTAAGGAGAGGGTGTCAATTGTTTACGTTTTGGGTTTGTTTCAACGGTAATTAGAAATATTTGTCGAACGCGATTTACGAGAATATTAAAGTTCTTAGACGCGATTTTACTAAAAGATTAAGTACTCATATGCCCAATATCCAAACTCGTTTACCCAACGACCGTAAGAAATGAGAAAATCCCAATTTTACGACTTTTATCCGAAATCTATTTTATCAAAGGAAAAGGTTTAAATATAGTTTAAATCACTTTTAAACATTTCTAAACTATCAAAAATAATTACATTTCTTCAAAATAAAATGAGATTATATTTTATCAAATAAATTTTATTTCAAATAAATTAATATTAAATTAAAATAGATTAAAATATTACTTTTAAAATATAATAAAGGTCATCAAATTTACGGGGTGTTACAAACTCTCTTTGTCGCATCCTACTCTTCTTAAGATAAATGTTACGTCCTCGTAACTCACTAATACTAGATTCTTAGCTATATCTACTCACGATCGTCATCACCACAACATGTCACCGATAACCGCCTATAGCCTCAACCTACCTACATCCATTCCTATTTCCAAGGCTCTCTTACTCTAGTCGTTCTCATACCTTAATTCATTCGGCACACCACCTAACCTATACCACAAAATTCGTAGCATAACCATTACCGCAAAACGACATTCTTCTTTATACATCCACTTATCTCCACAATCATAACTCACGATCCACAATTGTTACACACACTAACACTAGATCCTCAAGTTCTCCTATTTATAGTCGTAAAACGCATCCATAACTTGAACATAATACTAGTTCCCAACAGCCTATACTCACTGTCCCAATAAAGATTACAATCCACTTGCCGCTTCCAGCTCAGCGCACACACATTCTACAAAACCCTTGCCACAATTATGTCAACAAATGCCTCATCTAAAACAAGATCGAAAGTACTCTAACAACTTCTCACAATTGTGTCCCATTAACAAGAATATCACTATACCATGACAACAACGGAGACATACGCAACTTTCTTCCATATCATACTCTATCCTCACTCCCAAGCCAAAACTGGTAAGAAACATTAGTAAACAAAACAACAATCTGTATGCCCCGACCGACACTAACAGGAAACAGCAGTAAACAAACAACAATCTATATAACTGATATATATACCTTTGAAAGTTCATCTCATCAGTATCCCGCCTACTCCACCACAACCTATGACGGCATCGCAACACCGCCACCAACAGCCGCACCGCAGCGCGAAAATACTCGTATCATAACATGAATTACCGTGCCCGGATCGCCACCCGAGGCACAACAACCATATCTATAGTCATCGCAACTTATACAATCCCATAACACTGACTCAGTATAACTTCCTTAAACAGCTTTACTAGATCACAACGCAACATATTACACGAATCAACAGATAATAATCTTATGAATATCATCCATACTATCACTCATGAGGTTGGAACCTCACACTATCACTTACAGATATCATACATACACATACAAGTATAACTAGCCATTCCATATCACCCAAATTACCACTTCTGAATATCATCCTATTAGGTTATCGTACACAACATATGACGCGGAACACTCATATAATAACTTATAACCATCAAACCATACCATTACTCGTGAAATCAGAACCTCACACAAACATTTACAAACATCATGGACCCATAATTGAATTTAACTAGCCAATCCTGATCACGTAAGTTACCACTTTTTAAGGGTTACCTCTCGCCTGAGTTTAACTCGTATACCCCTCATATCACATTCTCCCATTCGCATAACTATCACCTCATGACAAATGTAACCATACCATTAATACCTAAGTACTAGCAACCGCCTCCTATAATCACATCTTATACTCCCTCACAACCATACATACCAATCAGGCCTCCACAAAATCAACCTTTTTAGAACGACCAACTTTCCTATTTAATGTCATCCTTAACCACTAGTGACAACACTACGACACCACCATCTTTCATGAAACTACTCTCTTAGTATCACTTTTTAATATAAGAATCCGTTTTCTCTCTTTGGTTATCATCTCAAATAACGAACATCAAATCCATCAACAAAATTTACCTCAACATTATTTCCAATTCTATCCTTTATTGTATCGTCACCTAACTCTCCAGCAAAATTTCATATCGCGCAAACATTCTACCAACTTCTTACTCTCTTAATAACTCGAAACTCACGGCTAATATGTCGTCCTGAACTCCTATATAACCATTAACTCACAACCTCTCATGATACTATCGTACATTTCTATGATTCCTTACTTTCATGTCCCATAATTTTGGTCAATGTTCTCCCAACTTACTTCCATCCAATAATACTAATTAATAATTCATCGCCTTCCTTCTTCTACCTAACTCTTTAGTAATCCGATTACCTTCTTGTTTCTCCACAACTCAAATTCCATTAATTTATATCAATATCTTCTCATTCTTTCTTATCACTGATCCTCTCCCCTCATACTACTCACTCACACTTGTCACCATCGAGTCCACACAACTAACGGTTACTCTTCAATTAGTTGTATCTCCCTTTCGTATCCCTAGAAAACCAAAACTCCACCTCATACCGTTAATTGCCCAAGAATTACACAATAGACTCACCACTTGATAATCCAAATTTCCAAACTCGACCACTATTTATACATCGCGGCATAACTCGATCTCGCTATACACCATTCGTTCCCATCCCTCTATAACGACCTTCTATCACATATATCCTTAACCAACACAATCCTAACCGTTTCCCTCAATAAATCCTTACACATCCCAATTTGCCACTATTCACATCCCTCGTCTCAATCTTTGCATTCTCATGTTTCTTTACCATTACGTCCCCCTTGCCTATATGTACTTACTTTTATATTACTCAACACGTGGCTATATCACTCACAACATCTCGCAAAACATGCTCCCTGCCTCGATAAGCTCATCAATCTTCCCTTTCCTTTTTCCCTATCCCTCACAACCACGTATAACTCATGTCCTCCCTACCCAACACATATCCCTCATAAGCCGGCATTCTCCACATCATAGCATCTGGTAACTTACGTATCAAGAATGTCACATATATAAAAGAATGATTTAAGACCCAAAATATACGTGTTCACATACCTACGACTCAAAACATATGTAAGAACATAGCCGCCGACTCAAAACAACCGCCCAAAGAGGTACTCGGTCGAGTGCATGACGTACTCGATCGAGTACAGAACACTCGGTCGAGTAATAAGACTACTCGGTCGAGTTCACGACTCAAGAAGCTGAACAAAATTATCACAGAAAGATTACTCGGCCGAATATGGATTACTCGGTCAAATATTAAAGATACTCGGCCGAGTAGGGCCTACCCGGTCGAGTACCGGCACAGTTCTCGGCAACGTCTAGTTTTTGTAAAACAATCATATCTCACTCGTTACTCGGTCATTATGGGCGTGTGACCTATCGTTGGAATCGTAAGAGGACAAACTATCACCTCCAGTTGGAATTATAGCAATATCATTTTTAGAACTCGACTTATGACAGTTTTAAGACAGCCCTTCCATAATCAGTCTTTATACAAATCAGTTTTTCTAAACAAAACAACTTGAACATGAATAAGACATACAATAACACCTCAATATTTCTAAAAACCAGTACGTAAGTGAATTTTTATCATATCCACATGTAAATTAAACACAACATTCATATATATATATATATACCCCACACCACGTTACATATACTCCAATCACTTTCATTCAACCCAAAAATATACTTCATCCAACATACACTTAAAGGCATACAACAGATAACGATCCCTTGACACCCCATCGTGACAGGCTCAAAGTCGTAAGGGCCTTAATGCGACTTCGGGACGTCTCCCAAGTCTTTGCGATAGCTCCAAACAACTCTCCCCGGGTTCATTTTATTTAGACTCTCTATGTTCATTTGGTTCATTAGTTTTAGGTTCCATAATCGTCTCTCTGATACCACTTTATAACACCCTTACATACCAAGGTGCCTTACCAAGACCACCCTAGCATGGGAGACTGCTACCATCTCGGTTTCCCAAGGCTAGTATATCAAAGTTACCATTCCAAAACATTTAATTAAGTATAAAGTTAAAGTTAACGATTACAAGTTCCAAAACAAAGTCTACTAGTACTCAAAACAACTGAATCTAAACAGCTAATCTCGTGACAACGGAAGCTAGACTCGAAGTGATGACTCCCATCTCGTCCCCAAAGCTAAAGACCATCATCACCTGTCACAATCTACTCACTATCCCCGAATGGATCACCACAGATTTTACAAAACAACAACGGGATCAGTTCACTGCATAATCAAAATAAGACAAGTACGATAAAGATAAACAGTTGTTCACAATCCACCTCCAACTCCTAATCACATCTCGTAACTGACTACACACTAAAGTGTGTAGCCCTGCCAGTGGGAGATCGCAACCTTGCCCACCTAAGCCCCCGCTCAACAATGAGTGATATCCCTATTCATTAATGTGCCTATCCCCTCCTATGGCGGGTTCCACATAGGGCGAAACTAGAGCGTGAATCCACTTCCGCAAGTGACCCCACTCAGCCGAGGATGCGCCTCGCGTACATCATCAACCATCTCAACACCAACACCAAACTCCAATCCAACAACATAAGTTAATCACAACATCAATCGTACAAACAATCACAACACAATCTTAAATCAATTAAATAGTAAACCGAGTAGGGAAACCCTACCTTAGCACTTTTTGACACGATACAATCAAGCAGGCTAAAATGGCTCCTCTACGAAATCTCCACCTAACAATCATCATACAATTTCAATTACAAACATGCCAAAATCCCTTTTCCCCCAAATCATAAAACTAAGGCAAAACCCTAAAAGATAAATTGATGAAACTCATAGAGCTATAGGCTTACCGACACAATTGACGCGAAGGAAGGATGAACAAGACTCACGAAAGATCCACGAACTTGGGAGAGATTTGGATTTGATTAGAGTTATGTTGTAAATTTAGGTTTTGGTCAAAATGATTAGGAAACTGTAAATCTCGTTTATATAACTCTAAAACTCTCTAAATCAAACCGTGGAAATAAATACCGTCAGACCGGATACTCGGTCGAGTATTCCTGGACAGTAGTCTGTCCGAAAACACACGACACACTTATTCGACCGAGTAAGCCATATTCGGCCGAGTAACAGACTTAGAAAACCGTAGTATTACACGTATCCACAGAAAGACAAACGTGTTTTATCTGCTAAATATAGTCTGTCTAAGTAACATATTTCAGGGGTTGATTGGTTTTGTTTATCAACTAGATTGCAAACAAGGAATAAATAAATGTAGAAAAGGGATTTCAATAAAGAGATAAACACTAGGAAGTCGGGTCGCCACAGTCAACAACAATCAAAGGTAAAGTCAACGGTCGGCATAAATACGGTCTGAGGGGTATTGAAAAGGTCCTTCAAGTCCGCTATTCGTCCTAGAGTACTAATCTAGCTTTCGCTCTAATTAGGATGGTCTATCGTTTGTAGCAGGTCTAACTTCTTCCAATCTTTCGATTTAGGTCAATGTTTTCGGGTCAATCAATTGCGTACACTCAGCTAATTAAACGCTAATAAATGCTACAATTAACAACTCAGACAAAAAATTAAGCCAGACCTAATCACTTAATTAAGACCGTCTTATAACCATGGCTTCCCTAATCCTAGCAAAGGGAAATTAGCTACGCATAATTAAACTAACTAATTCAAGAATAATAATAATAAGGAAGGAATTAAACATTATGATGAGATGTAAACAACAATCTAACATAAAACTCGCAATTAATAAAGAAGAACAATAATAGCAAGATAATAAGAATTAAGAACTTAATGAAGGAAGGTTAGTTAATTACCGAAATAAAGAAGAAAGGTTACAAAGTTGCAATCCGAAAATTCTCGACCAAAGTTACGTTTAACAATATTTTTAGCAAAAAAAAGATGCCCTAATATTATTCTGAGTTCCCCCTTTTAGAACGATAAGGGAAAATTATTAAACAAGTAACTAATGGGCCGAAATAAAACTTAAACAAAACGACCTGTTCTGGATTTTAGTCGATCGACTGAAAATCTGGTCGATCGACTAAAGTCACTGATCAGCAATGACTCTTCTCTCCAAAAGTGCTTTCTCACTTGCTCACGCGTCTCGAGACGATAATTTCCGAGCTCCAATTCTTCCAAGTGCAATACAGAGAATAGGTTTTGGCTTGTTTAGCTCGTCTTGGGTCCAAACCTGCATAAAACACAAAGTAACCCAAAGTAGCCGATTCATGGGAGAATAGTAGCTAGTCGCTACTAAATAAGCATAGAAATGCGTGCAAATGAATAGAATAATTGTATGAAATAGGCACGCATCAGAGATATTTAATTAGCCTTATTTATGTAAATAAAAGTTAAAACAATGATTGATGTTATAAAATTAATAGGAGATAAATATTGTTTAATAGTAGTAAATATAGATAATCAACATTAATTAATTAGGAAACAAATATGGTCTGTAGAATAACACTTAGGTGGGAAGTTTAAGCGGGAGAATTTGGAGATGTGTTAATCTTTTAGTATATAGAGATTTCGGTAAATAAAATTTATTTAATAAAATTTTGAGATGTATTTTAAATGATTTATTTAATTATTATTATTATTAGGTGAATTTATAAAAATAACTCAACTTTTATTTATCCTTCTACAAATAATTCAACCTATTAACACGTAGAATTCAATTTTATTTTGTTTTTTTTCTAAATAAAAACACTCTTTAAATTGATAACAAAAAATGAATCTTAAATCACTTAAGGTATTACAAAAATCTCATTCTGGAAAAAAATGTGCAACTCATCTACAATTTTGAGCGTGTTTGGCCTTGTTTTTAAAATATAGTTTCTGTTTTTTTAAAAGTAATTTTCAAAAAAACTGTTTTTTTTTTTAAATTAGGGTATGTTTGGTTAAGCTCATAATAAGTGCTTTTTATAATTTCTAGTGTTTGGCCTAATTTGCTTATTTTAGTTTATTTTCAATTCATTTATTGTTGTATAAATATATTATCCATCAACATATATAGAAATATAGAATCATAGATAAATGAAATAGGTACGGATTATACTATATTGTCAATTATACTATAAGACCGTTGTATAGTACGACTGCTTAAAAAGTCGTCGTTTTATGTTAAAAAATAAAAATGTTTTAATTTTTATAAAGTGACTAATTTTTATTAGTTGTCACTTTTTAACATAAAGAAATGATCACTATTTATCATAAAATGCTCACTTTGCGTCTCTCGCAGTCTCGCTCCATACGATGGTGACGCACAATAATTACTGTACTTTATAATTTATTGTGAATCCAATTTATGCATAAAAGAATGTGACCTTTTTTATGTTTTTTCTTAATCTTTGCATGATACTTGTGATATTTTTTAATTAGTACCCATTAATTTTTATAATACTAGACTATAAATATGTATTTTATTGTATGGTTTTATAATGTTACAAGTAACATAAAAGATCACAAATTTTTTTTATTAACATAATTTGACAAAAATTAAAAAAAAAATAATTTATGGTAACGTTACATCATGCCTTGAAATAATAATTTACCTAAATAAAATGGGAAGTTTATGGTTGTTGGTTTTGGAAGAAATAGAAACAGAAACATCAATTTGATGCTTCTGTTCTTAGGAGTGAAAAAGTGGATTTGAGTTTTAGAAAAACTGCTTCTATTTTTTAAAAATTGGGTTTTTGGCACAACTTATAGTTTTGGGAAATAAAAACACTTTTTTAATCTTGGCCAAACACATACTTTATATGGTAGAGACAATGCAAAGTCAAAGGTTTAGCAAAACAGTTATATTATACTCTGAGAAAACATGGTTATTCTTCATGATTCTTCGGTATTTCATTGCTCTTCAGAAGAAAAAAATTATGCTTTGAAGATATTATACTCTGCAATTTTGGTGTGCATATAAGTATTAATTTAAGTTTCAGTTTGACACTTTGGAAATGACTCGTGATTCTTGTTTTTCGTATAGGGACCGACTTAATTAGAATATTTATTTGAATACTTAGAGCAAATGCAATGGAAGAACTTTATATAAAGTTCTTCCTTTGCCATGTAAGATTTTAACAATTTCAATAATTAAGAATTTGTTGGTGCTGGAAGAACTTTAAATAAAGTTCTTTAATGGGTCATAATTAATTTGCTATCTCTACAATTTCTTGTTTTTTGGGAAGAACTTGGTTCTTCTTTTCAAACTTAGTTTGTTCATTTAAAAACAAACTTTATTTTGCAATGGGACAAACTTTTTCTAAAAGTTCTTATTTGCAAAGCCAAGACAAAAAACCTCCCATTGCAATTGCTCTTAATTAATTTCTTTTTTGGTACAATAGAAGGGCAATCTCCAAAAAAAATAATTAACTAGAAATTATTGGAGGAGGTACACCTCCAATAGTCTTCAAGAAGGATTATATTGTACGTATGGTGGAGGAACCTCCAAAATAGAAATATTGGTAGAGGAGTGAACTCCGGGATTTTCTAATCAGCCACTAGCTCAATTAGCCTCCCCTGTAAACATGATCAATCTTAACCGTGCAGTTTTCTTTGCTTATAAGAATTTTGTAATAATTGACTAATGGGTGTAAATTGTTGTTCAATAGTTGATCTTCTCAAATAAATTAAATTTACGCAAGTGTTGTTGTCCATATTAATAATCAGCTTTTTTACATTGAGAATTTTTGCCCTTTCGAGAGCGGTCGCAAGAGCCATCAAATCCGCTCTCATAGAATTACATACACTATCTCAGAAGTAAAAAAAAAAGTTTAAACAAAGTTCCATGTTTTGTCTCTAAATATGTGACACCCTCAAATTAAGCCTTAAATAATCACGTAAAATCTACAGAAAAACTGGCAGGATATGTTTGTAAATGGTTCAACTAGACAAAACCTGTAATTTTTAAAACTTTCCCAAACCATTCACAAACATCTCCGACTTAAGAGTGCCCAAAACCTGCAAAAGCTAATAAATTAATTTACATAACTATGCTAAAAACAAGGAATTATAGTGATACAAACCAAAGAAAAAGAGGGAGACATATGTCCCTTCAAAATATATACAAAACCAAAAGTTAAAAGGTTTACTACAAAAATAGCCAAACTAGGTCCAAGGTCCTTTTGCTCACTAGCTCGTCTGTGTACCCCAACTAAGCATCATCAACCTGTCAATCCCATTTTATACAAACACGAAAGCCACAATTCAGTGGGGAGTAACTTCGAGTCCTCCCAGCCACGAAATGTCATATTTAATGTAACATGTAGTGTAACATGTAAACAATATGATAAACAATTTAATTATCATGTATTCTAACCTATGACCCCTAAACTAACCAAAGTAAACTATCATGTGAAACATATAACAATTAGTAATCCAAACTTTATCAATTGTAACCGGCTTACATCTCACCTATTACAATTCATAAAATCACCATACAAGAAAGGGCAATATATCAAAGACAGGCATAAGTTCTTAGTACGGTCAATAGTCACTTTGTAACTCGAGTCTATACCACGAGGTAGGGAAGGTAATCGAACCGGTATCTTGGCTCAGAGGTTCTATCAAAACATGTCCAAGACACAACACAACCCTAGCCTAAAATCTGCGCAGACCTAGACATGCGGATACACACCACCGCACCCAAGACCCACAATTTTTCTAAAACAAAGTGAGTACCCTAAGGAGTCCACCAAAGGGTTGGCTAGTACTTAAGCTGACCACTTACTATCAAAATAAGTAACTAGGTCATGCCCCAACTTGGATATAATCCCACCAAGTCAGGAACACAAAGGCTATTAAGCAGTGAACATATACTCGTCAAAGACTATAAAGACCTATCTATGACAAACACAACAACCTGCAAGAAGTATTCAATACCAATTCTAGCAATATTAACAATATTAAAGGCTTCAGGGAATCTAGGGCCGTTTCTACAATATAAGAAACTATTAAATTCAACCAACTATACATGTGAACTAAAAACTTGATAAATGGCCTAAAACAAGAAAAAGGCCGATTATCCAATTCATATAAAATTTCATCCAACCGAATTTTTACCCGCAACCCCGATCTGCGGCAGTGCGGGTTAAATTGCGGTGACCAATCACTCAATTGATGACATCGAATCGATCAAAGGGACTAAGGCTCAGTTTTCGGCACAATCATCAAAACATTGCAATTATTGCTATAAAATTCATTTTGAGCCTATTCATTACAATTTCATTTTATAATCTAACCTAACATGTGTCAACTACCATAATAAGCATACTTCATCATCAAAATTTTATTTACTACTAACCTTATTCATTTCCTAAGACTACCCACATGTTACTTTTACTAAACATATCATTAATAAACCCGATACTACAAGTAATGCATGAAAATCCGCGAAACAAGCAACGGACCAACCCGGGCCAACCCCAAGGCGCCGTGGCCTGCTTCGGGTCACCGTCACCCCCTATCCCCATTTCTCCATTTTTGTTCGGTTTAACACCGTCCTCAAGCATCAACTAATCGTTCCCATACTAATATGTTAACTTAAACTAACCAAAAGACATGAATTAAACATGCATGCAACCATATTATCATGTGAATTTAACCACTCAAATAAAAATCACAAAAACATACAAAAACCAAAGAATGTGACGATTATTCGTCGAGTAACTCGAAATATGTTACCTTAAGCTAGAAAATGAGCAATTAGCACCTTGAATACCAACCCTAATCTGCCAACTAACCACTATCTTCGACTATATACGAGTCCCCAAACTCGTCTTCCAAATCTTCACCTAAATAAACAATAAAAACACAAAAATAAGCATAAAAACCGAAATTTTGCCCAAATTCGTCTTAAATCAACATCAAGAAAACTGAAATTAAAATATACCAGGATGTAGATCTTGAAGAGAGGATTCCGAAAATATAAATTATGCGAAAATCCGACTAGAAACGAGTGAGTTATGGCGAAAATAGCTTGGATTTTGTATAAAAATGGTGTTTAAAGGTTTAGGAAAATGAAGAATGAAGAATGAGGTGTGTTTGGTAAGAAAAAACAGAAAAAAGGAAGGGGAAGGGGGTGTGCCGCGTGAAAGGGAAGGAAAGGAGGAAGGGAGCGGGTTTAAGTCGGGATTTTACGAGTCGGTTTTGCTCGTTTCGATAATAATTAAACCGCATCAACGCAAATTCCGACAAGACCAAAGTTCTTAAACACGAGATTACAAGAAAATTGAATACTCATACGACCCATTTCCAAAATCGTTTGCCCAATTTTCAATAGAGTTGTCATTTTTCCCCGAAATGCCCTTATTTCGAAATAAAAAGTTTTTACACGGTTAAAACTATTTTTAAACATTTCGAAACTATCAAAATAAATACTTTTCTTCAAAATATAATAAAATTATATTTCTTTGAATTATTATTACTTCAAATACATTAATATCAAATTTTACTTGATTAATAAGTTACTTTCGCAAAATAATAACGGTCCAAAATTACGGGGCGTTACAAAATATTCCTTCACACCTCGCTAGATATGGGTTCCCTTGCGACACTCCATCGGTATTGTCGTCCACCCGTGAGGAGGTGGAGACCATCTAATATAAACCTCCTTATATGTAGACACTAGATATGAAATAAATAGAGCAAAGCATCTCATTATAGACGGGGATATCCGTCTATAGCTATAGACGAGCCAAATATCCACCCACTTAAGCAAAATGGGTCAAATGTCACCACCTTAACGCCAAATGTCACCAATATCATTTTCATGTGTTAAACTACCTGTTGTAGCTTAGGAAATGACACTGTTGACATTTGGTGTTAAAGTGGTGATATTTGGTCCGTTTTGCTTAAAGTGGGTGGATATTTGGCATGTTTATAGTTATAGACGGATATGCGCCGTCTATAATGATAATTTGTGTAAATAGAGATAGTGTATCAAATGCTCGTTTTGATGTCTCGAAACTATTGGAATACGAAAGAGACGTGATGTAATGGATTGTCTTCCGCTCAACCAAAAACAATGTTATTTCTCCATCTCCATAGCCCCTAACAAATAATAGCAAATTTCATCGACCAATTATTATCTGATATTCTGATGCTAACGAATAGTCATTGGTAGCATTAGTCAAAATTCCTTCATCAAAGGGGATCTTATAAAAAGTACTATTACTTGTCGCACCATTTCCAATTTGACTCCAGATTGCTCTCGAAATAGGACATTGTCGTAATAAATGGTCGTATTTCATTCTCTCGGCAAACAACGCGGGCAAAGAGGATTTTCAGTTAATACTCGTCTCTGCAGTTCACGTTAACCATACATTGTTGAACCATAAATTCCATATTCGATGCCATTTAATCAACCCTTGGATCCTAAACCTCTACTCCTTTAATAGTACTAAGTGCGGATTTAATAGAAAACGTATAAGAAGACGTTCAATTTCAATAAACATGATCTTCAAGATTCGGATAAGGATAAAGAGAATAAGCATCTATTTTAGGGGGCGTTTGGTTCACATGAAGGTATCGGTATGGAATCAGGAATCAAACCAGGGTGGTATGGGTTTGGAACTCCATTCCTGATACCTTGTGTTTGGTTTAACTCCGGAATGAGAAATGAACTTTTTTTTTGTATGTCTATATTATTGATTGTACCATTTACTTATGTATTTTTCTCATTTAAATTTTCATATATTAATTAGTTAAAAACTTGAATATAGTTTTTTTTTTACATATTTTAATCTTTTTTTAATATCTTATTATTTCTATCCTTAAATATTATTAAAAATGTTCAAGAAAAATCATCGTTTGTATTTTTCACGGAAAAGAAAGAATTTGGGAAAAAAATAATTATGTATATATTTAGTTTTTTGAGGAAAAAATAAATTTTTTTAATGCTAATTTTTTTCCAATACTCATCTTTGATATGATACCTAAGTATCATTCTCATACCCACCTCCCCCTTGAGTATGAGAAACCCATACCTCATGGGTTTGAGGTATGGGTATCAAATTACAAAAATAGTGAATCAAACACAAGGTATGGGTTTAGAATGAGCTAAACCCATACCTTATACCTACAATGCTTGAACCAAACACTCCCTTAAGGAGGTTGTCTTCATGAGAAAGTTTGAAAACTGGTCCGATTTCCATTTCAAACTTTCACATCACATGTACTTACGGTCGCTCCAAATAGAGTCAAGAATATTAGCAATCGCTCTTTCAGATAAGCACCCTCCTTTGACCCAAGAGTGGTCCCAGGTAGGGTTGGTAGTCCCACCCTTACCCTGTGGATATCCATCCACCCGAAATTAAATGGGTGGGATATGGATGACGAATTTTTTTCGAATTTAGGGTAGGATATGGATATGGGTGAATTTAGGGTGGGATATGGATTATCGTCTCTCACCCGCTTAACCACCTTGTGGATATCCGAAATTAATATTTATAATTAATTAATTTTTTATTAAGTTAATAATTATTTAGGTCATTAATGATTTCCCTTCAAAAGTATATTTTTTTTATCATAAATTTTACTTAATTTTAATATTATACTGTTATTTAGGAAAAGTAAAGCTTGTGTTTATGTGAATATTGTTTTTTTCACTAATCAAAGTAACTTACTTTTGTTAGTTTAATCAATAATATAATGTGTTGGTGGTTTTTTTGTAGTTGGCGTGATGTATTTGTATGGTCACTTGCTTTGTAAAGACACTTTATTGTTGGATATATGCTGGGTTGCTATTTGCTAACACATATTGTTACTTGAATTATATATGTCTTTTAATTTTATCGCCACAATTTTTTTTACGATATATTATCTTTAAATTTTATAAGCTGTGGAAATATCCAACGGGTACCCGCTTCACCCGGTGGATATGGATATGGATGGATGAAAAAATATTTAATGGATGAGGGTGAGATATGGATGACCATAAATTAAATGGATATGGATATGGATATAGCTCCACCCCATCCATATCCCACCCATTGCCATCCCTAGCCCCAGGATAGAGTTTGTCACCCATTTCCTATTGTCGTAAAAGAACCATCTGAAATAATTCTTGTTTGTGAGAGAATACCAACCCAAGCATTAGACATGTTTGGCCTCGGAATGAACATTTCAGCGTGACATCTACCATTGTAATATTTTGCTCGTAATAACCTTGCCCGAAGAGTATTGGACTCAGCCAAGAAATGTCGGCCTAATTTTGTAAGAAATGTTGTATTTAGCCTGCCTTGTCGAAACAATACCGAGACCTCCAAAAGACTTACTCCGTAGGTCGTTAGACCGTCTCCCAAGAAATAGTGTATTTTCTTTGAATTATTGTCACCGCCCTATAAAAAACGCAGAGTTTTCCTATCAAGCGAATCATAAATCGATCTTGGTAACTTAACTGAATGCATACTTAATTTTCCATAATAGATAGATTTGATTTAAAAAGTTTGGCTCTTCCCGCTAAAGATAAATGCTTCGTGCTCCATCCCGAAAGCCTTTTACTCCCTCTCATTCACAATAAACCTCCCATTTCATTTTGGCACAAATATTAAGGAAACACACTACCCCCACCATATAATTAAATTTGAACCACACAAATACACTACCCCACCATACAATTAAATTTGGACCACACAAACACTTACCAAAAAAGGAAATAGGGAGGTTATTGTGAATAGACGGAAAAGGAAATAGGGAGGTTTATTTTGAATGGGAGGGAGTATTAAACTTCTCCTCCAAATACGCAAGAGTATTTCCTGTCACCCTCTAATTTATCGTAGCCTCGTAGGCATTCCCAACTCTATTGTTGACAAAAATAAAGAAGATAGTTTGATTAGTTAAAAGTTTCTACTAAGTTGGTCTTTTATCGTATTATTTTCCAATATATAATTACAAGATGTAGGATTATTTGTCTAATCAAATTAGCACTAAAAAATTTAAACCGACTTAAATTACACAAATTCTAATTATAGACGGGAGATATCCGTTTATAGTTATAGACATGTCAAATATTCATCCACTTTAGACATAAGACAAGCAACAAGTTGCTTGGCGGAGCCCAAAAATGTCACAATTTTAAGCATATTTGACCTATCTTTTACTTTAAACGGATATATCCGTTTATAGTGAGACTAAAGCCTTGTTCTTTCTGGCTTTTTAGAGCCGAATCAATCGAATGGCTTAACTTAATCAATCAATCGAATCGAATAGAGTGAAATGAATCGAATCGAATGGAATCGAATCAACTAAAGGCGATTGGAGCTAAACTGAACCAAAATAATAATAATAATAATAATAATAATAATAATAATAATAATAATAATAATAATAATAATAATAATAATAATAATAATAATAACTCAGTAATTAAAGTACACAAATTCTCATTATAGACGGACACTATCCGTCTATACGTATAGACGGATATCATTTCCCCTCACAAAATACCCATTTACCATAAAGTGGAAAGCACATGGGGGTGCCCCACCTTGTCCCCCTACCCATTTTATTAGAGGTCTTTATTCGTCTATACGCCCCACCCGTCTATACCAAGACCTATTGATTAAAGTAATTGTAGTAGGAGGGGAGTAGATAAAGTAATAATAGTAACAACTAAAACGGGAGTAGTGAAAATAACAACAGAAATTGTGATAGTAATAGTAATAGTATAACATGAAGAGTAGTGGAAGTAAGTGTAGTAGTGACGAGAGAAGTGAAATGTGTCTTATAATTTGGTTGATAAATTATATGTTAATTATAACATTAAAAAATATGTACTATAAATGATAAATATATGGATTAGACAAGTTTTTTTTTTTGGTGTTGACCAGAAGTATCCCCTACCGACAGCTGGGGCAATCTCTTATTTAATGGGTTGACCTCTCTCAAGTTTGCCTTTTTCATTCGCAAGAGTCAGGAATCGAACCCATGACCACTTGTTTAAGAGATGAGAGCCCTTACCACTCACAGCAGCCAACTTTGGTTGGATTAGACAAGTTAAGCAATTATATTTTATACAAAACTAATTTTAAATGAAAAAGTTAAATAGACGGGTGAATCGGGTAGCAACACTAATTAATTAAAATTACTAATTCTATATGTGATGCGTTCCATTAAATTTGACATACAATTCAATGGATATATACCGCTTGTGTATGTTCTGAAGTGCACATGGTGATCCACAAACCGAGCACGAGCTATAATCTGCGCCAGTACATCCTGCCATCGTGGGGGTTGATTTCATGTTTTGCCAAGTTCCTTTAATTTTCATTTATGAGACGTTACTCATTTAATTTTCAACAATAAATACTATGGAGTATTCAAGAAACTCTATTATGGTAAGACGGTGCCCTTAAGACCTAGTCCAGATTTCTCATTTCATTTTTGTATCCAGCCATGAAAGTTCCCTACACTCTCGGAATATTTAGAGTCCGGTCGTTTTTGGGTCATAGCTGGATATGAAAATGAGACAGAAAATCCAGACGATTTGATAAAATGAATTTTGGTGGGAGTTTTAAATAATATTTTAGAAATGTGGTAATTTCAAAAATTTTATGAGTTAGAAAATATGAGCAGATATGAAAATGAGACGGGAAATCCAGACGATTTGACACATACACCTTAGCTTGTAGCTTGAATAGTACCAATTCACATTATCAACCAATAAAAACAAGCGACTTAAAATTAATCTTATAGTCGTAGAGCAGATATAGCTTTCAAGCGGGTTATTTTTTTAAAATGATTTGAGAAATATGATAATGTATTTGGGCAAATCTGACATGAGAGTATGGAGTAGCATGGAGATCCATATGCATAGGATAAGTATATATAGTTATATACCAATTGACAGAAGATTGCATGCATTACTTAACTCCTTCATTCCTCAAACTGGTACTCTCCTCCATACTTGGACAATGTCAATGATGCACCTCAACGTCTCTTCAATCTCTTCCTCAACTCCGAATCTCTCCCTCGAGGGTTCGAGACTGAAACAAGGCCATATATTGCTAGGACTAGTCCTCATGACAGTAGGCCTATGGCATTTTTACAATCAAATTAAAATCCACACAACACAAAAAACCTTCAAATCTCTCCCATGGTTTCCAACCAAATTCTTAAGGTATTTAGAGCCCTACCTTATCTTAATATCATGTTCCGTCTACACTTTAATGGAGTTCCATTTCGCTCCATTTGATCGCGATGGCACATTCAATGCTAGTTACATACACCACATTGAACATGCTTGTATAGCGATGGCCTTCTTCCTACATGCCCTCTTTGCCATCTTACTAGACAAGTTAGGGCCTAATAAACCCGAGTCCAATATAGACATTGGATATTTCCTCGCGGCGGTGGCATTTGGCCAAGAACTTCTCCTTATTCACTTCCATACCACGGACCATTTCGGTCTAGAAGGAAAATACCATTGGCTTCTGCAATTGCTTGTTTTGGTTTGCTTTATATTTAGCCTCTTAAGCATATGGTTGCCTAAGAGTTTCATGGTGTGTTATATTAGGTCAATTGGTATTATATTCCAAGGTTTATGGCTAATCGTCATTGGACTTATGTTGTGGACACCCGAGTTTGCTCCGAAAGGTTGTTTCCTGATCACGGATGACCACGGACGAGATGTGATTAATTGTAATGATGAAGAGTTGTTGCATCGTGCCAAGGCATTGGTTAACATCTTGTTTAGTTGGGTTTTTATAGGGATGATGGGTTTTGGTGTCACTTTTTATTTGGTTTTAAATAAGGTTTATTATGAGGTTAATGAGTTGAGTATGGATGTTAAGTTGGAAGAAGGAGATTGTCATTTGGAGGACATGCAAAGCTTTCTATATAACAACAACAAACGGGTTGTACCCCTGGATTTGGAGGAATAAAGTGTAGGAAATGTGAACGATAAAGAACCATAACCCTAGAACTCAAAGTTGTCTCCAAGTATGTTTTTATTTTGTTATGTTAGTTGGAAACATTATATATTTCTACTGTTATTTGTAATACGGAGTACTTCGTATAATTAAGAAAACTCTTACAGTATAATACTTCTTATTATGATATAGAAAAAGTATTTGATAATGTTGGATTCCTCTTATTTTTGACTCATTGATACAAGTGACACTTGCCAATGTTTATATTAATAACAAATTCTACTTTAACAATAATCTTAAAATTAATTGTTGTTTATGAGAAAATTACGTTTTCGATCAATATAGCCTTCATTTTATGAAGCTATAGGAAATATAATTATTAAGGTTGAATAATCTTTGATATCTTCACAAAATCTTGGTTTTTTGGGCTAAATGGAGCTGAAGGGTTTTTGAATTGTGTTGGAGTGTGGACTGAACTAAACTCATGTAAACTGAATTGAACTGAACTAAAGTGAGTTGAACTGAGCTGAATGAGAGCTAAAATTAATGTCCTGCTTAATTAGTTTGTATCTTAGGTGATGTATTTGTTTTCTTTTGCATCCTCTTATTGCAAATTCTATTTAAGATTATAAGAGAATCACCGGTCATTGCTCTATAGTTAAGCAAGAGGGGCTGAGCTTGGGTTAACCACCCTTTAAGGCACCATAAATTTGTTTTTTGGCCCCCTACCATTGCAACCAGTCAACCACGCACCCTTGCTTAATTTATTGGAGTAGTATACATAATAAGTTAATAACCCCAACCAAATTTCTTCAACTCTTAACTTTAATTTATTTATTTATTTTACATGGAAAAACAGCGTGAATTCATAAAAAAAAATATTACAATTTTATAAGTTGTAGGGAATATATGTGAAACAAAAAAATGTCACAAACCCATTATACATAAGTGTCATAGGCTGATGTACATGAGTAATTGAGTATGTCTAAATGTGTTTTATTAGCCGTGTATCATTTGTTGTTTAAGATCATCTTAACTTAAGACGGTTCTTACACCCAACTAAAGTAGAAGTTCATATAAAATAAGATAGTGAAAGGTCTTAAGTTAGATCCTCTTAAGCAAGACAAACCGATGAATACGAGTATGTTTTAAGTTGTAAGAAGTAATTGTTGGGGTAGAGTACAAGGTTTAACCATGATTCTATATTTACACCTAAAAAGTAGTTTCCAAGGGAGGGAGGGAGCTTCTTCAATCCAAACAGAGCCAAGTACAAGTACACGTACCCTTGATTCTCTCTTAAGCCACAATACATTGACTTAATTAACCATGCATGTTAATCATCCTCAACTACTTTTGAATTCAATCTTTTCCACAAGCAACACCATGCATGGGAGGAAGAGAAGGCCATGTTGCCCTGGGATTAGTTTTTGTGATAGTAGGCCTATGGAATTTGTACAACCAAATTAAATTCCACACGAAACGTACTAGCTAAAACCTTCAAATCTCTCGTATGGTTTCCCACCAAATTCTCAAGGTACTTAATTGGAGCTTGCTTTACCTAATTAATCTTATTAGGATGCTCTATCTTCACCATCATGGAACTCAATCGACAAATTCAGGCCTACTAAACACAAATCAAATATCGACGACATTGGACATTTCCTCGTGACCATGGCATTCATTTCCACACCACCGACCATGTCGGCCTACAAGGACAATACCATTGATTGGCTCCTACAACAGATTGTATTAGTGTGCCTTATATTTACACTCTTAAGCTTATGGTTGCCTAAGAGTTTCATGATATGGTTTGTTACGTTAGGTCGCTTTGTGTGATCAAATGCAATGATGAAGAATGGTTGCATCGCGCTAAGGCATTGGTTAACATCTTGTTTAGTTGGTTTTTTATAGGGATTATGGGTTTGGTGACCATATTTATGGTCAAATGTAATCCCAATGGTCTAGTTAGTGTTATAACTTATGATAACTTGTTTTTCCAAAGGTGGTCGTATTTGACTGTAAAATAGTCTCAAAAACATGTCTTATTGTTTCAGACGATAATGAGTCGTTTGAAGGAAGACCAACTCTACGTTAGATAAGTTTAGACTTTAGAGTAACAGACCTCTTATTCTACCGGCACCCTTATCCGTCTAAAATAGGTGGAACAAATCTACTTTTGATGAAAGTTAAAGTTACCTGAATAACAATTTTTAGATGCAACACTAAATATAACATTTTATTGTTAAATGGTTACATTTAATACAAAAATAGCAACATCTTAACTCTTAAACCTTAAGACGAAATGATCCGTTTTGACCAATCTAAGGTAAGGTGTAATAATGTAAGGTTGTGTTTTATTAATAATAATTAAAACCCCGCATTAATGAGTTAGTCGGCCTGGTTCTAGAAAGTCCGGAGTAGTTATCTTTTATTGTAGCGGAGAACTGTTATCGATTATTCTAGACGATGATATTACTAATTATTGGTTATCGGTGTCTCCCATTTAGCTTGCTTCTGCTAGCATTTTAGTAAGAAGTTGTGATCAAAGTAGAAATCCGATATACATCGTTACAGTGGGTGCCTGTCTATATTCTTGATTGATCTATGAATATAATTATTCAGATGCTATTACACATGCTAAATACATTACTGTTATTATTTTCTTTCTTTCACACCTAATTCTCAATGACACATCCGCAACCGATCTCGAGCCACTGTTTCCAATGCAAAATGGTTTAGAGCAAGTCCCTGATGAACAATGAATGCCTTATCTACAAGTTACCGTCATAGTCAAAGTAATAGAATAACCGTCATAGATACTGGGTAAAAATATCGAGTAATTTCAGTGAATTTACTTTGACTCCGTATAAGCAACTGCAATTAAGATTGTAATCAATTTCTGGTATCAGCTGCAAGTCTGCAACATCTTGACGAGCATGAAAGGGGGACGAGTATATCTTGACGGTCAAGGTAATTGAAAAGGGGCAATCAACATCAAAGTATATCTTGACGAGCTCAAAAATTACATGGTGAAGGTGAAGTAATTGAAAAGGGGCAGCCGCAAAAATCTCCTATAAAAAAACGTACTTTACCAGAATTATTCTTACAAATTCATCAAAAAAGGGTTTTTTATCAAACACAACCTTAAAAAAAAAATTCCAAACAGAGTTAGACTAACAAATGAGCTTTGGCCGTCAAACAGGACAAAAATTAATCGCCCTCACAGATTAGTAAGTTCCCTATTAAAGAGACTTGGTCGAAGAGTTAGCAAATGTCGCATAGGTGGCTGGCCACCGACTAAATTTTCCATATAATTTCAGATCTGCTCTATCAGATATGCAGAAGAGGATCGTGGAGATCAGAAACCCACAAGAGCAGAGCCTCGTCACAACAATAGCCACTGTCATAAACAAAATGGTACTGTGTCTATATTAAGCACGCCTTTGAATAGGCTGAATGATATTCTCCAAACCGCCAAAACTTTTACCAGTGCACTACACCCTTGTCTTAAATTCCTACATCAGAAGATTAACAAAATGGTATCTACTACCCTCACTATGTCAACAGGTTAGGAACACCTTACACGACGAACGCCATTTGTTGCATGTCACAGTTCCAAATGCCGCCTTTGAAAAAATAGATGCATCCCTCGGTTCTTCGGCATGTAACAAACGATCAGACATACCAGGAGGCGAAAACTGCGCTGAAGTCAACGCTATATCTGCCCCTAGGTAAGTGCGCTTTAAGGTAGTCAGCTCTGACACGCCAAGAACTTTAAAAATGTCTGTGAAACAAATTGCTAACCACCGCCAATAAACAGGTTCACGTTCAGCTTTGAGATTTCCGACACAACTGGGACATTGCAGCTGACTGCCTTCCTGACAAACACGGAAAAGTTATTCAAAATGACTTGCCCAGATATTTTCAGAATAAGAAACACAGTAAGTGCGGCTTCTACCTCAACAATGTTTCAACCTTGTGACTACAGTAATAACAATTTGCAATTTTTTTCCCAGTGACTAAACAGCTTAGGCTTTAACAATGAGCAAATGTGAATTTCGCAGCCTTAACTAGCCAACTTAAATACAGTTTCGCAAAGTGCATAATATTTTTCCCACCAGAGACTAGTCTTAATCAACTACAGTTAACACTAACTAACAGGCTCAAGAAGATACCATAATCAAACCAAATAGCAGCTGGGATAGATTCATAGATTATATAAACCTCTCAGATTTTATCTGAATATTACTCGCAGGAAGATTATTGAACATTCGAAAAACTTCAGAGCTCCCTACAAAATGTAAGCTTCTTGGTCCAGGTGGGCCCAAAAACAACACTTTCAAGGCATAATGTCTTGCAGTAGGCACTTTCGCAAGTTAAAATGGAATTTGACGAGATCGAAGATACTACATCGCCGCAGACCCAGACACCTGCTAACGTGCACCAAGAACATCGCTTGCCTGAGCCAAATGAAGCCGTGGCTAAGCAGCTGAACTTTGTTGATGACGCAGAACCCTGTGCAACAAATAGTACCACCACAGTAAGTGAGAAAAGGAATGTGACAGAAGTAGTGCTGCCCTTAACTGTGGCAGAAGAAACTATAGAAAACGGCCCTAAAGAACTGTACAATACTCCCAAGCAGAAGTCGCTTATGGAGAGTGCACCTCATGACCTCAGGGACTGACCCAGAGAGATCATGTGCCAACTAAACATCTTACCTCAAATGCTTTGAAACTAATCTCCGTGAAAACTGAAGCATAAACAGAGGGCGCCTACTACCCAATCAACAGAAACAGCTGTTACATAGACATTCCACCATAGTTAACCAAGGACATGCACGGTGGTTCTGCAAGCGGAAACAGTGCACCATAGTTAACCAAGCACCAACAACAAACCCAGGAAACCTATTACCTATATAAGGTAACATGTATATTATGAACGTCGCTAGGCTCCTGTTTCTTTTGCGTCTTATTGGCTAACTACTACTTTTGCCGGCTAAACACGCCTCAAGAGCTATGTAATATAAGACCCTGGGGGTGTTTGGGAACATTAATGCTTGTAAAGCTAATGTTCCGTTGAAAAGCAATAATCTTTAGCTTTTGAACCTGCATGCTTATAAATTCTGTAACCTTTTGCCTGTGAAATGGAACTCTAATGTAGCTACCTTAGCTGTTACTTAGTAAGAGTCGCTTATAGAATCATTTCAGCTGTTTTAGTTGTCAGTAGATTATATGCAATTACATTTAACAGGAATTCATGCATATTCATCTTAGATTAGACTCGGCTGCCAAATATCTCCCAACTCATTTAAACAGTAGCGGTGGTGGAGAGTTGGTAATAACTATGCTAAAAGCAAAGGTTGCTAGCTTACATGTTATATTTACATTGCATGCCTTCAAATACCAATACTTAGTAAGGTTGTTATTTTAGGAATTATTATCCACAGCATTTCTCTTCATGATATTCTCAAGCAAATTTACTCATGTCACCAACCAAAAATATCGTTGAACATTCAACGACAAGTCCATCAGTCAGATTCATCTGCTGCTATAATCCCAAATATGTACGAACACAACATTATTGTTTAACGTTTATAGCTGAGCAAATCCCAAAAATGGAATGAAATCAATCATGTGACAACAGCAAAAGTATGATTATATAAGTTATATCAGTACAGGGACCTTCAAGGCTTCAACACCACAAAAATGCTCAGACAAATAATTCATACAAACTGTTCATACTAGAAGCCTGTATGCCTTGTGCGATTAAGAGAATTACCCATAACAACCAACTAAAGAGCTGAATTAAGCAACTATTTCGGCTAATAGTCAGCCCACACCCCCAAAAAAAAGGTTCAAATATGTCAGCTACAATTTAGTTTCCTGAAGTTTTGCCTTAATTGTAAGTAGTAGATGCGCTTAACTGGAGTTAATCACAGGCATCCAGCGAAATAGGTATCAAAAGACAGTTGAATGAAATTGGGGCATCCATTAACATGGCCGATAAATTTAACATTCTAGAATCTAGTTACAAATGGCAGTCTATTCTTGAAGTCTCATTTGAAAAACTCCACTGAAGACAATGAAAATCAATTATGTGACCATGAATGAAATCTTCATGGTAACACTCAAAAACAATAATTTGTCCTAAACTCGATCCCAAATACAGTTGCTTGGTAATATGACACTTAATTCACCTACTACCTGAATTAATAAAATCATTTCTCTTAATCACTACTCTTGGTATTATCATCAATAGCGAAACTAAGAGGGGACTAACAGAGGCAGTCGTCCCTAGCAACGAAACTTTTGAAATTTTTATTTAAATTTTCAAAGATCTTTCTAGTTTAACTTATTGCACCAATAGTTCGCCCCTAACTACAAACCTTAACTTCGCAACTAATGATCATATCAACATTCAAGAGCTAATAGTGAAACTAAGAGGAGACTAGGAGAGGCAGTCGTCCCTAGCAACAAAAATTCTAATATTTTCATTTAAAATTTCCGATTCTTTATAGTTTACCTTATTGCATCAATAATTCGCCCTTAGTACAAATCCCGGTTCCGCCACTAATATTCATATCAACATTCAACTGTTTATAAACAATTCCACCTCAATTATTCGATAATACTGCACAGGAAGAGAATAAACAATCACTTCTTCAACAAAAATGGATAAATTCACAAAATTAACCTCTTCAAACATGCTAAGTAAAACTTCCACAACAACAATTTTAAATGAACTTAAAAAAAACAGCACTAAAATTCAATTAAATAGATAAAAGAGGGAAAAGCGGTAAAAAGCATAAAAATTACCGCTTGAAGATGCTTGAGCAGGAAGGCCTTGATCAAAAAGTTGGCGTGCCAAAGCTAGGAAGCTTCCAGCGACGTCGTTTTGAGGAGTTTCGGCGGCGGCGTTAGTAGGCTGTTCCACCATCTCTACCACCTCTGTCATTTCCATGTCCATTGTCGTTTCATTCATAACACTCACTCTATCTCATCATTTGTTTACCTTCTATCAAAATACTTCTTGCAGGGAATAAAAATGGTACACTAATGACTGAGACAAAGGAAGTGGATTTTATGATACGTTAACGGTTAATTTGAACACTATTTTGGCCTTAATGTAGATGACTAAGAAATGCGAAATTATGTGTCTTATCTACATGCGAATAAAAAACTTGAGCTTGAAAAATACAATATTCTCTCCATCCATGAAACACTACTGCACTAGCAGAAGCACATTCGACTTAGGACAAATTTTGGGGAAGGAAAAACCCATAAATCAAATAAAGAAAACACTCCAGTAGAAAGGCTTCACTGAAGGAAAAAAAAAAGGTTGGGGAAAACCTGATTCTCGAATTATTAAGTCGCATTTTTCAAGAGGTATAACAAAAATCTTGAATCACTTCATCTAAATTCCGCAACATACAACAACATCAAACCCAGTTACTTAAAAAGGCTACCGGCAATAGCGAAATAAGGGGGTTCCGGTGTATCAAGTTCTAAAAGTTCCTATACACAATCTAAATAATTCTGTCCACAGAATCACAGATATATCAAGAAAATAAATAGGCATCCAATCTTCCAATGTATACCGAATTTCTGCATGAAACTATGAAACACGGACATTGATAACTAATAGTGAGCAATATCATAATCTAGAATAATGAGCGATAACAGTTATTCACTATGATACAAAAGATAATTAGTCCATACTTTCGAGAGACAGGTCGACTAACATATTCCAGCGGGGTTGACACTACAGATATTTCATGTTTTAAGCAAACATGTACCTGTTTAGAGTGTTAGACTAAACCACCGCGGTGAGCACAAATCTCGCTTCTATGATAAACAACAATAATTAGGAATTCGAATTTAAAAAGATACTTAACTTAAAGTCGATAGCAAACAGCAAACAGTACCATGCCAGTAAGATCTGGACTAAAATAGAGTAAAAGCATAAGTTTGATAGTTTGATTACATTCAAGCCTTCAAAAGGATAAAAGGATTAAACATCTAATGGCGATTAGGATACAGAACTTCCTAGTAAACGACATCAAGAAACTTAGGTATCAAACTGACCAGAAGAGGAGGACCTATGCAAAACCGAAGTGCGTGGTTTGTTCCTCTAGAACAAATCCAACTTCGTGTTTTGTTCTTCAATTCCTTTCCCTTCCTTAAACAACACCATGCTCTCTACATAAGTAGACAAGTAAAATAAATTACGATCTGCATTTATCTCTCTTAATGTTGTCCCACTTTCAGTTACTAGATCAATTGAAACAACCTCACTCTCCTCATTGGGATAACCATCACGACCACTCTTCACCATGATAACTTCACCATTTTTTCTAAAACTAAACGCCAAAGGCCTGCCATGTAGACGTAACTTAGCAATATCAAAATCAATATAAAAACTAAAAGCCAAAGCCAAAGCCCTGGCAGGTGGTAACTTAGCATTATCAAAATCAAAAATCTTCTTCCAAGATTTAACAACCCCATCTTCTTTCAGTATCCATGCGCTAAAAGTGTTGTTTGCATCATCGTAGCTACTCTTTATCAAAGTCAATATTCCCTTATTCTCCTGAAGATGCAAATTCCGATTAAATCTTGACTTGCTCAATTTTAGGTCTCCCGGCAGTTGTACGGTCTCAAAACTCTCTGTAGACATGTCAAATTTGAGGAGCACAGTTTCATGATATGGAGCCACATAAGGCTTCCCAAGCCAATAAACAGATCCATTAATGAAACGAGGGGTATACCCGCAGCGGTGATCTTTAATATCGTTGCAAGGACCCTTACTGATAACCCTCCAGCACCCACATTTCAAACTATATACCTCCACCAGCGTTTGGGAGCTAAACCCATCATCAGTATCCTGTTCTACAAGTCGAACCACCTTGTAATCATCCGAAATAGGATCAAACCCGAACCCACAAACAGACGTATACGCGCCAATAAGATTAAATACTAATATAGGGCGCGGAACGTGAACAAACTTCCTAATAGAGGGATTCCAAAGAATAATAAGAGTACCCTCCATTAGCAAATCATTAACCAAGCAAACAACACCGTTTATGCAACCCACGACAGTAAAGCACTGTTCAGGATAAGCAAGGAAGGGGACAAGCAAGCCTTGAGTTTGGAAACCGGAAAAAGTATCGTCATCAGGGTCAATATGGTACATTTCTTGCTTGTCGTGGGTAAAATAACGAAGTAACAAATGGGAATTGGCATGTTGTGCAATATGATCGGAGATAAAATCATGACTGGTGATTAAAGAGAGGAATGATTTGGACAGAATAGTGCATTTAATTAGGGTTTTCACAGGCAATCTATGTAAGATGTTATTACTGATATCAGTAGGCAAATTACTCCACATAATTTTTGCAGAAAATTAAAGAAAGTAAATTAAAGATTGAAGAAGAGGAGAGAGCTTACTGCGGAGTTGGATGCGAAATTGCGACTGACGGAAAAGATTGTAGGGATTATTGTGGTTTTGGTTCCTTTTATTTGCGACTCTTGCGAGACTTGGGAAGGTGGTGTTTTTTTACGAAAAGATTGTACTGATTTCAGTATGGTTAATGTATTATACAACTGGTTGTATATACATTTTATTCAATATAATTATTAAACTCGATAACTTTATAAAATAGTTCAATAACTTGTAAAATAACTCAATAACTTTGTGTAAGAGCTCAACAACTTTGAGACGGTTGTACAATGCTATTATACAACTAGTTGTATGATAGTATTTGTGATTTCAGTAGGCGAATTTTTCTCAAATGATTCTCTCATCAAAATCAACTAGATTTCAAGCTCGGGCGTTGCCCGAATCATTTCAAAAAAAATGGCTTCAAAGTATTTATCATGTTGCTGTCTTTAAAAAATGGCTTCTTTTTTTGGAACGATTATTTTCGTGCGTCTAAATCACTTTGTATGCTTAATAGTCCTATAAAATAGTAGGGTGTTGATGGTTCTTTTAAGATAAACCGTGCTATTTTCATAATAGTTCATGTTCAGTGGACTTTCTACCTTTAATGCAGCGGGGTCTCAAGACGCCGCAAAATTCTGGACAATAGATAATTTATTGTTAAGCTTGTTTTAATTAAAAATTCACGTCTTTTATACCTTGTACTAAAAAGGACTATAAAATAAGGGGTTTTCAAATGTTTGCCCCACATGAAACAACAGTGTTCATGGCATTATAAGTGTAGGCAGATATCGAAAGTTATAAGTATAGAAAAACCATTTATGATGATACACGATTTAAAACTGATAGGCTATCACACACCTATACGAAGATAATATTTATACCCTAGACAACAAATGAATGTAGTACGTAGGGGTCGAACCCAAAGGAGACGGGAGTTATTAATTAATTGTTATGGATTGAATTTTACCTTGGTGGATTATCGATTTATTGATTGGTTTGGTTTGATGTGATGATAAAACAATAATAAAGAAAATGTCTAGGGAGGTCGGGTCACACATGCTAATTATGTAAATGCTCATGTCAAGTTAGGAAGTTGATTTTACGATAAATGTTTAGGCTTAAAGACACCCACCTTACGATATTAGTGTCAACCATAGACCGGGTCCTAGAGAAACTCTCGTCCATGACTAGGTCGTCCTACTACACATGCTTTGTCTAATTCAATTTTGTGCCTCTCAACTTTTAGAACGAATGAACAAACTTAATCAATGAATAAGGCCTTTAAACATAGATTAAACGTGACAATGCAAACATGTGATAGAAACAATCTATCAATTTAACTTAGCCACATTTTAACATTTACAATTTACTTAGTCATGCATGGTTTCCCTTACTCCTTAGACAAATGCAACTACTCTAACATGGTGGAAATGTAAATTAAACTAATGATAAATGAAAACATAATGAAAATATGAATTAGAAATTACCTTGCAATTGGAAATGGAAATGAAATGGAAGAACAATACTTGTAATATAAATAACTTGTAAATGTAAATTGTTTTATAACTTGTAATATAAATAGGAAATGTAAATAACATAAAGTAAATCTAAACTAAACTAAGAGCTAATCTAAACTAACTACTAAATTTAGAGAGAATTATATGTAAAAGTGTGTAAGAATAGATGGTGTGTAAAGGTGTGTGATTAACACCCCTTATATAGGAAATAAGAGAGTAAACTTTGAAGAGGAATCCCAAAATGGCATCCTAAGCACACTCTTAATTTTCCTTCAATTCTTGAGTAATTGCCAAAAGGAATCCCATGCAAATTCTTAATATCTCTTTAATCACATGGTTAAATGTGATATTAGCATCCAAAGCTTCTTAGCATCCAATATTTTCCACCATAATTTGGACTTGAATTTGGGCTTGACTTGCATATTGACTTTGCTTGCATTTTCATTTTGATCCAACACTTTCTTCTTGCAAAATCCATGCACTTCCAACACTTAGTCCAATCTTGCTCTCATACTTAGCCTTGCTTCTAGTGTTAGCACATTTTATAGTACTTTAGCTCATTTAACTCATTTTCCTACAAAACACACTTGAACACACAATTGCACTAGAAACACAATATTAGCTTAAAAACACTTTGATAAGTGCTAAATGATATGTAAAATCAAACTAATATAAGGGGTTAAAATGTATAAAATATTCACTTATCAAAAACGGGTTTGACTTTTTCATCAAGTTATTAATTAACTCTATTTACAATAGCAAAGCTGAAAAACATTGACTACCATGTTACAACTTATAATGATAATAACAATTGTTGCGTTGAACATAATATCTCAAAAATTTAACCAGAGAAATTTAAGTGCTATGAAATTTTCAAGTACTTCTTTTTTTTAGACTAATTAGGAGCTAAATGTTACTCCACTCTTTTTTTTAAGGGTAATGATAAATACAATCCACTGGGTTGTATTTAAGAAACCAAAAGAGAAAATAAATTCTTAATATATGTACTAATGCTTCCGCAACCATCAATGGACCAAGTGATTCATCCTTTATCATGTGATCAACAATAACTATATATTCATTTCCTTGCCCAGAAGTTTCATCAACTCAAAATTCTTCGTATGGCTATGTCTTGCTTGCTCGAATAAATGATGTAGGATGACAGAATTCTCCACTCTTCAACTTCTCATCATACATATATCCATGGTTTATAGCCTTGTCATTCTCTATTTGTTGAGGCTCCATTTCTAGCAAGAAAGAAGAAACAATATGCTGTAAAATAGACCTTACAATTTCATCTTAATACCAATTTGTTACAAAAATTGTAGCACCATAATCCCAATTCATGAGTTATATCATACCCTATTAAATTAAAATTATTCGAAATAATATATTCATCCCACAACTTATGCAAAAATTGACACTATCAGAAATGGAGAGAAGAGAATTACATAAGAGTAATTGTCGTATTATTGATATTCGTTCGTAGTTCTACCGCCAATACAATAGGATGTCGTATATATAGTAGACTTAGGATCTCCTATTAACGGAAACACTATAAGATATAATATCAATATTATTCTCTACGATATATCTCGATACCGTATTTCCTAAATATGAATATAATATTGACTTGCCTCTAATTGTATCTTCTCAATTGAGAAGTTATGGTTACTTTCTTAACATTAGCTTTGTTTCTAATTGTATCTTCTCAATTGAGAAGTTATGATTACTTTCTTAACATTAGCTTTGTTGTGAGAATGCGAGTATATACAAATAAATTGACTTTTTTTTTGGAACAAATAAATTAACTTTTCTATGGTTTGTGTATATAGAAATTATAACCACCTTTGTGGGAAGTTTATTGTAATACTCCGTATTTATGAGTCTTGGGGTACTCTATCGAGTAGGCCTTACTCTGTCGAGTAAGGGAGTTTTGCGAAATAAAATAGTTTCTGACCTGTTGGGTACTCGATCGAGTAACTATGGTACTCGATCGAGTAAGGGGGTACTCGATCGAGTAGCCTTGGGTACTCGATCGAGTAGCCGGTTTACGGGGAGTTTTTCTCGGGTTTTGTTAATTATGCGATTAAGATATATAACCTTCCGTCATTGTTTCTAAATCACTTTTGCAAAACCTAATTTACTGTTTAAGAGAGAAGGCAAGTTTGTTCTTAATCCTAATCGCATTGTGGACAAATCCCGGAGCTAGAGGTGTCGGATTTCATTGTTCTTGGCATCATAGTGTTCCTTGCGTCAAGGGTAAGTCCTACATACCAATTTTATAGCGTTTGGTTGACTTTGTTTAAACCCTAATTTTGGGATTGGGGGTTTTTATGATTTGTTAAGGTTAGATTGTGATTATGTGATTATGTGATAGGAGAAGGATTTGTAAAGGAAGGTTTTGAGACAGCTGCTAGATCGTCTGATGATTGTGTTGCTTTCCAGGTAGGATTTCCTACTCAGTATTAGTCCCATAATGGGATGATTGTTGATGTGTTGAGATTGATTGTTTAATATCGTAATTGTGTTGTGACGGTGGTTGATTGTGATTATTGATTAATATCGTAATTGTGTTGTGACGGTTGTGATTGTGATTGTTGTCTCTGGTTCTCGAGATGCGTTCTCGGTTGAGTGGAGTCACTTGCGGAGTGGCTTCACGCCCTAGTTTCGCCCTTCGTGGAACCCGCCACGGAAGGGGATGTGCACATTAATGGACGGGGTTATCGCTCGGTATGATGAGCGGGGCTTAGGTGGGAACGGCATGCGGTCCCCCACTCGCGTGGCGGTCCAAAGGGACGATCGGTGATTGAGATGATTGGAGTTGGTGGTTGTGTGTGTGTGTGACGGTTAAGCTGTCTGTTTATCTTATTGTTGATATAATGAATTGTGTGATTAATACTGACCCCGTTTAAATGTTTTAAAAACTGTGGTGATCCATTCGGGGGTGGTGAGCAGTTATTGAGCAGGTATGAGCTGATGCGTATGGGATAACTGGGAGGAGTCACCACGATGCAGTTTGGAAGTCTTCCGCTGTGTTTGATAGTTTTATAGTCTTTTGATAGTAGATAGTTTTGGAGAACTTGTATCTCTTTATCAGTTTTGGTTTTTGGCATGTAATCACTTTAAACGTTAATTATTATTTAAATATGTTTCTTTATTATCTTATGATAATCATTGCCTCGGGTAACCGAGATGGTAGCATTTCCATGCCTTAAGTGGTCCTGGTAAGGCACTTGAAGTATGGGGGTGTTACAAATGGTATTAGAGCGACGATCCTGAAACCTGTAACCAATGAACCTAATGAACATAGGGAGTCAATTAAAATGAACCCGGGGTAAAAGTTGTAGGAGCTAATGCAAAGACTTGGGAGACGTCCTAAAGTCGCGAACTCGCCCTACAATTTTGAACCGGTCACCATGGGATATGTGTCGGGATCGTTATGTGCTTATTGTGTGCTGTGTGTATCTATGTAGTAGTATGTTGTATGAATTGATGAATGAAAGATGATAATGACGTGAATTGTATGTTGGTTGATTGTAAAGCATGAAAGTATAATTATTGATACATGTAAGTTGGCATGTTATAATTATGTAAGGAAAAGTGTTTTGTCTATATATATAAAGCGATGTGTAAGTATACATGTTGTTATTGTCGTGTTGAGTAAAAGTACAGAAGGTTGGGAGTGTGAATTGAACATGTGCTGGGTGAATATGTTGAACGAATATGGTGGATAAATATGTGGTATGATGGATGAATTAGTGGAAAAAGATGAATCATCGTGGTATGATAATATGATTTATGATTAAGCATGTTATATAATGAAAGTTATTTTATAATGTTATTATGCTAGTAACATGTGAATAGGGGACTTGATGTCATGTATTTGTGATTTTGTTTACGAAAAGTGATAGAATAAAAGCATGTGGGAAGCCATGATTGGCAAGTTAAATGAATTATGTGCATGATAAATGTTATTGTTTGGCTTTTTGTAGGTCGTAACATGTGGTTAGGGATAGTGGTTTTACAAGTATTGAGTCGCTTTTATTCGCTTTGTTGATGTTTAAGTTGTTTGAAAGAGAAAATCGAATAGTTATGTCGTCGATTACAGGCAAAGTTGTCTTTAAACTGTTATAACTTGAGATGCGTAAATGATTTTAATGTGATTCCAATTGGAGGTGATAGCTTGTTCTTTTACGATTCTAACGATAGGTCACACGCCCAAAGCGACCAAGAAATGAGTGAGTTATGGCTGTTTTACTGAAAACTGACAAAGTCTTTGAGAAATAGGGTACTCGATCGAGTAGCCTTGGTACTCGATCGAGTATGGGGGTACTCGATCGAGTACGTCAGGTACTCGATCGAGTGTCCCTGGTAATTTGTTTTACGTGCTTCTGATCTTCACCTACTCGATCGAGTAAGGGGGTACTCGATCGAGTGGCCTGTACCCGATCTAGTAACCCCTATTTTGGGTCATATGCTTATCTTTTGACTTCGTTGCATATTATGTTTAATTCAAAGGCGTTATTTTGCTTCTTTATGCATTGTTTTACATGTATGTTGGTCTTGACGCGTAAGTTACCCAATTTTGTGGTGTAAAGAGTGGCACCTATGATGAGTATGAGTTCGGTGGGGAGGACATGATTTATATGTGTTGGGATTGGTAAGACTTAATTGAGGCATAGAGCACGTTTTTTGAGACGAGATGAGTGACATGTTTGTATGTTGAGTAATGAAAATGTAAGTGAATGTGGGCAAGAGATGATGCAAGTTTAAGGAACGTGAGAATGAAAGTATTGAAAGAAAGGATGTGGGTAGTAGCAACTTGAGATGTATAACGGATTATGGAGGGAGATGGTTAGAAATAGTGTTGAGTAAGAATATATGTAATGAAAGATCGTTTTAGAGGAATTGAGACGAGTGGTATATAGTGAACTTAATGGGATATGTCGCGACGTGGATTTGCAGATAGTGACTGAGTTTGGAAATTTGTGTCACCGAGAGACGAAACAAATGTGTGATTTCCTTGGGCAATTAACGGTATAAAAAGAGAATTTTGATTTCTAGAGATGTAAAAAGGGAGATGCAATCGTTTAAACAGTGAACGTGGATTTTATGGATAGATTAGTGGCAAGTGTGAGTGATAGCATAATAAGAGAAGATCCATGGTAAGAAAGAGTGAGATGATGTCGGTAGAAAATAATGGAATTTGAGTTTTGGAGCAACGAAGGGGTAACTGGATTTCTAAAGAGTTAGCTAGAAGGAATAAGGAGTTGAACTATTAATTGGTATTATTGAGTGTAAAGAGAAAAGAAGGATAAAAGTAAGCTGAGGAAAATATTCACCGGAGTTATGTGATATAAAGGTAAGGAATCATCGAAATGTGTGATAGTATCACGAGGATGTTAGCTAAAGGTTATATAGGAGTTTCAGGACAACATGATTGATAATGAGTTTCGAGGAATTAAGGGAGTAAGAAGTTGGTGGAGTATTGGCACGATACGAGATAATTGGTGGAGAGTTGGATGACAATACAAATAAGATAGTATTCACTACTACAGATACAGGCTATAACAACGGTCAAAAACCGTTGTTATATAAAAAAGCGGACGTTGTTAAAGCGTCCGTTGTAGAAGGTTTTAACAACGGTTGGCTTACTTAAGGAAACCGTTGTTAAAACTATTAACCACGGTTTTATGTATAAAAACCCGTTGTGGAAAGTGTGACTCAATTTTGGGGGAAAGTTATAACAACGGGTTTTAATATACAAAACCGTTGTTATAACTAAAGACAACGGGTTGTTATAAAATAACCGTTGTTGTTTGTTCTTAAAAAATAAAAAAATTAAATTAAATATTACTAGATGCATGCATAATTACTGCCTGTTAGAATTCCGATGCATGCATTATTACTGACATCATTGTACATATGAACGGATAATATGGAATGAGAAGGGTTAGTAATAGGATTTGAAGCAAAGATTATTGAGAGATATGATGATGATTATGGCACAACTTCCTAACATATTTATTAATTAAAAAGCAATTAACTCAACCCACACATTGCTTAGTATAAATACATTGCATATCTCAACTAACATTTCCATTATCTCATATATTCATCTCCAAACTCTAACTATTAAAACAAACTCTACTTAATCTTTCAAATCAAACTCAAAAAACTCTAACAAAATGAATGATTTCATCCTAAAGACTCTTACCATGATCGAGAACAACAACAACTTCATCCGCTGGTTCCTCCATATTGAGGAAAGTTTCAGGAGCTACCTTGCGGATGCTCGATCCGCACCGAAGCACGCCAAAGAAGATGGCTTGACGGAGCAAAGCGATTGCGGCTATATGACGATATAGCAATCTGCGAACGGAACCTCCAAATAGCCAAGGAGGAGAGGATGGATACGATAGAGCACAATAAGATCCTCCATGAAAATATAAGAACTGCATTTTTACATATGTAATTTTTTTTTTTAATTTATGTATTTATAAATATATATATATATATATATTAATTATGTTTATCTTACTTCTTCATCTTGCTTCTTCATTGTTTTAGTAACTAATTATGCGAACAATACTTAAACAAATAACATAATGGTCGATAAAAACACATATATGCAAAAGAAATAAATAGAAAAAGAAATAATGACGATGAAACTAACGATGGCGAGATTTACCTGATAAATACCGAACGTAATAGACGATGAAATCACAGTGACGGCGAGAAGATAAAGCGACGATGAGAAAGTGAGAAATAGAGAAAGAGAGAAAGAGAGTGTGTATGTGTTTTGTGTTTGTTTGTCTGCTCTGTTTGTGTTTGTGTTTGTGTATTAAGGGTTGTGTTTTGTGGCAAGCAGACTTCTTTTGTGTGGTTTATAGTATGGAAGGTATTGACAACGGTTATTAAACAACAACCGTTGTGAAATATGTTTTAACAACGGTTGTACAAAACACCCGTTGTCAAATATGTTTTAACAACGGGTTTCGTAAGTAACCGTTGTGATTACTTTTCACTAACTTTGCGCCAATTTTGCGCCAAATTATTAACAACGGTTGTGCATGGGTGACCCGTTGTTAAAAATAATAACAACGGTTTTTATAACCATACCCGTTGTAATTGATTTTAGTAAAATTCGCGCCATACATTCTACAACGTCTATTGTGATTTTCGTGAATATTCGTTGTTAAAGGGGCGTTGTAGTTGCCTAAATTTGTAGTAGTGATTGGGAATAACGTTGAGGTAATTTTGTTGATGGGTTTGATGTTCGTTATTTGGGATGTTAACCAAAGATAGGAGAAAAACCGTGTTATTTTGATATGAGTGTAAGAGGTTTGATATACGAGCAGTGGTGGTATTGTGGTGTTGTCACTAGTGGTTAAGGGTGATGATAGATAAGAAAGACAGCAGTCCTAGAGAGGTTGATTTTGTAAAGGCCGGATTGATATGAATGTTTGTAAGGAGGTATAAGATGTGATTATAGAAGGCGAGCGCTAGTGGTTGAGTATTAATGGTATGGTTATACTTGGCATGAGGTGATGGTTATGCGAACGGAAAAATGTATTATGAGGGGCATAAGAGTTAAGCTCGGGCGACAGGTAACCTTTATCGAGTGGTAACTTACGTGGTCAGGATTGACTAGTTGGTTGTGATTACGGGTCTATGATATGTGTAAATATTTGTGTGAGGTTCTGACCTCATAAGAAGTGGTATGGTGTGATAATTATAAAGTTGTTTTATGAATGTCTGTAATATATATGTTGGACACGGTAATTTAATTGAATGATATCCAAAAAGGTAATAATTTGATTAATTTGACATAGCTAGTTATAATTTTATGTGTATTAATAACACATGTGTATTCCGTGAAATGGTAGAGATGATGTTCATGAGATGCTTATCTGTTTATTCATATAATATGTTGCGTTGTGATTGAGTAAAGTGGATTTGAGTAAGTTTTCTTGTCCGAAAGGTTATTTCCGAGTCGATTTTATGGAATTGTATGTAGTTGTGATGTCTATCGATGTGGTTGTGGTGCCTCGGGTGGTGATCCGGGCACGATATTTAGTGTTGTGATGCGGGTATTTTCGCACTACGGTGTGGCTGTTGGTGGCGGTGTTGTGATGCCGTCACCGGTTGTGGTGGAGTAGGCGGGATGATTATGATACGAGTTTTTGAAAGTGCATGCCAGTTATACATAGGTTGTTGTTTCGTTTGTTGTTGTTTCCTGTGAGTTCAGTTTGGACAGATAGACAGTTGTCTTGATCATTGGTGTTTTCTTTATCAGGTTAAGTTTGAGAATGAGGGTAGAATATGATATGGAATAGAGTTGTATATGTCTTCGTTGTTGTCATGGTATAGTGATATTCTGTTAATGGGACACGTTGTGAGAGGTTGTTACAATAATTTTGATCTTGTTCTAGATAAGGCTTCAGTAGACATGGTAATGGCAAGTGAGTCGTAGAACATGTGTAGTAATGATCTGAAAGCGGCAGGTAGTTCATAATCTTTTGTTGGGACAAAGGAGTGTAGGGTGTTGAGGGAATTAGTGTCATATTAAGTTATGTATGAGTTTTGCGGTAATGAAGGAAAGAACTTGAGGATCTGGAATGAGTGCACGTAACAAGTGTGGATCGTGAGTTATGCTTTTGATGATGGGAGTTTCATATAGTTTATATAGAGAGGTATGTCATGTTGCGGTAATGTGGAAAAGTTGAAATTTTGGGTTAAGATAAAGATTTTGAGGTATAGGTTAGGTGGTGTGACGAGTGAATTGAAGTACGAGAATTGTTTAAGTAAGAGAGCCTTGGACATATGCATGACGAGTGTTTAGAGTATAGGTGGTTATCTATGACATGTGATGATGATGAGAATAATGAGAAGATATAACTAAGGATATAGTATTAGTAGGTTACGAGGACGTAACATTTATCTTAAGAGGAGTAGGATGCGATAAAAGAGATTTTGATGATTGTTCATATGGTAGTATATTTGGAAGTAGAGTGTTGGTGTGGCATAAGATATGGATTTGGATATGTTGTGGTTGATAGTGTTAAAAGGTCACGGACGTGCTTGTAGTAGTTTGATGTTAGGAATGCGAGAATACTTCGATAGTGTTGACAGTTGGATGATGAGTTTATGAGTGTGAGTAAACTTCGAGGACGAAGTTCCTTTTAAGGGTGGTAGAATGTAACATCCCGTTTGAGGTCTATGAGTGTCTTGATTTTGGATTTGATAGTGGATGATATTATGGAGCTAGCAGCGTTAGAGGATGGTAGTTGGTTATGTATGGAGTGGGTGTCGTGAAAGATATATATGTGGTGGATACGATATCGTGAGTCATGTTAGGGAAGTAAACATAGTTGGTGGAGTGGGTGTTAAAAGTTCATGTTGTATGTTTGGTCGAGTTCTTGAGTTCTTAGTTATGTTGTTGTGTCTTGGTTGAGCTAGTATGGTTGTTTTTATGTATGGGTTGAACTTCGGGGACGAAGTTCTTTTTAAGGAGGGAAGACTGTAATACTCCGTATTTATGAGTCTTGGGGTACTCTATCGAGTAGGCCTTACTCTGTCGAGTAAGGGAGTTTTGCGAAATAAAATAGTTTCTGACCTGTTGGGTACTCGATCGAGTAACTATGGTACTCGATCGAGTAAGGGGGTACTCGATCGAGTAGCCTTGGGTACTCGATCGAGTAGCCGGTTTACGGGGAGTTTTTCTCGGGTTTTGTTAATTATGCGATTAAGATATATAACCTTCCGTCATTGTTTCTAAATCACTTTTGCAAAACCTAATTTACTGTTTAAGAGAGAAGGCAAGTTTGTTCTTAATCCTAATCGCATTGTGGACAAATCCCGGAGCTAGAGGTGTCGGATTTCATTGTTCTTGGCATCATAGTGTTCCTTGCGTCAAGGGTAAGTCCTACATACCAATTTTATAGCGTTTGGTTGACTTTGTTTAAACCCTAATTTTGGGATTGGGGGTTTTTATGATTTGTTAAGGTTAGATTGTGATTATGTGATTATGTGATAGGAGAAGGATTTGTAAAGGAAGGTTTTGAGACAGCTGCTAGATCGTCTGATGATTGTGTTGCTTTCCAGGTAGGATTTCCTACTCAGTATTAGTCCCATAATGGGATGATTGTTGATGTGTTGAGATTGATTGTTTAATATCGTAATTGTGTTGTGACGGTGGTTGATTGTGATTATTGATTAATATCGTAATTGTGTTGTGACGGTTGTGATTGTGATTGTTGTCTCTGGTTCTCGAGATGCGTTCTCGGCTGAGTGGAGTCACTTGCGGGAGTGGCTTCACGCCCTAGTTTCGCCCTTCGTGGAACCCGCCACGGAAGGGGATGTGCACATTAATGGACAGGGTTATCGCTCGGTATGATGAGCGGGGCTTAGGTGGGAACGGCTGCGGTCCCCCATCGGCGTAAGTCCAGGTGGACGATCGATGATTGAGATGATTGGAGTTGGTGGTTGTGTGTGTGTGTGTGACGGTTAAGCTGTCTGTTTATCTTATTGTTGATATAATGAATTGTGTGATTAGTACTGACCCCGTTTAAATGTTTTAAAACTGTGGTGATCCATTCGGGGGTGGTGAGCAGTTATTGAGCAGGTATGAGCTGATGCGTATGGGATAATCGGGAGGAGTCACCACGATGCGGTTTGGAAGTCTTCATTGTGTTTGATAGTTTTATAGTCTTTTGATAGTAGATAGTTTTGGAGAACTTGTATCTCTTTATCAGTTTTGGTTTTTGGCATGTAATCACTTTAAACGTTAATTATTATTTAAATATGTTTCTTTATTATCTTATGATAATCATTGCCTCGGGTAACCGAGATGGTAGCATTTCCATGCCTTAAGTGGTCCTGGTAAGGCACTTGGAGTATGGGGGTGTTACATTTATAATTTGTGTATATAGAGTTGTTCAAATGCGGACTTGGACTGGAGATGGGTTAGGCTGTAAAGGAAAAAGTTGCCCTTTAAAACCTTAGTCGGGCGGCTCATGAGCTAATGGGCCGTATCACAAAACTTCAATTTAGATGTTTTATTTATTAAAATATATAAGGATACCCAATATATAAATATTTTCGTTATATTTTAACCTTTATACTTTACGTATTATTTTAGTGTTCCACGTCCATATAAAATTGATACAATTTTCTTTGAAAATGTCTTTTTTTTTAAGAGTAAAAGTAAAGGATTTAAATAGTAAACGGGCCTAATGGGTTGGCCCACGGGATTTTCGTGTTGTCCATACCCGCCCATTTAACTTGGCAGGCTGGGCTTGGCCCGCCCTCTTAATTTTTCGGGTAAAAAATACTTGTCCAAGCCCATGTAATAAGCGGGCTGGACGGGTGGGCCTAATAGGCAGGATGACCCATGAACATGTATACTTTTAAGGAATAAGTATCGTGATCTAATATTGAATAAGTCATGCATATTATTGCAATTAGCCCCCTTTGAGCTCTCTTTACTACTAAGAATATGTGTTTCGAAAACAAAGTATTCAAATTGACCCAGCCATAGTAGATTAAAAGTTATATTGTTGCATAATTTAACTTTTAAATTAATTGTTGTGTGGTAATCTATCCCATTAAATTAGTTGCTCTTTGTCATATGCTTATACGAAATTGTGGCATAGTTGTTAAAAATCATATAGTCTATATCGTTTTCGTGTGTTTCTTGCATGCCAGACCATTAGAAAAGACTGAAGTGGGTGCGGAACGAACACAAAATTATAATTAGTATTTCATATACGCGTGCAATAAAAATAAGCAATCAAATAATGGGATCTCTTATAATTTGCAAAGACAAATCCTTGTCGATGGTTCATGTCATTCATCTGTTTACTCCATGTTTATAAGTATTTTGTGATGTAAGACTGCAGCTGCTATATCTAATTCTAAAGTTGTTTCGTTGGACACAAAATTGTAATTGCCTTTTTTTTGTTCTTAGATCTTTTATATCTAATTCTAAAGTTTTTTAATTTATTAATTATAGAATATTTTTTTATTAATTCTAAAAGATTTTTTTTATTTTAGTGTTTTAAAAAAGTTGGAGTCTCTCACGATGCCTGAAAAAACCTCTTTTATATATATATACTAGACTAGATTTAATGCCCGTGCGATGCACGGGCCTATTTATAATGCTCTATCATGTACTCCCTCTTATTCGCTATAATGTTCCCTCTTTCCCGAAACGGATTATTCAAGTAATGTTACCCTTTCCTTTTTTGGTAACTTTTACTCTTATTTTATTTATCCCTCTCTTCTATCACCAAACCCCACACAACTCTTTTACTCCTATTTTATTACTTTTCTTAATGTTTTGTCCCCACAACTCCTTATTTAACTCCTAATAATTCATCTCTCTCTCCTAACACCAACCCCACCAATGTCCTTTATTCATTTTTATTAGTATTCCTTAAGTATCGTGCCAAAGATAAAGGGGAACATTATTACGAATTGGAGAGAGTATAATATAATATCTGAAAAATATTGATTTGAAATAGTTGTATAAGTTTCTTCAATGCAACAAAAAATTTCGTTGACATACGTGGTGTTTGAGTTCATCAATACTTCTGGCTCTGTCTCTGTTATTTATTTAACTTTAATTAGAAAGGTAAACAATTACAGTGGTACGAAAAGAGGGAACAATACTTTAAGTTCTGTTGGTATTCATTTTCACATTAAGATACTTAATAAAATCCACATGTTTGTAGGCATATTTCAATCTCATACACTTGTAGTTATAACCATCTTTTTTCGATCAAGTAAAATAAGACCATCGAAATTAGCTTCCATTCCTTTGACTAATAATATAAGGTAGACTTGATAAATCTTTCTAGATTACTGTCCAACTTCTCATGGGAGACTAGTTTGAAAGCCCGTACTTCGTACGGGTTAATGACCTTGATTATTTTAAAACTAAGTTTTAGAACTTTATCGAATAGGTGTTTCGAAGTTCAAATCCGGGTTTCACATAATTCTATAAAAAATGAAATATCCCAATCACTTATGGTATCTTGATACGTACTTGATTCTAAGCATTAAGTAGCCTCTAAAGCTTTGTTATCGCGAATTCTAGCAAAAATTATTAAATACTAATCATCATAAGTGTAAGCCAATCGAGGCGCTTTGATAGCCCTTATGATTAATATAAAGATAGGTGTTTCGAAGTTCAAATCCGGGTGTCACATAATTCTAAAAAAAATGAAATATCCTAATCCATTCTGGTCTCTTGATACGTACTTGATTCTAAGCATTAAGTAGTCTCTAAAGCTTTGTTATCTCGAATTCTAGCAAAATTTATTAAGTACTAATCATCATAAGTGTAAGTCAACGGGGGCGCTTTGATAACCCTTATGATTAATACAAAGGCAGGTGTGAAATTAATGAATAGTTTACATTTGCTATATTTTGGTAGGGAGAATAAATCAATGTAAACTATTGACTGGGACGGGGAGAGTATAAATTTTGTTTGAACCATATACCTACCATTCAAATATGGACAATTTACTTACACATGTCATTCTTATAAGTTAGTCATTTCAAATTTTTTTGTTCAATTAATAAGACCGTCTTACATAATAATAATAATTAATCTTTTAATTACTGATACATAGAGTTCATTTTTATGTGCTTTCTTTCACAATGCACTTGTAATGTATACTCCTATGATCATCTTATTACTATCATTTCACCGTAAAAGCGTAAAAGATAAATCCGTCTATGTTTTTGGCCAGTATAAGCAAACATACAATTTAGTGACAACAAAGTTATAGTTTGTTAAATTTTAATTTTAACCGTTAATAATAGAAACTCTTAAGAGCTCTCTTTCACAATATTTAAGTGACTCAAAAGATTTTGGGTTGATTCCCAAGTTTCAAGGATGACTTTTACTTATAATCATAAGATCACCCTACCTTATGCATGTTAATCTTTCAATGTGGGACAAATCTACTATTTATACGCAGTATATTCACGACACCTCAATTATTTTTCAATGTGGGACAAATAACATGCTAATAAATACACCATCTTTTTCACACCTAGCTCGACATCCAACCCGAATCCTGAAATACAGACAACTGCTACTCATTATATCTAATATTAGTAAGCCTTGTTTTGGTTGTACGTTGCCTTTTGCATAATTGGTTATATGATTTTATTGTACCGTATAAGTTCATAATCCTGTCAAGTTTCATAGTCATCCAATGTGAATATGCCAAGTTGCTAACTGTAGAACATAGAACAATTAATAAACACAAATTCTCATTTGTAATTCTATTAGAATTAATATTTCTTAAAAGTTTCTTAAATTCCTGCTAAGAGAAAATAAGAAATCACATGCTCGGTAAAACTTGTACCTAACTTGATAGTCGGTAGGATAAAATACGATAATTTTGAGCGTATTCTTTTTTTTTCTTTCTTGGATCAGATTGGATATTATATTACTCTACCATCTTTAGACATATAACTACTTTTTTAATCTCAACAGTATAAAAAATTAAATAAATGGATACACATTATTTTACTATTGATAGCGCTAATATTTGTTGCCTCGCAAGAGTTAACGTCATCAGTAACAAACTTAGGGGTTATTTGGTTACCCATTAAACAATGTAGGAACTTAAATTCATGTGAATTGCAATTCCTCCACAATGGAGGAAGTTGCTTACCTAGGCCCTCCTAGGTAAGTTAGAATGCCTACATGAATTGCACTTCCTCCATGACAACCAAACATTTTTTTGCAATTCACATGAATTCCAAATTCACGTGTTTTATGACTTCCTAGGCAATGCAAATTCCTATATGCAACCAAACGACCCCTTATAAGCAATACCAATAACTACAAATTATTCTCTAAAAAGAAAAAGGGTAATCTTTATTAGGGGTATTTTAATCAAAAGTATATAAATGATTAGATGAAGAGAAAGTTACCATTATTCTTGTGCCCGCACCCAAACAAAAACAGTTCTCGCCTATGATAATATCATAGATGTGATATACCATAGATGATCACGATTCACGCATACACGCCTTTGTAAATCATAATTATTATTGACATCTCCATCCTAGCTATATTCCTATAGACAAAACAAAAGAAATTCATTAGTCAAAAACATGGTAGTCAATAACTTATACATAATGTCAAACTTAACTGAGATTAACACATAACAAAGGAACACTAATGTTTTGTTAAAAAAGTACAATTAAATTAACTGAATGAAAGAGGTTTGACAAATGATGTTAAAAGCAGCTAAAACAACCAAAGAAAAAACACGGTGGGCTAATTGGTTATGAGTACATCACTTATATACAATCTCTAAAGTCTTTCATTAATATTGGACTCTCTATAATCGCTCGGAAAAAGCTTCCTTTAATAATATACTAGTTTTCTTGCCCGTGCGTTGCACGGATATTAAAATAATATGTGATAAATTTCATAATAAAATGGAATATAGACATATAGTACATTGTTCATGTCTAATATTTTATGTATGCCGCATGACCAACAAATAATTCCCGTTAACATAATATTGAAATAAGAATAAAAGAGTGTTTGATTAATAAAATACTTTTTTTTAGGAAAATAAAACCAATATGAAGTTTTTATATATGATACTTGGACTGATAGTTTTAAAAGTTGTTCATTAATACCTGTTTGTTTTTCAATTGGTCAAGGAAAACAATAATATCTACTTTGCATAATCAAGTTAATGATGCAACAAATCTCCTTCTTTCGAATAACAACCATAATTTAATCATTGCTGGATCAAATTGTAATTATGTAAAAACATTTAGAGGTAGTTAGAATGTTATATCTCCCGGTCAAAGTATAGAAGTACGTTTGAATGTGAACCAAATTCCGACGCAATACTACATGCCTAGGGCTGCTTATGACCCCCTCATCTCTATAGCAATAGTCTTGGCCCCCATCTTCTCATTTGAAACAAAATATTTCACACACACCCCGATTTTTCTTCCCTATTCACACACATGATCTAAAACAATCTCATCCCTTGAAAGATCGATCATTGTCTCCGAAACTTATCTCATATTTATCCAATCAAGTGAAAAACTAAACTAAACCCCTACTTCTAGAAAAATCCACCATCCAATAGAAACTAACTCTTACTCTCGACAATGTTGTTATTTTTTTAGGAAAATAAAACCAATATGAAGTTTATATATATGATACTTGGGACTGAGAGTTTTTAGATTTTGTTCATTAATACTTGTTTGTTTTTCAATTGGTCAAGGAAAACAATAATATCTACTTTGCATAATCAACTCAATAATGCAACAAATATCCTTATTTAGAATAACAACCATAATTTAGTCATTGTTGGGTCAAATGGTATTTACGTAAAAATATTTACAGGTAGTTAAATGTTATATCTCCCGGTCAAACTATAGACGTACCTTTGAATGTGAACCAAATTCCAACGCAATACTACATGGCTGGGTCTGCTTATGACACCCCCCTATAACAATAGTTTTTCCCCCATCTTCTCATTTGAAACAAAAACCTTCACACATACCCCTCTTTTTCTTCCCTATTCACACACGTGATCTAAAATAATCTGATCTCATCCCTTGAAAGATCAATCCTTGTCTTCGAAACTTCTCTCAAATTTATCCAACCAAGTGAAAAACTAAACCCTTACTTCTAGAAAAATCCACAATCCAATGGAAACTAACCCTTGCTCTAGAAAATATGTTTAGAATTAATATTTAATTTAATTTGGATTGATGGAGTTAAGATTAAATTTATCAGTATGATCTTTTGAGGTTTATTGTTATTATTCATGTTACCTATATGTTTTAATGCAAGCGATATTTTGCGGATAAATAACCTTATTTATTATCACTATCCTCGTTGAACTCACCACCCTCCACAAATGCACCCTCCCTCCACCCCACTAATTTACGCGCAAAATAAAACATCAGTCACTGTGATTAGTTCTTACTACTTGAAACAACCTTCAATCCACTACCACTATCACTACCTTTCTGCCACGTTTTACATCTAAGATGTCATAAATCATATTCACCTCCATGAAAATATGGATCATCGTCTCCCTTATCGAAGACAATTTATTTCTCCTTCAACAAAGAAAAGTTTAAGAAGCAATTTTCCCTCTTATCTCTCTCCTTTTCCCTTCCTAGTCGTTTTCTCATCCTCTCCCCTACCTCAATTCCAGATACTCAAACAAATTGTTTAGGTACTATGTTTGTAAACTGAATAAGTTTGAATATTGTATATATACACGAACTTTGTTGTTTATTTCATATTGCATAATTAAATCTTACTATCTCCATCTCATTTTTATTGTCTTTTTTTATTCAAATTTTATTATCTCATAATTATTATCCCCTTTCTAGATCTAGTAAGGAAAAACTTTAGTCAACCAACTCGTAGCAACGAACCTCATTCCCACTCGAAACAACCTTTAGCCCACTACTTAATCCCTTCGATTCACACATAAAACGGTCTAACATGCAAGGCTTTCATCTCTCTCTTGAAAAGTCCATCTAACTAACAGAAACCTAATCGCTACTTTATGAACTTCATCATTTTTACATCCCGTAAAGCTTAAGTTGAACATAAAAAAAAAATGCAGAAACTTAGGTTTTGTTTGATAACGACAAATTGAACATTTTTTTTAGCATTTTGAGAGTTTTTGCACTATTTAAATAACAAATGTGTTGTTTTGAGTGTTGATCATCGATATATTGAAATAGTAGATTGTGGTGTAATTTACTGTTTTACATTATGATCTTTAATTAGTACGGAGTATATTATAAGACAATAAAAATTGATTTTTTTTTATCTCTGAGGAAATTAAAGATGAAACTTTATCTATATCATATTTATAATTAATATTCTTCACTTAAAATATATAAATTTAAGCAAGTTCAAATAAGTTAGCTAAAAGTTATAAATCACACATTGTATGAAGCTGTATAATCATTTTTTTTATTAATATGAAATAAATGTCATAAATTTAATGAGAATATTAAGACGGTAGAGAAGTATAGAAGAGTTGGCAAGTACGTGACCGCCTTTTAGGTTTAAATTTTTCATTTATTTTTATATTTTTGCCTAAAGGTGGTTAAAGCATTGTATTATGCATGACGAATATGTCTCACCCTTCCCAATTTGTATCTCTCCCTAAATTATACTGATGATGTGCTCAATTTACAAAAAAAAAAAAAAAAAAAAAAAAATATAGCGTCAACAATAATTAGTTTGCTCCATATAATTGAATAGTACCATTTTTTATGCATGTAAATTTGTCAGAAGAAAAGGTTGAGAGAAACGGTCTTCACTATATTAGGAAAAGACTACACTTACCCTTTTATTTTTTTGTTTTCATGACTTTTTTTAATGTATCTGATAATTTGAATCATAACCTTATACTATTTCTATAATAAGTGTATCTAATTTACCTCAAGCCTCATTCAAATCTATTTTATTACTCGTGGTACCATTTTTACTTTAAATTGTAAAACAATCGCACAATAAAGTTTTTCAAAACATTTACTCATTTGTCATAATATGATATTTCGATTTGCAAATTAGCAAAGAACTTTCTTTATCTTTTAATACTCCTTGAAAAATAGATATCGAACTTTTTACTTATCAATAATTTGTGAATATCTTATTTAAATTTTGATTAATATAGTTTTATATAATGATAAATGAATGTAAATAATATAATAAAAAATTATCGATAGAAGTTGAAGTGTATTGTGAGAGAAATAACTTTAAAATTAGTAGGAGAAATACATATGACATTTGAAAAATAAACTTCGTATTATGTATAACTAAATATGACATTAGCAATAACAAAAGACGTAGGAGCATATTTCAGCGTTCATTTTACTCTTTACATGAGTAAATTCCATGTAGTAAGTGTTATGCATTCATACTTGTCACAACCTAGTTCGGCCTAGAGCCTTTTAGCCTCATAATACCTCATTTTGTTTATCGAAAGTTGTTATAAAACTGGATATTATAAATATATCAGTGTTTTTTTGGCCTTCTAATTCAATAAAAAGTGGACAAATATTAATGAATAATTTTTTAATTTTAATAAATTGTAGATAATTAATTTATTTCTTGTTTCAAATAATAAAATTGTAAAATTAATTAATTCTCATTTCTAATAGGAAAATCATATTCCTTATTATAATAGAAAATTTTAAATAATTATTATCTCCTAATTCTAATAGTATAATTAGGAAACATAAGCCTTAATAAATTGTTAATTTATTTTAAATTTTAATCAATAGTATGCATACCTATTTTCTATTCAATAAGTGTCTCCCTTTTGGTGAGAATCGTTTTTCTATCCCTTATTTCGGGGGTTTTCCATTTATTCGTGGTTTTAGTTTCATCAGTAATATAGTCAGGAGTAGTTCGTTGATGGTTTGCAGCGTGTTCATTCAAAGGGTAAAAGTGATTTGTCAACGATCTTTGGAACCAGTCAGAGGTAAATTTTATCTCATAAATCAAACGAAGGATCCCCTCAAAAGCTACATGAAGATAGCGATAATAGGACGAGCCGAATTGTCAGATGTTGTTTTGAGATCCCTAGTTTATAAGAAAATTATTTTTCTTTGGTTTCCATTAGATTTGTTTTCGATTATAGTTATTCTTTGTAAGTGCCGTATGACGTTCTATTAATGAATTGTTCTTTTCTCAAAAAAAAAATTGTTAATTTATTTCCTATTTCTAATAGGAAAATTCTAAAATAATTAATTAATTCTCATTTCTAATAGGAAAATTATATTCCTAAGTATAATAGAAAAATTGTAAATAATTAACTATCTCCTAATTCTAATGCCAATAGTATAATTAGAAAAAAAAAGCCTCCTTTAGTTATATATATTGACTAGATTTAATGCCCGTGCGATGCACGGGCCAATTTGTAATATCCTATGATTTATGAATCGATAATAATCAATGTACTTATAGAGGTATATTTAACCTGATGTCTTGGGTTTAATTCAATGTTATTGATAGGCCAATTAGCTCAAACATCTTATTAAACTGGATACAGAAAAAACAAAAATAAAGCCTTTATATTTTAATGGTTTGAAATAAGTGAGGTATAATATGAGGTTTGTATATATCGTCACCTATAACTTAACCCGATCAAATACTTAATTGAGTAGAGTTGTGAAAACAAAAAACATAATATTAATCTATATCTATATAATACTATTAAAAGGGGAACTTAAAATGCCACGTCATAAATGCCACCTTACACTACCAAAAAGCCACGTCACTTACTACACATGCCATGTCAAATTTTAATATGACATGGCGAGTTAATGTGGTATAAATCATCAACTTATTATTATTATATGACATTAATTTAAATATATTTTTTTTCCAAAATTTATATATCTCTTTCAAATTTACATCAAAATTTCATAATTTATAATTAAAATTTACACCAAAGTTTACATCATTATTTCTAATTTTAAAAGTAAAAAAGAAAAAAAGAAAGAAATATTAAATGCAAATAGCATTACAAATATTATACTTTGGACTTTTAAGCTTGTAGATAAATTAAACAACAATTAAAATCAAAATTCATATTAAATTTTAAATTTCGACGTTTATTGTTAGAATATTTTAAGCAACAAATAAATATCACATAATTCTAATTTACTCCGTTTATTAAAAAAATAAATATTTTTTTGATATTAAGAGTAAATAATAACATATTTAACATTAAACAAGTTGGCTTTTGTCAACAAAAAAATAAAAAATAAAATAAAAATTAAAGCAAACCTTTAACATTTCATTTCTCCTTGCTCCATATTTATGTTTATATTAAATTTGCTAATAATGAAAAAGAATGCTCAAAAGTCCTAAAACCTTACTACATAATTATTATATATATTAAATTTGATGATAATAATAAAAAGACACCCAAAAGTCATAACATGCATCCTCAATTGGATATAAATGTTCGATGTAAGACAACATTTGTGAGCCAAATTTCATGCCAATATTTTTTTGCCCTCATCGCCAATAAAATCGTAGTTGTATATGTAAATAGTCTTTTTTAAATCTTATCAGTATATCAACATCAAGGTAGTATTAAGGTAAGGTACATGTATTAAGGTTTTAAATTAATAATTTAATAATTTATTTTTAAGTTCCATTGGTTATGAAATGCTCATCACGTTTTAAAACTTTCTTATGTAGGAACTATCAAGATTTGTGGTAGGTAAATGTATTAAGGTTTTAAAATAATAATTCATTTATTTGTTTTTAAGTTCAATTGGTTGCTCATCACTTTTTAAAACTTTCTTATGTAGGAACTATCAAGATTTGTGGTATTGTGCTATTCGAAGGTAAATAAATATACTTACATCTTTATGGCTCAATGCCCTTTTTCTATTATTATTTAAATAAAAACTTAAATTAATAAGGATAAGATTAATATCACGTAAATCAAATTTCACCATTTTATTTCTTATTAATTACTCGATGGATTTTGTCCTTTTTTTTCCCTATAGATGGTTCATTGGAGAAAAAATACTATATGGAGAAAGAAAATATTAGAATTGCTTAAACAACTACTCCCTTCATTCCACTCAAAACTATATTATAAACTAACTACAAGATTGACTATAAGTTTTTGACGGAAGACAACATTTGTGAGACAACATTTAAGTAAATATTTTTGTACCGCTATCGCGAAAAGAATTGTATATGTCACTAACTTTTTTTTTTTTTTTATCATTGTATCAGCATCAAGGTAAATGTATTAAAGTTTTAAATTAATAATTCATTTATTTATTTATTTTCCATTGGTTATGAAGTACATCACATTTTTAACCTCGTATATTTGTTGTTTATTTCTTATTTAGGGATATTGATTTTAATCAGCTTCTATTTGCGCATATTTGACATATCACAAAGCACGTAAAAGGATTTGAGTAACACCACTTACCATTTAAAACCCTCATAAAAGAACGTCAAATAATGACATGGTTTTGATAAAAGTATTTACTATATAACACTTTAGTTTCTGATTTTACATAAAACTATTGTACAAAAAAACTAATTTGTCTTGATTTTATAGAAGTCTTAAAACATGAAATCATATTGTAGAATGTTATGATTTGATTCACTAAAAATATCATAGTAAAAAACAAAAGATCCCGTGAATTTCACGGGTCACAAAACTAGTTTAAACGTTAATAATATAGATAGATAGATATTGATTATTCATGTAAATGTTTCTTTAATTAACTTCTTAACATAATATACCCTCAGGGCACATGTTAAAATAACAAAAAATTTATATATATAATGATATCTAGTCGGTTTATCGAGTATGTTTTTAGACCATGATTTGATAATTTTTAAGTAAAAGCTGGATTCGTCATATATAAAATCTTATAACCGCTCAACTAAAGCGGATGCGAAGCAGTATTGATTCTTACCTTAAACATTTACATCTCAACTTAAAATCGTTTAACGCTAAATTGTTAGAGGGAAAATCTCTCGTTGACTTTTAAAGAAACAACTTTTTAGTACTCTTTTTTAAGTGTTTTAAGGACTCTTTTATTGTTGTTCTTGATTCAAAGTAATTCTTTAATTTCATACTTATTTTCATAATAATAATAATGGTATCTATTTTATCATACTTGTATCATAGTAAGTGAAATCCATCACATCTGCCGTAGTTAAATTATTCCCGCGTGACAATATCTTCCTTTTTTTATAGATGATGCAAACATTCTCATTAGCAACTTAGTTATTATGCATTTATGTATGGTTTATGATGTCAATGAGCAAAACATTACAAACTACAGTATTGATCAAGCTTGATTTCAATTCCACAGAATTTTGGGTTGGCATACAACGTCTCTTTATTATATGTGTAAATTTCTATCTTTTTATTGAGTTTATCTCTTTTCATATTTAATCATCAGATTGTATTTTTATAATAGTAATTTAATAATAATAAAAAAAATTAATATCGCGAGTCCATCTACCAGACCTTACAATATTAGTCTCCATGTGAGAACACCTTACAAAACAGATGCAAAACGAATGCTTAATCTCGTAAAAGTGTATGTGATCCTTGAATAGTTAAAGTTATTATGGATAATCTTGTTAATTTGTTTTGCGCATTAAATAAATAAGCGTCACTATTTCCCAGCTAAGCATTAATAGCTTCATTGTGAGCTGTTTGCAAAAATATACGAAACTCATTATGGAAAACAATACTTCGTACAATCATACGCCATCGAATAAGCAAATTGAAACTAACACCTAGCAAACAAAGGTTATGAATTGAGGTGAATAGATATATTCAATTGTACACATAAATAACTCATTAGGCTTGTGCAACACGAAGATAATGTAAACGGATATAACCATATTAATGAATAAAAGTAATTATTAAAAAACTTTTTAAACTTATGTAAAACCTTCTTACACCGTGTTGGTCTTGCACAAATGCGCTTTGAACTTTCCCTAACTATCGTCTCTTTTCAGGTTACTACTTACAATCATAATATAACTAAAAAGCAATACTGCAATCCACATAATAAAAAGTTAGCACCCATTCATTATAATTAAAACTAACTTTTATTTAAGACGGTTATAATTTTAAACATATAGTATATAAGTCAACTCATATATCTGGTTAGTATTGAACAATAAGTTGAGGATCTATGAGTTAAAATTTATCAGCAATCCTACCTTGCAAGTTGTGAGGACTCAGTGTGTTGTTTCCCTCACCATTGATCTTCGTGTGTCAACATTACCTAAAAAAACCAAAAAAAAAAAAAAGATATTGAAAATACTATAATAATAAAAACTAAATCACCAGAGAACGAAACTATATGAAACAACAGAACAATGTAGCTGAAAAATCATCTAAATAAAAATTTGAGTATATACAGTATACTAATAGTAGCATGATAGAAGATAATAATGTGCATAAAAATATATTCTAGGGGGTCGTTTGGTTCGCTGGAGGAATTAAAGTTCCAAGGGAGTTACAATTCACATGATTTTGCAATTCATGTGAAATGGAAAAAAAGTGTTTGGTTGGAATGTGGGAAGTGAATTCCATAGGAATTCCCACTTACCTAGGGGGACCTAGGTAAGCAACTTCCCCCATCATGGAGGAATTAGAGTTCCTATGGAACTTCAATTCATGTGATTTGGGGCAAACAAACAACCCACCAATTTTACAAATCACATGAATTGCAATTCATGTGTTTTATGTTGGGTAACCAAACAACCCCTAGGAATTCTAATGGAAAATCTTAAATCCGATGCTATTTATAAGTGTACAAAATAATCAAAATTGAATAGGAATTGGTACTACTCTATGACTCTAGATATAGGATTGGTATAAAACTCTAGCTACGAACTACATAAAATTTCCAAATAATATTAAATGTCATGTTACGTGTTTGAGTGTTTGAGTATTATCTCTAAAGATTTTTATTAAAAATTAATTTAAGTATATTTAAAAAGTTGGAGACTCTAATATCGCTCGAAAAAAGCTTCCTTTATTAATATACTAGACTAGACTAGATTTAATGCCCGTGCGATGCACGGGCCATTTGATAGATACGTTCGTAATGTTTAAAATTGAATTAACGACTTGAATATTTCTCTCAAAACACTTTAAACATGCAATGCTATTCTCACAAATGAATCGCACCATGGTTGCGTTGCCAAGCATACCAAATTATATTGTCACTAATGTTTTAGCCATAATATAAACAATTTCTCTCATGTAATTTTTTTTTTGGATTAAATTTGTTGGTTGTCCCACTTCAAAATAAATAATGTGGTATTTTTTTTCATTTACCTCTTCACTCTTACTTCGTATGTCCTTATATAGTTAGTATAAACTTTCAAGTTTGTAAAAGTATTAGGAGATTGGGCCTATACTAGGCCCGACTACCATTAGGGTTTGCCATTAGGGTTAGGGTTTGCCATTAAGTTGGGAACTATTATCAATAATACAACGATTTACCTTAATGCATTCTTTCCTCTCTCGATTCTAACATGGTATCAGAGCCTCTTTTCTGAGGACTCTAAAAATTCCGCTCCCCTGCCGGTGGGTCATTTAACCTACTACACCCACCGGCGGGATCTTCTTCCGTATTTACAAATTTAATCAAAAAAAAAATATACAATTATTGATCTCTCCTAAAATTAAATTTGTGTTTGAGGGCTTAAGCATTCGGATGATTGTTCTATTCCCTGGATGCATATGCCGTCATTATGAAGGGCATGTTTCAACTTTCTTTTTTTTTTCTTTTTTTTGGCAATTTTTATTTAAAAATAAAAATAAAAATTCATGTCTCTTCAACATCCGATTTAATATCTTCGGTGCAATTTAAGGTGGTATCTAAATTGATTTATTTGGAGTTCGAAAAGCTTAACGTTCTCCAAATCTTGAAGTTGACGGATAATTTTCCGTTATAGTATTGATATTTGTCAGGTTCGATTAGGGTTCCTGCAAATTAACTCATATTCGACAAGTCCGAAAAACTTAACGTTCTTGTTCGAAATTTTTTAACGAGTCTTATACTCGTTTCTTACCTACCTTTGAAGACGAAGAAGATTAATGAAGATCGAAGAGGATGAAGATCGAAGATTTCATTTTTTTTCATTTTATGTTTTTTCTTTGTATTTCTCCAATCGTAAAGTTCGTAATACGTACTGCCTTTACGATTGCGGGAGGGTATTAGGAGATTGGGCCTATACTAGGCCCGACTACCATTACGGTTTGCCATTAGGGTTAGGGTTTGCCATTAAGTTGGGAGCTATTATAAATAGCTCACCATATCGATGTAAAACAACAACAATTCAATAATACATTTCCCTTCTTATGCAATTCTCCCCTCTATAATCTTAACAAAAAGGCTCAACCTAACAATTCAAACATAAATAAAAAATCTTTCATATGAAGTTGTGATTAGTTTGGTTTCATAGAATCGATGTAGGGGTAAATCTCTTGTTTGGTTTAGCTAAAACTTTATCAACGTCGTATGTAGTATTTTATATGAACGGAAAAAGATGGTCCGTATATAACAGTTTATCTTGTTATTATATTTTTTTAACATTATGGCTTCCGATGCGGCCATCACTGACTCGCGATTATCATCTAAACGTGCCAAAATTTGGCCTTTCTCATAAAGCCAATTTAACCCAATACTAATAACTCATAGAAGTGATAATAACACTGATGTATATATTCTTAATATATATTCTCTCCGTCCAAGTAATTTATTTATCTATTATATTTTTTGGGTGTCTCACTTAGTTGTGACCGAAACGGAAGGGCTACTTAACTCGTATTCAACTATTCGTATAAACTTACTCTAAGTCTGACTGTCTGACTCCGTCTCCAAATCTTTTACTATACTGAAAACGCTTCTTTAGCATAAATTTTCAGCACATAAATGTAAACGAAGGGATGGTATGTACGTAAGCTAAAAGTAGGAGAATCACGATCCATTGCTCACCAAGTCTTCTGCACTCCCTCTTTTATAATGAAATTAAAAAATAAACATGGTATGCTCGATCACATATCAACAAATACTCCACCACTAACAAATATTTATTCTTATTTAGCGTCCAAACTTTTCCAAAAAAAAGGGTATTTGTTTGTTCGCATGCGAAATACTAATGTCGACATGTCTTTTAATCTAAACAATCCCCTTTATTGTGAACCTGTGTGTGTCCCTTTGTTCTCGATGTTGAGCAATTTCTGAAGATAACTGACGCATCGTCTAACATTCGGTGCATACATTATGTATGTGATATAGTCTAATTTATTAGTTTTATTTTGTCGTATGTCAAAAAATAGCTCCCAATGAATAACATTTGATACAAAGATCATATAAAATCTTAAAATAAGAAAATTGTTTTCCTAAATACTCCTTGCTTCCCAGATGATCACGTAACAAAAACAATATAAAATCAAAGCTAAAACAGTAAAACTTACAAAACCCTACTCAACAACACTAAGAAACCAAAGCAATAACAAATAACAATGTCAATGCTAAGAATAAGAAGTATGCTGACATATGGAGGGAGACGTTGTTCCAATGCAGCGAACACTCGTGTTGATTCAATATTATTTTGGTGTTTGAAAGTCGTTGACTCGTTGGGTTGTCAGATAACTTTATCAACCGAAGAAAACTATTCTCCGAAAATTTGGATAATTTTTTTTTTATCAAATAACATAGATATTTTCAGAGTATTTGTAACACCGAGATAATTTTTCTACAAAAACATCAGAACCTCTGATCAATATAGTCGAAAATATGAATTTGACTTGAGTATACAATTGGCGGGTAGATCGTATATGTTAAAAAAAAATCTTAAAAGCAATACGGATATTGAATGCTTACCGTTTTCAATCGAATTGTGCGAAGATTTGTTCTACCGGTGAATTATAAAACCATGGGATACATACACTCATCTTAATATTGTACCTGAAATTTTAACGAAATTGTATACTATTAGTATATTTGAAAGGCCGTATAATTGGCTAAGAAAAACTATAATATATTGATGAGCGTGATAAAGCATATAATATAGTGATTAGCACAATAAGCATAAGCAAATGCTAGCATAATAATTTACACATCTATCGATATGATATATATAAACAATGTAAGAAACAATCAAAAAGCTAAGAGAGTAAAAGCGATTCCACGATTTTTATGTATGTATAATCTCTTTTATATGTAACATTAAATAGTTTGAAGTCTCTTAAAACTCCTTTTATTATTTGTTATTGTTATTTAATAGATAGACATATTGCAGCCATGAAGTTCCATTGCTATTGAAACACCAACTAATTTTATAATTTTATCTTTTCTGCTCGGAAGTGATTCGAGGGAGTTGGAGTCTCTGTAATCGCTCGAAAAAAGCTTCCTTTATTAATATAGATAGATAGACTAGACTAGATTTAATGGCCGTGCGATGCACGGGCCGGTTGTTAGAGGCTTATATTATATTAAAATAAAATTCTCAGTGATCTAGATAAATAATAGCTTTAAATAGTTTCATATAGATTTTGAGCGATTAAAATAATTCGGTTGCTAAAGTCTTTCGAAGAATTATTGCTTATTTTTAAATTAAATTTGGCCGGGCCGGGCTGGGATATGCTTGACCCGGGCCAGGACCATAGGCGGGCTAAGGCCGGGCCGGGCTGGCGGGCCTTACCATTTTATTTTTTTATTTTTTATTTTTGCTAAAATGGCGGGCCAAGGCCGGGCCGGGCTGGAATTTCAGGACCCGGGCCAGGCCAGTGTTTACGGCGGGCTAAGGCCGGGCCGGACCGATTTAGGCCAAGCTGCATAAAATAACGGGCTAGGGCGGACCGGGTCCGGGTCAGTCCATGCTGATGGCCAGCTCTAATCCCTAGTCCAACTTGGTCAAAGCACTCCAAATCAATCCAAATAAATCATGAATCAGAAACTTGATGTTCCCACCAAATCAATCCAAATTTATTTTCCCATATCTTATTTGTTCATGATTGGCATCGTCAATTACCGTTCATACTTGTACCCTTTCCTCCGATCTTCACCACCCAATCGGGTCCTAATATCGGGATGCTCCGACGTATATCATGTGACATCGGAGCAACTTTTGCATTGGTCGCGGAGCTTCTGGTTAAGGTAGCATCTGAGTGTTGAGTATTTTGCTACTTGATCTGCTATGTTTGTTGAGATTAGACCCAGATTGATCATTTGGCAACTTAATTTCATTACTGCAATTGCACATCTAGATAGCTAATTCCTTAAATATATTATGACAAACTTACGGGGTTCAACTTATTTAATTATGATGATTTGAACGGATATAAAAGGTAAACAAATGAGTTAGACGGAAAAAGTGTTGGTTTTAACGAATGATGATTGTGTTTAGTACTTTAATTGATACTCTGTTGTTTAGTCATGTACACAATCATCTCAAAAAGCAACTGTTATAACTTTTGTTATCAATGGCTTGTGCTTAAGGCGTGGTATTAACTGGCAACAGGCATTAAGATATGTGCGAGCTCTATAATATCTTGGTTCACCATTCAACTACTCTCTTATTTCACGTAAGTTTTTTAAATTAGCTCATAGACTCGGTATTAATTTGAGCTATTTGGACGCATTAAAATAGAATTTGCAGTGCGTCTAAGGTAGTTATCATTAAAAGAATTTCATGCTAACAATATGTGAAAAAAACTTTCTTAGACCATCCACAATAGAGAGGAGCTTATCTTCCTCTTATTTTACCTCACTCCCTCTAATTTTTGGACACCTCATTTTCTCTTTTATTCACTTTATTTCTCACCATCTTCATCCTCTTTCTTTTAATTTCTCACACAATAGAGAAGATCCTCTTATGTTCCTCTCTTACTTAAATTAATCTACCAATTTTTATTAAAGAAAAAAAGTAAAAGAATTATTGTCCATATGGCAAAAAGTGGTTGATTAGTAGGCACAAGGGCCAAAGTTAGCTTTCCTCTAAAATCCTCTAAAAGTAGAGGAAGTGACTACCTTCCTCTTGTTAAGAGGACACTTAACATAAGTTCCACAATAGAGAGGATGTCCTCTTAGAGGAAAGAGAGTGTTAGAGCATGTACATTGAAGAGGATAGTTTGATCCTCTTATTTTCTCTCTTTCATTCTATATTTTTGACACATCATACCCTCTTTCATCTACCCCACTTTCCACTATCTTCTTCCTCTTCCTCTAATTTTGTCCACATCAAAGAGGATGCAAACTTCCTCTCCTCTTTTACCTTTAAAGTAAACCCACTACAATTTTTATCTCTTATTTGGCACAAGGGCCAAGGTAAGAACATCCTCTATAAATAGAGGAAGTCTTCCTCTTCCTCTTCAAAGAGGATGTTAAGAGGATATACCCACATTGAAGAGGACATCCTCTTAGATGAAAGAGAGTACTAAGAGGATGGTTCATCCTCTTCAATGTGGATGCTCTTAAGAGGTCCTCAAATCCTCTCTATTGTGGATGCTCTTATAGATGATGTTCCTCATGTGACTCTTATACTCCTAGACTGAATCGGCCATGAAAAACTTTATACTTTCCTGGGATGTCGTCCTTGAAGCTGCTGCATATAATTCTCCATGACCTCTTAAGAAGCCGAGGAATCTTTCTGCCCGTTGTAATCATCACTATAAATTTTCCAAGGTAAGTGATTGGCATCCCTACTTTGTCTTAACTCATTGTGCGACAATCCTTGCAGGTTGAGGCTGTTTAAATATTCTATTGGATAATATGTAAACTGGTCCACAGATTTAGTCGAGGTGGTGCAGGCCACGTCACAACTTCTGTATAATATCTCTTCATCAGGACCAGATTGGCCATGGCCATATGACTGTTTATCAAGTCTAGCGATATCATTTAAAGCCGTAAGTATCTCTTTCTTTCAGATAATCCACATGTTTATGGTTGTTTTCAAAATCCGAGTATATTTTACCGATATATTGTTCTGGTATCTCAATCCATGTTTTTTTAATGTCACTCTGATCTCATTCTGATCTGCCTTGGCCTCCAGTGTTCAATCTCCCATAGCTAGCAAACAATCATTGAATGCTTGGCTTCTTTCTGACTTATCTGGGTCATTGTCACGATATGAAATTCTCGTGCTTCTCTTAAGTGTGCATCACCGTGTACTCAGTCCACATGTATGATCTACTTATAGATGCTTGGACAACATCTTGCTTTCTTCCCTTGGTGATTATATAAAATATGTCTCACATTGTACGATCGAGTGCTTCAAAGGGAAATATGTGGTACATTGGTGCCTCATCCCATATAATTGACGACGTCTCTCTAAGAAGTTCAGCAAGTTGAGTCTTTTGCCCTATGTTACAGGTAGAGTTGTCTTGAATAAGTCGATAGGTATTGCAAATCTGCTATGGGTTGTCCTTCTCGTGGCCGTAGCAAGGCGTGCCATTGTTACAATTAATTCTCAAGAAGATTCGTATGAAATATGGAGCAGAATATTGTGAGGAAACTGAGATACAAAGACCTGTATTTATAGTCTAGGTAATCCAAACCTAAGTTAACTCTTATTCTTTATTGTTCTACAGCATAAGATGTATTTCTACATAAGACTACGACTACTGGAAGACTCTTTAAGATATAGAGAAAAAGAAAGCAAACTGCCTACAGGAGAGGAGGAGGAGTGTTGGAGTGTAACACTTCTTCACAATTGATGTATTATACGTGTATATGCATGTAATTAGGACTCCAGACTCCAAGATGGCCAGCCAAGACGTTTACTGTAATTCATATAGGATTTGGTAGCATACACTTTATTGGACTCTAATTTGATACGGATGATATTTTTATTATTTGATTTTTTAGTTATTTAGCAAATAGCATTATTATTTGATTGTTTTAGTTATTTAGCATTATTTATTTTACTGAAGTATTTTGCAAAGCTTGGAGACTCTAATATCGCTCGAAAAAAGCTTCATTTAATAATATACTAGATTTAATGCCCGTGCGATGCACGGGCCTATTTGTAAAGTTCTACTTCCTCCATTCAACTCCACTCTACCACTTTCCTTTTTCACGTTTGCCAACATGTGTTTTACGCGCTAAATATCGTTAGCTACGTATTTGCAAAAATTATAAAAGTTAGATATTTTTAATGTACTTGTAAAGACGAATCAAACAAGATCCCACATGAATATATTTCCACTTACGTATCGAGAGAAAATCGAAATTGAATACACAATTGTGAATAGTGTAGAAAAGTGAAATAGGTAGAGTGGAGTTGAATGGAGGAAGTATTAATTATAATGCGGTAATTGTAAATGTTAAAGGTATGAGTATGTAACATTCTTGTAAAAAACTAAAATAAAGTCATTTTAGATAATATGTCTGAATTCACATGAAAATTAAGTTAAAGTCATATACAGTTGTAGTTCAAGTGAACCATTAGTTGGTGAATCGAATAAGGGAAACACAATTCATATGTAAATTTTAAACCTTACTTACACGGTGGCGCCACAAAGGACTAAGTAGTGTAAATGTTAAAATAAAAGTATAAAAGTTTTAGATCAACAATGAAACTCTGCTCTATAGAAAATTAATCATCTTAGTAGAACGGAAAATTGGAAGATTTTGGGTACTGCTAATGATATGAGAGTCTCCAAAACTCCTAAGATAAGAGGGAGCTAATAATATGAAGTTATGAACTAATAAACATAGTATACATATTCCATCTACGGACCATCTGCCACTCCGCCAGCTCTTTCCATTGAAAATTACAACGTGGTATCTCTTTTCAGTTGTGAAATTCATTCGCAAGCTCACCGAAGGCAACAATGAGAGCTGAAGTCCTCTTGCACAGATGTAACAATCTTGCTCCCACAATTACACAATTATGCTATGTGGTCGTAAAAAAATGGCATTCCTACCCATCAACAAAGATAAATTGATAATTTACCTTACTGTATAAGATTTATTCTATTGTTCCACTTTTTGAGTTTATAACACCTCTTAAATTTCAATTTCGGGTAAATATTGAGTAAACATAGTACTCAATAACTCAAGTATTATCTCATGCAAACAAATCTCATTCAAACATATTGAAATTTTGATACAAATAAATTTTATGCTCAAGATCATAATAATTGAAGTAGGACAAATATCTAAGATCTAATATTCCTTTCAAAAAAAGGCAAAGACATTCGTTTGTAAATGAGTATACTAAACTTGAAGATTAAACTTTAATTGTAGCCGTTTTGACATAAACGGCTCAAATATACTTGTGTAAGGCGGTTTTACACAAATTTATCGTAAAACCGTTTTTTTATAACCACTTTTATCCACTAATAAAGTCGCGTTTAGACCCGTTTTACAATTATATTAGTGTAAAACTGCCCTACACAAGATGAGACCTTAAAAACTTCTAAGAGAGCAAATTTATTAGGAATTCAAGTATGTTATACGTGTAGGTTATAGCTAAATCATTGTAATTATTTTATTAACATTAAACAAACTTACCTTCATATTCTTCTCAACGACATTCTTTGTTTTACGTATTTCACAACGATTAGAATTTCTATCAAAACTGGAAAAAACCGGTTTGTTAAAGTTTTACCGTAAAAACTTGAAATGTTTACTTTTTATATGGAAACACTAATCAAACAGATAATACTTCAGTTTTACTACCTGTTTAATTTCTTGTGCATTTACATTCAATTACTTTAGAAACAATAGCAGAAAAATTAACAGAAAGATAAGAACACGACTATAAAGAAATTAATAGAAATTGAGAAATATTTAAAACTAATTCAAAGACATAAATATTAACCAAGAAATTTTCCACTATGATCGTCAACTTCACCGCCACGCAAGTTTAATCTTCAAATTCCTATTTGAATAAGGCACACAAATGAAACCTTCAAATGTTTTATCTTCAAATATCTGGGACCTTTCGGACAAAGATTAAAGCATAGGACCTACAAATAAGAAAAAATTAGAAAACCAAAATGAATATGATGAATTGTGAGTACGTAAAAAAAGAAAGTAATGTGCAAATAGGGTATAACAATAATATCAATAAAACAATTAAAATTAAAATAACAAATATATGTGACTAATATAATGTAAAATAGTATAGACTTCATAACACAAAATTAGAAAAGCAAAAGAAAATCAACGAAACTTGTATAGTGGTTTGTGTATAAACCATCTTTTATAGATATGTGTATTGTTTACAATGCAACAAAACTCTTATTTCTTTTTTAATTTTTAATTTAAGAGAGAGTTGGGAAGATAAAGATTTAGTAGTTGGATGCCTATCAATATAGCTAACAGTGATGCAATTTGATAGGTTTTAGGACTTTGTGTTTATGTACGTTTCTTTATAGTTTTTTTTTTTTTTTTTTTTTTTCATTTACATTTAATTATCATTATTTATTAATCTTAGGTGTTTCAGTATGGGTGGAGACTCTGTAATCGCTCAAAAAAAGCTTCCTTTATTAATATATACTATACTAGATTTAATGCCCGTGCGATGCACGGGCCTATATTTAAAGTCTTTAATAATATGCTGAATTATATAATAGAGTTAACCGACTATTAAAATAAGTTCATTAAAAATATGCCTTACTGAAAGACCATCTCTTAATAAATTTAGTGAGAAACCGTCTTATAAGAGACTTACTCCTTTCGTATATATTGGATCTTTCTATTATTAAAAGCAATACAATGCACAATTAAATTGAAACATATTAAAGCATAAACATTCATCTTGTAGCTAATTCGCTAAGCCTTGCAAATTCGTTTACTACGGACTATGAAGTAAGAAATAGTATACCCCCGGGAGTTTGTGAGATCTGAATTAGAAAATAAAATCATGAAAATATACGATGATATGTGAAATTTTATTGTTTTGGCTGAACTTCGTAATAGGTTAATTAACCTATTATCAGTTATCATGTTTTTTTTTGTCAAGCCCCATCCTTCGACTAATAAGGTATATTTGGGTTTTATACTTTTATATGAATATATCTATCGAGTATAAAACTTAGTTTTTGGGTTCACTTAAGAATAACAAATTACTACATCCGTCTTATTTATTTATTTATTTGTCTTTGATTAAAATATCCCTTAAAAACGAACAACTGATTGGGACAAATGGAGTATTGTTTAAAGCGCGCAGTGTCATGAAGATATCCAATTTATAGTTAAAACGGGTTAAGTATTACTCATATACATTATAAAGAAATACCTTTACTATAAGGGAGACTAATCAATTAAGAATAATATCTAGATAGGGTATAGCAAAACTTTGTTCCATCTATTTAAATAATAGAGTCGATCATTAACCCATATTACCTATAAGTTATTAGAGAGATGATTTTCGATTATGGGTTGAGAAGTGTTTTTTAATGCCTTTTAGCGGAAGATTTCACCTACAAAGTGCACCTAATAAATACCTAAATATAATTAGTACACGTCAAATACTCTTACAATTGAGATAAATTCCACTTGTACATCATAGTCATGAGTTAATTAGGCAGGATTAGGCTTATAATAACACCATAGTTGATTTATTAAATTTCTTAACTCAATATAAACTTATGCCATAAACTAATTGAAAATAACAAAACGTAAAGACTAACAAAAAAAAAGTACATGCATTTGAGTAACTATTAAGACTAAAGCAACAAAAAAAATAGTATAGACATATAGACTATAGTAATTATTAGTTTTATCGTCATAGGAGTCTTTATATGTTCGCAGGACGATCCTCTTAACTTTATAGATTGAATATAACTATGTCATCGACATTCCTATTATCAAATTATTGGGATATTAAAAATCCAAACTTTTGCAACCTTACTATATGATAGGGTATGTGTTGTAATATACTTTGTAGTTGTATAACCATAATGTCGTATGCCGCAAGAATTATTTGAAGATTTGCGGATTTGCTCCATGAATTAACAAATTCTCCCATAAATTAAACAACCACACTATACACTCAATTTAATCTTGTACCTGAAATTTCGAACCAAATTGCACGATTAATATTAGCTAAGAAACACTATGGTGATATAGCATGATAACTAATAAGTAAACACATTATTAACATAAGTACATAACAATTTATTAACCGTAGTATTGTTAAGCACATATAAACAATAAATAAATAAAACATCAACTGAAAAGAAACAAAAAGAGAGGGGCTACTTAATTAAATCATATTCAAAGCTACTACAACATACTTACCTTAAGTGTACAAAATCAAGGAGGAAAACTAAATTATTTCCTTAATATAAAATCTTATTGTTGTCCTTTTATCAATGCATATCTCAAAACCCTGCAAATAAAACAAAATAATCGATTAGTTCTTAAATTAAGGTTTAATAACAGCACACACACTAAAATTAATGAAAGATAATTATTAAAGTACGTATAGGCTACATGATATTAAAACAAAAATTTGATTCTACGTATCACAGGTGCTATGAAAAAAAATTCAATGTTGGGTTGTTGGCAATAATAATGCTTTATATAGGTTGGATGTTGGGAAAATTTGATTACGGCTAATCTTGTACATGCAATAGAATTCTTATTTGGACGAATTATCATCCGTAACATTATTTAATTATTTAGTTTATATATTTATTATGTGAGTGTCTCATTGATGTTGGAGACTCTGTAATCGATCGAAAAAAGCTTCCTTTATTAATATATATATATATATATATATATATATATATATATATATATATATATATATATATATATAGGGTCGGGATCCAGTGAGAACCACTAGTATAATGAGAACTATGAGAACCACTCCCTTGGATCTAATAATACGGAAGGCTGAAATTAAATATTAACTCAACCAAACTCCATCCAAATCATTCGACGCACCCCCAAACAATCAGAAGTCAGAAATCATTCATTTTAATTTCCAATTTCCTTTATCTCTCATCTTTCTTTCTTTATCTTCGACTATCAAAGCCTTCGAAATCACGAGCGCACCTTATACGTCCAATCGTTGAGATTAGCGCAGCCATGTCTAGCGATTAATGGCGGATCTTCGATGAGGTAAAATTTCGATATTGATGATTAATTTTTGTGAATTTAAGGTTTATGTCTATTTAATTTTTTAATCATCAATTAAATTAGTTGAATTTAGGGTTCAATTATTTGTTTAAAGTCGTAAAAATGAATTATGTTTGTCAAATTAAGGTTTCGTGATTTAGATAGTGGAAACTGGAAAATTAGGGATCGAGAAATTGATACATTGCTTAAATTGGTTGAAATCGTGAAGTTAGCGACTGAATTTCGTGAAATTACATAGTCTTTATTATCATCAAAAGCATTATTTATGTACATCTAATTTCTGTTTAGGTGCATCAAAATTATGGTTTCGTGGATTGAAGTTGGGTTTCCTGACGACCCTATATGAGAATTGATTTGAAACGTCATCAGTTTAGTAGCGAGTCTTTCCCTCTATAAAAAGATTTTTACCAATGGGATGAATATTTAATGCAAAGTACGGAGTATCTTTCTTCGGAAAATTTTGAATTCATCAAGTGCTTTAGAGAAAGGGAGAGTTCTAAAGTAACTCTGATGTTTCTTCTAATTTTACCCTTTGTTTGGATGCATGAGGAAGAGAAGGAAGAAGGGAGGATTTCCTGTCAAATCATTCTCATGGTTCGAAGGATATTAATTTGCTCTTCCCTCCCATCCATTTCCTTCCGACCCAACCAAACTTACTATCTAAACAAATGAGTGCACCTTCCTTTCCTTCCAAATCTCTCCATCCACAAAAAAAAACCCCTTTGTTGATAGTGGCATCTGACTTCCTGTTTGGTTAAGGTCTACAAGCCTATTGGGATGCATAACTTAAGCTTGTTTTAAACTTTTAATTTGTGGTCTGTGAAGGGAGCAACTCTTGTGGATCGCATTGTGACGATATCTCTTACAGAAAACTATGTTGTGAAGTCTGAGATGGTAATTTCACTTGACCGATTTGGGATGGGTTCAACTTTTGTACTTCCCATAAATGTTGTGATTTTTGTACTTCCCATAAACTTTTTTTTGAATTAGTTTGATTTGTTTATATTACCTACAATTGCTGATTTACAGTACCATACTTTTGTTTTTTTCTCTACCCTTTATAAGGTTTCTTTTGGGATTTTGTTTTTGTGTCATTGAGCTAGACAAAATGTCATTTTAGAATTGTATGAGGCAATATTAGGCGCCCAAGTCCGTTACCATTAGACAAAGGTTTTGATTATTAATTGGCTTGATTAGTTGATTAATCTATACTTGAATGTTATTAATTTGCATACTTCATCACAAATGCGAGTATGCGAGCAACTCAGTGAGCATTATCTATAAGGCTCTTGTTTAGAGCCATTTAAGGGTTATCATTTTCCTTCGTTACCTATTTAGTTTTAATTTGCTTCCCTTGTGCTCTTTAATTTCCAGTGAAGTTGATGCCTCGTATTAGTCTCTAACTAGTCTTCTACATTGTTATTAACTGATGATCCTCACTTTATGTAAGGGACTGCTATTTGTTGTAGAACTCACGAAATGTACAAAGATACCGAGGGTATCAGTACCATGTCAGTATGTCACTGTCGCATGTTCTCTACAATATGAATGTTTACGTTTTACTTATTTTGAAAGTCAATTAGCTCAAATGGGAGAGCATTGTGCATTGCACAAGATGTGGGTTCGAATCCCATATTGGCTATGAAATACCAAATCTTTCTTTTATTCTAAGAATGAAATAGTGTAATTGGTAATCATATTTCCATTTCTTATCATGGATCTAAAGACAAAAAAGATGAGGGAATTGGACACTTATTTCATGCATATATAGGGTCGTTTAATGCACATAGGTTGCTTTTGCATGCATCTAATAGGCTATATGGGACTCGAACCCATACCTTTGTGCGAAATTTGCACATTGCTCTACCATTGAGCTAATAGCCTTTAAAATACGCTAAATAAATATGAGTTACTCTGCCAAATACAATAAATTATTTGATAAGAATAGAATAACATGCTCACAAGAAAAAACTAGAAAATGTTAGATACCATCAGAGACCTACTATAAATTGTTTGATAAGAATAGAATAACATGCTCACAAGATAAAAACTAGAAAATGTTAGATACCATCAGAGACCTACTATAAATTGTTTGATAAGAATAGAATAACATGCTCCAGCATTTGTATTCACACCTTGCAAGTGTTCAATAAGATCTTCAGATTTACTCTGCAACTGAAGCTGCATATCCCAATAAACAAGAGAGTTTACACTTTACACAACTGGTGAAAAACTAGAAAATGTTAGATACCATCAGAGACATACTATGATATCACCTTCTCACTCTCAAGTTCAGATATTCTACTTTTCAAGCAATTAATCATCAAAGACGGACTTCAGCAATTCAGCATCCTCACACATATATAATTTGAAATTCTGCACAACTAAAGCAAGTTAGACAGAATTGACGCAAATAACAGGACTAAGAAAATGCAAATACAAGAAAATGGTTAGAATAATGACTTATTGTCCTATTCTATCAGCATATTTAAGAAGATTGGCAAGAATAATGAAATATGAGTAAAAACGTACAAATAATCAAGTTAAGCGCGAGGGAATGGCTCCAAGAAGTTTTTCACCGATGATGGTATGCTTTCAGATAGAATACTCAAGTTTTAGGCTTGATCCGGTGTTTGTTTGACCTCCAGTGAAGCTCGACACCGACTTAGAAAAGCCTTCCTGGAGGACACCAAGACAATGCAAAACCTATTTTATTTAGGAACTTACTCATTACCAAACAGCTCTAAGGACTACATTAATGTAATACTCCCTCTAATCCAATCTAATGGCAAAATTTATTGTTTGGAGGTCAAACATAGATACACTGAAATATTTCTCACATATTAGTAAGATATGTAATAGATATACTAAAATGCCTTGGCCGGTAAATACATTAAATCTCCTTCACGGTCATTTCCCTTATTTCATGAACACAGAACCTTATTTCATGCATATAAAACCTTATTCCATGCATATATAATTTAAATTAATGTCCTTAACCAACATTAATCAGTATCATAATATAACCAACTGATGCAACTAAAGAACCTTTTAATACACATAGAACCTTATTTCATGCATATGGAACTTTATTTCATGCATATGGAACCTTAGTTCATGCACATAGAACCTTATTTTATGCACATATAATTTTATTTCATGCCCATTTAACACTTAATTCTTGCACATAGACCTTATTTCAAGCACATGAAACCTTGTTTAATGCACATAGAACCTTATCTCATACACATATGATCTTATTTCATGCCCATTTAACACTTATTTTATGCACATAGAACCTTATTTCATGCATACATAATCTTATTTCATGCATATAGAGCCTTATTTCATGCACATAAATAATCAAAAGACGTGTTCCCATTTGGTAGAAGAAGAATATGCGGATGATTATGCTCTTGAGCCTATCAAATCATGGCAAATACCAAAAACTAATTATAACCTTCGGACTAACAAACACTGAGGTCGTGCATTGCTTAAAATGCTAACACGCCATATAAAAGCTCGAGCCATATGGGAAAACGAAAGTCAATCAATATCTGAATGTATATAAGCTCCAACACTAAAAATATGGCTGAGTTAAGTTTACCGCGACGATATATTGCGCCAATATTGGCTGCACATGTACAGACACGACTGAGATTAGACCACGATGGCCAATACCGAGGTGAAGCCTTAAGTTAAGATTTACATCACTTGGACAGCAGCCCAGATCAAGTGATTATCCTTAAGTCGCAGAGCGTTTTTTAAGTAAAAAAAAAATATGAAAATCAAGTGATCATACCGAGTTGACCATCCATATGAGTATCACATATTCACATGCTAAGACTTACAACATTCTATTTGCAATCGGCAACACTTTTATTTTTTACAAATCAAAATAGTTGCAGCTTCGAGATTGATTAAATTGAAATTTGAGTGTCTCGAAATGCCTGAGTGGCATAACGCAAAACAGAGGTAGTATCACCAACTAAACCTAATTAAACACGATTATTAAAGCATTACACAACCATGGTAGCAAAATTACAAATCCAGCCTACTAATAAAGTCATTTTATATTTAACAATCGCAAACAAAAGTAATCAATAACTAGTAGCGGTGAAACCAATATTTAACTTAGGCGTCCAAATTTTCCTGGAAAACAATCTATTACATCCTCCGTCTCAAAAATTCCATAGAAGTACAACAATAAAACTACGAAACTAAGAATTTGCCATATAAGAACAATGAATTAACTTAATTAAAGAAATTTCTGGAAATCAGTCTCTAATTTCAGGATTTCAATCAATTTACGTAGTTTCTCAACTTCCTCAACCCTAATTTCTCAGTTTCCCCAATCTAACTTAGGAAAACCCTAATTTCACATACATAATCCATCACTACGACTTTAACAGATTAATCAGGCAAATTCAACTAATTTAATCGATCAACAAATGGAAAAAAAAAAACATCAAAGAGAAAAAGACGAACCTTAATTTCGCAAAAATTAATCATAAATATCGAAAGTCTACCTCGTCGAATTAGCAAGATCAATTGTTGGAAAAAGCGTCCAAGATTTTGATCGTCGAAGAATTTGATCGGAGTGGTTGTGACGATCGTCGAACGTAGAGAAAGAAGGAGCTGTCGAAGAGAGAGAAAGGAAATTTGGAAAAATGAATTGAGTGTTGAGGATTTGGGGTACGATGGTTTACAATAATTAGAATATGTTTAATCACTATTCATCTCACCGTCAAAGTTTAGTTTGATCTAAGGGCTGTGAGTGGTTCTCATGGTTCTCATTATCTTGTTGGTTCTCATAGGATCCCAAATCTATATATATATATATATATATATATATATATATATATATATATATATATATATATATATATATATATATATATATATATATGACTAGATTTAATGCCCGTGCGATGCACGAGCCACTTGTTAGAAGTTTTTTGTAACGATTTTAATTATACTTTGGCCCTTTATGTTCGTCTGAAAAGAGCTGAACAGAACTGAACTGAACTGAATAGAACTAAAAAGAAGTAAAAGTTTAATTTGTGTAGAGATTAACTGAACTGGATGAAGCTGAATTAAACTAAATAGAGCGGAAATTAAGTCCAAAAGAACATAACATTTGTACATTATTAGATTATCTAAACTCTGAGTATGATTTATATGTGCGACGTTTAAATTGATAAGATCATTCCTAGTAATTTTAATTACACTTAAACTGGAAAAAAAAACGAAAATTCATATAGTTATTTCCAAACTATATGTGCAGAAAAATAGAAATAAAGAATACATACTTCGTTATGTATAATAGACTATTAAGTGCATTTTATATTAGCTTTAGATCTTCATAGACTAAGAAAAATGTCGTCTCGTTCTGTCATAATTGTATTGGTAGATTGGTGTATTACAATGTTGGAACCCAAAAAAACAAAAAAATAGGGAGGAATAAATTCTCAATCATATACTTCGTATATTTAAGCCAAAAGTTAGTGATGAATAATAACTTTTTGCACAAATTTTAGACTAAGATGGTCTTATATCATGAAATGGTTTTTTCTTTAAAAAATCATTTATTTATTATTGCTAACAAAGAAAGAGTGAATTTTATACAAATGGACCGTCTTAGATTGTGAGATTGTCTCATACGATAATCATTGTTTTGCACCACATGTTAGTGATGATTGAAGAATAATACATTTTGTACAAATTATAGATTAAGACGGTTCATATCATAAGAATGACCCTTTTCTATAAAAAAAATCATTTATTTATTATTATGAAAAAAAATAATGAATTTTAATACTTTTTGTGCTTTGCTAAATTGTATTTACATCTTATCTCTCTATATTTATATAGATTGACACGGCTATCGCAACCCTATCAAAGATAAAACCTAACGGTCTCAACTAAAATGTAGCAGAGGCAGTCGAGTATCGAATCCACAGGGAGGTAATGTAATTAACAATTGCCTAATTCTAGTCCTAAAGTAACAATTGGGGGTTGTTTGAATTTGGTTCTAAACTACGAAGTTTGAAAGGAAGAGAATTAAAGTAAAGAGCAGTAAAGGCAATAAAATATGATTAAACTATCAAGAAGAGAGGGACATGTCGGGATTTCGGTTCACTACGGTAGTCCAATAACTCAGCTGTAAATGATTCAGACGAACTAATGTGAGACGGATGTGGAAAGGTCATTTCGGTCCACTTTCTATCCTAAAATACCACTAACTTAACTTTCGTCCTCATTAGGGTAGTCTACTGTTTATAGCAGGCCTATTTAGTCCAATCTTTCGATCCAGGATTAATTTTAGCCAGATTAAGGGTGACATAGAAGCGTGCACTCAACTAGGTCGGGTAAAAACAGTTAAATTGCTATAGTGACAGGGTCTCATAATCAATTCGTCTAATTCATTCACTACGTCGTCACATTTCTACCGCAGATCCCCTAATCCCAACATGAAGGGGGTTTAGCTACTCATATCGGTGATTAAACTAACAGCAATTAAATTCCCAGCAGAAAACATTATAAATAAACAATAAATTGCAATAAAGAAAATTAGGGCAAAGGAAATAATGACACAAACGAGAAATTAAAGCAACCAATCGATTAATTATTATTCAAGGAAGAGAAGGAATTACAATCAATGCGAATCCGGCGTAAAGAACACAAAATCCGAGTAAAAGCAATCCCGAAATAAAGTAACAGTGGAGGAAGAAAAGCAACGTAATAATGTTTAACAGTAGAGTGTTTGATAATAAATAAGATAATCCTAATTAACCTAGTAATGCGTGCTTAAATAGCAAACAAAATAAGTTTTAGCGAAATAAAACATCACGCGGGCTAATTAAAGCCCAAACCCATCAAAACCACTCGATCGAGTGGATTAAAACCGCTCGATCGACCAACTCTTCAGCCAAAACAGCTCGATCGACCAAATAGTTACTCGATCGAGGACTTGGTCTTTGTGCAAGCTAAGGGTCGAGTGAAAAACTACTCGATCGATCATCAGAGGAAGTAAAAACCACTCGATCGAGTGGTAAACTGCTCGATCGAGTAAGTATATCTTCATTTCAGCTCAAGTCCGCGTCTAAGTGCCTCGTATGGCGTGCCACGACGCTTCCAAACACAGTATCTCACTCAAGAGAATCCCGTCTCCTCTAAATGCATGCAAAAAGGGCGAAAAAGAGTACGGATCCACTACTTTCGCGATTATTCCTACAAAAAGGACACAATGCACCAAAGTAGCCAATTCGGGGCAAAATACCATAAAAACAGTATAAATATGCATAGAAATACGTGCTGAAATAGGCTAAAAAGACTATACATTGGGCACGTATCAAATCTCCCCAAACCGAACCTTTACTCGTCCTCGAGTAAACTCAAAACTAAACACTAATGGAACGGAAAAATAACTCAGAGCTAGCTTAACTTGTCTACTTGAGCCAATTTAATGCAACAAAAATTAACAGTTAAAGCTAAGCAGTCCAAACGCAAACGAATTATAAGCTGTTCAGAAATATAGCTGACCTATCGACCTTGCAAGACCAACAAAACTGGACTCTCTCGTGGTCGCTCTTCTCTCATGAAGCAATGGGTGAATGTTATATGTAAGAGGGAGAAGAAAAGACAGTCACTCACCTAACTGCAACCTACATAGCATGCATGCAACAAAAATGAAAGACAATTCAAGTACTAATGCACAAATTCCAACCAATAATGTTCGTCACAGCCGAGGGTTTGCAAATGATTTGGGAATAGTAAGGTTCAGGTGAGAAAAGGCAAAACATGTTATGGAAAAGTGGAGGTAAAAGCGTCAAGCTAGTTGTTAGGAATTTGTGCCTTGAATTTGTGTCGAAGACGAATTAAATTAAGACATGAAGGAGAAACAAAGTTAAGCGAGTAGCTCTTTGCGGGTCGCAGAAAATTCTGACGCCATAAACTAATTGACGTACATGTTGTGCGTGCTTTAGTTTCCTCTGACTTTGGTTTATGTTTTGGAAAGGGTGGGTCCCGCCACTTTTCCTAATATGTTTTTTTGGTCTTCGTCAGTTTTATGCGAGGTCTTTGTTTCTCGTGGGTTTGGTTTGTATTAGGAAATTAATTATATTAATTTTCTATTAGTTTATTCTTTTATTAGTCTAGATATTTTATCTTGGGTGGAATAAATATATAAAGACCCAAGTTTTATTCTAGGTTAATTAAGAGAGAGATTTGAGAGCACAATAAAGAGGGTTAATTTGTGAGGTTCCTTCTGAAGAAGAAAACCCAGTTTGTTCCGGGCTCTATTATTGGTGTTCGTCTGTCTTTGAAGATCGGAGGAGTTTGTTCAGATCTTGGTAGGCCTCAAGATTATTTGTCCTTCGTCTTGTTGGGGTAGTCTCTTTTGTTCCTTTGAGACTACTATATTTGTTGGTAGAATAGGGTATACTTTTGGCTCATATTGAGCGCGTGTGTACCGGTCTCTCATCGTACTATTTTTCTCCACTATAGTGAAATTTGATCTCCTCGCAGGGTGGACGTAGCCAGTTATTTTACTGGTGAACCACGTTAATCTTTGTGTCAACTTTATTTACATTCGTTATTTATTGTTCTTATCGCCTTATCAATTAACTGTTTGGGTAACGGGACGCCTCCGTTACAACAATTGGCACCAGAGCTAGAGTTCTGATTTGGGATGCGTTCACTGTAATTGTCTTTTAGGCGTTATTTGGGTTTCTTGATTTTCAGGTGAAAAGATGTCGTCTACGAATGTTTTGAATGTTGAAAAGTTCACTGGGAGAAATAGTTTTGGGCTGTGGCAGTTAAAGATGAGAGCTTTGCTTAGACAAAGAAGGCGTGGTCCGTTATCTCAAAGGCAAATTCAGCAGGTAGTTCGTCTGATGCGGCAAAGACAGCAAAGACAGATGCAGATGTAGTCTTGGAGGAGAAGGCTCATTCTTTAATTCTGTTATGTTTATCTGATCACGTGATGGTTGAGGTTGCCGATGAGGAAACTGCTATAGGTTTGTGGTTGAAGTTGGAATCTTTGTATATGACAAAGACTCTAACCAACAAGTTGCTTCTTAAGCAGCGTTTGTTTGGTCTTCGTATGCAGGAAGGTACGTCTCTCAAGGACCATCTAGACCGTCTTAACTCTATTTTACTTGATTTACGTAATTTAGATGTTAAGGTAGATGATGAGGATGCTGCCTTAATTTTGTTAGTTTCTTTGCCAAATTCGTTTGAGACTTTTGTGGAGTCATTTGTTGTTGGTAAAGATTCTTTGACCCTAGAGGAAGTGAGGTCAGCGCTTCACACTAGGGATTTGCGCCGAGTAGCGTCTGGTGGTGTTGTAGACAGTAGTCCTGTAGGGCTTGTTGTGAATTCGGAGGGTTCTAATAAGGGTAAAGCAAAGTCTAAGGGTCCTCGTAAGAATGTCTGCAATTACTGCAAGGAACCCGGTCATTGGAAAAATCAGTGTCCTAAGTTGAAGGAAGTGGTGTGTTTCTTTTTGCACACAAAAGGTTGCCAAATATGATTCTGAGGAAGATTATGCTCTCGTTGTTGATGTTGTTCCACGTTCTTTGGATAGTTGGATTTTGGATACGGGATGCGTTTATCATATGTGTCCTTTTAGGGAATGGTTTACTTCTTATGAAGCTTCACATGGGGCTAATGTTGCTATGGGTGACGGGTCTATTTGTGAGGTGCTTGGAGTTGGTACTATTCGGGTTAGGACATGTGATGGTGTTGTTATCTTTCTAGAAGGTGTTAGGCATGTTCCACGTTTGAAGAGAAATCTTGTATCACTTGGAATGTTAGTTGATCAGGGCTACAGTTTTCAAGGTGATGGTGAATCGTTGTGCGTTGGTAAGGGTTCTTCTGTTACTTGGAGGGGTGTTAAGGAAGGAACTATTTATGTCCTTCAAGGCACTGTGCTGACTGTTGGAGCATCAAGTAATCGTTCTTCTGTCTCTCTCGAGTCTAAGTTGGGGCATATGCAACTTGGATATGTGAACGATACTTTGAAGCACATCCAGTTTGGATCACTCGGGTCACTTGGTGATATTCTGGATAATTCGGGTTTGGATAGCTTTAGTGAGAATGGTAGTGTTGACAGTAAGGTGGAGTCTATTCCGGTACAAGTCAAGCTACAAGGTTCTCAAGACAAGTTATCTACTTTTGTTTCTTCGCCTCAATGAGGCGGTCTGCGCCCCAAGAGGTGGGGCGGTTTGGGGCTCCAGGTGGAGCTATTTGTGGCTCTTGAAAGAGAGCCGTTTGGGATCTCGTAAGGGGTCATTTGAAACTTTGACGGGAGTTTATTCTTTGGAGCTTTTGGGTTGGACTATCTTGTCTAACAATTTGTACCTTTGATGGAGGTAATTTGTGCTCACTTAGAATGTTGTTTTTGTTTGGTTTCGACTTGAGTTTTGTTGCCTTGGTGTAGGCATTTTTGTGGTGGTCATGACACCTAGTATACTCAAGTGAGACATTTGTTTTGTTCATGGCGTTTGTGTTCTTTTTGGGACAGTTTGGTACGACGGTACATTTAGCCATGTAGTTTGGAGGAGATTTTGTTTTGGAGTCTTGTGTGTGTTGTTTTGGTACACCGTTCCATCTTAGTGACGTTTGGTATCTCATATATTTGTGTTGGCGTTTTGGTAGCTTTTGTCCTCTTCGGAGTTTGCTGCGTTTGGCCTTCCTATTGGTATGAAGATATGTTGGGTACTTAGTACAATTGGTAGTTTTCAGCTTACTACATTGGGTACTTCGTATGTTGGTCACATTTGTTGCACACTTGGTTCATTTGTTCATTTTGGGAGTTGTGTTCAAGTCAAAGTGGAGACTACCGGGACAGGTAGTGACTTGAGGATCGATTCTGTTGAAGCTGGTTTGGGTTTGGTTCTTCTTGGTTGAGTTCGCGTTTGAATAATTCAAGTCAAGGTGGAGATTTGTTAGGAATTTGTGCCTTGAATTTGTGTCGAAGACGAATTAAATTAAGACATGAAGGAGAAACAAAGTTAAGCGAGTAGCTCTTTGCGGGTCGCAGAAAATTCTGACGCCATAAACTAATTGACGTACATGTTGTGCGTGCTTTAGTTTCCTCTGACTTTGGTTTATGTTTTGGAAAGGGTGGGTCCCACCACTTTTCCTAATATGTTTTTTTGGTCTTCGTCAGTTTTATGCGAGGTCTTTGTTTCTCGTGGGTTTGGTTTGTATTAGGAAATTAATTATATTAATTTTCTATTAGTTTATTCTTTTATTAGTCTAGATATTTTATCTTGGGTGGAATAAATATATAAAGACCCAAGTTTTATTCTAGGTTAATTAAGAGAGAGATTTGAGAGCACAATAAAGAGGGTTAATTTGTGAGGTTCCTTCTGAAGAAGAAAACCCAGTTTGTTCCGGGCTCTATTATTGGTGTTCGTCTGTCTTTGAAGATCGGAGGAGTTTGTTCAGATCTTGGTAGGCCTCAAGATTATTTGTCCTTCGTCTTGTTGGGGTAGTCTCTTTTGTTCCTTTGAGACTACTATATTTGTTGGTAGAATAGGGTATACTTTTGGCTCATATTGAGCGCGTGTGTACCGGTCTACTGCTGTACTATTTTCTCCACTATAGTGAAATTTGATCTCCTCGCAGGGTGGACGTAGCCAGTTATTTTACTGGTGAACCACGTTAATCTTTGTGTCAACTTTATTTACATTCGTTATTTATTGTTCTTATCGCCTTATCAATTAACTGTTTGGGTAACGGGACGCCTCCGTTACAACACTAGTTCCTAACAGGACCATAATGAAACCATCCGAATCTCAACTGACTAAAAGACTAAGTACGGGTGCCCTTCATTCGGCACAAAACTCACTAGACTCAAAACACAATCTCCTCAAAAATATGGGATAGAACGGAGGAGTCAGACGGTCACAAACTTCCCTTTTTTGAACATCGTCTGAAATGAAATAACTAACTGAACCAAATCAACCTTTTTCGATTGTACATCTTCGAACATCTTCTCAACTCAGACAAGAGGAACACGTCGGTTTCCTCCATTTTCACATTCTCTTTTCCTTTCTTTCTTTCTTACACGTTCCAGCCTTTAATTTTTTTTTCACTGTTCACGTTCAGCTCTTTCTTTTTTTCATTTTTTTTTCTTTTCCTCCTTCCTCTATACTTACACCAACTCCAAAACAAGAAACATGGACCAAAATGCAACGTAAAAAAAATACCGCAGAAGAACATACTAACTAGCTTGACTAGGCAGGCTTAGTTTGGGATGTAGCTAATGGGTCAAAAGGCAATTTTGGCTTATGTGGAGCTAAATGGGTGAAAAGTAATAAGAGAGGGAAATTTACAAGACCCTCCCTGCATGTGACACCAACCACAAACCCGAATATGTGCATTTGACGAGAAATTGAATGTCATAAATGTGCATAAAAAACGAACATGCTATGCAAGGAGTACTACTAAAAAATTCCTAATGAACTGGTCCTGAATGTCACCAGTTATGGCTCTAAAAAACTCAGAATTTTTAAGTAGTTTGCCAATTTATAGGTCAAGTCTAAACAGTCAGCTTATATTTGAACAGAAATTCGTAGACTATGCGTATGACAAAGCTAATAACTATCAATAAAAATGCAAGGCTCAGACAAGTTATAGTGCATTGTCATCATGGGAATCTACCGTTCCGACTCAACCTATATGCAGAAATAAACGTGAAATTTTTTGAAATTTTGAAATTTTCTAATTTTTTTGGATTTTTCAATGAAATAAAACAATGCAAGGCTGAAAAATAAATGTGAATGCAACAACAAATGCAAATGCAGACTCAAAAGGATGCAATACCCTCCCCAAACCAAAACGGACAACGCCCTCGTTGTCCTCCAGCATACACCAGCAGATATATATACAGGGGAACGGGAATATACAACCAACAAAATAAAAATAATAAAATAAAGGAGACAAAATAAAAGAGTAAGAGATACATACAATATACAAACTTCCCCAAACTCGTCGTCGTCGTAGTCTCCATCCACCTTGTACTCCGGGTCTTTCTCCTCCTCTCTCCTCTTCCGCTCTTCCTCACGAGCTCTCTCCACTGCCACCTCTGGGTCCTCGTCCTTCTCCTCGTCAGAAAACGGGTACCCCTCAGCTGGGTACTGGAAGAAGGAAGGGTGTGGCCAACCCTCCGGGATCGGTCTGTGTCGCCGCAAGTGGTACTCGTACAGAGGGTGCAAGGCAAGAGCCATGTCCCTCTCCATACGAGCCTGACGCTCTGCAAGCTCGATCAACAAACCGTAAACTGTGCCCCCTTGGTTCTGGACCGCGGGCGCTACAAAGAGAGGAGGTGGTCTAAAAGTAGCCGGGAATACCGGCTCAGTCTATGTCTGGTCAGTGGGAGGTGGAGCAGGAGTAGGAGTGGTAGTAGCAGTGGGAGTAGGGGTCGGATCGGGAGTAGCCGTGGAAGGCTGGGTACTCCCTGAAGGTGTGGACCCCTCTCCAGTCTCAACTCGCCGCTTCTTAGCGGCGGGTGCAACAGAGGTGGACGAGACCGAAGTGGAAGGTGAAGTAGAGGCAAGGCGGTGACGGTGGCCCTTTACCACGAGGTAAGGGCTCAAGACAGGGGAGACTGTCGCAAGGTAAGTCAACAGACAAGGAGCCGTCAATCTTCCAAGTCTGGTAGTCTGGGGTCAGCCAATGCTGAGCGAGCATGGAAGCCAGACTCAGTGACCTCTCTCCCTCGAGGTACTGCAAGTCACGTGGCCAGGTGGGGAAAAGTCGGTGGGCAAGAATGGTGGCTATGCCACCGCCGACAATGGTTCCCGCCTCCTTCTTCCCCTGGTCGTGGAGGTACTGGGCGGTGAGGTAGGCAATGTTGAAGGTAAAAGGACCTTCACAATGACGTTCGGATAACCGCCCAGGATGGAGAGCTCGGTGTTGGTAGTGTTGTTCGGCTCCTTTCGGCCGAAAATAGAGCTCCCCATCAGTCTAAGAAAACAACGGACGGGGGGATGGTGGACCGGTGGAGCTTTTGCTTCTGGAAATGGGTCTGGGCCAAGCACCGCCAAACCTGACGGTAAACCTTCCTCGAGTCGGATGTCACACCCGAGGAGGTAAGGTCAAGTAACCTACCAAACTCCGCTAGGGGCATCGGGAAAGTCCGGTTGAACAACCGGAAGGAGACTGACAAACAGTCGGGGTCGATGGCGTATGCCCCGAGGAGAAGGTAAAAGAGCCGAGAAACTCGAGACTCAGCTCTAAGAAGGTGTGGCCTCTCATAGTAATGAGCCCAGGCATCCCCGTGACCCGTAGTAAAGTACAGACTGACTCGTAAATACCGAGTTTCTCTAATGCCGATTTATCCAAAAATCGGGAAGGCACATGTACACACTTGACCAAGTTAAAGAATTTCGTACGATGGACAGCGTTGACGAATAATACCTGTGGGTAGTCCGGGTGGGAGTCGAGGGAAGTGTCCCTTCGGAGTGTAACTGTCTCAGAAGTAGGCGGAGCGGCAGCTGAAGTAGAAGCAGAAGCAGCAGCTGTGGAAGTGCTAGGAGCGGAAGTAGAAGTGACTCAAGGCCGGTGTAGCTCGACCGCTACGACCCCGCTTCCGTCTCGAACGCAAGGCGCGCCCGCTCTCGGGATGTGTAAGGGACCGGGCGACTCACGAAGGCGGCCGCGGCTGCTGGTGAGTCCGCCACAGTGTAGAAGTGGTGGTCGGTGTACACGTGGTGGCTGCGCCGTGGTCGCCATCAAGAGGGACTAGCAACGATGCTAGCTGTGGTGGTGACTTTGTAGTGGAAGTGGCAGCCTGAACTGGGCTTCCAGCTAAGCTAGCTGGAGCAAAGACCGTCCCTGCAGCAGAAACAAGGAACACAGGGGCTGCAGTGGTGACTAAGGAGGTGGTAGTGGCAACAGCAGGGGCCACTGACTCACTCAAGGACGGGCTGGAAGAAGTACTGGTAGAAGGTAAGGTACTCGACTCCATCCTGAAAACATAGGGGAGGGGGTATGAGAGGAAAACAATGGTTAACGAGAGGCGAAGACAACGAAAAAAAGATGTGAAACCATAAACACTCCCCTATCAGTCGAAAATTTCGACCTACAGCATACAATTTCCAACAATTCCTTAGAAATTTCGAAATAGCAGTACGTGAATGGTGATAAAGTGACAATGTAATGACTGCTAATGGAGACTAAAAACAGGACGAAAAACTGCATATGACAGCATGTAAGCCCCCTAGCAGTCGAAAATTTCGACTCACAGTACAGGAATCCCAAAAATTTACAGCATGTAAAGGCGATAGGGGACGGAAAAAGCAGTTAACAACAGCAGCAAGTAAGCAAGAACTGAGGTTAAACAAATCATGGCAGCATATAGACCGTCTGACAGTCGAAAAATTCGACTTAAAAGCCCTAATCGCGGAATTCTTGCGCAAATTTCGAATTAATCATGTAACAACAGCGAGGAATTGGGATATGATCATCAAGCAAGCTAATTAAGGGCATACAAACACAATTAAGTCGAAAAAATTCGACTAAACATGGATTTTCGAAACCCTAGTTCAATTTCACCTCATGAAATTCGAAGTAATCGAAATTACAATGCAATGAGGAAGGAAGAAATACTTACTTGATGATAAAAGACCTACAATAAGCAATTAATCTTCAAAAATCAAGCAAAAACAAGCGATTTTTTAGTCGAAAAACCCGCAAACCCTAGACCCTCTTAAAAATCGTGGAAACGAACACAAAAAAGGGGAAAAACAAAGGGCTTTTGAAGATCAATTAGCAAGGAAAGGATTGTAGGTGGCGGATTTGGAGATTGGGCAATAAATTTAGGGATTTGGGGATGAATTGATCGCACAAGGGAAGGTATTAGACGAAAATTAGGGACAAAATGAAAGTTAGAACAAAAACATAAGAGTTTAAGGTGAAAACTCCCTGTACACTGCTCATTCCACTCGATCGAGTGGTTTTAAACCGCTCGATCGAGGGCTTTTGATGATACTGTTGCTCGATCGAGCAAAACTCACTCGATCGACCAGTTCCTCTTTTGGCTTTAGACGATCGACTGGAAAAAGCGCTCAGTCGACCAGATTTTTACTCGATCGAGTACAAAAAGTACTCGATCGAGGACTTTTCTTGCGTAAGCCTTTTAATTTCGTCTTTACTCCTTTGAAATGCGTGAAATTTCCCCAAACCTGCATTAAAACACATCCAAAAATTTCCCAAAGTACCAAATACGCAAAAGCACAGTCTATAGTCTTACATCTACGCTAGAAATTGTCTAAAACTAATTGTCCTAATTAAAACGCAATAAAACAAATTCAAAAGAAATTCAAAAATTATCTATTACAAAGTGTTACACGGGGCATTTCCCCGTTTAATTCCCATCAAATTTTAGTATCCCCTTGGTGAGCTTCTGACTGGAGGACGTCACCTCAGCAACATTGACTGTCCTCTTCAACTTCCATGAGCATGAGTAATCACTTGAAACGGTAGGAGGGGAGTAGTTCACATCCACATAAGCATGAACCTTCCTCGTCCTTGCTCCTTTATCACCAGCTTTAGCGTCAGCATCTCCAGTTTGATTGATAATGGCTGCACCATGTCCTTTGACAGCTTCCCCTTTGCTTTCATCTGTGCCTACAGCAAGGAAAACAGACGAACTTTCCTCCTTTTTGCTCTCAGTCTGAGGCGGAGGGTTAACAATGGCAGCGCATTTCTCCAAATTTTCATTTGGAGTGTCAATAATAGGAACAATAGAAGAGAGAGCATTGCAAGGCTGGGCTTGCATGAGAGCTCTCCGGAACTTAGACTGATGAAAAATCAGCTCCTCGTCCCCTACCTGAAAGGTCAAAGTCTTCCCCCCGACGTCTATCACTGCACGGGCGGTGGACAAAAATGGTCTCCCTAAAATAATAGGGGTGTGTGCATCTTTGGGGATGTCTAAGACAACAAAATCAACGGGAATAAAGAACTTCCCGATCTGAACAGGTACGTCTTCTACTACACCTAGTGGCTGTGATAAACTACGGTCGGCCATCTGAACAGTCATGTTGGTACAACTCAGCTTTGTCAAACCAAATCTCTTAGCCAGAGATAAAGGTAAGACACTCACGCTAGCGCCTAAATCGCATAGTGCATTATCAATCAAATGCATACCGATATGACACGGAATTGAAAAACTACCCGGGTCTGATTGCTTAGAGGGTAACTTATTTTGAAATAGGGCTGACCCCACCTCAGTCAAAGCTACGGTCTCACTGTCATTAATAGTCCTCTTACGCGCTAAAATTTCTTTCATAAACTTTAAATAAGAGGGTACCTTAGTCAGCAATTCAGTGAACGACACGGTGACTTCCAAGCTCTTCAAAAGTTCGACAAATTTGCCGAATTGTTGATTAACTTTAGTATTTTGTAGCCGCCTCGGGAAGGGAACCGTGATAGGTATCTCGAGTCCCTTGTTTCTCGCTTCCAATGTATCTTCCGGTGCAAGTTCTGTATCCTTTGGACGCTTCTTACCTCTCGAACGAGGTCTTTCCGGTGATTTCTCGCTTAAACGAGCACTAGCAGGCTCTCGAATAAGCTTCCCGTCATCAATACTACTCGATCGACCAATCTGCTCACTCGATCGAGCAGTTTCTTCATCAATGTCAGTCGATCGAGTACAATTTCCACTCGATCGACCAACTCCACTTTCTGCTTCAGTCGATCGAGTACAATTTCCACTCGATCGACCAACATGTTCTTCCTGTTCACTCGATCGAGTGGAAAAACCACTCGATCGAGGGCTTTCAACTTCAGTTCTACTCGATCGAACACCAGATTTCAGTCGATCGAGCAACTGCTTTGTCGTGAGCCCTTTTTTCTCGACAATACACTGTTCACCATCAGTATTAGCTTCCCTAGGATCTGATTTTGACACTTCCGGTCCCTCATAAGAAAGACCGCTTCTTAATTCTATCAGATTTACCGTCTCATGTGGATTCTTCTCATTTTGAGTTGGTAAATGACCCTGCTTTCTCGAGGATTGATTTGCAGCGAGTTGGGCAACTTGAGTCTCAAGTGCCTTAAATGACGCGTCCTTCTGTTGATCATTCAGCTACAATTGCTTTGAAATGGACTGCAACATAGACTTTAGCTCACCCATTTCACTCACCCCACCGGAAGATGATGCACCATGGTTAGGAGGATTGAAAGAAGGAGGCTTCTAAAAGCCTTGTTGATTCTTGTGTGGAGGAATATACGGCTGCTGCTAATTCGGAGGAGCGGTAGGATTGAGTACATTCTGACTAGTCCACCTCAAATTGGGGTGGACATTTGGCTCGTAATAACTGTTGTTCTGCCTGTAGTGTTGAAAGGCAGCACATGACTCATAGAAATTGGGACAATTATCTGAAACATGCCCCTCTCCTCCACATCTCTTGCAGCTTAAGGGACCGTCTGTAACGGCATTTACATGGTAAATTCCTCCCTTCGAGGCTACTCCCAGCTCATATTTATCAAATCGGGCCGTGAGAGCCTCTAAAGCAGCTACAGAAGGAGATTTGGCACTCCTTCTTTGATTTCCTCTCGAGTTCCCATATTCAGCTTTATGGGTGGCCAAATCATCTATGATCTTCCACCCCTTAGTCTCTCCTAGATTCTCAGCAAACCGGCCATTAGCTGCAGCATCCAAAATAGCCCTCTGATCGTCGTACAACCCATTATAGAACTGATTGCAAAGACTCCACTTCTCGAACCCATGATGCGGAATGGTTCACACCAACTTCTTGAAGCGGACCCATGCCTCGTGAAAGTTCTCGTCAGGCCCTTGTTTAAAGCTCGTGATCTGAGCTCTAATTGCATTAGTCTTCGAAGCAGAGAAGTACTTCTTGTAAAACGCCAAAGCCAACGAATTCCGATCGGTTATCCCATGAGCGATCTGTCCAGATCCCTATACCACTCTCTTGCAAAGATCTCGGAGTGAGAAAATGAACATGGTTTCTTTTATCGATCTTGGGTCACACCGGCTGGTGGGGGTATGGAGCGGCGATGAGTCAATAAAAGTCTCCATGTGCTTAGTCTGTATCTTCATTTGCAGCTCCCCCGAACTGGTTCCTCTCAACCATATTAATATAAGAGGGCTTTGGCTCAAATTTTCTAGCATCGCCTGGTAATTCGAATCCTTTATAAAGATTAGCAGCTGTCGGCTCAGAATGACTAGCTATACTCGCTTCCTCGGCCATAACTGGAAAATCTGGAGAAGTGACTGTTTCAGCTGATGAATTGGAAACTGGAGATGAAGGTGGATCTTCCTCGTAAAGCTCGTTCTCGTGAAAGCTTGACAGAGTACTTAGCTCTTCCTCTGTCGGTAATACCCTTTGTGATCGCCTCAATTCGCGCAGAGATTTCTCAAGCTCAGGATTATAAGGCAATAATTCACCGCCCTGTGACCTGCGCATAAGAGGAAACTACGAACAGGATATAAGAATAGTCTAAGGAACGTATGTCCCTTAAACTGAAAAACAGACTAAAATAAAGACAACAAAAAATTAGAACAATTGCCTCCCCGGCAAGGGCGCCAAAATTTGACACGGCTATCGCAACCCTATCAAAGATAAAACCTAACGGTCTCAACTAAAATGTAGCAGAGGCAGTCGAGTATCGAATCCACAGGGAGGTAATGTAATTAACAGTTGCCTAATTCTAGTCCTAAAGTAACAATTGGGGGTTGTTTGAATTTGGTTCTAAACTACGAAGTTTGAAAGGAAGAGAATTAAAGTAAAGAGCAGTAAAGGCAATAAAATATGATTAAACTATCAAGAAGAGAGGGACATGTCGGGATTTCGGTTCACTACGGTAGTCCAATAACTCAGCTGTAAATGATTCAGACGAACTAATGTGAGACGGATGTGGAAAGGTCCTTTCGGTCCACTTTCTATCCTAAAATACCACTAACTTAACTTTCGTCCTCATTAGGGTAGTCTACTGTTTATAGCAGGCCTATTTAGTCCAATCTTTCTGTAGATACCCGTATCCGTCGATATTGGAATTTATAGAGAACCCGACAAACACCCGATGATGATAGGACACATGTATTCTTTAGTTGTCATTGTCATTATTTGGGTTCGTTTTACGATGTAGAATGGGCGTCGTCGATGAAGTATTTTATTAATTTAAATGATATTTAAATTAATGTTTTTTTAGTGAGTTCATTTTATTATTTTAAATCGTATTTAAATTATGGTTTTTTTTGAGGTGAATTCAATTTATTTTATTTTATTTTGAATTTATTTTCCCAAGTTTATTTTATTGGAAATAAAATAAATATTTGATTTGAAAAATCATTTTATGAGTATATTTGGTTTGAAAAATCATTTATTTTAATGTGTTAATTGATTTGAAAAATCGATTTGAAAATCGAGAAAAACTCGTTTCAACCACGCGTTTTTGAGCTCGATTTTAGCTCAGTTTTTGAGCCCGTTTTCTTTACGAATTGGCGCGAATCTCGAGTACACTAACCAACCTAGACAACTACCCATCCACCCCAGTTCGAACCCCTTATCCATGGCCCAAAATCCCGTCCCAAACACCCCCCAAACAGCCCGCACAAAGCATGAGCAGCCCCCTGTTTTGCAGCTCAATCCCGAGCCCAAAACCCGCTCCAAACACTACCAAAACCCGTGCCCATTAACCCTAACCCATACCCTAATATCCTAACCATATTACCTTACCTTAACCCTCAAGAAAACCCCCCATACGAACCCTAGAAAGCCCCCCAAAAGCTGCTGGACAGCAGCTATGCTCAACAGGCCCGACTGCCTCCTCCTCCCTTTTACCCTACTTTAACTCCTTATAAATACCCACCCTTCACCATACATTCATTCCTCTAAGTTCTCCATACATCCTACCATCACCCACAAGCTTTAAACCTCAGAAACAAACCCTAATTGCCTCCCAAAAACCCTCCACAAAACCGACATACAAACTGAAACTGTTTGTGTGTCCTCCTCGAAAAACAATTCGTTCCTCCCTCAAACCTCCATCAAAACTCGATTTTCTTGTTCCTAATTAACCACATAACATCCATCTACACATTAGACAAAGATTTCCGAGCCAAATTGCCCTTGAGAGTACACGAAATCCCTCGAAAAACAGAGTGTTATACACTCTGTTTTCGCGGTTTGTTCTTGTCTGTCCAGTTCTGTTTGTGCTCGTTTTTCGTGCCCAATAACCCAAAACGAGCAGGGGTTGCTTTAAGATCCCTGTTCTCCTCTCTTTCTAGTTTTCAAAACATCTTTTAAATCGAATTTTCGTCGTGAAACGAGGGAGATATCATCGTTTGAAAGTTGCTGTCCAGATTTGTCAAAAAACGCGTGTTGCTTTATTTCTTCGTCGACGACGGCCTCTCGAGATAAAATCTACCATCGATTACGACCCAAAACGGTGTCAACGATACATGTAGGTTGAGGGTGCATCTAATCCTCTTCTTTCTCCTTTTTTATTTCGTTTTTTATGCTTGTTCTTTCATAGTTTGTTTTATTCGTTCATCGTTTTTTGCTTATCGTTTGTTTAATTAACTATGAAACTAGTTTAGTCCGAGTATGAGTTAAAGTACCACCATGAACACCCGCGTTGACTTGAGATGGGAAAAGAAACCGCTACATCAGTCGGTCGTACACCCCCGTCTCATTTACATATCCTCGTGTTCAAGGTAGGGCATAAATAAAACGAATTTCTAACTTCGCTCCTCGTTTTTGACCCTTTGTTTGTCTCGGCCAATTCGACCCACCTTAGGACCCGTTGCATGTTAGTATGACTTCTGATTGTTAACATATAACTTATTTAGATGACATTAGATCAATTTAATAACCTAATTAGACACGATAGGTGGCTTCGACATAAGCTTTAAAATCAACTAACAATTCTGTAATTCAATCGAATGCATCTCTCTTTCACATAATTTCTCGCTAGTATGAGAGTGCGTGATTAGAACCTTCTTATTGACACTCGATGAGTTAAATTAATTAGCGAATTTGACCTAACTTGACCCCTTTTAGGCCGTGTAGAATGCCCCTTTGCGCGACATCATCTCAACCGATCAACGTCGTTTTCAAATTGTTTTCTAATTTGTTTCGAGTTCGTTTCGCAATCATTTGATCTAACTAATGAACCTGACCTAGGACCTAGGGTAGCCGTGTTTGGTTTGGCCGTGATTTGGCCGTGTCTTTTGGTCCTTCTGGTTTCGTCCGTTTTATGAATCGCTTGTTCTTTATCGCTTTATAACTTGTAATTTATCGTTTGTTCATCGAGTTGTAATTTTCAAGTTAGTTTCCCTTTATCGAGTCAAAACCTCTTTCAAAAACCTTAGTTTTGTTTGGTTAGATGGTTGTGTCCCAATGCATGTAAGAGCGTAGTAAATCGCATGTTGTTTAAAGCAACATGGCCCGGTTTATGCTAATGCATGCTTTGGTGCGTAGCCCTATGTCTAATTCGATGAGATTAAGTGAAAGCACACATCACGAAGAGTGACCCAAGGCCGTGAGTCATGTAAGCCATGGGCCACCCCTCTTGTGCACGGTTTCCTAGGCCGATTGGCCGTGTAATGTGTCGTGTACGGTTTTGTATGTAGCAATTGTATTTAGATCGAGTTGTATCTTTAATTTATTGTTGTGTCGGCATGAAATGCCTGGTTTGTAATAGGTAGATCCCAACGGCTCCCCCATTCCTCCTTAAGCCTTGTTTGCTTTGTTTTGTATGTTGTTAGATTAATCAACCCACATGCTAAATTGTTGTCACATGTTAGGGTTTAAAACGATGTTTGCATATCATATATCGTAGTAGCTATGACCTTGTTTGAAATCCATACTTGACTTAGTAGAGGCCGTTATTGACGGGCGGGGTTGGGTGTCCTTATGGGCTTCCCAACACGTACCCTCACCCCTTACTCAAGATCTATGGTTTGTGGATCCGTCTAAATACCATTGGATTACGAGAGTCATTCAAATCGAGTGATATAGGGTACAAGTCTTTATCTTTAATCACTCGTAGTCGATTGGCTTTATGCTTTTCGATGAAAGGTGTAAAGTTGACTTGAACGGTTCCAAGTTCCCAAAAAACTTGGTGGCGACTCTAATTGGTCTTAATTCGATTCGAAAGAACCTCGAGTCGATTATGCCTAGTATGGATCCCGCGGACGCAGCCTTCCGAGGGCCTTGTCCACATTTGGCGACTCCGGGGAAAAGAGGACTAGTTACACTTTGTTTCTAGGGTCTTTTCCTCCGAGGTGAAACTTGAAAAGAAAGTGTCGGAAAGTAAAACATTACTCATAGTGCTACGATTCATGCATAAACCCTTAAGGACTTGCCCGGGCCATCCCAGCGTTTCTTCGTGATGCGTGGGGGCGACGTCCCACTATGCTAGGAAGCTGCACATTGCTCGCTTCCACTTCACCTCGCGTGGTTCTTGATGGTGGGGACGATCTTCTAGGTACTCTACCTTAAGACACCTTGCTCTATAAGACCGCAAAAGGATGGAGGGCATAGACCTTCTTGTAGAAGACTTGCCGAGACTTAGAGATGTCTAGGAGCATACATCCTTGTAACATGAGAATGACAATGTGCAAATTGTTTTCCCGAGTCTTTTCGAAATTTTCCATGTCCTTTTCAAAACCGAACTTTTGAACAACTTACTTTCAAAATAGCATGGTTTTAAAAACGCGGAATGCTGCCCAAATAGGACTAGAATTTTCGGCCCAAAATGAGCTTTTATAGCCGGCATGCTGCCCATTTCAAATCTCATTTTCAAATCAATCCTTCGTTTTTCAAAATCAATCCAAAATGCCTCTCGAACCTCAACCAAGCATGAAATGCGTCAAGTCGTGTCCGGGTCATGGCCGTGTTAGGCCGGGTGTGTTTCGTTCTAAGAGTCTAGAACACGACCCTGTTGGGTCACCCAAGCTCACCTCTTGGGCTTTGAGTCATGTTGGTCGACCATTTGGTCTAGGATAGTACACAGACACGTCCAAGCTAGGCCCTTTAGGACGTTTCACCCGAACCTAAGGACTATGTTGGTCCAATCACGGGTTTAGTCACACCGAGTCCGGTTTAGAATCGTGCTATGACAGTTTGAGTCATGTCATTTTGCCGAGTCTAAAATGAACCAAGGTCTAAATCCAACCGTGAGTCGAACCTTTGGTTAGTCAGTCTCAAGTCGAGTCTTTGTTTGAGTCAAGTTGGTGTCGTGTCCTTAAGTGTGCAGGGCCTCTTACATTTGAATATTGACTCAGTACGGGGTTTTCTTGTAGAAAGGCCGCCGAAAACCCGACGTCAAGCAATGGAAGATGCTGTTAACAAGCTCACTGAGGCCGTGAACCTCATGATGACCCGAATGGATGCAATCGAATCTAAGCTGGGTGAAGATTCCCCTCTATCTACCCCACCTCTAACTGATCTAGAGAAACGGTTCAAGTTCATTGAAGACCGTCTGAAACTCTCCCAGGGGAAGAACATCCACTATGAGAATGCTAGGGCTTATGCCCCAGTTCAGGATAAGTTGCCCACGAACATGGTACTCACTGACATCCCAAAGTTCAAGGGCACCGAAGATCCAGTCCACCATGTTAAGGCCTATAAAGGGTACTTAGCACTGAAGGGAGTACCTGCTGACATGCTCTCTGAAATTTTTGCCCGATCTCTGGATGAACACCCGAAGGCGTGGTTCTATAATCTTGACCTTAAGAACTTCCCCACTTTCGAAGATATTACGGTGGAGTTCTGCAAGCACTATGCTGACAATGTTGAGATTCAAACCAACATAAGAACATTGGAGGTTATGACACAAAAAGAAAAAGAAGGCTTTACTGAATTCCTTGCAAGATGGCGCGCTGAAAGCGTGAAATTAGCCAAGAAGACTGATGAAGTTGAAATGGTAGATAAGTTCGTAAAGAATCTACGACCTGTTTACCGCAATGCTCTGAAATACCAGAATTTTGGCTCTTTCAAAGAATTGATAAGAATCGGGATAAAGGTAGAAGATGATGTCATAAAGGCTGAGGCTGAAAAGCCGAAAGGGTACCAAGGGGCCTCATCGTCTAAGGGCAAGGCCCCAGCAACGGCCTATATTGATGAAGCCATCAATCTCTTAGAAGGGAAATCGAAGAAGTCGCAGCGCCAAACACCTAGGGCATTCACCGATATCGGATGCACTTATACATACGCTCTCCAAAGGCTCATAGCCCAAGGAAAGCTGAAGCCTATTGGTCCAACTCCGGACCCTCCCGCTGATCAACAAGGTAAATAGTATAAATCAAATGCCTACTTTGCCTTTCACCAAGGGAAAGGCCATGATACTGAAAGGTGCTATCGACTGAAGCACGAAATCCAAGACATGATTGAGAATGGAACACTCCCGATCCCAACTGTTAAACCCAATAACATCACCAATCCATTTGGCGATCACACTAACTTTGTTTCTGTCGAAGGCAATGTCGATTATTCCCATCTTATCCGCCCATGTCACTTGAAAGGGGTGTTTATCGGGAAAATATTTGTGGATTGCTTTGAATTCTTGCCAAACCCGAAGAATGAAATTCATGATGGGAGTCTTGCTATAGAATGTTCTCCTCTCATTAACGAAGTTAATAAAGGACAATTCGATTCACCAACCTTCATCACTGGCGTAGATCCTCAGAGGACTACCTCGGGATGGAGGCCGACCATCAAAGGGATCAAGGACAAGAGCCGAGCATCTAAGCTGACAGCTGAACAAGAGAAAGCTCAAGACCAGATTTGAAAATTATGAGTCGGGATATGTTTTCTTATCTTAGTCGAGTCGAGTCTAGGACTTTCTTTTCTTGAAGTTGAGTCGTTTGTCCCGCGATGACCTAGGGTGTGTCCTAGGAATCGTTCCTTTGAGTCTATTAAGCAATTGCCTTTCCAATAAAAAGTTGCAGTTTCGTTTCCAAATATGTCTTGTTTCCAATCCTCAATCATTCCGAAACATGATAAAACGCACAACACACTCAAAGGAATCCCTGGGGTAGAAATATGTCCCGTTTCAAAATGTAAGGTACAATAGGATTCCGTGTTTGATTCCTTTACCTATTCCATGTCTGGTGGTAGAAAACCTCCATATGAACCAATGTTTGTGACAAGCTTTTAGATGATTCTATGACAAACCCGGACTAGCTCCTTGTTTCCCCTATCGATGATGGAAGGCAAGCCTTTTCCCCAACAAAATCATCCCATCTCGAAGAGAGAAGATATCAACCCGTTCTAACAAGGAATTGTTAGTTCTTACCCAAATTAGTTGGCGAAGCCCAGTTTTCAAGGTGTATCCATTTATGACTAAGAGAATGAATAGAAGATCATTTTCAAAGAGAGAAAAAAGGTGAAAAAGAATGAAAAAATGAGAAAAAGAGAAAAGTTGGAAAAATGAAAAAGAATGAAAAAAAAAAGAAAAATGAAAAAAGATGAAAGAAAAAAGGAAAAAAGATGTTGAAGTTATTGCGGAACGCTTTTGGTTGAATGTCGAAGTTACGGAAGCCAAAAGTCAAGTCAAGTACCCATAGTTGAAGTTCAATGGGCGAAACCCAAAAGCTTAAGTAGTAACCTCTTTACCCCTAAGTCCTTCCTGAGACAGTTACAAGGGGATAGTCGGGAATTTTGAGAATCATTCCGCTTGTGTTGTTATACCTAGCCTTTAGGGTCCAGACATGGAAATTTGAACCCACATCATTTTTCAACCAATTTGCACTCGTGGTTCATCAAACCCGAGACACCCATTCCAACCACATCAGCAGCCATAGCCCTTGGCCTTAGCACCACAAAACAAACCTTCAGAATGATGGTTAACCATTCCAACTTGTTATTACCAAGCTCCACATCCCAAAAGATCCAAGCCTTTTACACCTAACCCCAAACACGGGATTTAACGGTACTTTACAGGCTAGAATGGGATACGACATGATACCTTAGGTGAAACCTTCGAGTGTGTACACACAATCAAAATGCCATGTTTATGCACCTTGATCGAACTACGTCGGATTTGATTTCGCTCCACGCGAATACGTAGGCAGTCCTTCAGAATAAGGGATTCAATCCACTCATCAACCAAGTTGTCATCTTGTCGGTTTCTTACAGGTCTTAACCAAGTCCAAATGAAGCCACCTTTATTTGAGTCGGTCTTAGCACTCGATGTAGGCTAGGATAAGGATATAGGTTCAGATGAGTAGTGTCAAGTCTCAGAATGAGCTTTATCTAATGGTTTAGGCAAAGATGCTGAGTCATATAGATGTGGGTTTGTGTTGGGAACAGAAAATAGTAAAAACCCGCTGAAAAGAAAGAAGGCGTGGAACAAAAAATAGTAAAAGCCCGCTGAAAAGAAAGAAGGCGGTGGCAAGAAATGATGAAACTCGCTGAAAAGAAAGGAGGCGAGGAGAAGAGTGACAGAATGTTCCCGACAAAAGTCATGTGTGATGTCTAAGTGTTCTCATAAAATCAGTATGTGTTTAGTGTCTGGGCGAAGCCAATGTTTTTGCTCCGTGGGTTTAATCCACCCTGTTAATGCCAAGTGATCTTGATTCCCATGCGCCCTCGGGAGCACGCCCATGCCATACGATATCTCCTTCCCAAGTCGACGACCTTGTGATTCCCATTTGCCATCTTTGGCGCCGGAACGGCCGATTTACATTTCTACCCCCAACAAGTCAATAATTGAATTAAAACCCGTGCACACTTAAGGTTTTATTTTCCTTTTTTGTTTTACGGTAGCGGGCTACGCCCACGTTTTTTTACGGGTCATACAGAGTGTCTGAGTCGTATTTCCTGCTCACCCGTCAAGGTTCGATTTCAAAATGCCAAAGATTTCAGAATTCCGAAATTTCAAAAACTTTTTGCGAATTTCAAAAACTTTTTGCGAATTATGGATAGATGATCCAAGTCAAGGTTCAAATCTCAAAGTTCAAAATCAAATTTTGGGTCGACGACCCAACATCCAAGTGATTCATTTCAAATTCAAAATTTGGGTCGATAGCCCAATTATTCAAAATTTTCAACATGTTCAAATTTCGGGTCGATGACCCAGTCTTTCAAACTCAAATTTCGGGTCGATGACCCAACATTCCAAGTGATGTCAAATTCAAAATTCGGGTCGATGACCCAATTATTCAAAATTTTCAAATTCAATTTTCGGGTCGATGACCCAATATTTCAAATGATCTAATTTTAGGATCGATGATCCAAATGTGCTTATGTGATGATTATTGCTAGTACGTTTTTGTGTTTCGAAAGTAGCAGGATATGCTTCAACTGGGGGCTCTAAAGTCTTCGACTTTAGAGCCATTACAAATCGGGGCTCAAGCCGTTGGCTTCGAGACCATTATCAAGATGAAATGGATGACATCCACTCGAAATTCAATTCGATACAAGAGTATGAAATGGAAGAATTCCGTAGCTGAAAGCAAATAATGAAAGCGGCGGCAACCTCCTTGGAAAGTCCCGTCCCATTCGGACAAGTGCCAGCAGATGATAAGTTTTGGGCAAGTGTCAACAGATGATGAATTTTGGACAAATGCCAGCAGATGATAAACTTTGGGCATGTGTCGTCGATTCTTAGAACTACGACGCGGGTTTGATTCGGTCGGAAACGGATACGTAGGCGCCTAAGGATAAGGCTCAATCCACCATATATGCAATTTTATGGGTCGACGACCAACGACGATAATTTGACACAACAGAAGCGAGAGTCAATCCCCAACGAAGTTTCGGTATGGTCTCTTCTTATGGTCAAGAGCTTATATACGCAAGTCTAATGGACTATAAACGACCCGAAGAATCCTCAGGTCGAGAGGGACCTGGGGTATACTTTGACTTTCGCCTTGTCCAAGCCTCAGTCAAAGTGGGGGCTCTGTAGATACCCGTATCCGTCGATATTGGAATTTATAGAGAACCCGACAAACACCCGATGATGATAGGACACATGTATTCTTTAGTTGTCATTGTCATTATTTGGGTTCGTTTTACGATGTAGAATGGGCGTCGTCGATGAAGTATTTTATTAATTTAAATGATATTTAAATTAATGTTTTTTTAGTGAGTTCATTTTATTATTTTAAATCGTATTTAAATTATGGTTTTTTTTGAGGTGAATTCAATTTATTTTATTTTATTTTGAATTTATTTTTCCAAGTTTATTTTATTGGAAATAAAATAAATATTTGATTTGAAAAATCATTTTATGAGTATATTTGGTTTGAAAAATCATTTATTTTAATGTGTTAATTGATTTGAAAAATCGATTTGAAAATCGAGAAAAACTCGTTTCAACCACGCGTTTTTGAGCTCGATTTTAGCTCGGTTTTTGAGCCCGTTTTCTTTACGAATTGGCGCGAATCTCGAGTACACTAACCAACCTAGACAACTACCCATCCACCCCAGTTCGAACCCCTTATCCATGGCCCAAAATCCCGTCCCAAACACCCCCCAAACAGCCCGCACAAAGTATGAGCAGCCCCCTGTTTTGCAGCTCAATCCCGAGCCCAAAACCCGCTCCAAACACTACCAAAACCCGTGCCCATTAACCCTAACCCATACCCTAATATCCTAACCATATTACCTTACCTTAACCCTCAAGAAAACCCCCCATACGAACCCTAGAAAGCCCCCCAAAAGCTGCTGGACAGCAGCTATGCTCAATAGGCCCGACTGCCTCCTCCTCCCTTTTACCCTACTTTAACGCCTTATAAATACCCACCCTTCACCATACATTCATTCCTCTAAGTTCTCCATACATCCTACCATCACCCACAAGCTTTAAACCTCAGAAACAAACCCTAATTGCCTCCCAAAAACCCTCCACAAAACCGACATACAAACTGAAACTGTTTGTGTGTCCTCCTCGAAAAACAATTCGTTCCTCCCTCAAACCTCCATCAAAACTCGATTTTCTTGTTCCTAATTAACCACATAACATCCATCTACACATTAGACAAAGATTTCCGAGCCAAATTGCCCTTGAGAGTACACGAAATCCCTCGAAAAACAGAGTGTTATACACTCTGTTTTCGCGGTTTGTTCTTGTCTGTCCAGTTCTGTTTGTGCTCGTTTTTCGTGCCCAATAACCCAAAACGAGCAGGGGTTGCTTTAAGATACCTGTTCTCCTCTCTTTCTAGTTTTCAAAACATCTTTTAAATCGAATTTTCGTCGTGAAACGAGGGAGATATCATCGTTTGAAAGTTGCTGTCCAGATTTGTCAAAAACCGCGTGTTGCTTTATTTCTTCGTCGACGACGGCCTCTCGAGATAAAATCTACCATCGATTACGACCCAAGACGGTGTCAACGATACATGTAGGTTGAGGGTGCATCTAATCCTCTTCTTTCTCCTTTTTTATTTCGTTTTTTATGCTTGTTCTTTCATAGTTTGTTTTATTCGTTCATCGTTTGTTTAATTAACTATGAAACTAGTTTAATCCGAGTATGAGTTAAAGTACCACCATGAACACCCGCGTTGACTTGAGATGGGAAAAAAAACCGCTACATCAGTCGGTCGTACACCCCCGTCTCATTTACATATCCTCGTGTTCAAGGTAGGGCATAAATAAAACGAATTTCTAACTTCGCTCCTCGTTTTTGACCCTTTGTTTGTCTCGGCCAATTCGACCCACCTTAGGACCCGTTGCATGTTAGTATGACTTCTGATTGTTAACATATAACTTATTTAGATGACATTAGATCAATTTAATAACCTAATTAGACACGATAGGTGGCTTCGACATAAGCTTTAAAATCAACTAACAATTCTGTAATTCAATCGAATGCATCTCTCTTTCACATAATTTCTCGCTAGTATGAGAGTGCGTGATTAGAACCTTCTTATTGACACTCGATGAGTTAAATTAATTAGCGAATTTGACCTAACTTGACCCCTTTTAGGCCGTGTAGAATGCCCCTTTGCGCGACATCATCTCAACCGATCAACGTCGTTTTCAAATTGTTTTCTAATTTGATTCGAGTTCGTTTCGCAATCATTTGATCTAACTAATGAACCTGACCTAGGACCTAGGGTAGCCGTGTTTGGTTTGGCCGTGATTTGGCCGTGTCTTTTGGTCCTTCTGGTTTCGTCCGTTTTATGAATCGCTTGTTCTTTATCGCTTTATAACTTGTAATTTATCGTTTGTTCATCGAGTTGTAATTTTCAAGTTAGTTTCCCTTTATCGAGTCAAAACCTCTTTCAAAAACCTTAGTTTTGTTTGGTTAGATGGTTGTGTCCCAATGCATGTAAGAGCGTAGTAAATCGCATGTTGTTTAAAGCAACATGGCCCGGTTTATGCTAATGCATGCTTTGGTGCGTAGCCCTATGTCTAATTCGATGAGATTAAGTGAAAGCACACATCACGAAGAGTGACCCAAGGCCGTGAGTCATGTAAGCCGTGGGCCACCCCTCTTGTGCACGGTTTCCTAGGCCGATTGGCCGTGTAATGTGTCGTGTACGGTTTTGTATGTAGCAATTGTATTTAGATCGAGTTGTATCTTTAATTTATTGTTGTGTCGGCATGAAATGCCTGGTTTGTAATAGGTAGATCCCAACGGCTCCCCCATTCCTCCTTAAGCCTTGTTTGCTTTGTTTTGTATGTTGTTAGATCAATCAACCCACATGCTAAATTGTTGTCACATGTTAGGGTTTAAAACGATGTTTGCATATCATATATCGTAGTAGCTATGACCTTGTTTGAAATCCATACTTGACTTAGTAGAGGCCGTTATTGACGGGCGGGGTTGGGTGTCCTTATGGGCTTCCCAACACGTACCCTCACCCCTTACTCAAGATCTATGGTTTGTGGATCCGTCTAAATACCATTGGATTACGAGAGTCATTCAAATCGAGTGATATAGGGTACAAGTCTTTATCTTTAATCACTCGTAGTCGATTGGCTTTATGCTTTTCGATGAAAGGTGTAAAGTTGACTTGAACGGTTCCAAGTTCCCAAAAAACTTGGTGGCGACTCTAATTGGTCTTAATTCGATTCGAAAGAACCTCGAGTCGATTATGCCTAGTATGGATCCCGCGGATCGTTATGTTATTCCTCGTTATGTTAGCTGTTATGTTAAAGATAAGATGACTAAATTACCTATTAATTCATCCCCCTTACGGATCGTTTGGCATCTCTGCCCGATAGAGTTTCGTTAATGGATGAAAATTCTTATTCGGTATAGTATAATAAGAGATATATTGTGGAAGTAATACTCTATAACTTTATTACATGTCCAAAATTTATATATAACACTCAGTTGGAGTTCACAAAACGGGTACTACTACACACTCTTCTTCACAATGTAAATCCCTCAAGAAATAGAGGAATAATTTTTCAAGAAACAACCATAATCGTTATTGTTATCGCATACGTTTCATTACTACTTACTCAACTACCTACTAACTTGGAGGGTGTAAAAAAACAATGTTCAGACTTACTCACTATTACACCATAACAAAAATTAATGTATGCTGCATCAAAGACAAATTTTTTATCGATAAACCGTTAAAGAAGAAAATTAATTCATCATCACATCCAAACAACTCTAAAAACAACAACGAATTGGTTAGCTAAACAAATGAAATACACTAAAACAAAACAAAACAAAATTAGGACTCTATACAATGCATGGAATCATATAAATAGTCAAAGGATGCTCCTCTCTGTCATCTTGGCTTGTGTTACGGCTGCGAAATTGAAACATAATATCATTAGTAAGAGCAATTATACTAAACCATATCAAGAAAAAAATAATAAGCAACCAAGTTCACAATAATATTGTGCAGACCCTCGATTATAAAGATGTTCTAAGATGGCATTTATAGTTATCGACTTACCGTCAATAGCATCAATGCCATGCAACAGAGTACAATGATTCAATTCTCAATATTTACCCTTCACAGTTTTCTGAAAAATCATAAAAAGCACAAAATTAGATCTCACAATATAAAAACATACCGCGTGGCAAACCAACATTAACGGGATGCAATAAATTAAAACAAAAATTAAGGTTATGCACAATTAAGTTATGGCCGGGGATGGGGGATATGAGGCACATCCAAAAGCATACCTTTATTGTGGGTTTATATACACTATTATTTCTAGTTCTAATCAAATACGCTTCTATATAAAATAAAAAGATAATGATAAAATCTAATTAGCTGTACAATTACTATACGGTTAGAATAAGATAATTTTACATCATGAATTATTATCTCTAGATATAATTTTATTAATAAATACTTTAGGTAGTTTCAAAAAGTTGGAGACTCTCACATCGCTCGAAAAAAGCTTCCTTTAATAATATAGATAGATATTGATGATTGATTACTAAATTGTCAACCGTCATCTTTTAAAGTTTTGTTTTTTTTTACGAAAATCTCAAATAAATCATAACTTGGATCTTAGATTTTCAAATGGCCATTTTCTTTGATCAAAGTATAAATTTGGAGAGATAATCAATTTGACAAAAAAAATATTAGTCAGTTCCGACCTGTGCTCTACAATTTATGCTCAATTGAAAATTTTAAGAGCAAAAAAAAGGACATCTTGTGCTTGAAATTTAAATGTCAAGGGTAGCATCTAGCATGTGCGCAAACTTAAAAAGTTGGGTACCACGTGCAAAATAACAAAGTTCAGGAGTACCACGTGAATTTTCCGGAAATAAAAAATACGGAACACAGAGCCTTCCTTGCATCTTTTAAGTTTTGTTCAGGGATACCACGTAGGATTTGAATTTGAAATATGGAACACAGAGAAAATACGTTAGTGATCGTGGTCTGTTTGCTTTAGTAAACCCTAAACACACCAACATTATTATAGTAATGGAGCAGTGCGGGTGCTACTTCTGGACAATGGGCCCACGGGGGCGCTTGGTAAGGAGAACAAGCGTTTGCATTTGTGGAGTCGCCACCAATTTATTGTGGAAAATTGGAAACCGTTAGAATACCTCGTGTCATGTCAAGACACAAAGTAGTGACATGAACACCAAGAACTCGTTACCCTTAGCATTCTATGTCTAGAATGACTCTCGTGGATGCCAATGAACACAGATGTTCACAGAGATCTGGAGTAAGGGGTGAGGGTACGTATTAGGAAGCTCTTTTGATCGAACACCTAATCCCGCCCGCCTCGATAGCGGCCTCTACTAATGATTAGGGAAATTATCTATACTCGATATATTGTCGATTATACGCATGCAATGCAACATCCATAGAATTAATCCTAGCATGTGAGAATTAATACTAAGTCGGTGAACACGTAATTTAATCATACAATTGATGTCAAAGTCGGGATTTACGTTCAATTGCATGTGAAGGCATACAAGTGATAATAAAGAAATACAATGATAAAAAAAAATACAATAAAGGAAAATTACAATTACAATAATTATATCGGGTTTAATGATTTATGTCGAAAATACATCTAAAACGGATAATTTGGAAAAGAACAAAATGAATGAATGAACAGGAATTAAGGCGATAATACGAATAATAGTTAATTAATTACGTAATTAAATAAACTGGGTCGAGGCAAAACGGGAGTTCAGAGACTGAAGTCAGCCAGGAACAGGCGCAGCAGAGCTGCGCCCTCTGGAAGAGGCGTAGCAGTCACTGCGTCTGTTCCTTGGCTCAGTTCTGGCTGTGTAGCCGGAATTGCGAATTGTTAATGCTCATTGGTGATTTTAATGATTGATTAGTACTATTTACTCGGATGAAAGTGATTAACAGATTATTTACATGATTAATAGTCATGAAAACGATAAACACGGATGAGACGGAATTAGGATGAATTATACATGATTTATAAGGATTAATTAATGGATTAAACAAACTAAATAAATTAATTAGGTTAATTAGATTAAATATGATGGATATGATAATAAACAGGTGAGAATATATCAAAGATCGAATTCCAGAAACCCAATATGAATGAATCGAATTTCTACAACCCGGATTTGACTTTAATGACGAAAACCCGCAAATATTAATTACTTGGGATTGAAGTCGGGAATTTAAAAGATGAGTTATATGTTAATGACGATGAACAATATGCATGACAAATTATTATGCTCAGATTGTTACATTAAAACAAGGAACAAACGAAAGAAAAAGAAAAAGAACGAACGAATTAACGAAAGACGAAGGAAGAAGAAAGGAAGCAGGAACTGCGGCAGCCTCACGAAGAGGCGCAACAGGTACTGCGTCCTTTCGAAGAGGCGCAGCAGTTGCTGCGTCCTTTCTCGACGGTTGTCCTCTGATAATCCGTAAAAGGGGTTTTAAAGCATGGTTTTAGAAATCGGTTTTAATTATATTTTCGACATAAATCTTACAATATGATTACAATAAATAAATAACAATAAGTAAAAGAGAGATTTACATCCTCAGACTTACATGTTTGACGAAACGAGATGAACTAAGTTAACGTTTAGTGATGCTCGACTCGAATGTAACGAAAGTGCCCTCGTAAGAGGAAAACGATTAAGATTGATTAAAGTTGATTATGGTGGAGTTGGTCAAATTGGCCGGTCATGCAAAACGAGGCTGGTACTCAGAAAGATCCGAGCTTACGTGGTCGAAAGTTCAAACTCGTAGGCGCCAAAAAGTAAGAACGTGGTCTAGAATGCAAAGGGAGAAGAGAAGGGCGGACACTCGCGTGAGAAATATGTGAGACCGAAGGTCTCTATTTATACTAATCACGTGGAGGAAGTAGAGTTTTCGGAGAGACTTTGGAAGTGAATCTCGAAAAGATATGAAAAGATACGAAAAATACGCAGAAAAGGACTTGGGAAGAGGCACAGCAGACACTGCGTCTCTTGGAAGAGGCGCAGCACCTGCTGCGTCTATTCCCAAGTGGTTTCCTCCTGCGGAAGAAAGATTTCCGTGTTTAGTTTATGGAATTACGGAATAGTTTGGTTTTCCTTAATATTTTGTGTGAATATTACGGGAAATTATTTACCAAAGACTAAAAGATTTATAAAATATGGAATAGAAATATCCGGAACATTCCAGAACATTCTGACTCGGCATTTTAATGGTCACGAAAAATGAAGACTCGTTTTAGGCCCGGACTCCAAATGTACTCTAATTACTGTCAAAACGACCGTATCGGCGCGTAGATGACAATTAAGAGGTAGATATAAATGTTTGAGCGATCACTTGACGATAAACTTACGAACTGTCACAAATCGTTCCGCGTACCAAACATGCGGCCCAATCATCACCGGGTGGTTTGCGGGAGGTGCAGAAATGAGGTATCTACGCTATTTTACGTCATTTATTCACTGACTTTTAGTAGAGTTGGCGATTAAATTACTCGGATAAGTCGAGTCAAAGCGGGTTGGATCATATATGGTTATGTCGGGTTAGTGAAGGGTTCGAGCCAGTTACAGTTTATATCGAGTCATCTTTGAATCGGGTTATGAGTGGGTAGCAATTCGGGTCGGGTCATTAGAAAGTAAGTACCGGGTTAGCTTATCAATATATATTTATCTTATGTATTTAGTTTGTGATGAGTAATTTTATGTTTAAACAATGTATATGTGTACTAATTGTAATTTTAAGTGAAAACTTTGTCAATTTGGTCTTATTTACACATTATTAAACTACATTATTATTGGGTCATCCATCAGGCCAAGTCAATATCGGGTTGAAAAAATAAGGTTGTCATCGGTTATCGGTTTAGCCTCGGGTTGGGTGGGTTTTGGTTCACCAAATTTTCGGGCTCTACTGGTTAGGTTTTGGGCGGGTCGGGCTGGGTTCCTCGGGTCGAGTGAACTTTCGCCAGCTCTAGCTTCTATATTGCTTATAAATAGACCTGGCAAATTGACCCAGCCTGAACTCGACAAAAACACTCGAACTCAAGATCCGAATTGACCCGACCTACTAACTGACCTGAATATTTATTGTTATAAACGGATTATTATCTATGAATAATTCGATAATAATTGACCAGAAACTTACCCAAACCCGAAATAACCTGACCCAATCTGAACCCGAGCTGAATTAGTTCGATCTTGTTGACCCATTTGCCAAGACTACAGTTATAAAGCCGTATAAGTCACTATTAGTGGAATGTTTGCTTCAAAAAAACCTCCTTTTTAGTGCGTTGTTCAATTACTAGTATAGATCTCACCCAATACATGCGTGTTATATATAAATTTTTTATTTTTTTAGGGTGTTATTTAAATAAGATTCTCATTAATATTTAACTAGTTTGGATCTCATGTAATATATGCACGGTATTTATAAAATTTTACTTTTTAGTGTACTCTGTATTATTTATGGATTTTAAATCAATTCACTTATTTTTAATGTTTCTCATCACTTTATTTTGATTTGAGTAGTAAAAATTAAAATTTTAAAAAGTCATTAAATGAGTATTTTAATGAAAGTTTTCTTTTTATCGAAAAATTAAAGATGTTATTTTTAGAATATTTGTACTATTAACATTTTTTTTGCAACTTCTTATCATTGAAAGTCAATAAATTTTCAACGTACAATTATTTAAAAAAAAGTATATTTTTTATCATATAATAATGGAGATAGATTTATGTATAATGTGAAATAATATAGAATGTTTCAAAAGTTAAATTTATTAAAAGATTGTGCCATTAATTACTTACCATACCTATAATATATGCTAAAAAGACTATGTTTTATTTTCGGAAATATGGTTTAGGCGGGAAAAATGAGAATTTCACCTATTCTTTTAGTAAATAGGGGATATTTCAGTTCATTGTTTTTTTATTGAAGCAAAAAAAAAAATTTTTGATTTGGAAAACTAATAAAAAAGAATAGAGTAAAGTTATAAAATGTGTATTTTTATAAATAAAAAAAACTTTTTTTTACCATAAAACTAAGAATTTCATTTTATAAAATTTCTGAAACTTTTTTAATAATTTTTTTTGTCACAAACCTAACTAATAGTAAATATGTGTTAAGTTATTTTCTAAAGTAACAGTTATTGCATTATGAAAAATTTAGAAACTTATAGGTCTATAGTTAAATAGCAATTTTATTTTATTATAATAAAAAAATCATAATTTTAAATTTAATTAAAAGTTTAGAGTTTAATTACTATGAGATTATATTTTAAGGAAAATGTAATGTTTTATTGAATGAGAAAGTTTCACTTGTTTCCTTTTTGAGCTATATGTATTTTGGAGGGAAAACTTGTAAGAGGATTATTTCCATTTGTTTCATTCAGTAACGGATCTTAGACTATGTGGGCACGGGGCTAGACGGCTAGCCCACCCTAGAATGTGTGTTATGTATAATTCAGTTACTTTGTAGCATCATTGGTAATGTGGTCTAGTGGTTTACAAGGTAGTTTTTCATAGGGGAGACCCCGTGTTCGACCCCTTAAAGCTCCATTAAATCAACTTTGATTCTCGACCCCCTTGACATTTTACTCAAGGTTCGTCGTTCACTACTGGTTCCATTGATTTCTTAACGTTTACTTTTACACTAATATTATGGAGATGTCAAAATAAGTGGGGTAGAAAGGTATTTGACAATGAAAGGACTTTATTACCCAAAACAAATGGGTAACTATGGTATCATAGTCATTTAATAAGATTGTAAGTGACGAACAATAAAAACGTAAATAATTAAATGGAACATCTCAAAATAAAATACATAAAAAAACATAGGGTTATTTAATGAAAATACTCCGAACTATTGCACCCCTTCTCAAAATACTCCATACTTTGAATTAACTACGAATACTACTAACTAATACACCCCTTCCCGCATAATAGAACAGGTGGAAGGGCTACCTGTTCCACCGGTCATCCTTGTTTAAAACTTAATTTTTCATTCTTAATTCACCATTAACACTTAACAGTACTCTCGTAGTATCACAAAAATTGAGCAACATCAGCACTTTTCATCTCACCACTTTTCATCTCACTCTTCTAATTAGTATTACCATAAGTACAGAATCAAATCCCAACATTTACTTGGCTATTAATAATCGATCAACAACATCTCCTCTTTATTCTCTTCCATTAATTCTTCTAGTAAGCTCTTTGTTTCTTTTTCCAAGATTTCATCTTTTGTAATTGGAGTTTTCAATTACTTATTTTTTGATTAATTCTCTGTTTTCTGGTTGCAAGCTTTGATTTTTTTAGGATGTTTCATTTATATATTGTTTTCGCATTGACGGGTTTTTGATTGATTGCTCTTATAATCAATGTAACTGTTTTTGTTTTTCTGGGTTTTTCATTTTGATACTGTATTAAACTTGATGGGTTATTAATATTATCCGCTCATATGAAATTAAGGGATTTAATTGGTTATTTGGTTGATCAATGATGTTTGGTTTACATCATTTTGGGGTTTCACTGTTTAATTTGGGGTGTGAATGCTCATTTGCTTGATCAAAGTTCAAATTATGTACTTTTCTAATCGTTTATGCAACGGAGATTAGTGCTTTTTTGGAACATGTTATTACTCAAAACATGGTTACTAACATGGGATCTGATATGATCTATTAGTCGATATAGTGGAGATTAGAGCTTTTATTCATATAAATTATGTATACTGTCAATTATCTTAGTATGACAAACAATCTATATGATGGCAGGTACTCATTGGGAGATGAGGTGAAGAAGATGAAGTTCTTTGATAAAGAAAAAAGTGGGTCCCACTAAACATATTACCTGATACAACAGGTAAAATAGAGAGCAATTCTGTTAGAGGAGAGTGGGTGCATTAGTTGATAGTAATCATAGTTAATTTAAAGTATGTAGTATTTTGAGAAGCACTGTAATAGTTCAGAGTATTTCCGTTAAATAACCCAAAAACATAATGAATGGAGAAAGTATTATATAGAGTCATCAGCCGTAAGATAGTTAATACTCCATTATAATTACGGAGTACTATTTCATAAGTAAAGTTTTATGAACAACTTAACCGTAATCTCAAACAGTGGCGTTTTTAATAGCTCTAAGTAGAAGATATAAAGGATTGTAAAATTGTTTTTAACAACTCTAAGCGTCTTTTTGGCTAACAAACACAAATTGGCTAAACACACCATTTTTAAAAAAGTTAAACCTTAAAAATAGAAACAACTTTGATGCTTCTAGTTTCAAAAACATTTCTAGAAAATTAAGTTTCAAAAACAAAAACTCATTTTTAACAACTTAGGCCTAACATGCTCTTATTCTCCCTAAAAACAAGAATAAAAGAAAAAGATAATAGTGTTAGTGTGTTACTTTTACTTAACTCATTTCTTATCACCATTGATTAAAACTCTAGTAAAATAAAAAATGTCGATTAAAACATGAGGATTTGATAAACATATAAAGATCCTTCTATCAATAATCATAAACTTGATAGAAATAAAGAATTTATTATTTTGATTAGTTAAAAGTGTTTTCAATACATTATTTGTCTTTTTATCGTATTATTTCACCATGTATAATTACAAAATTTAAGATTATTTGTCACGCCAAATCATACTTTCTCTCTCTAAAACTTTTGTTTTCCCTTCTCTCTAAAAAACAAAAAAACCCTACCCTAATATATTTGCTCCGCCGCCTCCTCTAACCACACACTGTTTCCCCGTCTCCCTTACCCAATCGCCGGAGACGGGGTCATCCCAAGGCCTATCTCCGGCGATTTATCGCATCTCATCTACTGATTCTTCCCTTATGATTTGACCTCACCTTTTCTCCCTCTTGACGGAGCACTGTTTCTTTCTCGACCGTTCGATGGTTTTGACGGTTGTCTGCCTGGTTCAATCTTCTGTCTTCTCTGTTCCTACGATTCTCTTTCTAGTCATAGAAAGCTTTGCATTCAACTCATGGGTGTTTCCCCTTGCCCTCGTCCCTTCCCCCACCCCTGGTAAGACTCTTCCTATCTTTAATACCGTATGTCCTTGTCGTGGGTGTCGATGAGTATAGCTCATCTTGTTTGTGTCATTGTGGTCATGGATTTGGGCCAATTTGGTGTTCCCCTTCCCCCACCAAATGGTTCCATTTTCGAGTCCTTTTAGTGTCGGTCTCTGCGTTTCTTAGGGTTGATCTTATTGCATGTAGGCCGATGGTCTGGGGGGTATTCTTTGGTTTCGGGTGTTGTTGTTGGTGTCTTAGTGTCAGCTAGTTCTGCTGCATCGATCTTGGTTTCGGTGAGTCCGTTGGGTCTGTCGTTTTCTTTGTCGTCTGAGGTCAAAGATGAGGTGTTTTTTGGCTGAAATGTGTGCGGTATGGTGGAGTCGGGTGTTTTGGCAGTGATGTTGGTTCGGGTCGGATGCAGTGGGATTCACCTCTAACTAATGTTTAAGTCGTGTTTTTTGTTCTTTCAAATAATGATCTCCTGCTGGTTTGGGGTGTCCTATCTTCTTACCAGTGGATTAATTATGACAACTGTAACATTGCATCCGGTCTGTGTTGAGCCCATCTCTTTACGGCCTTTAGAGATGGTGTTGGTTAGGGGGCTGTTCAAGTGGCTTTTTCCGTTGTTACCTATTTATTTACTCACTTTTCCTGGTTACGGGGTCTTGGTTAGCGAGGTTTGTTTTCCAAAGTGTAGGGGTTTTATCTCCTCTGGAGTTAGACTGTTATGGTTTACTTTCCGCCTTTTCTTTCTACATCCTTGTGGCGTAAGTGCACTTTGCTCTCTCTCTCTCTCGATGACTTAAGGGTCTCGTTGGTTTCTGGATGATGTGTATCATAGCTGAGAAGATGAATCTCCGAGATACTCTATTGGGTCTTGTTGCAGGTATTTTTTCGAACCTCGGTCAACTAAGATGAGTAAAGATATGTTCGATCATGTGGCCAACTCTATTCGTCTCTTCAAGCATGTAGTGGGTGTTGAAGTTGATCTTAGTGTCCAGTTTGTCGTACTTCATCAAAACGCTTACTGTACCCGATGTTGTTACTATGTGTCTATGTTGTCTTAGTTTATGGTTTTACTGAAATAAGTGCTTTTGACTCGTGTATAAGAACTCTTTTTTCACGGTTGTAAAAAAAAAAAATTAAACCGACTTAATTTGAACTCAATCCCTCCTACTACTAAGAAAATAAAAATTCTCTTAGTTTTTCCTCCAAAAAACATCTAACTAAATAAGGTAATAAGTAAAAAATTCTTTCATTATATTATTATCTTTTAATTGAATATATTCTTATAAATAAACTCTAATTTTTTAAATAAATTCATAATTATGATTTTTTTCATTAAAATAAAATAAAATTGATATTAAATTATAAACTATAAGTTGCTAAATTTTCAGTAATGCAATAATTATTACTGCAGAGAATATATAATTTGACACATTCTTACTATTAGCTTCGTGACAAAAAATAAATGCATTAAAAAAAATCACAACTTAAATAATTTTTTTTTATTAGTTTTCGGTTTTCAATTTTTTTGTTTCATATCAAAATACAATGGAGTGAACTCATAAATATCAATGAGGTGCATATTTAAAAAGTATAAATCCTCCCATATATATACTAAGAGAAAACTTCTCTAAAATTTCCCTCCAAAGTGCTCAAACTTATACCTGTAAACAAATTAGATTTTCATTTATTAAACTAATTTTTCATTTAAAATATAACTTGACACATGCTTAGTATTAGCCTCGTGACAAAAAATAAATGCACTAAAAAAAATCACAACATAAATAATTTTTTTACCAGTTTTCCATTTACATTTTTTTTGTTTCACATAAAAATACAATGGAGTGAACTGATAAATATTAATGAGGTACAAATTTAAAAAGTATAAATCCTCCCATATATTAAGAGAAAACTTCTTTAAAGTTTTCCCTCCAAGTGTTCAACCTTACTAGTGTTAATCTCGTGCAAAAAAATGCACATGTATTTTTAATAATGAATTTTACTAAGAAGCGTGAAAAGAGTTTCACGTTCATAAATACACTAAGCTAGATATAGAATAATATATTACTCTGGACATATTGAAGAGTAAAATTACTTAAAAAATTGTAAAATATATATATTATACATAATCTGAAAGCACATTATATTATTTCTATTCAAAAATCGATTTCCCTTTTGCAAGTTAATTTTATTTGTTGACTTAAATTTGTACAAAAATAAAAGTAGATTTTTTGTTGTGTATTGTAAAGTAATTTCTTAAAATTTAAAGTGCAGGGCACATAAAGTAGATTTGAAATGACAATTTTATTAATATAATAATGCAACATTGGTATAGTGTTTTGTAAAACTTAGTGAATAGATATAAATTTGTAAACTAAAAGAGCAAAAAAAAAAAGAAATTAATTTTTTTTAAATGGGGCCCACCACTAACAAAACAAATACAAGTTTTCCTAAAATTTCTCGACCAATCAGAAAGCTTTAAAAAACTCAGCTTTTATACTATGTAGATATATGAAAACTGTGGACAATGGGCCCACGGGGGCGCTTGGGAAGGAGAACAAGCGTTTGCATTTGTGGAGTCGCCACCAATTTATTGTGGAAAATTGGAAACCGTTCGAATACCTCGTGTCATGTCAAGACACAAAGTAGTGACATGAACACCAAGAACTCGTTACCCTTAGCATTCTATGTCTAGAATGACTCTCGTGGATGCCAATGAACACAGATGTTCACAGAGATCTGGAGTAAGGGGTGAGGGTACGTATTAGGAAGCTCTTTTGATCGAACACCTAATCCCGCCCGCCTCGATAGCGGCCTCTACTAATGATTAGGGAAGTTATTTATACTTGATATATTGTCGATTATATGCATGCAATGCAACACCCATTAAATTAATCCTAGCATGTGAGGATTAATACTAAGTCGGTTAACAAGTAATTTAACATACAATAAATGTCAAAGTAGGAATTTAGGTTCAATTATACGTGAAGGCATACAAGTGATAAAAGAAATACAATGATAAATACAATAAAGGAAAATACAATAATTACATTGAATTTAATGATTTATGTCGAAAATACTCCTAAAGCGGATAATTTGAGAAAAAGAATAAATAAAAAAAATTAACGAACAGGAATCAGGCAATAATACGAATAATAGTTAATTAATTACGTAATTAAAACTAAGTCATGGCAACACGGGAGTTCGAGACAGAAATCAGCCAGGAACAAGCGCAGCAGAGCTGCGCCCTCTGGAAGAGGCGCAGCAGTCACTGCGTCTGTTCCTTGGCTCAGTTCTGGCTGTGAAACCGGAATTGCAAGTCGTTAATGTTCGTTGGTGAATTTAATGATTGATTAGTATTATTTGACTCGGATGAAAGTGATTATCAGATTATTTACATATGATTACTGGTCATGAAAGCAATAAACATGGATGAAAACTAATTAGGACGAATTATTACAAGATTAATGAGATTAATTAACAAATTACGGAACTAACTAATTAATTAGGTTAAACATGATGAATTAATGACGGATTAATGATGAATATGATAAGAAATAGGTGAGAAATATATCAAAGGTCGAATTCCAGAAACTCAATATGAATGAATCGAATTTCCACAACCCGGTTTGACTTTAATGACGAAAACCCGCGAATATTGGTTATTTGGGATTTAAGTCGGAATTTAATGATGAATTATATGTTAATGACGATGAACAATATATATGTTAAATTATTATGCTATTATATCAAGAAATCGAAGAACGAATGAAAACAAATAAAAACAAACGAATTGACAAGGGACGAAGGAAGAAGAAAGGAAGCAGGAACTGCGGCAGCCTCACGAAGAGGCGCAACAGGTACTGCGCTCCTTCGAAAAGGCGCAGCAGTTGCTGCGTCCTTTCTCGACGGTTATCCTCTGATAATCCGTAAAAAGGGTTTTAACAAAGGGTTTTAGAAATCGGTTTCAATTGTATTTTCGACATAAACCTTACAATATGATTACAAAGAATAAATAACAATAAATAAAAGAGAGATTTACACCCTCAGACTTACATGTTTGACGAAACGAGATGAACTAAGTTTACGATTAGTGATGCTCGACTCGAATGCAACGAAAGTGCCCTCGTAAGACGAAAACGATTAAGATTGATTAAGTTGATTAGTTGTGGAGTTGGTCAAATTGGTCGGTCATGCAAAACAAGGCTGGTATTCAGAAAGATCCGAGCTTACGTGGTCGAAAGTTCAAGCACGTAGACGCCAAAAAGTAAGAACGTGGTCTAGAATGCAAAGGGAGAAGAGAAGGGCGGACACTCGCGTGAGAAATATGAGGAGCGAAGGCTCCTATTCATACTAATCACGTGGAGGAAATAGGGTTTTCGGAGAGACTTTGGAAGTGAATCTCGAAAAGATATGAAAAATACGCAGAAAAAGACTTGGGAAGAGGCGCAGCAGGCACTGCGTCTCTTGGAAGAGGCGCATCACCTGTTGCGTCTATTCCCAAGTGGTTTCCTCCTGCGGAAGAAAGATTTCCGTGTTTAGTCTATGGAATAACGGAATAATTTGGTTTTCCTTAATATTTTGTGTGAATATTACGGGAAATTGTTTACCAAAGACTAAAAGATTTATAAAATATGGAATAGAAATATCCGGAACATTCCAGAACATTCCGACTCGGCATTTTAATGGTTGTCAGAAAATGAAGACGGTTTTAGGCCCGGACTCCAAATGTACTCTAATTACTGCCAAAACGACCGTATCGGCGCGTAGATGACAATTAAGAGGTAGATATAAATGATTGAGCGATCACTTGACGATAAACTTACGAACTGTCACAAATCGTTCCGCGTACCAAACATGCGGCCCAATCATCACTGGGTGGTTTGCGGGAGGTGCATAAATGAGGTATCTACAGAGCCCCCACTTTGACTGAGGCTTGGATAAGGCGAAAGGCAAATTATAGCCATCAGGTCAATCTAAGATTACAACCTGATGACTATGGCGACGCGAGGCGGCTCAAGGGGTCTGAACCAAGGACCTGTCGTCGGGAACATTTTAGAGTCTGTCGACTACCGGGGAGGGTCGTTTAAAGTCCATTAGACTACGTAAGGAAGCTCGCCAGCCATAAGAAGAGACCATACCTTAGACACCCCTGGGTGAAACGGGACTGAAGACGCTTCGGCAAAACTCTTTGGTCTGAAGATTACTTGGTGTCTGAAGGCATTAGGGGCCATAGATATTCTGAAGAATCTTCTTAACACTTCTGAAGGCTAACTCTGAAGGCTATCTCTCACTAAAGGAAAGGCTGAAGGACAGCTCTCTCTAAAGGACTGAAAGGGGACTTAACTGAAAAGGGGTTATCTGAAGGATTAAGGTAAATTTCTGAAAGATCTGAAGGATTTATCCTGAAAAGGGTTACCTAAGAGATATGAAGGTTCGCCTGGGGGAATAAAACGATGATTTTGGGGAAGACAGCAGGACACAGTCTGGAACTGCTGGAAGAAATCTGTTTGTGTTCAGCTTCAAACAAACTTCGGAAGAATTCGGGGTCGATGTTGATCTCCATGTCTCGAGAGGAAGTGACTGTCGGTCGTTAACTCTCGTTGGGGAACTTAATCGAGAACTGATCGTCATGTCTTGAGAGGGAAAGTCGATCCGTGTACCCTCACTGGGGGAATAGAATAAAGGCGTGTCGAAACACCTGTCAAAGAAGGAATGCTCGTTGTGACAAGATAGGTCTTGTGTAAGAAAATAAGGCGATAATTTGTTGTTGGCTTGGAGGATGTGGATCCGGGTGAAGAACATACGTCAAACGGACCAAATATGTGATGTAGCATCAAGGAAGAGGCGCACCAAGGATGGGCCCACAAAAATAACGAACTCATAACGAATTTTTGAAAACTCGTATGAAGGGGAGCTGAGGAAAAGGCGCAGCAAGAGCTGCGTTCTTTGGAAGAGGCGCAACGCCTGCTGTGTCTATTCTTGGGCGTGTCTTTTCTGCGTAAAAACCCGATGAAACAAGGGTTTCATTTCATTTATTCGAAACACAAAACTTCAATTACTCTCTTAAATTCCAACCATTTCCGTCGAAATTTGATCCAAAAGCTTGCATTTGCCATGACTAATCGAGGTATGTGTATCAATCTTGCATTTATCTTCCGTATTTGCTCAAATGGGATCGACAAAATTAGGGTTTTCGACCCTAATTAGCCGAAAATTTGGGGCTTTTCCCCCAGATGATTTTGCCTTGCAAAATTGACTTTGTAAATGGTCAATTGGTAGTATAAGGATCATAACCATGTATTTGTTTCGAATTTTCGTTGAGTTTTGAGCATTTGAGTGAAATTGAGACGGTTTCACAGCTAAACCGTAAATTGCTTCGAAAATGGCCTTAGGATTGCGCATTTGCGACAAAACTTGATATTTGGAATCCTTGTGTGATGGGTAAACTTCCTACCATCTCGTAATTTTGGTTTGTTACGGCTTTTTCAGGACACTTTTTAGGGCATAATCGCCGTTATAACGAAATGCTGCTGAAATTCCGACTCGAACCCATGACTAGGTTTCAACTTAGGCTTGACTCGACCCAAATTACCACATGAGCGGACGGGTTTATGGGGAAATTGCCAAAGATGGCAAGAAAAGAGCGATTTCGGAGCTCCGAAAACTCAAAAATCCCCTAATCAAGGCTCGTCGTCACTTGAAGCGGCCTAAATTTACCTTAATTTTGCAGGTGACAAGGCTTCTATGTCTGGGAGGGCTCCCATGGACATAGAAACTGCTGTTGACCCTTCTCAGGTGCTTGAGGAGGCGTTGGAGGAGGCTTTCACCGCTGCGGTGATGGCTGCTGAGGACGAGGTCCAGGAGGAGGCTGTTGAGGAGGAGGAGGCCCCGAGACGGGCCAACGTTAGACGAGGTGGTCGCCAGCTGAGGAGAGCACCTGCGTAGGCTGAGACCCCGGACAGCAAGCACTTGCTTTGGGCTGCAGAGGGTCACCTGTCCTACAGGACGGTGAAGAGCTTGGTAAATAGGATTCATTCATCTTCTTTCAATTCTGTTTATCATTCCCTTTCTTCTTCATTTGAGCTAAAGATAGCTTTTGTTTCAACTTAACATAGGAGGCCGGGAACATCAGGTCGTTCTCGGGTTACACGACAGCGATGAGGTGCTACGAGAGGCTGTCGGCTGAGGAGCGGGCCATGATCGAGTGGGGAGCGTTCGGCGCCCTGGTGCAGGCCTGGAGGGACATTGCGAGGAGGAAGCTTCTGGCTAACCTCAGTCTCGTCCGAGCGTTCTTGGACCGGTTTTGGGACACGACCTCCACGTTTCACATGCCTTTTGGTGAGGTGGGGGTCATGTTGGAGGACTACGGCATGATTTACAGTGCCGCCGTGTGGGGGACGAGATGGTGGAGTGGCCGAGACGGCCATGAGGGTTGACTCGGCGGAGGCCAGGAGGTTGATCGGCTGGAATTTGGCGCCGAAGGCGGCTGCTGCAGTGCACGGCTTGGTGCCTAGTTCTTACGTGCGGGACTACTTCGCGGGAAGACCCCGGCGTTGGTGGTGATCGAGGGAGGGAGACGGCTCCTCCTTCCCCGCACTACGAGAGCGGAGAGTCCGCTTGTGGCTCGGTGGTTTTACATCTTCGATTTAACTCGGAGACAAGGGTGAGAGGCTTTCGACGAAGCTTCTTCCCTTCCTTTCTGACCTGAGCTCCCTAGGCCGTTGGGACTGGGTCACTGCTGGTTTTGCGGTCCTCATCCGCTTCATGAGGGCCATGGTTCGTCCGGAGTTGATGGAGAAGGGGAATTCTCCTGCTGCTGTCGGCCCTGGACTGTTGTTGGAGGTATGAACCTTCATTTCTTCTCATGAAAGATCATCTCTTTCTCTTGTCAAATCACGAAAGATCGTTACTGACTATCTTGATTTACAGGCGTGGGTGTACTCCTTGTTGGAGCTTGTGTCCTCCACAATTAGTGTGATAACATTTATAAATCTCTTATAGGTTCACAAGGGTATACTTCGTATTTTATCAGTTGATTAACGATTACTTAATAACGGTTGGCTTGCTAGAAAGTTTGACGTTATTATTGTTCCGGGTGTAATTCCAGAGCAAGTATCGTTACCACCCGTGGCTTGTAGAATAATGTCTTGAGTTGAACCCTTCTTGCCTCTATTGTTCCTCTCGGCTTCTCCTGCAACACTGAACGAACTGAGGGCTTGGCTTTGTGCCAAGCGTACTCACTCCGACGCTCAAGTCAGTAAACTTAAAGGATTAAGTTGTGTCACTTGGCTAGGTATGTATTGTAGAGAGATAAAGAGGATATTACCAGATGAATAGTGTATTTAGGTTAAGTTGTGGGATCCTTTCCTCAATGAAGGTTGAGGAGTATTTATAGACTTTCACCTTTTGTCACGTAGTGGCCAAGTGGCCAAGTGGCTAGCAGGTGGAAAGACCGTTCTACCCTCGGCCGATGGACCTATGGCAGGCCGGCCGATGGGTCTTGGATATGAGTACGCGGATATGTGTCCCGGGCGGGCTAGGTGCCAGGCCGGACCCAGTGACAAAGCCGATGGATTGCGTCGGCTAGGGTCCCGATATGTTGACTTTCTTTGTGGATGTCTCTGACCTTGCTCAGTGTGTTGACTTGGTCAACGGTGCAGAATATGCCCCATCAATTTGCCCCCAGCGTAGTCTATGCCGTGGTATGGGCTCCGATGTATGCTGAGCATATATTCTGCACAAGTAATTTTCGCAAATTTTCCTGTATCGGTTTCCTCTTGTGCATCGGCGTTGCTCTTGTTAGGCCGTACCATATACCATATCCCCCCTCCACATGGATGCGTAAAGGGTATCCGATGTGGAAAAGAACATGACGCCGACGAGACCAGTGAGAGTGCTTAGGTTGATTTTGATTGCCCCGGCCGTGCTTCCTAGCTTGGTTGATCGGTGGCGGCGGAGACTAGATACCTAGGAATTTGTTGAGGAAGATGAATAGTCGAAGAGATGTGAATGGGCGTGTTGAAGACGCTTGGTCACTGTTGCATTGATTGACGTTTAACTGTTGCGACGATTGACATTCCGTGGTTGCATGCTCGACACGTGTCTCGCTCGGCGATTGGCTTTGTCGCTTCATGGGCTGTGCTCTGATTGGTCCTTCTTCATGGGCTTTTTCCCTATAAATAGGGCAGTTTTTCCGTGATTTTGGCCACCAATATCGTTTTCTCAAATTTTTCCCAAAATCTTCATCTTTCTAAACTTTCAAGGGCTTCCTTTTTCTTCCAATCTTCAGAGTCTTTGATCCGGCGAGTGTTTTTTCTTTTAAGGTAAACAAACGAACTTTTTCATCTCTTATTTCGTTAGTAATTGTTGTGAACATGTCTTCTGCTGATGCCGGGACTAGTACACCTGCGTCGGGGGGCCCTAGGTCCCCTTCTTCCGAAGTTGATCCTCAAATTCTGGAGGAATGGGAAGATGATGATTCTTTAGGTGATTTTGGTGATGACTTTGGTGATGATGCGGAAAGTTCTCGTCCTAATGAGGGGAGACAGTACGTCATGGATCACGGCGATCCCTGTAAGGTTCGTCTTGACCGTGCTTAGTCCCATAAGCTTGCTAGTTGTTCCGGCGGGAAACTTTTCGAGGACCATTTTTTCTTTGGTAGGGGATACAAAATTGTTATCCCTGAGGAGGGTCAGGCCGTATGTTGTCCTCCGCCGGGCTATACTGGCGTATACATGCGGCATTTGGAGTACGGGCTCCGGTTTCCGCTGAATGGGTACGTTATGGCCATAATTAGAGCCATGAACGTTGCCGTTGCCCAACTGCACCCGCTGGCTATGAGAACCATAATCGGTTTTGTCTGGATTTGCCTCTTTAAGGGAGAGGCTCCGACGGTGAATTTATTTCGCCGACTTCATCATCTTAAACCATCGATCTCTGGCCGCGTCGGATGGTACAGTGTGCAAACGGAGCAGGGTTATGTCTCTGTTGACAAACTTTCTTCTTGCAAGGACTGGCAAGGTCGGTGGGTGTACGTTAAAGTGCCGGATGACTATCCGCTGCCCCGCTCCTTCCAGCACCAGGTTAATTTGCGGTGTGAGACTAGGGCGGAGCATGACAGATGGGTCACTCGGAAGCATCTTAAAATGGATGCCAGCAGGGTCGTTCTCAAGGAGGATGAGAGGCTGGCAATGAGGCTTTTTGAGGTGGACAAGAGTGGGATGCCGAAAAGATGGATTCCCCCGACGCAGATCATTCTTCAGGATGAGCCGCTTTGCTATGTCGGCCTCATACCGGCCCTAGCACGGGGTGAGTGGGGTCGGTGTGAGGCCCATCACCGCTCTCGATGTTCCTGCTTTTCGAACCTCGATTTATTTACTCTACTTAACTCTTGCTTTGTTTCTTTTGCAGACCACTTTGGACCGGACCTATCTGAGGATATCCTTCGGAGAATGGGGCTGCATAAAGATAAAACCGTTGCTAACTTGCATCCCAAGGCTCTAGCCCATGACCGCAGGATGTCGCCGAATGATCTTATGGAAAAGCGGCTGAAGGTCTTGAGCAAGGAGGAGGCGCAGGCGAGGGTTGTTAGCGGCGTAGTGCGTCGGACGCGGAAAACAAAGTCTTCAGCGGCAACGGCGTCGACACCGGTTCCAACTCCCATCCCCTCCCTTAAGAAGGTGGAGATTGTTGATATTCCCGATGAGGGGGACTCTGATGCGGAGGGATCTCCCCTTATCCGTAAGAGGAAAGGGACAGCTTCTACCGCTGGCAAGGAAGTGCCTCCTCCGGTCAAGAAGGCCAAACATGGTACCTATCTATCCTGTGGCTCAAATTTAGTTGAAAAATGTTGATGCTGATGCCTTTATTAAATTTTTGTAGACCAACCGCCGCCGGCTTTTGCTCTCATTGGGCAGCAAGTGGAGGGGATTTCTGCGCAGGTTGGTGATCAAGGCGTCACCGTCAACTCTTCATCCCAGAAGGCTTCCCTCTCTCAGCTGCAGCTGCAGGCTGGTGGTCAAAGTGTCACCACCGTCCCCTCATCCCAGAAGGCTTCTGTCTCCCAGCTTATAGAGGAAGGTACGAAGCTGATTAAGGAGCTGGCGAGGTGGAACGTGGTTCTGGTGCTCGTCTCATGGAGCGAGAGAAGGCCGTTGCTCAAGCTGTTTTTGAGCGTAATGCCACTAAGCGGTGGGCTGCGTCGGCGAAGCCGGATCTCCTTAATGAGCGAGAGGCTTAGGGAGATGCTTGAGAAGGCGCTCTTGGGAGAGAAAAACTCAAGGAGGACGCTGAAAAGGAGGTCCTTCTTTGAGAGAGCCAAGGCCGAGGCTGCGCGCGGCCGAAGGCTGCTTCTCGCTGGAGAAATGTAACCTTGTTCAGAGGCGTGCCGACCTCTAACTTCAGCAGAGGGACGAATCCAGGGGCCTGTTTAAGGCTCAGGCGGAGGTGATTCGGGGCAAAGAGGCCATCATCAAGCAAAAGGAGGAGGACATTGAGATGCTCCAAACTGTCATGCTCCCCAAACTGTGCGCTGAATTCCGGGATTTGGCCGAAGATGCTGCTAGGGAAGTGATCGGGGAGCTTTTCCCTCTCGATGGTTCCTTTCCGTGGGGCCGATTTGACGAGCTGCTTGATGATAAGCTCGAGGCTAAGGAGAGAGCCGTGGCGGAGAAGGCCAAGGAGGCGGTGAAGGCGAAGATGGAGAAGGAGGCGGCCGCGGAGAAAGCAGCTCTTGCTGAGAAGGCTAAGGCGGCCAAGGTGGAAGCCGAGAGGATGAGGGCAGCTGATGATGCCGAGGCTAAGGCCGAGGCTGCTAGGGAAGCTGCTGGGTTGCCCCTTGAAGAAGATGCGGCTCACCTGGCGTCTCGGATTGCCTTATCTCTTCACACACTACTATGTGTTGCTTGATGAGAACAAGTTTACAGCAGATCTGTTTCAGCCGTTCAGGGGCCAAATACTAAACTTTTGCCTTCCTCTCTGCCATCTTTTGGCGCTTCAAATGATATACTTGTAACTTTTGCTTTTCTTTCCTGGTAGTTTGTACAACTTTGGCAGGTTGTGCTTTGGCTCATCCCAATGGGGACGGCCATTGTCTGTATTCTTTGTAATTTGCTGAAACATATTTAATAAGAGCTCGTTTCTTCTGCCTCCGGCTTGGCCGAGGTCTTTTCTCATCCTTGTCTGATTTTTTTTTTATGTTATTAATTGGGCGCCTCCTCTGCTTCCGCCTTGGCCTGGTCGAGGCAGTCTTAGGTGTTTATTTCCTTAGTGTGATTGCCATTCTTGCCGGTGTGACGGTGTCAGCCGGCGAGTGCTCCATGTTACTGACTGCCGCTCTTGTCGGTGTGGCAGTGTGAGCCGGCGTCTATTTCTTGATCTTGATCGCCGCTCTTGTCGGTGTGACGATGTGAGCGGCGTCATTTCTTGATAGCGTGTTACGTGGCGTCTACCACTTGGAGTGATGCGACGGCGTCTACCTCTTGGGGAGACTGCCGCTCTTGTCGGTGTGACAAAGATGTGGTGGCGTCTATTTCTTGATGATGACGGTCGTGGCGTCTACCACTTGGAGTGACTGCGACGGCGTCTACCTCTTGGGGTGATCTAGTGGCGTCTACTACTTGGGGTGACTGCGACGGCGCTGTATTTCTTCATAGCGACTGCCGCTCTTGTCGGTGTGACAGTGTGAGCCGGCGTCCGTTTCTTGATAGCGTGTTACGTGGCGTCTACCACTTGGAGTGACTGCGACGGCGTCTACCTCTTGGGGTGACTGCCGTGGCGTCTACTACTTGGGGTGACTGCGACGGCGCTGTATTTCTTCATAGCGACTGCCGCTCTTGTCGGTGTGACAGTGTGAGCCGGCGTCCGTTTCTTGATAGCGTGTTACGTGGCGTCTACCACTTGGGTGATGCGACGGCGTCTACCTCTTGGGGTGATCTAGTGGCGTCTACTACTTGGGGTGACTGCGACGGCGCTGTATTTCTTCATAGCGACTGCCGCTCTTGTCGGTGTGACAGTGTGAGCCGGCGTCCGTTTCTTGATACTGACTGCCGCTCTTGTCGGTATGACAGTGTGAGCCGGCGTCGGTTTCTTTTAAATAACTGATGGGAAAAATTTACTTTGATGGAAGGCTTGGATGGTTTTTCATTAGGTAAAAACATGCGTTGGGGTGTCCACAGCTATTTTGGACACCTCCGCCGCTACATAAATTTTCACGAGATTACCAATGCCCTAATGGCTCATCACAGGCACACCTTCCCAGTCAGCCACTAGTTGTATCCATGAGGTCGCCCTCCTGCTGTAAGGACGGGCTTTTTCCTTTTTCGGACTTCTTCGCCTCTTTGAGGGATTGCATGTTGCATCCTCGGGCAGCTATCTGGACGTTGACCACCTCATCCTTCTCGTCTTTGGAGACGAGCTTATGCGCTTCTCCCCGGTCCGAGACATACATCAGTGTTAGGGCCCGGATGGACATCACTGCGTCGGCCTCGCTCAGGGTGACACGGCCTATGAGAACGTTGTAGGCGGACGAGCCGTCGATGACCACGAACTCGGCTAGGACGTTTTTAGCCGCATTCTTTTCGCCGAACGTCACCGGGAGTCTGATTGATCCCAGCGGTACCAGGCCAGCCCCAGAGAAGCCGTATAGGGGGTTGGTGCAGGGACTCAAGTCCTTGATCTTCAGGCCGAGGCCGAGAAAGCACTCTCTGAACATGATGTTCGTGTATGCGCTGTGTCAATCGTGCACCTCTTGACCAGGTGGTTGGATATGTCCAAATTGACTACAAGCGGGTCGTTTGTGAGGAGCGATGACCCCTTCGTAGTCCTTTCTTCCAATAGTCATATCGGGGATATTTGCGGAGGGGGATCCCCGAGTTGGGCACAAAGTTGATGGCCTAATATAGCTCGTTCAGGTGTCGTTTGTGCCCATGAGCGGACCCTCCGTTTTCGTTGCCCCCGATGACAACATGAATCACTCCTATCCGCTCGAAGACGGACTTCTTATCTGAACTGCCGGCGTCAGTCTTTTGGCCTTTTGCAACGTACTTGCCGAGGCTTCCCTTCCGGATCAGTTCCTCTATGGCATTCTTCAGATGGCGGCAGTCGTTGGTTAAATGGCCGGTGTGGCCGTGGTACTCACAGTACTGGCTCGTGTCACCGTCACTTTTTGGCTTGGGGGGTCTCTCCCACTTCGCCCTCGTTTTGCTCGGGCGAAGACCTCGGCGGCTGATACGACGAGAGGGGTTTTTTCACTATACCGCCTCTGGTGGTACGTTCCTGAATTCCACCCGGCGCCCGCCGAGTCCTGTTTCCGGTCGGATCTGTCCGACCGTGACCTATTATTCTCACGGCGTCTTTCATCGGACCGCGACCCGTTGTTGTCACGGCGTCTTTCGTCCTGGCTGTCCTCCCGGCGACTCTTCTTTTCTGAGAGCTCGGCCTCGCTGGGGTCTACCCAGGTCTTGTGATAGTCCTCCACCTTGATGGCTTGGTCGGCCAACTTCCTGGCGGCGTCCAAGCCCAGGCCTCCGCTCTTGATGAGCTCATTTTTTAAGGCTCCCCTTGGGAGGCCCTTCATCAGCGCGAAGGCCGCCAGCTCGGGATTAATTTCTCGAATCTGCTGGACCTTTCCATCAAACCTCTTCACATAGCTCCGGAGAGACTCGCCTCCCTCCTGTCTGATAGTCAGGAGGTCAGATGTCTCTACGGCTCTTCTCTTGTTGCAGGAATACTGGGCTAGGAAAGCGTCCTTCAGGTCGGCGTAATAATACACCGAGCCGTCGGGAAGCCCTTTGTACCAGTTCTGAGCCATCCCATGCAAAGTTGTTGGGAAAACTCAGCACCAGACCTCATCAGGCTGTTCCCATACCGACATGTAAGACTCAAAAGCCTCAGCGTGGTCGGATGGATCACTATCTCCTTTGTATGAAATAGGTGGCAACTTGAGCTTAGTTGGCACCTGAACTTCTAGGACGTAGGCGTTGAGGGGCTGTCTGACCACGTGTCGAACGATACGTGGCGATCGGCTCCTTGCATTCCTAATCTGGCTCCTCCCCTCATAGCGGGAGGGACTCCTTCTTCGACTCGGACTTCTTCTCCAACTCTGCTGAGTCGGACTCCTCTGGCTCCTTTGGGATAAGCCTCGTTCGTGCGGCGGGGACGTTGTCCTCCCACGAGTGCGGGAAGGACTTAGGTCTGCCGCGCCCACTTTGGGCTCCCCTGGCGTCCTGACTGGGTCAGCTCCTGCTAGTGCTCCGTTCAAATTTCTCGGAGTCACGTTTTGGGCCCTGGTCTCCTGGACGGTTTCCGTCGCTCTTGTCGGCGTGACAGTGCGAGCAGGCATATTACTGATTAGGTCCAGGAGCATTTTCAGTTTCGCTACGTCAACCACCTGTCCCATGATGGTGACCTGGTTGGCTGGCAGCAGCGTGTCGGGTATTATTGGCATCCCGAACTCTGGTTGGATTACTCCGCCGATGGAGGGCTGCACGACTCCAGAGTTGTTGAAAGCATCATCTTGGTAGAACGCGGTTTCGTCGGCCACGACTGCGTCTTGTTGTTTCGACATTTTCTTAGCTTTTTTGGGTGGGTTTTTGTTGTTTTTTTTTTGTTTGGGAATGAATGTGACTAGCTTCTAGTGTCTTCCCCACAGACGGCGCCAATTGTTCCGGGTGTAATTCCAGAGCAAATATCGTTACCACCCGTGGCTTGTAGAATAATGTCTTGAGTTGAACCCTTCTTGCCTCTATTGTTCCTCTCGGCTTCTCCTGCAACACTGAACGAACTGAGGGCTTGGCTTTGTGCCAAGCGTACTCACTCCGACGCTCAAGTCAGTAAACTTAAAGGATTAAGTTGTGTCACTTGGCTAGGTATGTATTGTAGAGAGATAAAGAGGATATTACCAGATGAATAGTGTATTTAGGTTAAGTTGTGGGATCCTTTCCTCAATGAAGGTTGAGGAGTATTTATAGACTTTCACCTTTTGTCACGTAGTGGCCAAGTGGCCAAGTGGCTAGCAGGTGGAAAGACCGTTCTACCCTCGGCCGATGGACCTATGGCAGGCCGGCCGACGGGTCTTGGATATGAGTACGCGGATATGTGTCCCGGTGCTGCTGGTGCCGGCCGGGACCCAGTGACAAAGCCGATGGATTGCGTCGGCTAGGGTCATCGGATATGTTGACTTTCTTTGTGGATGTCTCTGACCTTGCTCAGTGTGTTGACTTGGTCAACGGTGCAGAATATGCCCCATCAATTATCATACCGATGGCGGTGATCAACTGGTCCCTAAAAGTCACACCTAAAGGATGTGTTTGAGAGATGTGATTTTATGAAAATATAATCACATTGATGCCTGACTAAAAGGTTAGTCCATGTATTTGACTAAACAGTTAGTCAATGTGTTGATGAGACGATTATTTAATTTAATTAAATAATATTAGTTGAGACGAATTATCTGTTAATTCGTAAATTGAATATAATACGTTATATTTAATAAATGTATATAATGTTAGCTTAAACGAATTAAGATGTTAATTCGTAATTAAATGTAACCAGTTATATTTAATTAGCAAATTATAAATATGCGATATTTATAGTTAATGTATATATTATACAATATTGTCATAATATATGTTGACGGACTGGTATTGATAAATCGATTTAAAGTTTGTTATAAGTGGACTTATTAATACATGTCGATATATAGACAATTGAGAAAATAATACACATTTATACATTTTGAGGATTACCAAAATAAGAAGATTTTATCCTCATTTTGGTAGTTGAAAAAAAACCGAAAATAAGGAGATTATTCTCCTCATTATTTCGGTTGATTTGGCCGAAAATTAGGAGAAAAATATCTCCCCTTCACTTCTCTTATTTCGGTGATAATAAGAGAATGTGAGATCATTTTTCCTCAACCTAATTTTGACCTAATTCTTTCATCAAAACAAAAACACAAAAATCCTAATTAATTAGTGAATTGGGGATCGATTCTAGCAAGAACAAAAGGGCATTTCTCATATCATCTTGGGTGCAACGATTAGGCGAATATCTATTTTGATATTGTTCTTAGGCCATATTTGCAAGGACCAAAGGTTGATTATTAATCTCTCTATTTTGTTTATGCTATTTCATTTATGACTAGAAATTTCATTATCATAATTTCGTTATAATCCTTATAATTAAAAGGGAAGCATACCAATAATTCCCACAAGTGGTATCAGAGCCAAGGCCACGAAATTATTTTTGATGATTTTCATAATTGAATTAAACAAAATTTCGAGAAAAGAAAAAAAAAATCGGCGGTGTAAAAAAAAAATTTTTTTGCCGAGGAAATTTTTTTTTGCCGAATTGTTTTTCTGGTTTTCATGTTTGTATTTCCATTTTGATTCATTCATATTGTTCTTTTAATCAGTTAAGATGATAATATGATAATTTGTAGATGTTTCGATTTAATGAAAATTAAATTGAGATGTAAATGGAAATCGTTTTTGTTTGTTGATGATTTGTTTTTGCTATTTTTTGGCATATAACTTAATTTAACAAAAGTTCAGATCAATTGTGATAATCGGTTTAATCATGATTTAGATATTCTTTTTAATAGGTTAAATTGAATAATCTAGTTTGAATATATGTTTAAATTAAAAGATGATTATGCCAATCTTGTTAATAGCACCATTAAACAATTTGTTCATCTTAATATTTTTTTTTTGATAAAAAGGTGCGGCTGTTTTACAAAGAAAAAAAAAACTGGGTTTTTTTTGTTTTAGGGCAAAAATGCCGGATGGAATAAAAAAACAAAAAAAAAACCTGTTTTTCTTCCCTGTTTTGCCGTGAGCAGCAATTAAAAAAAAAAATTTGTTTCGGTTTTTTGAAGAAATGCCGAGAAAAAGGTTTCTGTTTTTTTTGTTTTTTGTTAGATTTTGGCCAATATTGATTATACATTAAATTAATAATGTATGATTGATTGTTGTGAAGAAGTTCACAATTTAATAGATACCTAATTATTTTAAAGAAGTTTAAAATAATGTGAGATTAATTCATACTATAGGTCAATGTGAATTAAGATTGAAATTAATGTGAGTAATTGAGGAATTGTCACTTAATTTGATCATTTAAATAGGTGGTTTGGATAAATTAATCTACATAATTAAGGAATTATGTCTTGCATGTTTAATTTATTAGTTGATGCAATTTTTTTTTTGTTGAATGAATCGTTGAATGGATTTATTTACGTATTTTTGCAATCGGTTGTAATTTGTAATACCTAGTGTGACCTTAGTTAAATTATGTTTTCGTAATGATGGAAACATAATTTTTAATGTAATTTGAGATCTCGAATCTCCTTTTATTTTCTTTAAGTATTATGTTTTGAAATTAGAATGTAAATAGGTTTATTTTGTAATTTTAATTGTAATTTTAAAGAAGACTAAAGATGGAGATTGAAGCTCACTTCCGCTACATGGACCAAGATGGGACATCAAGACAAGCTTCTCGGGTCCAAGGATGGATTCCAAAATTGTATTTAATGTTCATTTTGGTAGATAGGCCACACTAGGACTTTATTTTTGTTTTACGTTTTACCGTTCTTATTGCTTTTCATTCACATGATAGTTTGTGCATCATATTCCGCCTAAACCAAACCACCTACTAAAATGCATGAAAATTGACTCATATAGGTTGAATGTTAGTTTTCATCGACATACAGATGTCACACTTTTAAGCCATCACCTTAGTTTGTTCATTCTCGCATGCTAGATTATTAGTTCACTTAAAATGATTTAAAATAAAGTTGATGGGATCTTCCTCTAAAACTGAAATTGAGACTAGTCTTTATAAGGGCAAACAACTATGAATCCCTTCTTCGTCGGTAGGCATATAGGACCTTACTCTCCATATGTCCCCTTCTACGTTGGGTAAGTAGTTTGTGTTGACTTAGTTTACCTCAACATTATAATCCGAAGAGTTTCTCGTGATTATGATGGACTAAAGATAGAATTTACAGAAATTTATCGACCAAGAATTCTAACAGTAGAATTAGCCAAAAGGTTGGCTTATCAATTTACAGATAATTGAGTCTTGGGATCATTTATATAATTCTAGAGGGAGGTCCATTGTATAAATGTTCGAGTCTTCGCGTTATAACAGTATTGTATTAGACTTAAATCATAACGATGAGTATGCTTATTATATTTATTCTTCTTTTCGCAGTGTAGAATACGTTTATTTTGATAATACTGTTACAACAAATGGCTGGAAATAACGAAATCCCAATGCCAAGTGCCACACTTGGACGCGAGTCCTGGCTGAAAGCTTTCATGGACCACATGAATCAGTTCACACGTCTGAAAAATGACGGGTTCAACTTTGCGGACTGGGAGGCATCATTGCGGAATGCTGCCATTGCTGACGGTAAGCTCAAGTACTTAACTGAGCCAATACTGGTAAACCCAGGCCCCAATGCAGGAGTTAACGAGTCACTTGCCTATAGTGACTTCGTCATGGAAGCGGGTGCGATAAAGAACGTACTCATCTTTGCAATGGAAACCAATTTGCAGAGATGCTTCATTGCCTAAGGTGCAAACAAGATTTTCATCACGCTCACTAACGAGTTCTCAAAAGTACCGAGAATCGTTACTTATGAGCATACCTGTCGCTTCTTTGATGCGAAACTCCAGAAGGGCCAACCGGTTAGCCCACACATTCTCAACATGATTGAGAAGGTAGAGAAATTGGAGGCACTTGATTGCAAAATCGGTGAGAGCATAGTCATTGACTGTATGCTTCATTCACTTCATGATGATTTTGCCCTTTTCAGGGCAAATTACTACATGAATGACATGAAGAAAAGTCCTCATGAGCTACACTCACTTCTCGTACAGACCGAGAAGGATATGAAATTAAGTGGGAGCATGAAGCAAGATGTTCTCAAGATTTCCAACAAGAATAAGGGTAAGGGCAAAGCTCCAGGCGACCTAACTGTAGGTAAGCCAAAGTTTAAGAAGCCAGGAAACGGTAAGAGTGGGCCTGGTGAGACTAGTGGCTCACAAGGCAAGGCAAAGAGCAAGGGCGGTGACATTGAGTGCCACCATTGTCACAAGATTGGACATTGGAGGAGGAACTGTCCCGTGTACCGTGAGGACATAAAAGCAGGCCGCGTCACTCCTGTTGGTATGTCATCTTATATTCATATGATTGAGATTAACCATGCAAGTTTCGGAACTTGGGTACTTGATACTAGTTGTGGTTCTCATCTGTGTAATCATTTGCAGGGCCTAAGAAACATCAAACCCCTCGCAAAGGGTGATGTGGACCTGCGAGTCGGAAATGGAGCACGAGTTGCTGCAGTCTCCATGGGAACATATGTAATCCAGCTCCCTAGTGGGTTTGAGTTATATTTATATAACTGTTACGATGTACCTAGTTTATCTAAGAACATTATTTCTGTTTCCGTACTCGATAAAAACGGTTTTTCATTTTCAATAAAGGATAATAGCTGTATTTTCTCTTTCAATGAAATGATTTATGGCAAAGCAGTTTTCATGAATGGAATTTACATCTTAGATCAAACTACAGATATATTACACGTGAATAATAAGAAATTAAAGGTTGGTGACAAAGATCAAACCTATCTATGGCATTGTCGAATGGGACACATAAATGAAAAACGTGTAAAGAAACTCGTCGAGAATGGGACTATTCCCGCATTCGATTTTTCTACATATGGCACGTGTGAATCATGTCTTATCGGCAAAATAACTCGAATTTCTTTCAAAGGTGTTGGAATGCGCGTTAGTGACTTATTAGGACTCATACATACTGACGTATGTGGACCTATGTCAATTACCGCTAGAGATGGCTATAGATATTTTATCACTTTCACGGACGATTTGAGTAGATACGGATATGTCTACTTAATGAAGCATAAAAGTGAGTCCTTTGAGAAATTCAAGGAATACCAGAATAAGGTTGAGAACCAACTGGGTAGAAAGGTTAAAGCACTCCGTTCAGATCAGAGTGGCGAATATCTTTCAAATGAGTTTGATCAACACCTTAAAGACTGTGGAATCGTTTTACAGTTAACTCCACCTGGAACAACTCAATTAAATGGTGTGTCCGAAAGGAGAAATCGAACATTACTTGATATGGTTCGATCCATGATGAGTCACACGGTAGTACCTGATTCATTATGGGGTTTTGCTCTTTTGTCAGCTGCTCTTATACTTAACCGAAGTCCGACTAAAGCTGTCGACAAGACTCCATATGAAATGTGAAGGGGAACGGTCCCCAACTTGTCCTTTATTCGGGTTTGGGGCTGCGAGGCTTATGTCAAGTGGAGACATGAGGATAAGCTCGGCCCGCGATCGGTCAAGACATACTTTATTGGTTATCCAAAAGGAATGTTTGGTCATTACTTCTATTCGCCTACCGAACATCAAGTTTTTGTTGCGAGCCTTCGAGAACAAGACAAGTAATAGAACCTTCGAGCTGTCGGAGATTCCAGAACCAACAACCGAGGAACAGATGGAGGAAGTTGTTCCTCCAACTGATGATACGGTTAATATTCCTCAGGAACCTAGGAGGTCGGGTAGAGTCTCTAATCCTCCAGACAGATACATTGGTATGGTCGAGGAGAATGACGTTTTGCTCCTAGAGAGTAATGAATCTGCTACCTATAAAGGTGCCATGACCTGTTCCGACTCAAGCTATGGCTTGAAGCCATGCAATCCGAGATGGACTCCATGTATGAGAATAACGTATGAGATCTAGTTGATTTACCTAATAAGGTAAAACCTCTACAGTGCAAATGGCTTTACAAAATAAAGCGTTCTGTAGACGGGCAACCAGATACCTATAAGGCACGACTAGTGGCAAAAGGTTTCACTCAAGTGCACGGATTGCATTATGATGAAATTTTTGCACCCGTAGTTATGTTGCGTTCCATTCGGATTATCTTAGCGATTTCCGCTTTTCATGACTATGAAATTTGGGAAATGGATGTGAAAACCGCCTTCTTAAACGGTTATTTGGAGGAAGAGTTGTACATGGTACAACCCGAAGGTTTCATAGATCCTGAAAATCCTAAGAAAGTGTGCAAGCTTAAGCGTTCCATTTATGGACTTAAGCAAGCTTCTCGGAGTTGGAATCATCGTTTCGACCAGGTGATAAAAGAGTATGGTTTCACTCAATCGGTCGAGGAACCATGCTTATATATCAAGTCGAGTGGAAGCAAGATTGTTTTCTTGATATTGTATGTCGATGACATACTCTTGATTGGGAATGATATTCCTCTCTTATCATAGGTTAAAGGATGGTTGAAGAACCATTTCCAGATGAAAGATTTGGGTGAGGCACAACGCATATTGGGAATCCGTATCTACCGAGATAGATCACGACGGACGTTATCACTGAGTCAGGAGTCTTATTTGGATAAGATTCTTGAAAGGTTCAGCATGACCAACTCCAAGAAGGGGAACCTTCCAATGACGTATGGGATGCAGTTGAGCAAGTCTCAGTCACCCACAACGCCTGAAGGAATTGAGCGCATGAGTCGTGTTCCTTATGCATCAGCCATAGGATCAATCATGTATGCCATGATATGCACACGTCCAGACGTGGCATATGCATTGTGAAGGTTAATATCCGTATACTACCCCTTTAATTGTAGGACTATAACGTAAAATATACATGTGAATATAGTCATAAAACATAAAAACGATAAGGAACAAGAAATCAACCTCGGGTCCTTGATGAACGGCGTAAAGAAATGTAAATCAAACCAGATTCCCTCCTAATTGTTGCACCCAAGACCTTGTCCGAGATATGCCCTTGTGCTAGAACAGTGTTCTCCGATTGCCTTGCAATATAGGGAGAACTGATGTGAGTTTGCTTGAGATGTGAGATCTCAGTTTCTACAGAGAAAAATGCTCTCTCGAAACCCTAGTTTTTTTACAAATGTTTTGATTAGGTTAGAAGGGAGGAGAAACCCTCCCTTTTGTTCCCTCTCACTCGGCCGGCCATGGGCTACCTAGGGAAGTGGGCTTCCACTTCCTTTTAGTCTTGGCTCATGGTCAGTTCGCAAAATCGCTAAAATGTATATGACGGGTTTATATTATAAATCATATCGGTTATCGGAAATTAAGGCATCAACTAATAATACGAGTTAGCTGAATTATTAATACGTGTCCGACAAAACAGTATTGTATAATTTATTTTAATATACATTTAATTAAATATAAATCACGTATATTTAATTTTACGAATTAATCAGTTAATTCGCCTTAGCCCATGATATTTAATCCGTATTAAATATAATATCTCAACATCACATATTTGACTAATTACTTAGTCAAATAACTCGACTAACTGGTTAGTCAATATTTGGCATCAACATGACAAGTATTTTCATACCGTCACATCTCTCGAACGTATCCTATAGGTGTGACTTTTAGGGACCAATTGATCACCGCCATCTGTATGACAATAACGTCAAACTTATCTAGCAAGCCAACCGTTATTGATAAACGTGGATCAACTGATAATAATACCAAAGTATGCCCTTTGATCCTTTTAGAGGTTTATAAGTCCTTGCACTAATTGTTAAGGACACCAACCCCAACAAGCTCCCACTTGTCCGTACAAGTGTATGTGCAATGACGTTATCCGCACTAACTGGAGGACACAAGCTCAACAAACTCCCACTTGTCCGAACAAGTGTAGGTGCGATAACCGATTCTCATATTCATTTAAAATCTCTCCCACTCAATGTAAAACAATTTGCCGATCTGGATCCACAAAGGTCGTATTTTACAATCGATCTGTATCTAGAGTGGTTTCCCCGACTAGAGAGTAACTTAACCGATAAAACGAATCCGTATCCGAGCATGGCCATGCATTTCGATTCTGACTCCTCGAGTGGCCCTGAGAAATATCGAGTACCCGATAAAGGCTGAATATTTCCTTCAACTCGACTCCTTCCGATCTAAGCACAACATGAAATGACCCAGAAAAAAATCTACTTGGCCCCCTGTTACGGATGACCGTGAGAAAGAAACCAAAGTCACCCAAAACTGCCGTAGTCTCAAGAGACAATCGATAGTCAAAGAATCGACTCTTAGGATCACCATGGAAGTCCTATCCACGACCCGGCAACGAATGTTATAAAACATTTAGGACTCCACGTCGATGTCACAATTGTGTCCTACGAAATATCCGTATAAATCGCCTCTCGTGATTGGTCACCAACCTGTTGACTTATGGCTCGTTGAACCCACCATCAACCAACGTCACGAATAATTGCGAGTTATCACTCATGTGGGCAATTAAGGACTAACAAGATATGATGTTTGTTCATTTCACTTTGTGGTGTTCAAAATTGTCGTACAATTCCACATGAAAAACAAAATATATATATAAAATATCAAAACGATGATGTCGTATAGAGTACAAAGGAGAATGAATCGATCCATAAAAGAGTACTACAACTCAAGAACACGTTTGATTCCCATGGAATTTACGTGCCCTTCATGCTTATCTTGTCGTAATGCTTTAGTGAGAGGATCTGCTATGTTATCCTCAGTAGCAATCTTTTCTATCACTACTTCCTTTTGCTCCACGTAATCCCGGATTAGATGAGCTTTCCGTTGTACGTGTCTAGACTTGTTGCTAGACTTTGGCTCCTTAGCTTGGAAGATGGCACCACTATTGTCGCAATAGATGGTGATCGGGTCATTCGAACTAGGCACTACAGAGAGCCCATGTAAGAATTGACGCATCCATATTGCTTCCTTTGTTGCTTCGACGCGGCATAGTACTCGGACTCGATCGTAGAATCTGCTTTAATAATTTGTTTCGAACTCTTCCACTGATCGCAGCGCCATTAAGAGTAAAAACGAATCCCGACTGAGATTTCGAGTCATCACGATCCGTTTGGAAGCTAGCATCTGCGTAACCGGTTGCGCATAGCTTTTGTGAGCCTCCATAAGTCAATGCCCAATCTTTAGTCCTCCGGAGGTACTTAAGAATGTTCTTGACAGCCAACCAATGCGGTTCACCTGGTTGCTGTTGGAATCGACTTGTCATACTCAATGCATATGCCACGTCCGGACGTGTGCATATCATGGCATACATGATTGATCCTATTGCCGAAGCATAAGGAATCCGTGTCATGCGCTCTTTCTCTTCCGGTGTCTCGGTGCCGAGACTTGCTCAAATGCACCCCTGGGGACATGGGAAGGAACCCCTTCTTGGAGTTAGTCATACTTTGAATCTCTCAAGGACTTTGTCTATGTAAGACTCTGATCGAGAGATAACATCCGTCGTGATCTATCTCGATAGATACGGATGCCAAGAATTCTTTGTGCCTCACCCAGATCTTTCATCCGGAAATGGTTCTTCAACCATACTTTCACCGAAGTTAAGAGAGGTATGTCATTCCCAATCAGGAGTATGTCGTCAACATACAATATTAGGAAGACAATCTTGCTCCCACTCGACTTGATATATAGACATGGTTCCTCGACCGATCGAGTAAATCCATTGTCTTTTATCACTTGGTCGAAGCGATGATTCCAACTCCTTGATGCTTGCTTAAGTCCATAAATGGAACGCTTAAGCTTGCACACTTTCTTAGGATGTACTGGATCGATGAAACCTTCGGGTTGTACCATGTACAACTCTTCCTCCAAAAAGCCGTTTAAGAAGGCGGTTTTCACATCCATTTGCCAAATTTCATAGTCATGAAAAGCAGCGATCGCTAAGATAATCCGAATGGAACGCAAAGATAACTACGGGTGCAAAAATCTCATCGTAGTGCAAACCTGGCACTTGGGTGAAACCTTTAGCAACTAGTCGTGCTTTGTAGATATCTTGTTGACCTTCCACAGAATGCTTTATCTTGTAAAGCCATTTGCATTGAAGGGGACGAACCTTAGCAGGTAAGTCAACAAGATCCCACACGTTGTTCTCATACATGGAGTCCATCTCGGATTGCATGGCCTCAAGCCATAGCTTTGAGTCAGAACTTGTCATGGCACCTTTATAGGTTGCGGGTTCACTACTCGTTAAGAGTAGAACGTCATCTATGTCATGTTCCTCGACCATACCGATGTATCTCGTCCGGGAGGAATAGAGACTCTACCCGACCTCCTAGGTTCCTCAGGGATATACACCGCAGCCGGGATTGAAGGAATTGGTTCCTCCAATGGTTGCTCGGTGTTTGGTTCTGGAATCTCCGACAGGTCGAAGGTTCTATCACTCTTTGCATTCTCGAGAAATTCCTTCTCTAAGAATGTCGCACTAGCCGCAACAAAAACGCGTTGTTCGGTTGGCGAATAAAAGTAATGACCACGTGATCCTTTAGGATAACCTATAAAGTATGTCTTGACCGATCGCGGGCCGAGCTTATCTTCAGGTCTCCACTTGACATAAGCCTCGCAGCCCCAAACCCGTATAATAGACAAGTTAGGGACCGTTCCCTTCCATAGTTCATATGGAGTCTTGTCAACAGCTTTAGACGGACTTCGGTTAAGTATTAGAGCGGCTGACATAAGAGCATAACCCCACAACGAATCAGGTAAAACCGTGTGACTCATCATGGATCGAACCATATCAAGTAGTGTTCGATTTCTCCGTTCGGACACACCATTCAACCGAGGTGTTCCAGTGGAGTTAATCGTAGGGCAATCCCACAGTCCTTCAGGTGTTGATCAAACTCGTGAGAAAGATACTCGCCACCACGATCTGAACGTAGTGTTTTAATCTTTCTACCTAATAGGTTCTGTACCCTATTTTGGTATTCCTTGAATTTCTCAAAGGATTCACTTTTGTGCTTCATTAAATAGACATAGCCATATCTACTCAAATCGTCCGTGAAAGTGATGAAATACCTATAGCCTTCTCGTGCGGTGATTGACATAGGACCACATACATCCGTGTGTATGAGCCCTAATAGGTCAGCAGCGCGCATTCCAACACCTTTGAAGGAAATCCGAGTCATTTTACCGATGAGACATGATTCACACGTGCCAAATGATTGAAAATCAAAGGCCGAGATAGCTCCATTCTTGATGAGCTGTTTTACGCGTTTCTCATTAATGTGTCCCATACGGCAGTGCCATAGATATGTTTGATCTTTGTCACCAACCTTTAACTTTTTATTCATTACGTGTAATATTTCCGAGGTCTGATCTAAAACATAAATTCCGTTCATGGAAACTGCCTTGCCATAAATCATATTGTGTAATGAGAAAATGCAAGAATTATTCTCTATTACAAATGAAAAACCAAGTTTATCAAGCGCAGAAACAGAAATAATGTTTTTAGAAAGACTGGGTACATAATAGCAATCATATAATGATAACTCAAATCCGCTAGGAAGCTGGATCACATATGTCCCCTTGGAGATGGCAGCTACTCTTGCTCCATTCCCGACACGCAGTCCACCTCACCCTTTACGAGGGGTTCGATGTTTCGGAGCCCCCGCACATGATTACACAGATGAGAACCACAACCAGTATCAAGTACCCAAGTTCCGTAACTTGCGTGGTTAATCTCAATCATATGAATAAAAGTAGAAGAGAGAGAAGACATACCAACAGGTTTAACACGACCTGCCTTTAAGTCCTCATGATAAACAGGACATGTGCGTCTCCAATGCCCAGTCTTGTGGCAATGATGGCATTCCATGTTTTCACTCTTGCTCTTTGTCATGCCTGATGAGTTACTCGACTCACCAGGACCACTCTTACCTGAACCCGACTTCTTGAACTTCGCCTTACCTCTCGTTAGGTTTTGCCGGAGCTTTGCCCTTACCTTTCCCTTTGTTTGACACAACGAGGACATCCTGTTTGAGCTCCCACTGCACTTCATGTCCTTCTCGGTGCATACGAGGAGGGAGTGCCATTCATGGGGAGTTTTCTTCAAATCATTCATATAGTAATTCGCTCTGAATTGCGAATAACCATCGTGGAGTGAGTGAAGAATACGGTCGATAACAATATTCTCGCTGATGTTACGATTAAAGGTCTCCGGTTTCTCGACATTCTCAATCATGCTGAGAATGTGTGGGCTAACCGGTTGGCCCTTCTCGAGTCTCGCATCAAAGAAGCGAGTGGTATGCTCATAGGTCACGATTCTCGGTGCTTTCGAGAATTCCTTAGTGAGCGTGGTGAAAATCTTGTTTGCACCTTGGGCTATGAAGCGTTTATGCAAATTGGGTTCCATTGCAAAAATGAGCACGTTTTTAATCGCACCCGCTTCCATGACGAAATCGTTATAAGTAGCGATCTCGTTAGCTCCAGCCGTGGGAACTGGGTGTGGCGGCATGGGCTCAAGTAGATATTTGAGCTTTCCGTCGCCAGCGGCGGCATTCCGTAATGCCGCCTCCCGTCTCCGGTTGGATCCATCATTCTTCGATCGAGTAGACCGATTCATCCGATTCATGAAGATCCGAAGCCAGGACTCACGGTCCAATGTGGCACTTGGCATTGGGTTATCACTTGAACCAGCCATTTGATGTTTAGCGATTTAAAACGTGATCTACACTTTGAAAAAGAAAGAAAAACAAAACGAAATAAGCAACTCATCGAGGTGATTTAAGTCTATTTTAAAATTCATTTTAAACATGTAGACTCTCGCACTTGCATAATTGATCTCCCTCAAGAATGATACAAGTGATCCCAAGACTCAATTTCAGTAAATTGATAAGCCAACTGTTTAGCTAATTCTTCCGGAAGAACTCTTGGTCGATAGATTTCCGTAAATCCTATCTATAGTCCACCATGATCACAGGATCGTACGAGTGACCATAGTGTTGAGATAAAATAGGTCAATCGGTTCCAACTTACCCGACGTAGAAGGGGTCATAGTATGCCTACCGACGAAGAAGGGACTCATTGGAGTTTGACCTATAAAGACCGTTCTCAATTTTGGTTTATACGAGGAAGATCCCATCAACAAAATTATAATTCATTTTAAGTGAACGAATAACTAGCGTCTGTCGTGAATGAATTTATTTGGATGATGGCTTAAAACGTGTGACATGAGAATGTCAATGAAAACTAACTCGTGACCTCTATATGTGTCAGTTTTCATGCAATAATTAGGTGGTTTGGTTTTTAGGCGGAATATGATGCAAATTATCGTTGCGAAAATAAATAAAGGAATGCAAAAACGTAAATAAAATTTTCCTAGTGTGGCCTATCCTAGTATAAGAACATAATACAACTTTGGAATCCACCGTTGGACCCGAAAAGCTTGTCTTGATGTTCCATCTTGATCCAAGTAGCGGGAGTGAGCATCCGGTCTCCATCTTTAGTCTTCTCAAAAATTACAATTAAAATTACAAAATATAAACCTATTTACATTCTAATTAAAACTGTAATTACAAGTGAAAAAACAAAAACGGAGATACAAGATCTCAAAATACAACCAAGACCGTGTTCCATCATTACGGTAACACGTTCTACTAAGGCCACACTAAGTTACAATCGCTTGTAAAAATTAAATACGTAATTAAAAAGCATTCACGGCATTCATAAATTAACGATAAAAAAAAATGCATCAACTAAAAACAAAACAAATTTATTCATGACATAATTCCGTAATTATGTTAAATTTATCCAAACCACCTTTTAATGATTAAAATTCGTGTGATAAAACCGCTTCTATCATTTAATTTTAATCCATTATAATCCGTCATTTTAAAGACGCTTTAAAACAACTATATGGTACGTGAGTGAACCGATTCACTACTAAGCGAGTGTACTATATCCGTATAAAGTACATATTGAAGCCAAAAGAAAATTTAAATCAAAAGAAACAAATTTTCAAAGTCAAGTTAAAGACGAAATCCCTCGATCCAGGGACATAAGTGCTCGATCGAGGAACTACGAAGGCTCGATCGATCAATCGCAAGTCGATCGAGGGGTATGCTAATCAGAGGTGCTCGATCGACTAAACTGGGTGGTCGATCGAGTACCTATATCAGAAAAACTACTCGATCGAGTACGAGGACAACTCGATCGAGCGGCGGGGTTTAGAAAAGGGGTCGATCGAGTACAACAGGGACTCGATCGAGCAAAAGGTTTTTAAACGGGGTCGATCGAGTACAAGCAGGGACTCGATCGAACAAAAACAAGTCAGAAAACTACTCGATCGATTAAAATCTTGTTCGATCGAGTACAAAACTTTCTGAAAAACTCTAAACCCTCGTGAAAACAGATTTTCGAGACAAAATCAATTGTAATTTCGATCAAAACGCATCAAAACAAATTTGACAATTGACAAAAACTTGACATGTTGCTATAATCTCTGTATAAAATAACAACATGTAAAAAACAACATGAAATCTGTAGCAAAACAGCCGTGTATAACATGGCACGGTTTGGTTTTCGAGACAAAACAACAACAAGAGCAACCGTGTAAACAAGACACGGTTCCCAAAGCAACCAAAACCGCAGCAAATTAAAAAAAATTCTGCCGAGTTAAAAAGATGGCTGCCGAGACAAAATTTTTAACCAAAATACATCGTTTCAACAACGTTTTATGAAAAACACATGAAAAATTCACGTGGCCTCGCTCTGATACCACTTGAAGGTTAATATCCGTATACTACCCCTTTAATTGTAGGACTATAACGTAAAATATACATGTGAATATAGTCATAAAACATAAAAACGATAAGGAACAAGAAATCAACCTCGGGTCCTTGATGAACGGCGTAAAGAACAGAAATCAAACCAGATTCCCTCCTAATTGTTGCACCCAAGACCTTGTCCGAGATATGCCCTTGTGCTAGAACAGTGTTCTCCGATTGCCTTGCAATATAGGGAGAACTGATGTGAGTTTGCTTGAGATGTGAGATCTCGGTTTCTACAGAGAAAAATGCTCTCTCGAAACCCTAGTTTTTTTACAAATGTTTTGATTAGGTTAGAAGGGAGGAGAAACCCTCCCTTTTGTTCCCTCTCACTCGGCCGGCCATGGGCTACCTAGGGAAGTGGGCTTCCACTTCCTTTTAGTCTTGGCTCATGGTCTGGTTCGCAAAATCGCTAAAATGTATATGACGGGTTTATATTATAAACTGTTATCGGTTATCGGAAATTAAGGCATCAGCTAATAATACGAGTTAGCTGAATTATTAATACGTGTCCGACAAAACAGTATTGTATAATTTATTTTAATATACATTTAATTAAATATAAATCACGTATATTTAATTTTACGAATTAACTGGTTAATTCGCCTTAGCCCATGATATTTAATCCGTATTAAATATAATATCTCAACATCACATATTTGAATAATTACTTAGTCAAATAACTCGGACTAACTGGTTAGTCAATATTTGGCATCAACATGACAGTATTTTCATACCGTCACATCTCTCGAACGTATCCTATAGGTGTGACTTTTAGGGACCAGTTGATCACCGCCATCTGTATGACAATAACGTCAAACTTATCTAGCAAGCCAACCGTTATTGATAAACGTGGATCAACTGATAATAATACCAAAGTATGCCCTTTGATCCTTTTAGAGGTTTATAAGTCCTTGCACTAACTGTTAAGGACACCAACCCCAACACATTGAGTATGACGGGTCGGTACCAAAAGAATCCAGGTGAAACACACTGGATAGCTGTTAAAAACATCCTTAAGTACCTACGGAGGACTAAGGATAGGGTATTGACTTATGGAGGAGATACTAAGCTATGCGCAATCGGTTACGCAGATGCTAGCTTCCAAACGGATCGAGATGACTCAAAATCTCAGTCCGGGTCCGTCTTTACTCTTAATGGTGCTGCGGTCACCGGAAGAGTTCCAAACAGTGTTTGTAGCAGATTCTACTACTCAATCGAGTACTATGCCGCTTCGAAGCAAAGAAAGCAAGCTATATGGATGCGTCAATTCTTACAAGGACTTACGATAGTTTCTAGTTCGAATGACCCGATCACCATCTATTGTGACAATAGAGGTGCCATCTTCCAGGCTAAGGAGCCAAAGTCTAGCAACAAGTCTAGACATGTACATCGGAAAGCTCACCTGATCCGTGATTACGTGGAGCAAGAAGAGATAGTGATTGACAAGATAGCTTCGGATGACAACATCGCGGATCCTCTCACTAAACCGTTGAATTATGATAAGCATGAAGGGCACGTTATTTCCATGGGAATTAAACGTGTTCCTGAGTTGTAGTAGTTGATTATGGATTTGATACATTATCTTTTTCATATACTATTTATAACTTCATCGTTTTATTTCATATTTTGTTTTTCATGTGGATTGTACTGACAACATTGAATGCCACAAAGTGAACTGAATTACATTATATTTTTTTTGGTCCGTAATCGCCCATATGAGCTGATAACTCTGGCTATTATATTGTGCAGTCGATTGATGGTGGGTTCAACGAGCCATAAGTCAATCAGTTGGCTGATCGATCACAAATACGGGTTATAACGATACCTCGTAGGACAATTTTTTTTGTGACAACGTAATGGAGTCCTAAATGTTTAAAAACATTCGGTGTTAGGTCGTGGATTGGACGTCCATTGTGTCCCTAGAGTCGATTCTTTTGACTATCGACTGTCTCTTGAGATTAAGGCAATTTTTGGGTGACTTTGGTTTCTTTCTCATGGTCTCGCCGTAATGGAGGCTAAGCGATTTTTTTTTCTGGGTCATTTCATACTGTGCTTATATCTGCAGGATTCGAGTTGAAGAAAATATCCAACCTTTATCAGGTTTAGTTATTTCTCAGGGCCACTCAAGGAGTTGTAACTGAAATGCATGGACATGCTCGAATGATGATTCGTTTATCAGTTAAGTTACTCTCTAGTCGGGGAAACCACTCTTGATATAGATCACTTGTAAAATACGACCTTTGTGAATACAGATTTTGCAAATTGTTTTACATTGAGTGGGAGAAATTTTAGGATATGAGAATCGGTTATCGCACATACACTTGTGAGGACAAGTGGGAGTTTGTTGGAGCTTGTGTCCTCCACAATTAGTGTGATAACATTTATAAATCTCTTATAGGTTCACAAGGGTATACTTCGTATTTTATCAGTTGATTAACGATTACTTAATAACGGTTGGCTTGCTAGAAAGTTTGACGTTATTATCATACTGATGGCGGTGATCAACTGGTCCCTAAAAGTCACACCTAAAGGATGTGTTTGAGAGATGTGATTGTATGAAAATATAATCACATTGATGCCTGACTAAAAGGTTAGTCCATGTATTTGACTAAACAGTTAGTCAATGTGTTGATGAGACGATTATTTAATTTAATTAAATAATATTAGCTGAGACGAATTAACTGTCAATTCGTAAATTGAATATAATATGTTATATTTAATAAATGTATATAATGTTAGCTTAAACGAATTAAGATGTTAATTCGTAATTAAATGTAACCAGTTATATTTAATTAGCAAATTATAAATATGCGATATTTATTGTTAATGTATATATTATACAATATTGTCATAATATATGTTGACGGACTGGTATTGATAAATCGACTGCAAGCTGTTATAAGTGGACTTATTACTGCATGTCGATATATAGACAATTGAGAAAATAATACACATTTATACATTTTGAGGATTACCAAAATAAGAAGATTTTCTCCTCATTTTGGTAGTTGAAAAAAAACCGAAAATAAGGAGATTATTCTCCTCATTATTTCGGTTGATTTGGCCGAAAATTAGGAGAAAAATATCTCCCCTTCACTTCTCTTATTTCGGTGATAATAAGAGAATGTGAGATCATTTTTCCTCAACCTAATTTTGACCTAATTCTCTCATCAAAACAAAAACAGAAAAACCCTAATTAATCAGTGAATTGGGGATCGATTCTAGCAAGAACAAAAGGGCATTTCTCATATCATCTTGGGTGCAACGATTAGGCGAATATCTATTTTGATATTGTTCTTAGGCCATATTTGCAAGGACCAAAGGTTGATTATTAATCTCTCTATTTTGTTTATGCTATTTCATTTATGACTAGAAATTTCATTATCATAATTTCGTTATAATCCTTATAATTAAACGGGAAGCATACCGATAATTCCCACACTTCTACTTCCCGAGCCTCGCGCCCAAGAGGACGGAGCCGGTGGAGAAGGCCTATCCGTCTTGAGGGATTGGGTGATGTACCGTACGAGGAGTCGGCGTTCCTTCCACGACGTTTGTCGGCGGGAGGTGAACGCTCTTCAGTTGGACGGCGTGAGTATTTTGGTTTACATTTGTCTGTCTTACCTTTTCTTTCTTTTAGAACTGATCATAAGAATGACCTTTCGTTTGCTTTTCTAGTGGGTGCCTAGACCTTGGGAGGAGTACGCTAGCGCTCCTCCTTTCGTAGCTGAGGTCCTTCGACCTAGGAGCTCAAGCCGACTGCTGCTGAGGACGTCGATGGGTCCTGTATGGTACTTGGGTGAGCGCTTGGCTCGACAGTGCTCTCGGGATGTCTTGACGGTTCCCATCGATCCTCCTCGGACGATGTTTAGGGAGCCTTCTGAGGCTGAGAGAGAGAGACTGACTTGGCTGGCGTTGGTGGCAACGCCCTCCTCCTTCCTGGTGAGGACTACTCGGCGTTCCTCTACGGGAGGTTGGCGTAATGGCTGGTTGTGGTAAGTGCTTTTCCCTCTTTCATTTTTTTATTGTTTGAGCATACGATGAACGATCATCGGTTAACGGAAATTATTTGACTTTGCAGGAGGTCGAGGCGGCGGGCATCGAGCCCCCAGAGTACCCCGAGACCCTTGAGTACAGCGACGCGACGGGGATGACGACGATCTCTAAGCTACGTGACTTTGACGTGGCGGTGAGAGATGTTGGCTTGGACGACTGGCAGCATCTGATTCGGAGGGTGAGTCTTCTAGCCTGTATAGTTTTCGTGTAAGAACACGTTTGCTCACATTTGCTTCATTGCTAAACATTTTTACTTTTGAAATGCAGGTCGCGCCATCCCGGTTCGTGGCTTTGTGGAGGGTAGCCAATCGGCTGCTGGCTACCGCCGTCGAGGCACTCGCTGGTGGCCGAGGACGTCAGGTATGAACCTTCCGTTTACTTTATTTTTGAGTTTTCTAATTTTCCTTTATGCTGGAAATGATTGACATGAGTCAGCTTTGTTGTTTGCAGAGGGAGCGCGAGCTGGAGCGAGAGCTTGCCCAGTCCCGAGAGGAGACGACTCGCTTGCTGAGGGAGCTCGAGGTTCGTGACGCCGAGTTTGATGCTCTCGAGGCGAGAGTTGCTGAGCTAGACGGCGACGAGCAGTAGCTTCCGCGTTGCTTCTTGTTTTTGGCTGTATTTTTGTACATTTATACATTTTTGGACATTTGGATCTTGTTTCGGGGCTCGAGCCCCCAGTTTGGTGTATATATCCCTTTTTGGTTGTATATATGATGGCCTGAGTGCCTTTGCTGCTGGGTTGTTTTGTTTGTACCTGCAGGTTAGCTTTAAACAGGTTTGGTAGATGACGGTTTACGCCGTCATGCTGCCGAAATTTACACAGAAATCACACAGAACATATATTTGTACATATGGCCTAAATTAGCGCAAAACAATGACTCGAAAATGCAAAAAAGTATGACCAGAAATGAAAATGCAAAAATTTGGTCGGAAATGGCAAAGTGCAAAAATTTGGTCGGAAATGACCGGACGGTAGGGAGGGTTATCCCTTAAAAAAGAAAAAAATAAAAACATATAAGTTTGAAATGTGAAAAAAAAAAAGCAAAAGAGAAATGTAAAGTTCGAAAAAAAATGATATAATTAGAATAAATGAAATTAAATTGGTGAAATGATTCCCCAAAAAAAGAAAATTAAAAAGAAATGTATAAGTGTGCTAAAATGACGAAAATGTCGATATCGTCTCGAGATGCGTGCCCGGGAATTTAGGAAACACGAAATATGGTAACCTGACGCATTTACCAAGATAATAACCCGTATGAATAGGAAATTATTCGTTGAGGAATTTAGAAAAGATCCAACGCGGAAAATCACAGAAAAAGAGCTGAGGAAGAGGCGCAGCAAGAGCTGCGTCCCTTCGAAGAGGCACAACACCTGCTGCGCCTGTTCCCCAGTGCATCTGTTCTGACGGATTTTAGGAAACAACTTTTAGTATAAATAGAGACGTCATAGAAGGTTTTATTCACATAATCCTTCCGTCTTTCTTCGTCTTATTACACAAAAACTCCCAAAATAAGCCTACATCATGAATACTCTTGAAATTCGTCTAAAAGAGTGGACAAATGAGTTCTCTAGTGTGGAGAAGTATGACATGGGTGCTTATAATTTTGGAGCACTTTTGAGCTTGAAATTGATCAAGGTAGTCAAACCGTTTCTCGATGTTTGTCTTGACTATTGGGACCCTAATCATCACGTATTTGCCTTTCCTGGAGGAGACGTACATTTGCCCATTTCTTGAGGAGATTGCTGCGATTGGTGGTTGGGATCCGGAACATTTGCCTGCTATTCCCTCCACTTCTCAAGGGTATAAGAATAAGTTTAGCGACTTGCTTGGATTGGCCAGAGTTGATGTTGACCGTCTTGTGACCTCTAAAGGAGTGCGAATGCTAGATTTCATCGATCGCTTCATCAACAAGGCTGATCCTACTGTTTCTTTTGTTGCAAGGCGAAGGGCATTCGGGTTTTGCCTACTTCATGTATATGTCCTTCAAGGGCATGTTGATGAGGACATGAGGGGCGACCCTCGTCTTTTTCGCTTGGTTGAGCAAATGGAGTTGCGCAGGAGCCCAGCTTGCCTGTGTTTAGGAAAGATCCTATTGGGTTTGAATAACAGGAAAGCTAACCGCGACCTACCGTATTTGGGAAGTCCAATTATTTTGCAGGTAAAAAGTGCTTTTCTTTTTTTTTCGCTCTTTTCTTTTTTTCGTTTTTTTTTTCTTTTTTTTTTTAATACCCGCTTTTGGTAGGTCTGGCTTATGGAGCGTCTTCGATTGATCGAGCCCCCATTTAATGTTCCTTCTTACCATGCTCATTCGATTGTAATGAGGACCAGGCTTTACATGGTGAACTTCACTCGAGTGTGCAACTACTGGGAAAACAAGTTGAAAAGTGAAGATAGACCCTTAATTAGATGGATCGTACCATGGTGGCACCTCAAATCTGTTACTGGAGTATCTTCCATGGATCCTATCCGAGCTGTTCGCATTCCCGGCTTGGAGTTTATGATATGCATCTTCTCGGAGAGGTTGATGAGGCAGGTGTAACACTACGGATTTTGTTAAGTTGTATACTCGACCGAGTAGAGCCTACTCGGCCGAGTAGTGTTAATTGTGGAGTCTGTTTTGGTTCTGCCGAGTAATACTCGGCCGAGTATGGAGAATACTCGACCGAGTAGATGATACTCGGCCGAGTATAGCTTTACTCGACCGAGTATCCTGGTCCGCGAATGTTATTTTATCGGTTTGATTAGGGAATGTTAGGGTTATTTTATATTCGACGTCAGTTTCTAAAAACATCACTTCCAACCCTAATCATTCTACGATCTCTCCCTAATCACTCCCTAATCATCCTCTAATCTCGTTGGGTGTGCAAATCGTCGTGATCCTTGCGTGTAGTCTCTTATTCTACTGTTGGTAAGTTTCATTCCCTTGTCATTTGTATTCTTTTGGGGTTACTGTATATATGGAATTGGGGAAAATGGGATTGTGCAATGTGTAATTGTATTATGTGATTATTGTTGTAGGTGACGATGTGATATTTGTTATGCATTTGTATGGTTGATTGCAGCGTAAGCGGATTACGAAAAGGTAGGGTTTCCCTACTCAGTTTACTGTTCTTTGTAAGACATGTTTGTTGTGATTATTGTTATCTGTTGATCATCGGAGTATGGAGATTGTTGTGACGATGTTGGTGTGAGGGGATTGAGATGGCTGTGATGTCATGTGATTGTGGTGGAGTCACTTGCGGAAGTGGCTTCACACCCTAGTTCGCCCTCCGTGGAACCCGCCACGGGAGGGGATGTGCACATTAAGGGACAGGGATTGTTAGTCGCTCGTTGATGGGCTGGACTAGGTGGGGATGGGTCTGCGTCACCCATCGGCGGCGAGGATTACCTGTTGCGATGGGTAATCTGGCAGGGCTTCACACTTCGGTGTGTGGTCGGTTACTGTGTGAGATCGATGATCAGCTGGTTGTATTGTTTGTTGTCTTATATTGATTGAGTAGTACTGACCCCGTGTTGTTGTTTTGTAAAACCTGCGGTGATCCATTCGGGGATGGTGAGCAGATTGTGACAGGTGATACATTTATTGAGATTGGGGCATTCATGGGAGAGTCACCACGCTGGATTAGATGACACCATCACGAGCCTTAGTTATTGTTTTGGTAGTTGTTGCCATTTGGATAATTCGTTTATTAGATTTTGGAAACTATGTAACTCTTATAATTACAAACATTAATAAATGTGTTTGGACTATTGCTTTTGATATATACTAACCTCGGGCAACCGAGATGGTAACAACCTTTCATGCTGGGGTAGTCCTGGTAAGGTACCTTGGTATGAGGGGGTGTTACAAACTGGTATCAGAGCCGACGATTCCGGCACCTAAAACTAATGAACTCAATGAACTTAGAGAGTCAAAATAAAATGAACCCGGGGAGAGTTGTTTGGAGCTACCGCAAAGACTTGGGAGACGTCCCGAAGTCGCACTATGGCCCTCACAATCTCAAGCCGGTCACCAGGGGGAATTTGTTGTGAGTCTTTTCGATGCGTGTGTGTGGCATGTGGAACTTGAATGGTTGAATCATGTGAAAGGAAGTGAGATGTGTGGAAACATGTTTAAGACATGGTGAAACTTGTTGAAACGGATTTGGTATGAGATATGTTGGCATGTTAAGTGTTTATTATGTGGCTTTCAAAAGAGTAGTGGTACATGGGTACATAATCATGATAATGTTAATGTTTGGTTGTTGGTAGTAGCATGTGATTAAGGTCATGCGCCTATGCATATGAATGTCGTGTTTAATTTTCATGTGGGTATGATAAAAGTTCACCTCTGTACTGGTTTTTAGAAGTATTGGGTCGTTATTATTTGTTTTATGCATGTTTAAGTTGTTTTGTTAAGGAATTTTGAGTTGTATACAAACCGATGTTTGGAAGGGTTGTCTTAAAACTGTCATAAGTCGAGTTCTAGAAATGATATTTCTGTGATTCCAAGTTGAGGTGATAGCTTGTCCTCTTACGATTCTAACGATAGGTCACACGCCCAAAATGACCAAGTAACGAGTGAGATATGACTGTTTTACGAAAACTGGACGGTCTTTGAGAATCGGCCGATACTCGACCGAGTAGTCCCTACTCGGCCGAGTATCTTTTATACTCGACCGAGTATTCCGTATTCGGCCGAGTAATATCTCTGTGATAATACTGTTTAGCGTCTGGAGTCGTAAACTCGGCCGAGTAGTCTCATACTCGACCGAGTAAGGTCTACTCGGCCGAGTATTCCCAATACTCGACCGAGTAATCCTTCTGCGACAATTGAGTTTGCTTCTGGTGTCCAAAACTCGACCGAGTAATATAGTTGCTCGACCGAGTACCTTGTACTCGACCTAGTATGTTATGTACTCGACTGAGTACCTCATTGGGCGGCCACATTGAGTCGGTGGCTATGTTCTTACTTTTGTTTTGAGCCGGTGGCTATGTTTTTACATTGTTTTGAGTCGTAGGGTATATACACATGTATGTTTTGAGTCTTAAAGTATTCTTTTATATATGCGACGGTCTTGATACGTAAGTTACCAAATGCTATGATAGGGAGAATGTCGGCTTATGAGAGATAAGTGTTGGATAAGGAAGACATGTGTTAATGTGGTTGTGAGAAATAGTGGAAAAAGGAAAGGGAAGAATGATGAGCTAGTCGAGGTAAATAGCATATTTCGTGAGATATGGTGAGTGATATAGTCGTGTGTTGAGTAATATAAAAGTAAGTATATATGGGCAAAAGTAATGTGAGTTTAAAGAAACGTGAGAATGAAAGATTGAGATGAGGGATACGAATAGTGACATTTCGGGATGTGCAAGGACTTATAGAGGGAGACGGTTAGCATTGTGTTGCTTAAGGATATATGTAATGAAAGGTTGCTTTGGAGGGATGGAGAAGAGGGGTATATAGTGAACTTAGATAGAGTTATGTCGCGACGTGGATTTGTAGATACTGACCAAGTTTGGGAATTTGGAATATCAAGAGGTGAGCCTAGTGTGTAATTCTTTGGGCGATTAACGGTATGAGATTAATTTTTGGTTTTCTAGAGATACGAAAGGGAGATACGACTAGTTGAATAGTAACTGTAGAGTGTGGAGTTGATGGTGACAAGGGTGAGTGAGAAACAAGATGAGAGAGGATAAATGATAAGAAGAATGATAAGATATTGATATGAATTAATGGAATTAGAGTTGTGGAGCTATGGGAAAATAAACAGTTTACTAAAAAAATTTTGGTAGAAAGAGAAAGGAGATGAATTATTAATTGGTATCATTGAGTAAAAAGGGGGAAAGATGGATGGATGGAAGTTGAGAGAACGTTGACCGGAGTTAAGGAGCATGAAGGTAGGAAATTATGGAAATGTACGATAGCCTCACTAGAGGGTGTGAGTTAATGGTTATATAGGAGAACAGGACGATATGTTAGCCGTGGGTTTCGAGATATTAAGGGAATAAGAAGCTTGTAGAGTGTTTGCACGATCTGAGATTTTGGTGGAGAGTTAGGTAACGATATTATAAAAAATAGAATTGGGAATAATGTTGAGGTAAATTGTGTTGATGGATTGGATGTTTGTTATATGGGATGATAACCAAAGAGAGAAAACGGATTGTGATATTAAGAAGTGATAGTAAGAGAGTAGTCACATGAAGGATGTTGGTGTCATAGTATTGTCACTAGTGGTTGAGGATGATGTTACTTTAGGGAAGCTAGTTGTTCTAATGAGGTTGATTTTGTAGAGACCAGATTGATATGTATGGTTGTGAGAGAGTATAAGATGTGGTTATATGAGGCGGTTGTTAGTAGTTGAGTATTAATGGTATGGTTACACTTGGCAGGGGGTGATGGTTATGCGAATGGGAGAATATGTTATGAGGGGTGTACGAGTTAAGCTCGGGTGAGAGGTAACTTTTGTCAAGTGGTAACTTACGTGATCAGGATTGACTAGTTGGATGTGGTTATGGGTCTATGATGTGTATAAATGTTTGTGTGAGGTTCTGACCTCACGAGAAGCGGTATGGTGTGATAGTCATAAAGTTGTTATATGAATGTTATATATGTTGGGTACAACAATCTAATGGAATAAGGTTCAAAAAGTAATAATTTGATTGATCTGGCATGGATAGTTAAAATCGTATGTGTATTGATGATACATATTTTATTCCGTGAAAAGGTATGGATGATATGCATGAGATTCTTGTATGTCTGTTCCGTATAAAATGTTGTGTTATGATCGAGTAAAGCAGTTTTAAGTAAGTTTCTTGTCCGGAGAGTTATACTGAGTCAGTGTTTGTGGAAATTATATGTGGGTGTAATGTTTATCGATGTGGTTGTTGTGCCTCGGGTGGTGATCCGGGCACGGTACTTCGTGTTGTGATGCGGGCATTTTCGCGCTGTGGTGCGGCTGTTGGTGTCGGTGTTGCGATGCCATCACCGGTTGTGGTGGAGTATACGAGGTGGTTACGATTTGAGTTTCGAAAGTACAGACCAGTTATGCACAGATTGTTGTTTTGTTGCTGTTGTTTCTTGTGAGTTTTGGTTAGACATGTAGACTGTTGTTTTGTTTGTTGATGTGTCTTACCAGTTTCAGTTTGGGAATGAGGGTAGAGTATGATATGAAAGAGAGTTGTATATGTTTTCGTTGTTGTCATGGTATAGTGATATTCTGTTGATGGGACATAGTTGGGATAGGTTGTTACAGTAATTTTGATCTTGTTCTAGATGAGGCCTTGGTAGACGTGGTAATGGCAAGTGATTCGTAGAACATGTGTGGTAATGATCTGATATATGCAGGTGGTTCATAATCCTTTGTTGAGACAGTGAGTGTAGGGTGTTGGGTAATTAGTGTCGTGTTAAGTTATGTATGAGTCTTGCGGTAATGAAAGAAAGGAACTTGAGGATCTAGTGTGACTGTACGTAACAAGTGTGGATCGTGAGTTATGCTTTTGGCGATAAGAGTTTTATATAGTTTATATAGAGAGGTATGTCGTGTTGCGGTAATGTGGAAGAGTTAGAGTGTTTGTTATGATCAGGATTTTGTGGTATTGGTTAGATGGAGTGCAGAATGAGTTGAGGTATGAGAACTGTTTAAGTAAGAGAGCCTTGGAAATAGGAATGGTTATAGGTGTGAGGGTATAGGAGGTTATCTTTGATATGTGGTGGTGATGAAGATAATGAGAGGATATAGCTGAGGATCTAGTATTAGTGAGTTACGACGACGTAACATATGTTTTAAGAGGAGTAGCATGCGGCAAAGAGCGTTTGAGGGTTGTGCATGTCGTAGTATATTTGGAAGTAGAGTGTTGGTGTAGCATAAAGGACGGATATTTGTGTTGATTTAATTAAAGGTCATGACCGTGCTTGTAGTAGTTCGATGTTTAGGAATGAGAGAATATTTCAATAGTGTTGACAGTTGAATGATGATGATTATGAGTCCGATAGTTTTGACAGTTGGAAGAGGATGTTTATGTGTTTGAGTAAACTTCGAGGACGAAGTTCGTTTTAAGGATGGTAGAATGTAACATTCCGTTTTGATGGTTGATCTTCTTTTGTGGATTGAGTGCTATTGAGTGTTATGGAAGTGATACAAGGTTGGCAACATTATATTGTGGTTATTGGGTAATGTTATGGAGTCAGTATTGGGAGCCTATGCTATAGTGGAGACGATATCGTGAGCCATGTTGTGGAAGGAAGAGTGGTTTGTGGAGTTAGTGTTAGATGTTCCATGTTTTATAGGTTGGGTTGGAACTTCGGGGACGAAGTTCTTTTTAAGGGGGGAAGATTGTAACACTACGGATTTTGTTAAGTTGTATACTCGACCGAGTAGAGCCTACTCGACCGAGTAGAGCCTACTCGGCCGAGTAGTGTTAATTGTGGAGTCTGTTTTGGTTCTGCCGAGTAATACTCGGCCGAGTATGGAGAATACTCGACCGAGTAGATGATACTCGGCCGAGTATAGCTTTACTCGACCGAGTATCCGGTCTGGCGAATGTTATTTTATCGGTTTGATTAGGGAATGTTAGGGTTATTTTATATTCGACGTCAGTTTCTAAAAACATCACTTCCAACCCTAATCATTCTACGATCTCTCCCTAATCACTCCCTAATCATCCTCTAATCTCGTTGGGTGTGCAAATCGTCGTGATCCTTGCGTGTAGTCTCTTATTCTACTGTTGGTAAGTTTCATTCCCTTGTCATTTGTATTCTTTTGGGGTTACTGTATATATGGAATTGGGGAAAATGGGATTGTGCAATGTGTAATTGTATTATGTGATTATTGTTGTAGGTGACGATGTGATATTTGTTATGCATTTGTATGGTTGATTGCAGCGTAAGCGGATTGCGAAAATGTAGGGTTTCCCTACTCAGTTTATTGTTCTTTGTAAGACATGTTTGTTGTGATTATTGTTATCTGTTGATCATCGGAGTATGGAGATTGTTGTGACGATGTTGGTGTGAGGGGATTGAGATGGATGTGATGTCATGTGATTGTGGTGGAGTCACTTGCGGGAGTGGCTTCACACCCTAGTTCGCCCTCCGTGGAACCCGCCACGGGAGAGGATGTGCACATTAAGGGACAGGGATTGTTAGTCGCTCGTTGATGGGCTGGACTAGGTGGGGATGGGCTGCGGTCACCCACTGGCGGCGAGGATTACCTGTTGCGATGGGTAATCTGGCAGGGCTTCACACTTCGGTGTGTGGTCGATTCTTCGTGTGAGATCGATGATCAGCTGGTTGTATTGTTTGTTGTCTTATATTGATTGAGTAGTACTGACCCCGTGTTGTTGTTTTGTAAAACCTGCGGTGATCCATTCGGGGATGGTGAGCAGATTGTGACAGGTGATACATTTATTGAGATTGGGGCATTCATGGGAGAGTCACCACGCTGGATTAGATGACACCATCACGAGCCTTAGTTATTGTTTTGGTAGTTGTTGCCATTTGGATAATTCGTTTATTAGATTTTGGAGACTATGTAACTCTTATAATTACGTACATTAATAAATGTGTTTGGACTGTTGCTTTTGATATATACTAACCTCGGGCAACCGAGATGGTAACAACCTTTCATGCTGGGGTAGTCCTGGTAAGGTACCTGGTATGAGGGGGTGTTACAGCAGGTTGGATTGAAGCAGATGATCCCGAACCTTGATACTGTCCCGCAGACTGCCGTGGCGCTTACTACGGAGAGTCGAAGAGAGTGGGCCATCAAATGGGCTCAGAGGAACATTTGGTTCTTGAATTCTTCTGTCAGTGCTTTATGGGTGTCAGATTCCTATATGCGGTGGAGGAAGGCCGCTACTCCGGAGGAGCGCGAGAGACTGAGGAAGCGTGAACCAGTTGACTACAAGGTTCGCGAGGTGGAAAAGGAGAAGGAGAAGCATCTGACTGAGGGAGAGGAAGAAGCCGGGTTTCGAGTTGTTCATCCTTCGAAGAAACCGAAGAATTCTCCTGCCGTCGAGATGGTGGTTGGCAAGAATGGCAAAGCGAGACCACGAGAGAGACCATTGATGATTAGGTCGGAAGTGGCGCAGGAACGTCCGGCTCGAGGTCGCGACAAGAAGTATGATAAGAAGGACAAAGGCAAAGGAAAAATGGAAGAGTAGCCTATGTCTCTAATTATTATTTACTATTATTATTGGAATAAAAAGGTGGGGTTTTTAGAATCCTAGCCTATTTATTTTTATTATAATTTTATTATGTAACGTATTAATATTATGAGATGAAATAAAAGAGGTTAACTGATTTGAAACCGTTGTGGTTTTCTTTTCATTATTCTTGTCGAATTTCAAATGCATTTGCAAATGTCCTTCTATTTACATTTAAAATGATGAAATGGGTTGTATCCCGTGAAGGATTGCCTACGTATTCATTAAAAAATGAAATCAAACCCTTGCGCGTAGTTCGATTAAATGTAAAAGAATAATTGTTCTAAGCAAGAGCTTGTGATGAACTTTAGAAAATAAGCATGTGCTTTACTTACTCTGAAAATGCAATTTAGTTTATTTGATGATGTGAGAATGACGAATTGTCAAAATGCAAGAGCAAGATGACATTAGCTTGATTCAGCTTGGCCAGGGGCCATTTATTTCGTGCCACAAGAGCGACACGTGAGGTTACGCGAGGCGCGTTTTTTGCTCCTATTCTAGGCATAATAACGTTTTAATTGGTCAAGGTTTGTTGGGTTGGTAAATTTGTTCCCGTCTAGGTCTGTGATCCTAACCGCACCCCCTGGAAGTATGGACTTGACTAGGAATGGCCCGGCCCAATTGGGTTTGAATTTTCCTCGTGGATCGACAGGTAAAAGAGCCCTAATGGATTTGAGGACCAAATCTCCTTCCTTGATGTTCCTTGGCTTAACCCTTTTGTTGAAAGCTCGTTTGATACGCGCCTGATATGTCTGCACATTATGTAATGCATGTAACCTTCGTTCATCCAGGAGGATGAGTTCTTCGTATCTGTCCCTCTTCCATTCGGCTTCGAGTATTTAACTTTCGAGTAGAATACGCAAGGATGGTATTTCTAGCTCGACTGGTTGTATGGCTTCCATGCCGTGGGTCAAATAGAAAGGAGTAGCCCCAGTGGGCGTCCTAGCGGATGTACGGTATCCCCATAAAGCAAAGGGTATCTTGCTCGGCCAATCTCTATAGTTGTCAATCATTTTCTTGAGAATTGTGACAACGTTTTTGTTCGCTGCCTCTACCGCGCCATTGGTTTGTGGTCTATATGGCGAGGAGTGGTGGTGCTTGATTTTGTCCTTGGCTAGCAATTGCTCAGTTTCAGCTTGGAAATGCGATCCATTATCACTGATGATCTCATGTGGACAACCATATCGACAGATGATATTGGTTTGTATGAACTTTGCCACATTCTTGGTTGTAAGACTGGTGTAGGAAGCCGCTTCTACCCACTTGGTGAAATAATCGATTGCTACTAGGATAAAACAGTGACCTCCTGTTCCAGCTGGAGTGATCTTACCAATGATGTCAATTCCCCAAGCAGAAAATGGCCAGGGAGATGTCATGGTGTAAAGCAATGAGGGAGGAACATGTTGCACATTCCCGAAGATTTGGCAATTATGGCAATGTCTCACATATTTGATGCAATCAGATTCCATCGTGGTCCAATAATATCCTAGACGTGTGATTTTCTTTGCCATCATGGGTTCACTCATGTGAGGGCCACATTCTCCGTCATAGACTTCTTCCATCACTTTTCGTGCCTGTGAATGATCAAGACAACGTAGGATTACACCAAGAGGTGTTCTTTTGTATAGCTCTCCTTGCATGAGGATGTATTGGGAAGCTAGTAAGCGGATAGCGCGTTGTCTCCTTTTGTCCATTTCTGGTGGATAGGTGTCGTTGAGTTTGAAGTTTAGGATTGCTTGGAACCAGGGTTCCTCCGCAATATCCTCTTCATCGGTGATTTGGTGCACATAAGCTGGCTCTGATCGTCGTTCGATGCATAAAGGCATTTCTACCATACTATCCGTCCTGTTAATCAAAGATGCGAGTTTTGTAAGAGCATCCGCAAATTGATTTTCTTCTCGAGGTAGATGTAAGTAGGTTACTTGATCGAAGAATTGGGCTACTTGGTCTATTCTGGCTTGATAAGGCGCCAAGCTTTCGCTTCGTATTTTCTAAGACCCCGTAACTTGATTGATGATAAAAGAGGAATCCCCATGTACTCGAAGATTCTTGATGCCTAAACTTACTGCCACTTGCAATCCGAGGAGACAGGCTTCGTATTCTGCAGCGTTATTTGTCACCTCGAAGTCGAGTTTGACAGAGATTGGTGTATGCTCGCCTTCAGGAGAAATGAGCAACACTCCTATTCCAAATCCTCTTAAGTTCGATGCTCCATCAAAATAGAGGTCCCAGGAGTCTATATCTGTTTGGGGTATGTCCTCATCCGGGAATGACCAAGTGTCTATCGTTTGTGCATCATTGATGAGATTTTCTGCGAAAAATTCGGCAACGGCGCGCCCTTTTATGACTTTCAAAGGTACATATTTAAGATCGAACTCAAAGAGCATCAAAGTCCACCTCGCTAGACGTCCATTGAGAACGGGTTTTTCGAAGAGGTATTTGACAGGATACATTTTGGAGAATATATTGACGGAGTAGCTAAGCATGTAGTGGCGTAGCTTCTTCGTTGCCCACACAAGAGCGAGGCATGTCTTCTCGAGTGGTGTGTATTTGTACTCGTACTCCAAGAACTTCTTACTAAGGTAGTAGATGGCTCTTTCTTCTTTTCCTACGGTTTGAGCTAGCATGGCACCCATGGCGGTTTCAGTTACTGTGAGATATAAACCAAGAGGTAGATCCCGTTGAGGTGGCATGAGCACTGGTGGTTTGGCTAGTATTTCCTTGATTCGGTCGAAAGCCTTCTGACAGTCATCATCCCACATGGTGTGATCTGTTTTCTTTAACTTCTTGAATATGAGTTCGCAGATCATGGTGAGTTTCGATATGAATCGACTTATGTATTGAACCTTGCCTAGGAATCCCCTAACTTCTTTCTCTGTTTGAGGTTGCGGCATTTCGATTAAAGCTTTGATCTTTGAAGGGTCTATTTGTATACCTCGTTGGATAACCACGTATCCCAAGAGTTTGCCTGATGTTACTCCGAATGCGCATTTCTGAGGATTGAGCCTCATGTTGTACTTCCGTAGTCTCGAGAAGAATTTGCGAAGGTTCGCAATATGTCCCTCTCTTTCCTTGGACTTGACAATCATATCATCTACGTATACCTCAACTTCTTTATGCACCATGTCATGTAAGAGCGTAGTTGCGGTGCGTTGGTATGTAGCTCCGGCGTTGATTAACCCAAACGGCATAACCGTGTAGCAGTAGATTCCCCATTGAGTGACGAAGGCGGTCTTATGCATGTCCTCTAAGGCCATCTTGATCTGGTTATATCCCGCGTATCCATCCATGAAGGACAGCAACGCGTGATCCGCTGTATTATCCAATAATATGTCGATATGTGGTAGAGGAAAGTCGTCCTTAGGGCTTGCTTTGTTTAAGTCTCTAAAGTCAACACAAACACGGATTCTCCCATCCTTTTTGGACACGGGTACTATGTTAGCCACCCAGTCTGAGTACTCGGAAATTTTGATGAACCCGGCCTTGAATTGTTTATCGACTTCTTCTTTGATTTTAAGAGCCCATTCCGTCCTCATTCTTCAAAGCTTCTGTTTCACGGGTTTGAACCCTGGTTTGATTGGGATTCTATGCTCTGCAATCTCGCTGTCGATCCCTGGCATATCTTTGTAGGACCAAGCGAAAACGTCTTTGAACTCGTGTAGGAGGTCTATGAAATTGGCCCTTTCGGTGGGGCTCAGGGTTGTACCTATCCTAAGTTCTTGAGGTTCTAGTTCAGTTCCTACGTTGATGGGTTCAGTATCTTCTATCACGGGTCCCCCTTCCCCCTCTTGTAGTATTTCTTTGGCTATGAAGGGAGGTATCTCGATTGAGTCAGGGTTTGGGCCATCCTCATCATCATCGTAAACAGAATTGCATTCAAGATAACACGAAGAGTAAGCAGAACCTGATTTATTCATATTAAGATTTGAGAAAAGTTGAAACAGAGAATCCATCTGATCTGTGGTCAGCGGCGGTAAAGGAACAGCGGTTGGGACATTTCCCGAACTACTGTTGCTATTTGACACTAGGCTAGGAGAAACGAGGGGAGTGGGAATGACGACAGGAGGAGACTCACTAGGAACTTCTCTAGACTCCGACTCTGACTCGAATTCATCGTCTTCTGGTTCTCCTTTGAACATCTCTCCTTCTCCAGTAGTGAGCTTGAAGAGTCTTCCTTGGTTGTTTGTCCACTTGATCGATTTTCTCCATCCTTTCTGCTGATTGGTGTTGATTTCTGTGATTAACGCGGTAGGGTTGAAGTGATCATCTTTAAGTATCATAGTTATGATCTCGTCCTGCGCGGCTCTGACAAATCGATCTTCTCCAAATAGTAAACTCACAGCTTGTTCGTCTAGGCAAGGTGCTTGACGAGTCTTGGCGGTAGGAACCGTTTCTGGAGGAATGAAGTAGCAATCGTGAAAGATCTCGATTCCGGCTAGCTTCCTTTCGAGATAATGCCAAGGTTTGGGAAATCCATGAAATAATTATTGACTTCCTTCCCTAACGAAGTATCCATTTAGGGTAGGGAGATAGGGTCACATTTGAATTCCCACATTCTTACGGTTTTGAATTTGAGCGAGCATCTCGAGAACTTCCTCTTTGGTGGGTTTGTATCCTAATCCAAGGGGTATTCTTTGTGAATTACCCTCCTTGTAGGGGGCAATGGTGCTCCTTCGGATAGGGTTCAAAGGCATTCCCGGGAAGTATCCCTGGGTTTTGAGTATGTGGTTGACCACTAGGTTAGAGTATGGATTGAAGTATAATGGTGCCAATTCACTCTCTATGACGTTTATGATGTGAAAGCCCCCAAGTTCATGTACTGGATCCGTAAGGACTTGATTGCTTGACTTCTTTTCGATGATTGCCTTGATGGGCGACGAAGTGATCGTCACCACCTTACCATCTAGTGGGATTTTGATTTTCTGGTGGAGTGTGGATGTTATCGCTTTGGAAGCGTGAATTCAGGGTCTTCCCAGAAGTATGTTGAAGGATGCCTCGATGTCCACTATTTGAAAATTGACCTTTCGTTCAATTGGCCCTGTGGCTATGGTTAGGTCAACAAGTCCCACCACCTTTCGTCGTGTACCATCATATGCGCGAACACCTTGATTGGTAGGAGTCCAATCTGATTCTTTCATGCCCAATTTATATGCCGTTTTCAAGGGTATGACGTTGACCGCGGAGCCATCATCTACTAAGGCCATTGACACATTCTTCTTTAAGCAAATGACGGTGATATAAAGAGCCAAGTTATGACTAGCACCGAAGGGTGGCAAGTCCTCGTCCGAGAAAGTAATAGGATTACTTAGCTTTGGTGATTCTTGGAAGACCAAGTTGACCACGTCGTCGGGTGTGGAGTTATGTGCCACATTCAGTTTGGCCAAAGCTTGCAGCAAAGTTTGGTGATGTGGGAATGAGCTTGACACTAGTTGCCAGACTGAAAGATCAGCCTTTGTCTTTTGTAGTTGCTTTAGTAGATGGTCGGTAGAGCCTTCTTCATTGTCATTTGGTGCGACTACATTGGTTGGACTGTTTGCTATGGGTCCATTTTGAGAAGTATTTTGGTATGGGCGTCCTGAACGAGTGAGGTGATCTACATTTTGATCTTCACAATTCTGGACTATTTCCTCACTGATTTTGACTAAGTAGTGTTCAGTGAGATACAGATCTTCGTCATCGTCAGCCCATATTCCATTGATAGCAACAAGTTCCCTCATTCTTATGATTTCAGCTTCTAATTGGATAATCTGGTCGATTAGTTCATCAACCATGGCTACTACTTCTTGCATTGTAGTGTTTTAAGAGAAAACTAGTGGTGCACGTTTTCTAGGTGTGGCGTTGGGGCCACGTAAGGTTGCCACTGCACTCTCTAGTTCCAAGGCTTGTCTATCCACATTTTTTGCCCATGCGATGAAATCAGTGATAGTTGGGGAAATGATGGAGTAGTTCCCTTCATTTTCTATTGCATGCACTTCATCTTCGACTGGGGAGATAAGATGTAAAGAATCTATGGTAGATTCTTCATTTGTAATCACTAGAACTCCAAGAGGATTCTTAGTGTTGTTAGGCTTACCTCCAGGTGGTATCGGTAGGCGACCGTCTTCAATCATGTCTTGAAGTACATTTTTCAATTTGTAGCATTTCTCTGTATCATGTCCCTTACCTCTATGGTATTCGCAGTACGAATTCTCATCCCAGAACTTGGATTTCTTTTCTTGTATAGGCTTAGGGCCTATGGGTTGAAGTTTCCCGAGTTTTATCAATATTTTCAGAGCGTTGGAATATGTGTCCCTTAGATTTATGAATTTCCTTGGAGGGATACTCTTTTTAGATGGCTCAAGGAGGTTAACTTCATCAGTCTTGCTAGTAGAGCCGTAAGAACGACTTGTTGAACCTTGATATCCACGACCTATCATTTTGGACAAGAACCCTTTACGAATGTCATCTTCGATCCTTGTTCCTAGTACAGTCAATCTTTGAAAGTCTTGATGTTTTGATACCTCAAATGATTTGCATAGATGGGTTTTAGATTGTCCACGAATTTCTCCACAAGGGTAGCCTCATCCGGACGTTCAACAAGTTGAGTACTAGTCTTCCTCCGCCGACTTAGGAAATCGGTGAAACCTTCTTTGTCATTTTGGGTAAAAACCTCTAAAGTGCGCATGTTGACTTGGATTTCAGCATTATCCGCATATTGTTTAGCAAACTCGATTGCGGCATCGTCCCAAGTAGCGATTTTCTTGTGATCTAGCGAATAGAACCATTGCTTTGGGATGGTGTCAAGAGATGAAGGAAAGATCCTTAAGAACATCTCGGGTTTAATGCCCTTGATAGACATGTAATCCTTGAAGGCACGGATATGGTTCAAAGGTTTTTCATGCCCCTTGAATTTAGGGATATCCGTCATGTTGAAGTTGGTTGGAAACTTGGAACTCACGGCCTCATACTTGCGATTATTCTCCCTATAAATGTCATCCCCTTTAATATACATCAATTGCGCCTCTAAGTATTGGAGTCGTTTCTCAGCTGCAGTGATACCTATGGGAGGGTTTTCATCCCCGAAGTCATTCACGAAGTCATCAACGATTTCACTTTCTCGAGGAGGCATCCTCGTTTCTACGGCATATACTCGGCCCTCAATGGTGTCAAGGCGATCATACACTTGGTCTTGAGTAACTTGGAGACGAGCTAGCGCGGTTAGGATTTGATCATTACTATCTTGGAGTTGATTGAAGTTCACGTCTCTTGTTCCAGGTGTAATACTACGGTTTTATGAGCATCTGGGTACTCTATCGAGTGGGCCTTACTCTGTCGAGTAAGGATGTTTTGCATTTTAAAATAGTTTCTGACCTGTAGGGTACTCGATCGAGTAGCCTTGGTACTCGATCGAGTAGGCGGCACTCGATCGAGTACGTCAGTTACTCGATCGAGTGGCTCGGTTTGCGGGTAATATTTTGTCGGGTTTTGTTAATGATGCGAGATACGTATAAAAGGTTGTCCATCACTTTTCTTAGTTTCTTTTATCTATTCTAAAACCTAAGTGTGGAGAAAAAGAGTTACGTAGTTTGTCTGTCATCGCATCATTAACAAATCCCGGAGCTAGAGGTGTCGGATTTCATCGTTCTTTACACCGTTGTGATCCTTGTGTCGAGGGTAAGCTTTACACATAATTTTTATACTGTTTTGTTAAAGTTGGTTAAACCCTAATTTTGGGATTTGGGGTTTTCTATGTGTTGTTGATGTTAGATTGTGATTGTATGATTATGTGTATAAGAGGAGGGTTCATAGAAGAAAAATTTTGAGACAGCTGCTAGATCGTCTGAATAGTGATTGCATTCCAAGTAGGGTTTCCCTACTCAGTATTAGTCCCATAATGTGTTGGTGGTGATTTGTGATTGTTGATTGTTATCATACGAGTATTGTGACGGTTGTTGGTTTTGATTACTGTTTAGTAGTTGTGATTGTTTGTATCTATCTGTGTTCTTCGGGGCGCGTCCCTGGCTGAGTGGAGTCACTTGCGGGAGTGGCTTCACGCCCATTATTCGCCTTCTGTGGAACCTGCCACATAAGGGATGTGCACATTAATGGATTTGGGTTTATCGCTCGACGGAGATGAGCGGGGATTAGGTGGGAACGGCTGCGGTCCCCCACTGGCGGCGTGGAGTGACCTGTTGCGATGGGCACTCTGGCAGGGCTACACACTTTAGTGTGTAGTCAGTATTGTGGAGTTGGTGATGGAGTTCGGAGTATATCTATGACGATTGAGCTGTGTTGTTTGCTGTGTTGTTGGATTATATAAATTGTATGATTAGTACTGACCCCGTTTAAATGTTTTAAAAACTGTGGTGATCCATTCGGGGGTGGTGAGCAGTTATTGAGCAGGGTATGATATGACGCGTATGGGATAGCTGGGATGAGTCATCACGTGGTAGTTAGAAGTCTTCCGCTGTGTCAGACGATGTATTATAGCTTTGATAGTTTTAGCAGTAGACCGTCTGAGAATCTTGTAATTCAGTTTTACAGTTTTGGTTTTGATCATGTAATCACTTTAAACTATATTGTTATTTAAATTATGTTTCTTCATTGTCATTTGATTATCATTGCCTCGGGTAACCGAGATGGTAGCACTTCCATGCCTTAAGTGGTCCTGGTAAGGCACTTGGAGTATGAGGGTGTTACACCAGGCATATTTGGAAACTGGATAAGAGTTCGACGATGAATCAAAAACACGATCGACCACTCTAGCACACTTACTTGAAAAGAAATGTTTTGACTCGTGAAGTGGGAGTGTGCCACTTGTGTCAGTGAGCTTTGAGGAAATGACAAAATTTGAAAAATGTTGGTCCTAGTCAACTTTAGTGTAGTTGTAGGAGTGGACTCGAAGTGAGGTTTTGAAATGGGTTTTGAGGCCCGAATTTTGACTCGACAATTGGACAGAGTTTCGGCTTGTTTTGCGCTAATGTTAGGCTCAATTCGAAATTTTACATGTTAAAGAGGATTTTGAATTTTTACAAAAAATCATCATGGTTTCGTTTAGAAAAGGGTGATCACGTATGGTACAAACAATATACAAGCATTATAACGGGATGCTGAGTGCATTTAAAAGGGTTTTGGTTTTAAGGGTGGGTTGCCATACCGAACAATCAAACCCGAAGTCTGTGGAGAGGCTCGTACCAAACAAGAGTAAGGCCGATTCCTAGTCCATTTCCTCAAGTAGTGAAATTCCTTGATACAAACAAGAGTAAGTACCATGGTATGGATGACGTCAATCGCTATCCATCCTTAGGCCCAAATAAGAATTAGGACCGTTTAGACGGGACGATCGGTCGAATGGGCTGGGTTTGGCCTAAGAAGGCCGATTACAACGATCTAGGAAGACCGAGTTATGAAAACCGACAATTGTCTTGTACAAACTATTCCCTAACCTTGTTCAAGTTTCACCCTTGGCTACACGTAAGTGTATTATCCCCAGCGGAGTCGCCAAACTGTGGACAATGGGCCCACGGGGGCGCTTGGGAAGGAGAACAAGCGTTTGCATTTGTGGAGTCGCCACCAATTTATTGTGAAAATTAGAAACCGTTCGAATACCTCATGTCATGTCAAGACACTAAGTAGTGACATGAACACCAAGAACTCGTTACCCTTAGCATTCTATGTCTAGAATGACTCTCGTGGATGCCAATGAACACGGATGTTTACAGAGATCTGGAGTAAGGGGTGAGGGTACGTATTAGGAAGCTCTTTTGATCGAACACCTAATCCCGCCCGCCTCGATAGCGGCCTGCCGGCCTCTACTAATGATTAGGGAAGTTATTTATACTTGATATATTGTCGATTATATGCATGCAATGCAACACCCATTAAATTAATCCTAGCATGTGAGAATTAATACTAAGTCGGTTAACAAGTAATTTAACATACAATAAATGTCAAAGTAGGAATTTAGGTTCAATTATACGTGAAGGCATACAAGTGATAAAAAAAAATACAATGATAAATACAATAAAGGAAAATACAATAATTACATTGGATTTAATGATTTATGTCGAAAATACTCCTAAAGCGGATAATTTGAGAAAAAAAATAAACAAATTAACAAACAGGAATCAGGCGATAATACGAATAATAGTTAATTAATTACGTAATTAAAACTAAGTCAAGGCAACACGGGAGTTCAGAGACAGAAATCAGCCAGGAACAGACGCAGCAGAGCTGCGCCCTCTGGAAGAGGCGCAGCAGTCACTGCGTATGTTCCTTGGCTCAGTTCTGGCTGTGAAGCCGGAGTTGCAACTCGTTAATGTTCGTTGGTGAATTTAATGATTGATTAGTATTATTTGACTCGGATGAAAGTGATTATCAGATTATTTACATATGATTACTGGTCATGAAAGCAATAAACATGGATGAAAACTAATTAGGACGAATTATTACAAGATTAATGAGATTAATTAACAAATTAAGGAACTAACTAATTAATTAAGTTAAACATGATGAATTAATGACGGATTAATGATGAATATGATAAGAAACAGGTGAGAAATATATTAAAGGTCGAATTCCAGAAACTCAATATGAATGAATCGAATTTCCACAACCCGGTTTGACTTTAATGACGAAAACCCGCGAATATTGGTTATTAGGGATTTAAGTCGGAATTTAATGATGAATTATATGTTAATGACGATGAACAATATATATGTTAATTATTATGCTATTATATCAAGAAATCGAAGAACGAATGAAAACAAATAAAAACAAACGAATTGACAAGGGACGAAGGAAGAAGAAAGGAAGCAGGAACTGCGGCAGCCTCACGAAGAGGCGCAGCAGGTACTGCGCTCCTTCGAAGAGACGCAGCAGTTGCTGCGTCCTTTCTCGACGGTTGTCCTCTGATAATCCGTAAAAAGGGTTTTAACAAAGGGTTTTAGAAATCGGTTTCAATTGTATTTTCGACATAAACCTTAGAATATGATTACAAAGAATAAATAACAATAAATAAAGGAGAGATTTACACCCTCAGACTTACATGTTTGACGAAACGAGATGAACTAAGTTTACGATTAGTGATGCTCGACTCGAATGTAACGAAAGTGCCCTCGTAAGAGGAAAACGATTAAGATTGATTAAGTTTTTTTTTTTGGTGAAAATGTGAATATAATATATAAAATCACGGAATATACAAAAGGTACACAACTGATCACAACTGATCACGGTTCAAGCCCCGTCAAAGACACAAACAAACATATAACATACTAAGCCTGTTGTCCCTGAATCAAAGCAAGCCAATCTATGTTCACATTGGCTCCTCCTAGCTTAGCTGTTACTCTTCTGCTAACTTCTTCCCCAATTCTCCTGGCTACCACTTCAGGACGCACCAAACAAGAGTTTAATCTTGCATTGTTTCTTTGGAACCAAATATGATAGTGATAAGCATTAAGACAAGCAGCTCTTGCCTTCCAAAGGACTGATTTCTGATACACCATAGCTAGCTGTAACGTATTAGGGACAGGCCCTCCAAACCATTGGTTTAGCTGAGCTTTAATTCTCGCAATCGTAAACACACTCGAGAGAACACATGCTTTGTATGAGTCTCGGTTTGAGACTCACATATCACACATAAATCATCAAAGACAAAGAACCATACTTGAACAATTTTTCCTTGACATTCATCCCATTATGCATCATCAACCAAGTAACAATGGAATGCTTAGGGACATTCCAATTGTTCCAAACCACAGTGACCATCTGCGCATTCTGCTTACATTGAGCACAACCAACCGTCGTATCCACTTCGAATAGTATATCCCTTAGGGTGGTGATCCCACCGCCATTCACAAACCCTTCCTTTAGTTTCTCTTTCACTTTGCGGATGCTCTTCCAAACCCAATCTTGTCGGCGGAGGGGAGTAGTCCCGCGCTTCGATCTTTAATGTAAATAGCATTGATCCATTTGATCCATAGTCTATCGGCCTTTGTGTGTATCCATTGACAAGTTTCCCAACAAAGGCAATGTTCCAAATGTCCGCTTTTTAATCCCTAATCCACCTTCCTTTTTTGAAGTAGTCATTGTGTCCCAAGCTACCAAAGGAACCCTATGGAAATCAGGGCTTCCATCCCATAGGAAATTCCTACATATAGCTTCAATACGTTTAATGACACTTTGAGGAATTACAAACATTTGAGCCCAGTAGTTATACAATGTATTGAGAACAGAATTGATTAAGGTGATCCTGCCAGCATAAGATAGCTTCTTTGCTCCCAATCCTCTTATCCTAGAGACCATTTTTTCAGTAAGAGAGGTGCACTCCTTCTTGGATATCTTACCAGGTTGTATAGGCACCCCTAATTACCTAAAAGGCATGACCCCTCCTTAAAACCAAATCACGATTTGATACCTTCTTTGACCTCCTCTTGCATCCCATTAAAGAAAATCTCGATTTAGTATTGTTCATTGTGAGTCCGGATGCATTAGAAAAAGAAGTATAAGCTTTCATCAAGACATGATAGAAGGAGGGTCTCCTTTACAAAACATCGCAGTCATCCGCAAACATCGATGAGTAAGCTTGAGTGGCTTGCAGCTTGGATGATAATGGAATGGCCATCTTGTAGTGGCAAATTTGATGACCCTGGTGAGGTATTCCATACATATAGTGAACAAGAGAGGAGATATGGGATCACCCTGTCTTAGACCCCTCTGTCCCTTAAAATATCCAAAAAGATTTCCATTGAGGGACAATGTATAAGCAGTGTCTTGACACAACTCATTACCATTGTACAAAGTGTGCGAAAATTGTAAACCATACAAAGATTTGTTCCACAAACTCCCATTCAACAAAGATCATAGGCCTTCTGAAGATCAATTTTGAACAAACATCTTGGGGAGACACTTTTCCTTGCATACATGTGAACTATATCCTGACAAATTAGAACATTCTCAATAATGGACCTACCTTTGATAAAAGCTCCCTGGTTTTCATGTATAATATCGGGAAGAACCGAGCTAGCCTATTGCATAGAAGTTTGGAGATGACCTTGTAAGTCGAGGTTACAACAAAGGCTATGGGTCTAAAGTGTTTAACAGTGGTTGGTCTTTCACACTTTGGAATGAGAGTTATATTTGTAGCATTTATCCGAGACAAGAATCGACCATTCCTAAAGAACTCCTTAACAAAGATAACACATATCGTGTCCAATAGTATCCCAGTGTGTCTTTAAAGAAACCACTGGTGTAACCATCGAGTCCAGGGGCCTTGTCCTTAGGAATGGCAAAGACAACTTGTTTGATTTCCTCATCACATCGGTTTCAATAAAAGAGTTGAATGAGTTTCATTGCATAAAGGACCCCGCATTAGAACATCTTGCCTCACATCTTCGATGACTTCTTGCACGCCAAGTAGGTCGGATAATAATCTATGAAAGCTTGTTGGATTGTCACTCTGTCGACTGAGACTTGACCTGTATATTTTCAATTTGGATTATTTTATTCTGCAGACATCTCTTCTTAATGGCATTGTGAAAATATGCGACTGGAGTCTCCTTCCTCTAACCATTTGGACTTGGCCTTCATTGCGTAAAACTCGTCCCCGGCAAAACAAGAATCTAACATTAGCAAAACATTTATCTCCCGAGCAATCAAATCGATTAGTAATATCCTCCCCGAGCCGCACCCGAATCCTTTCTAACTCATGACAAGCCCGACTAGTCTTATTCTCAATGTCGAATAACGGTCCTTGTTCGGTCTTTGAGTACCCCTTTCAAATTCTTCAAACGTTTGACTACTCTGAACATCATAGTCCCCTCTATATGCACAGACCATACTTGCTAAACTTTGGCCAAAAAATCGGGAGAGTCGAACTCCACATATTGAAGTACTTGAAACTGGCATTCTTTCTCCCTCCCATCTTTGAATTGCTGACTACACAAGGGTTATGATCAAGAAGTCCCTCTGGATGGAAATGAGCGCCATCTCGGGGAAAGTATTCATCCAATCATGATTAACCATAAACCTATCCAATCTACTCGAACTTCCTATGAGCAAAGATCCTGTTTATTTGTCCAAGTAAAATAAGCTCCAAAGAGCATGAATGTCATTCATGCCACAGTGGTAATGCAATCAATAAAATCATCCATATCCTCCTCGCTTAGTATTACCCCCATTCTTTCATCGGGAGAGATAATCGTATTGAAATCTCCCCGCCATAACCCATGGACCATTTGACACAAATGCAAGTCTTTCCATTTTAGCCCAGAGATCTTTTCTATCCACACCCTCATTATAAGCATAGATCATACTCAAGAAGAAAGATTTACGAGAACTTTTAATAATCACCTTCACATGAATAAACCGAGGGTCATACTCAAGAAAGACACCCATACATCAAAAATGCTAGGTTGCCAAAGTAGCCGGACTCTACCCCTTTGTGCAAATTGCGCTTGTTGTCACACACCACCCTTCCAAAGATTTTATTAGAGATATTATGCACATTTTCACCATTTATTTTTGTTTCTAAGAGACCAAACAAACAAATCTCATTATTCTGAATGAATTGCTTTACTAACTTTTGTTTATTTACATTATTGAGCCCTCTAACATTCCAAAAACCGATATTATTCATTATTCAACTTGTAAGGAGGGTCACCAATATCTTTCACTGAATCGTAGTTGCCTCGGTCCCCATTCTCGAGTAGCCGCATCAAGACGACATCAACTACTACCACCTGAGGAGACTCCTGCACTGGATCACTCTTATCACCCTGAGATGCCAATTTCTCCTGAGTAGACACACTAGTAGTAGCCTATATTTTCCCAGGAGTTCCATTTGCTGCATTCAATACAGGGAATTCAATTTCAGACAGTTTATTATCATTTATTGCAGGCTTTGGAACTGGCTTCCAAACCTTTTGCGTAGGCTTGCCTCTCTGAAGCACTTGGAGGAGATATGGCAGGCTAAGATTGATTAAGTTGATTAGTTGTGGAGTTGGTCAAACTGGTCGGTCATGCAAAACGAGGCTGGTACTCAGAAAGATCCGAGCTTACGTGGTCGAAAGTTCAAGCACGTAGACGCCAAAAAGTAAGAACGTGGTCTAGAATGCAAAGGGAGAAGAGAAGGGCGGACACTCGCGTGAGAAATATGAGGAGCGAAGGCTCCTATTTATACTAATCACGTGGAGGAAGTAGGGTTTTCGGAGAGACTTTGGAAGTGAATCTCGAAAAGATATGAAAAAGATATGAAAAATACGCATAAAAGGATTTGGGAAGAGGCGCAGCAGGCACTGCGTCTCTTGGAAGAGGCGCATCACCTGCTGCGTCTATTCCCAAGTGGTTTCCTCCTGCGGAAGAAAGATTTCCGTGTTTAGTTTATGGAATAACGGAATAATTTGGTTTTCCTTAATATTTTGTGTGAATATTACGGGAAATTGTTTACCAAAGACTAAAAGATTTATAAAATATGGAATAGAAATATCCGGAACATTTCAGAACATTCCGACTCGGCATTTTAATGGTTGTCAGAAAATAAAGACGGTTTTAGGCCCGAACTCCAAATGTACTCTAATTACTGCCAAAACGACCGTATCGGCGCGTAGATGACAATTAAGAGGTAGACATAAATGTTTGAGCGATCACTTGACGATAAACTTACGAACTGTCACAAATCGTTCCGCGTACCTAACATGCGGCCCGATCATCACTGGGTGGTTTGCGGGAGGTGCAGAAATGAGATATCTACATAAACAAATTAGATTTTCATTATTAAACTAATTTTTCATTTAAAAAAAATCTATACATATAAATTGTATTCTCTCTGTTCCGGTCATTTGTTGTCATTTCCATTTTGGGGTGTCTCAGTGATTTGTTGTCCTTTCTATTTTAAAAATGAATTTGATGAGTAATTTGATCATTCACACTCAATTTATTCCACTTGTGATTTAGTAATTGGTCACCTTCCCTTTCCTTGATCTTGTGCCAAAACCAAAGGACAACAAATGACCGAGACGGAGGGAGGGAGTATCTCCTAAATCCTAATATTAACTTCGTGACGAAAAAATAATTTATTACTCCCTCCGTCCCGGTGAATTGTTATCTATTTCCATTTTATGGTGTATCATTCATTTGTTATCTATTTCCTTTTTGGGAAAGTAATGAGCAAGTGGCTAGTGTAAGCAAGTGGACAATAATTCCTTTATTTTATTGGTTTGTTTCACATGCATTGGTCTTCGTGTAAAAAGCATTAGAGAACAATTCACTAAGACGGAGGGAGTAAAATATTTTGAGATAGTTAAAATATTTTCATAAAAAAACACAATTCGTGGAACTATTCAATTCTTTTGATTAATTTTAATATTAATTATTTTTTATAAAAATTCGCGAGATATAAATATAAAATATATAACTAATACAGTAAAAATTAAAATGCCTATATTTACCGCGCATTTCCCTGGATCTACACTAGTGTAACAAGCAACACATTTAAACCGACCCAAATTAAATTAGACCCAATGACAATCCTAACCCAACCATAGATATTTGTTGGCAAACTCTCCTTCGCAGTTGCTGAATTCTGAATGCTCTCAATCTATCAGACTCCATTTCCGTAAGCAGTAAGCTCTACTCATCTTCATTTTTCAATTTACTTTCTTTTTTTAATTTCCTGCAAAAATGTGGGATGATTTGCCTACCGAAATCAGTAATAACATATTACACAGATTGCCTGTTAAAACCCTAATTAAATGCACTATTTTGTCCAAATCATTCCTCTCTTTAATTACTAGTCATGATTTTATCTCCACCCAGATTGCACAACACACCAATTCCCATTTGTTACTTCGTTATTTTACCAACGACCAACAAGAATTGTTTCATTTTGAACCTGATGATGAAACTTTTTCCGGTTTCCAAACTCAAGGATTGGTTAATCCTTTCCCTTATATTCCTGGTATTTGGTGTACTGTTGCCGGTTGCGTAAACGGTGTTATATGCTTGGTTGATGATTGTGGCCATGAGGGTACTCTTACTATACTTTGGAACCCCTCTATTAGGAAGTTTGTTGAGGTTCCGGAGCCTATTATGGTGTATGAAACATATGGCGGGTATGAGTCTGCTTCTGGCTTTGGATTTGATTCTATTTCGGATGATTATAAGGTGGTTCGAGTCGTTCGACTCTTAGACCTGGGTCCTAAATTTGGGGGCACACAAGTTGAGGTTTTTAGTCTGAAATCTGGGTGTTGGAGGATTATCGGTGTTGGTCCTAGCTACTCAATTAAAAGGAGGAGCAGTGAGTATATTCCGTGCTTCCTTAATGGCTCCGTTTATTGGGTTGGTTCGCGTTTTGTGTGTCCAAATAATGAAAATGTCATCGTCAAATTTGATATGTCTACAGAGACTTTTGAGATCATACAACTGCCGGGAGTTGTAAAAGTGAGTGAATCAAAATATACTCCGATCTTGGACTTCTATGTGCAAGAGTGTAAGGGAAAATTGGCTTTGGTCAACCGGAATTACAAGGATGAGATTAAGAGTTGTAGCGTATGGGTGATGAAAGAATATGGGATTGTTGAGTCTTGGACCAAGATTTTTGATTTCAATATTGATAACTTAAGTCCATGTGGCATGCCAAGGGCTTTCGGTTTTAGGAAAAATGGGGAAGTTATCATGGTGAAGGGTGTTCGTCGTATGTATACAGAAGGGGAGGATAATGTCCTTGTTTCAATTGATCAAGTAACTCACTCTGAGACAACATTCAGAAAGATTAGTGCAGATCGTACCTCATTTTACTTGTCTACTTATGAAGAGAGCATGGTATTGTTTAAGGAGGGTAAAGGAATTGAACAACAAACCAGTCAGTTAAAGTCTGTTCCACCTAAGAAAAGACGGTTTGATGGTGAAAAGAAATCCCGGAGGAAGAGGAAGAATTAGAGGAATGACATTGTATACCTAGGTTGAGTTTTCAGTCAGCCTGCTCATACTGATAGCTTTAGGCGTGCTAAGTTACTTAAATCGTTTAGTGGTGTTAGGTTCAGTTCTGAGAAGGTCGTCCTCGTGCTGATCAGCTTTTGGCATGCTAACTTTCTCGAGAAATAATTTTCAGGGTCCTTTGTCTGATGTTTAATCCTTTTGAAGACTTGAATGTAATCAAACTATCAAACTTGGTTGATGCTTTTACTCTATGTTTGTGTTTAATTTGGATATTAGTGGCAGCGCAACTATTTGCTAACGACTTCTATTTGAGCATCTGTTTAAGTTTAATGTCGTAGTTGTTTCTATTTACTATCATTAAAACCCAGGGTTGTGTTCAAGGTGGCGGCTTAGTCTTAACACTTTAACAAATACTGCTCCGATTATTCAGGAGTGTAGAACCCCCACAGTAATGTGTTAGTCGGCCTGGTACTAGAATGTAAAGAGTAGTTCTCTTTTATCGTAGCTGAGAATTGTTATCGCTCCTTAATGTAGATGTATATTCTTGATTGATACATGGACAGAATTATTCAGATGCTATTACACATGCTAATTCTCCATGACACATCCGCCTCTGAACTTGAGCCACGGTTTTCAATGCAAAACTAGTTTAGTTTTCCGTGAAAATCACGGGACTTCTCTAACTCTTTTTTTAATGGTTATTAAATCATGTTTTTATTATTCTTATTTGATTGATATAGCGGAGTTATATCGTTTTTTTTTTCTCGACATCGAAATAGTACTTTTCTTAGTTTACAACTTTATTAAAAGGGTTTTTTTGTCAGAACTACCTTTTATAGTTTTATTTATGGTCATTTGTGAACAACTACCTTTCATTTTATTTTTGGCTTTCAACTATATTTCATTTCTTCATTTTGCGAAAGACTACCAAATCCACTTCCGGCGAAAAAAGTCAACTTTCCGACGTTGACTTACCATTTCATGTTGAATCTTACTCTTTACTTCATAACCCTAATAATCGATGATAAAGATTTGATTAAACCCAACATTAATCACCTCAATTTGTCTATCTCTTACCCGAATCAAAATCATAATCGCCGAAACAAAAGCATCATTGATATTAATCTTAACATGGTAAGTAATTCTTCAGCAATAAATAATGATCTATTATGGCTTTGTTCGCAAAATTAACTCCTAGTGTTAACTATTCGAAAATAATCATGGATTCACTCTTAGGATCACTTGTGTGCTACTATCTCATTAGTTTTCGTATACCCACCATCTTACCATGACGAGAGAAAGGAGGTACTTTAATATGACTTAAATGGATAATAGGTTGATGAATCATGAGTAGTCTATAAGGTTGTTGAAATGTAAGGGTGAAGGTGAAAATGGTAGTAAAGGTGACGACGGAGATGAAGATGGAGATTGAGATGGTTAATGCGTTGGTATTGCTTTGAACAAATTTTGATAAGAGGTTGGGCATGAAGAAGAGCTTTTTCAAATTTTGTTGGATGAACAAAGAGAGAAATATGGGTTATATGTGTGAAGAAGGGAGAAAAGAGCAAGTCAACGCCGGAAAGTTGACTTTTTTTTCGCCGAGAGTGAATTTGTGGTAGTCTTTCGCAAAATGAAGAAATGAAAGGTAGTTGAAAGCCAAAAAATAAAATAAAAGAAGATAGTTATTCACAAATGACCCTAAATAAAAGGTAGTTTCTGACCAAAAAAAACCCTTATTAAAATGATAATATTATTAAAGTAGTAAGTAGTATTACCATAGTTGTAAGTTTGGAAATAATTAATGATATTTAATCACTAAAAATATTTTTCACTCATTTTTCTTAACCGAGACATTCTCACATTAAAAATTCGAAATTAAAAGACATGCTACCCTTTTAAACAATTTCGTTAATAATATAAGAGAATGCTATACTTAAAAATTACACCGCTTTGGTCGATACATTTGTAATCTATTGTACTTTAATACAATTCACTACAGATTATCAATTATGAATACATTAAAATTACAAAAACATTCTATCAATAATAAAATGTGAGACTAAAAACTAAGATTATAATTTGGTTTAGATACTAAAGTTTGTTCAGCAAAGCTTAACCTCCCTCCACCATAAAAGACAGTCATATTCGATGATGGACGATATCAAATGACTTCATCAACATTCAATAACGCCAAGAACGAACTATACAATACATATCATTGTCATATTCTTCTATTTTTCCTCTTATCTCTTCAATCAAATTATTTTTTTTGCTTAGAACATGTTGAGTTCTTTTCAATTGATCTCTTTTTATACCTAAAATTTGTTCTTTTCAATTGATTATCGTCATATCGATATTTTGGGTAACTCTAACATAGATATTCAAAAATCATTAGCCAAGTGTAAAACTGAAGAAGAGAACGAAGAAGGAAACAACTATTCACTATAGGTAGTTATCGCTGCTAATATCTGGACTGATCTATAGTATATGGGATAGCAGGAACAAGAGCAGACAGAGTAGAGCTGTTTGTGCCTCATCCAACGAGGCTGATAGAAGGGATAAAAAATGTTTTGAAAATGAGGTTGCAAAAGATGGAAATCAGTAAGGGGCAACTTAAATGTAGACGCTGGTTACAGCAAACTGGTCTGATTGTAAGGTAGTAGTGAATGATGTATGTAATGTATGGTGATGTAAAACTCTCTTGATTATTAATGTTCTCAATTTTCAGCACGCTCTCTGAAGCATAAATAGAATGACTACATTTAGGGTCGCACCTTGACAATAAACAGCAATAAGTTTGATAATAAACAGCAATAATTAGGAAGTCGATTTTAAAAAGACTTAACTAGAAGTCAATCGCAGACAGTTAGGCTGACATTCCCAGTAATATCTTAAAAATAGAGTAAAAGCATAGGTTTGATAGTTTGATTACATTCAAATTTTCGAAAAAATTAAACACCTGATGGCGATTAGGACCCAGAACACCATAGTAAACGATTTCAAGAAAGTTACCTCGCCAAATGGTGATCAGAGAGGGAGGACCTACGCACAAGTAAAATAAATGACGATCTGCGTTTATCACTCTTACTGTTGTCCCACTTTGCGTAACTGGATCAATTGAAACAACCCCACTCTCCTCTCGGGAATCACCATCAAGACCACTCTTCACCATGATAACTTCACCATTTTTTCTAAAACTAAACGCCAATGGCCTGCCATGTCGCCCATGTGGACGTAACTTAGCAATATCAAAATCAAAAATCTTCGTCCAAGATTTAACAACCCCATCTTCTTTCAGAATCCATGCGCTACAAGTCTTGTTTGCAATTTTGTAGTTACTCTTAATCAAAGTCAATACTCCTTTAATCTCCTGAAGATACAAATTCCGAGTAAATCTCAACTCGCTCAATTTTAAGACTCCTGACAGTTGTATGGTCTCAAAACTCTCGCTAGACATATCAAATTTGAGGAGCACAGTTTCACAATTTGGAAACGCATAAGGCGTGCCAAGCCAATAAACAGAGCCATTAATGAAACGAGGGGTATACCCGCTGTCGTAATGTTTAATTGAGTAGCAAGGACAACCACCAATAACCCTCCAGCACCCAGATTTCAAACTATAGACCTCAACTTGCGCTTCCGAGCTCGCCTTCTGACCATTATCCAGTTCTACTACTCGAACCACCTTGTAATCATCCGAAACAGGATCAAACCCGAACCCACAAACAGACTGATAGGGACCACAAATATCAAATACTAATATAGGCCGTGGAAGGTGAACAAACTTCCTTATAGAGGGATTCCAAAGTATAATAAGAGTACCCTCTATTTGAAAGTCATTAACCAAGCAAAGAACACCGTTTATGCAACCCGCGACAGTAAAGCACATTTCAGGATAATTAAGGAAAGGGACAACCAATCCTTGAGTTTGGAAACCGGAAAAAGTGTCATCATCAGGGTCAAAATGGTACAATTCTTGTTTATCGTGGGTAAAATAACGAAGTAACAAGTGGGAATTGTTGTGTTGTGTGATGTGATCGGAGATAAAAGGGTGACTAGTAATTAAAGAGAGGAATGATTTGGACAAAATAGTGCATTTAATTAGGGTTTTAACAGGTAATCTGTGTAAGATGTTAGTACTGATTTCAGTGGGTAAATTATCCCACATATTTTTGCAGAAAATTAAAGAGAGTAAATTGAAGATTGAAGAAGATGAGAGCTTACTTCTTGGGAGGCAAATTCAGAGCAAGCGCGACTGTGCGAAATATGTTGGATTTTGTGGTTTTGATTCCTAGAATATTTTTCGAGCCGGGTTTGGTCAATTCAAGCCGGTTTAAATATTGGGTTGATTGAATTGAGGGCTGATTTATATCGACGACATTTTAGTAAATATCGATGACGTTTTTCATAAAAAAGACGATGACTGCCCTTTTGACTTTCTCTTTCTAAAAAAATTTTAACCAAAAGATTAGGATCAACCATACTGCTTGTAAGTGGGTGTGAAAAAAGCCAATTACCAGACCAAAACTTAATGTTGCTACCATTACGGTGGCATCACCTACCTGCCATCTTAGTCCTTTTCTAAAGAGATTTCGAAGACTCATAAGCTTACGCCATTGCCAAGAGGATACTGAGTTTGGCTTATGGTTAAAAAGTGAACAATTTCTCAAGTATTTTTTAGTTATTACTTTGACCCATGTATTTTCCTTATACATAAGAATTTTCCATAAGAGTTTCATTTGGAGAGCTTTGTTAGCTGCTTCAGACGTTTTTATTCCTAGTCCACCCAAAGATTTCGGTAAACAAACTTTTTGCCAACCAATCAAATTAGGGGATCGTTGATAGTAATGTATTGTGTCGGTCTAAGGGGGTGATTTTATCACTCTCGTGTCTTTTAATATGGGTCTTTTGGTTCACTTTCCCTAACATTTGACAATTGGTTATGTGGTGGTAACTTGTGCACTTTAACTCGGTTGGGCACTCAATCCTTAATGCATGAACCCGAGCGGCAATAGAGCATCTTTCCAAGGTCAAGACAAGGCACAAGAGGATCACTTGTAACCCGGAAACCAGTTGGGAGAAGTAGGAATGAAGACTAGAAGAAATGAAGGCAATTGAAGAGGTCTAGCTCGTGGAAAATAGAAGTCCAAAAATGCGAGCTCAGTGCGCGACCTGCGCAAACAGTGCGCAGTTTTGCACTTTTTGCGAGTAAGAATAATAATTGCGCGACTGCGCTACCTTTACGGGTTTTCTAATCTTCTTTGTGGGCTTCTTAAGTGGAAATCTTTCTAGGTTTTCGTGAAGCCCTATAAATACCCGAGAGTTTGAAGACCTAAAGCATTCACCTACCATCCTTTCATTTCATGTAATCTCATTTTGAGGGTTTTAATCTTGTAATAATTTAGAAGACTATTTTCCATTCAAGTTGTAATCTTTCTTTGTTTTTGGGTTTTATGAAGACTATGGAAGGCTAAATCCTTCCCTACTTGGTGTAATCCATTGCATGCTTTCATCTTTATCATTGTATTGACTCTTTAATCTCTACTCTTTCATTTATTTCAATTTCTAAGTTTGAATGTCATGATGAATGTTTTGTTGTGAGAAGTAATTACTCTTGCCTCTTTAATGTTCATCTAGTGCTTGTTTATTGCAAAGTTCCTTGCTTTTGTGATAACTTGTTGAAGCACCTCATGATAATTGATATCTTGGTTTAAAGTATCAACCTTTGTGAGTAGAAATTGATTGTATCATTGGGTTTGTTGGTTTAAACATATCTTTGTGATATCCCATTTACTTTCCTCTTGGTTTTGTTCTTCATGCTCTTGGCTACAATTCCTACATGGTTTAATGTTAGAATTTGTAGTTTAAGTAGGATTATCATTGTTGGCTTAGATAGTGGTAATCAATTGCTTGAGGATTGTTGTTGGGTAAATGAAATTGGAAAGAAAGAGTCTTGCTTTGAGAAAAGTTGGAACTTGTAGGATTATACCAAGTATTCATCTCTTATAATTGTTACTTGCATACCAAGTGTTTGTTACCTTGTCTCATATGAAAAATCACATCTCCTTGATTTTGTTACTTGTTTTCTCCATGACAATTCTCCATATATGTCTCTCTATTGTTGTTCATTGTTAATACCCATAGTTTGTGCATAGTCTTGTGCTTTGTCCATCTTAATTAATCTAAATTCAAGTCTTTAGTCTTAAATCCCTTCTCTTGGGTTCGACCCTTACTTCCCTTTGCTACTATTCTTAATTGCATAGTGTAGAGTTGAGTTTGGTTTATAAATTGTTAATTTGATAGGTTAATTCTAGCTTTTTACGACACCTAGTTTATTCTCTATCAAATTTTGGCGCCGTTGTCGGGGAAGGGCAACATAGCTAAAGGCTTGATTGTTAAATTGCATGTTAGTTTTTATTTCTCTTCTCTTTGTTTTGGATAAGTAAGTGGAAGTTCTAACTTGTGTGTGTAGTGCGAAGGTTTATGTTAGTTCTCCACAACACGGTGAATCAACCCCCGTGGAAGAGGACGATTTTGGAGCATATTCGTGGTTATTTACTAATCCTTGGTACCAAAGAGCACAAAGAGAACATCGAGTAGAAGAAGCACCCTTAGAAGCACCTTTAGAAGAACCTATTGAAGTAAATCCGATTGAAGTAGAGTATCCCCCTATGGCGAATGACACGAGAACCATCCGGGAGATACGAGCAAGGAATTATGATGAGCAACCCTTGTGTATCACCTACCCCCCTCTAGGAGCCAATGCAAATTTCGAACTCAAAGGCTTCTTTATCCATAACTTGCCTAAGTTCCATGGCCATGCGGGGAATGACCCAAACCGTCACCTTTCGGAATTTCACATGATGTGTGAAGGTGCTATTCCGAATGGGGTGACGGAGGATCAATTCAAATTACGGGCCTTCCCATTTTCTTTGTTGGATTCGGCCAAAGATTGGCTCTTTTATCTTGACCCGGGATCTATAAGAACTTGGAAGGAAATGAAGGCGGCTTTTCTTGATAAGTACTACCCCGATGCCCGTCACAACCGTGCTAAGAAGGCCATTACTACCATAGAACAAGACCTCAATGGTGAAACCATGTATGAGTATTGGGAGAGGTTCAAAAAGTTGGTAGCTCAATGCCCATACCACGGGTTGAGCGATGATGATCTTCTTGTGAACTTCTATGAAGGATTGGGCCAAGATGATCAAAGAATGGTTATATCCGCTACCGGAGGAGGTTTGGAAAATTTTTCTATAGCGGAGGCCAAGGAAATCATTGAGAGACTTGCCTCTACTACGAGGAATTATGGAAGAACTCAAAGGGGAACAAGGAATACTTCTTCAATGGGAACCTCTTCTTCATCCAATCAAAACCTTGAGCAAAGTGTGAATGATTTGACTCACTTAGTGAAGACTATGATAGTGAACAATCCAAACAAGGATGGGAGAAAAGGGAATCAAGTGGAATGCAACTATTGTCAAGGTCCTCATTTGGAGGAAAATTGCCCCATCATGATTGAAGAAGGAATTGGAGTGGAGAATGTAAGTGCAATGGGGTATGGGAATTACAATGCTAGGAATCCTTCCGGAGGAGGATACTACAATTATGACCCTAGTGGCAACAATTACAATGTTGGGAGTAGAGACAATCCTAGACTTGGTTGGGGTGGTGACACCTCAAAGAGCTTTGTGAATGGTCAATTCAACCACTTGAGGGACCAAAATTCCCGACAAGGTCAAGGTTCAAACTCTCAAGGGAATAGGAATGGGAATTTCAACAACCAAGGTAGAAACCAAAACCAAGGCCAATCATCCCAATTTGGCAATCAAGGTAACAACAACAATTCTCAAAAAGAACCAAGTGTTCAAGACTTGCTTAAGAACATTTTGCAAGAGCAAGTCAAAACGAACAAGAGGCTTGACAAGATTGATGTCGACAAGAGTGTTAGTGATGCCAAGGTTGCCAACCTTGAAGTCCAACTTGGCCAAATTGCACAAGAACTTGCCAAGAAAAATCAAAGGACCTCAACTTCTATTCCCTCCACTACATTTCCTCCTAGAGAGAATGCTAGTGCTATGACATTGAGGAAGGGGGGAACTTTAGAATCCCCTCCCAAGAAGAAGAGAAGGGGCAAGTCACAAGAAAGGGTTATTGACATTGAAGAGCAAATTGAAGAAGAGCTTGTGGTTGAACAAGAGAAAGGATCATCTTCAAAAGCTAATGAGGAAAAAGAAAAGAGTCCTTGGAGCATTGACAAAGGAAAGGAAGGAAGCACCAACACAAAAGATCAACTCAAAGAGATTGAACAAGAGTATGAACCGGAGGTACCATTTCTTAGTGCCCTCACAAGTCCCAAGAAGTTTGATAAAGACACCGATCTTTATGAGACTTTTAGGAAATGTGAGGTCAACATCCCTCTTTAATCTCGATTCCTTATCTTCTCTTATTCCGTGTTCATTCCCTCATTATTTACCAAAGCTTTTTCGACAAAACCCCAACATCCCTCCTCTCATTCACTAAAAATCCAACCAAATCACTACTTATCAACATCAAACCTCCTTCTCATCACCAATTTCTTCACCAAATTCGTCCTTGGAATCAAAAACACCATCAAACTTTCCATTTTCTGACAAAAATCCCCCAATTTCCCAAACCCTAGAATTTTTCCGGGTTGATTTGAAGCTTGTTCAAGTGGATTTCTGGGTTATAAAGGGGTTTTTATGCAACATTCTTCAACATTCAAGCAAGATTGAGGATTTCTGGGAAGGTATAACAACTTTCTTCACTATCTTTGTCTTCTTTTTATTCAATTCGATTTCCTTTGAGTAGTTGAGTTGAATTCTTGCTTGTAATTGCTTGTTTGGGGATTGTTGGCAATCATTTTCTGTTAGGGAAGGCAAATATTCAACAAAATTACCTTAGCTACACAATATTGTGCTAGTGCACACAAGGTGTTTGTTGAATTGCCCCTTAGAAAATTTTTCAGATTTTTGGTTGTTTTTAAGTGGTTGTTTTTGAAATTTTTAAAAAGAGAACAAGATGGTTTTTGGTCTTGGCAAAGGAAAATCTAAGAAGAAGGGTGAATCCTCAAACCAACCTCCACCCAATGCACCACCACAAACCTTTTAAGGGGGATGAAGGGTTACCAAACAACCTTAAGACTTACTTTAAGTTCCTTGAGAGTAAGCCCCTACCGATTTCCAAATTCCTTCACCCGGAAACCTTGAGGGATATGGGTATCTTTGACCACACCCTTGCCTTCCTCACCAAGGTGGGGTTAGAGAGATACATTAACCTTCAACCTCGTACATACCCCGCCTACACCTTAGAATTCCGCTCGACCATCCAAATCACGGGGGAAAGAGGGAATGAGCGGGTGAACTTTAGGTTGAACAAAACTTGGCATACCATAACCTTTGAGAGGGTGAGGGAAATTTTGAGAATCACCAAACCACCCTCCTCCTTAAACCTACCGGGTACGGCCTTGGACGATACTTGGTTTGCACTCACGAGGAAAACACCCCGGACAAACAATGACAAGATCTCCTCAATCACAAACCCCCCCATCCGGATTCTTACACGTATGATTTCGTGCTTCTTCTTTACGATGGGGGAACCTACCAAACTAAATTATGGGGTCCGTGAGTGCATGTGGGCGATGTTGCCCGAGGGGGAGGGGGTGCCGGATTGGACAAGACTTTTTGTGGTTGGTGCATCTAAGCAACGTGAGAAGAAGGGAAGCATTAATTGTGGAGGTTTGGTCACTCTTTTTGTGGCTAGTTTGGTTGGGGATATTCCGGATGAACAACCTCAAGTGTGGGGGAATCACCTTTACAATGAAGCGGGGTTGGTAGAGACTCACATGATTCATCCATTGGATACGGTTCGATGGAGTTGTCATTGGTTGGGGGAGGGGGGTGTACAATACATGAAGCTACCTTTGAATGGCCCCCTCCCGAGTGGACCACGAGCCCGGGATTTCTTTTGTCCCGCCGAGGCCAATCTCCCCAACCCACTCCCACCAAGAATGAGGAAGAGGAGAGCCGTTGAATTTTCCCGTGATCCCCAACAAGAGGAAGAAAGAGAGGTTGAGATAATTGAGGGGGGCTTCCATGAGACCCCACACATTCCTTCATCCTACCAACCGCCTCAAGACACTCCTATGTTTGAGGCCGGGGGTTCCTCAAGTCCACCTTTACCACCATGGCAATACCAAATGTTCAAGTACTTTGAGGAGACCCGGGGGACGTTGGACGCAATTAGTGGGAGGGTTGAGAGCTCCCATTCTTGGCAACAACAACAAGCGCCAAGATTGGAGAGTTTTGATCAATTTCGGAGATCTTTTGAAGAGCATAAAAGGTTGGGAGATGAGGCCGAATTGGCCCAAAGGAGAATTCTTGAGGGGATTGCCAAGAGGCAAGAGGAGTCTCTTGAATGGCAACAACAAAGTGCCAAGGCTTGGGCGGAAAATCAAGCCATGTGGCAAGAGCAAAACAAGTGGCGTGAAGAAGTGAGCCAACAATTTGGGGTGCAAAACGAAAGACACCACCAATACCTTGAGGACTCTTACTATGACGCTCGAGCCCATGAAGACTCCTTTGGCCTTATTCAAGGCCTTTTCGGCATGACTATTCACCAAAATGAACCAACCTATCAACCCACCATCAATGAAGCTCAAGTCAATGAGGCCTACATAAGGGCCCAACAAGAAAGAGAGAGAAGAGAAAGAAGAAGAATGAACCGGGGGGCATATGAGCAAGGAGAAGGCTCGGGCCCCTCCAACTAAAAGTTTGAAGAAGTTGGCACTCCCTCACATTGAGGACATATGTAAATTGTCAATGCAAATAAAAAAAAAAAATTGAAAATTTCGGCTAGGTGAAAACCCACAAAGGTGGGCACCTAGGCAAGATTGGAAAAGGTGGCCGAGGACGGAATGAAAACCCGAAAGGGCATTCCGGGCAAAATGAAGAATCGAGTTGCGAGCTACCGATGAGAGGAAAGGAAAAAGCTAAGGTGAAAACCCGAAAGGGCACCTTAGGCAAAATGAGGGATTTTCAAACACAAAAAAAGCGAAAAATTGAAAAATGCAACACCAAAAAGATGGAGGGATAAGAAGGGAGCAATAAGGAGGGTCTTGGAAGGAGGCTAGCTTTAGGATTTAATTTATTTTTGTGTCACAAAAAAAATTGTTTCAAATTGGTGGTTTTTCATGTTGGCTACTAGGTTGTTGATCTTTGTTGGTGTTTGGCCGACTTAGTAGCATGACTTGCATTGCTTGGAGTGATAAGGAGGTGATATAAGGGGAAGATGAATGAGTTGGAGGATTGTTTAGGTCACTTTTCTATTTCCTTGGGATAAGGCAAGAGTGACCACTTCTACTTTGGTGATATAAGAAGGGTGGAGTTGCGTGATGAGTCGGCGTTGGTGGTGTGTCATGTCCGTGTTTGAGGGAGAAATAAGGCGGGGGAGTGAGTGAAGAGTGGTGTCAAATTTGAGTCAAGTTCTTTTTCTTTTTAATTGGTGGTTGTGTTTCGAGGGAGATATAAGAAGGAAGAGGAAAGGGAAGAGTGATCATTCTCTCCTACACTCTCTTGTAGACTTCATGGTCGCTTGTTTCGGGTTTTGCTCGGGACTAGCAAAAGTCTAAGTGTGGGGGAGTTTGATAGTAATGTATTGTGTCGGTCTAAGAGGGTGATTTTATCACCCTCGTGTCTTTTAATATGGGTCTTTTGGTACACTTTTCCTAACAATTGGCAATTGGTTATATGGTGGTAACTTGTGCATTTTTACTCGGTTGGGCACTCAATCCTTAATGCATGGAACCCGAGCGGCAATAGAGCACCTTTTAAAGGTCAATACAAGGCACAAGAGGATCACTTGTAACCCGGAAACCAGTTGGGAGAAGTAGGAATGAAGACTAGAAGAAATGAAGGCAATTGAAGAGGTCTAGCTCGTGGAAAATAGAAGTCCAGAAATGCGAGCACATGCGCGCAGCTGCAAACAAAACAGTGCGCAGTCTTGCACAATTGCGCAGCATGAACAAAGGTTTGCGCAGCCTGCGCAGCTCTGCTTTACGGGTTTTTCTAATCTTCTTTGTGGGCTTCTTAAGTGGAAATCTTTCTAGGTTTTCGTGAAGGCCTATAAATACCCGAGAGTTTGAAGACCTAAAACATTCACCTACCATCATATCATCTCATCTAATCTCATTCTTAAGGTTTAAGCTTGTAGTAATTTAGAAGACTATTTTGATGCAAAGTTGTAATCTTTCTTTATTTCTTTGGGTTTTGAAGACTATGGAAGGCTAAATCCTTCCCTACTTGGTGTAATCCATTGCAAGCTTTCATCTTTATCATTGTATTGACTCCTTAATCTCTACTCTTTCATTTATTTCAATTTCTAAGTTTTAATGACATGATGAATGTTTTGTTGTGAGAAGTAATTACCCTTGCCTCTTTTATATTCATCTATTGCTTGTTGTTGCAAAGTTGCTTGCTTTTGTAATAACTTGTTGAAGCATCTCATAATTGTTGTTATCTTGGTTTAAAGTATCAACCTTTGTGAGTAGAAATTGATTATATCATAGGATTTGTTGGTTTAAACATATCTTTGTGATATCCCATTTACTTTCCTCTTGGTTTTGTTCTTCATGCTCTTGGTTACAATTCTTACATGGTTTAATGTTAGAATTTGTAGTTTAAGTAGGGTTATCATTGTTGGCTTAGATAGTGGTAATCACTTGCTTGAGGATTGTTGTTGGGTAAATGAAAGCTAGAGAGAAAAGAGTCTTGCTTTGAGAAAAGTTGGAACTTGTAGGATTGCACCAAGTTCTCTTAATTATTGAATCATCTTACTCACCAAGTGTTTGTTATATTGCTTGTTAGACTAAGATTGCAAATTTCACTTTGTTTCATGTCACCAATCAACTCAAAAACCCCCCTTTTTATGTCCCTCTATTGTTTGTCATTGTGAATAACCATTGTTTGTTTATAATCTTGTCTTTAGTAGTCAATAGTTTACAATTCAAGTATTTAGCTTAAAAGACCTTCTCTTGGGTTCGACCCTTACTTGCACTATATTACTTTATCATTTAGAGTACTCTAGAGTATAGTTTGGCTTATAAATTGTTAATTTGGTAGCTTAATTCTAGTATTTTACGACACCTAGTTTTATGCCTATCAAATTTTGGCGCCGTTGCCGGGGAAGGGCAACATAGCTAAAGGCTTGATTGTTAAATTGCATGTTAGTAGTTATTTCTCTTCTCTTTGTTTTGGATAAGTAAGTGGAAGTTCTAACTTGTGTGTGTAGTGTGAAGGTTTATGTTTAGTTTTCCACAACACGGTGAATCAACCCCCGTGGAAGAGGATGCTTTTGGAGCATATTCGTGGTTATTTACTAATCCTTGGTACCAAAGAGCACAAAGAGAACATAGAGTAGAAGAAGCACCCTTAGAAGCACCTATTGAAGAACCTATTGAAGTAAATCCGATTGAAGTAGAGTATCCCCCTATGGCGAATGACACAAGAACCATCCGGGAGATACGAGCAAGGAATTATGATGAGCAACCCTTGTGTATCACCTATCCCCCTCTAGGAGCCAATGCAAATTTCGAACTCAAAGGCTTATTTATCCATAACTTGCCTAAGTTCCATGGCCATGCGGGGAATGACCCAAACCGTCACCTTTCGGAATTTCACATGATGTGTGAAGGTGCTATTCCGAATGGGGTGTCGGAGGATCAATTCAAATTACGGGCCTTCCCATTTTCTTTGTTGGATTCGGCCAAAGATTGACTCTTTTATCTTGATCCGGGATCTATAAGAACTTGGAAGGAAATGAAGGCGGCTTTTCTTGATAAGTACTACCCCGATGCCCGTCACAACCGTGCTAAGAAGCCCATTACTACCATAGAACAAGACTTCAATGGTGAAACCATGTATGAGTATTGGGAGAGGTTCAAAAAGTTGGTAGCTCAATGCCCATACCACGGGTTGAGCGATGATGATCTTCTTGTGAACTTCTATGAAGGGTTGGGCCAAGATGATCAAAGAATGGTCAATTATGCTACCGGAGGAGAGTTGGAAAATTTTTCCATAGTGGATGCCAAGAAAATCATTGAGAGACTTGCCTCTACTACGAGGAATTATGGAAGAACTCAAAGGGGAACACGGAATACTTCTTCAATGGAAACCTCTTCTTCATCCAATCAAAACCTTGAGCAAAGTGTGAATGATTTGACTCACTTGGTGAAGAATATGATAGTGAACAATCCAAACAAGGATGGGAGAAAAGGGAATCAAGTGGAATGCAACTATTGTCAAGGTCCCCACTTGGAGGAAAATTGCCCCATCATGATTGAAGAAGGAATTGGAGTGGAGAATGTAAGTGCAATGGGCTATGGGAATTACAATGCTAGGAATCCTCAAGGGGGAGGATACTACAATTATGGCCCTAGTGGCAACAATTACAATGTTGGGAGTAGAGACAATCCTAGACTTGGTTGGGGTGGTGACACCTCAAAGAGCTTTGTGAATGGTCAATTCAACCACTTAAGGGACCAAAATTCCCGACAAGGTCAAGGTTCAAACTCTCAAGGAAATAGGAATGGGAATTTCAACAACCAAGGTAGAAACCAAAACCAAGGTCAATCATCCCAATTTGCCAATCAAGGCAACAATAACAATTCTCAAAAAGAACCAAGTGTTCAAGACTTGCTTAAGAACATTTTGCAAGAGCAAGTCAAAACGAACAAGAGGCTTGACAAGATTGATGTTGACAAGAGTGTTAGTGATGCCAAGGTTGCCAACCTTGAAGTCCAACTTGGCCAAATTGCCCAAGAACTTGCCAAGAAAAATCAAAGGACCTCAACTTCTATTCCCTCCACTACATTTCCTCTTAGAGAGAATGCTAGTGCTATGACATTGAGGAAGGGGAGAACTTTAGAATCCCCTCCCAAGAAGAATAGAAGGGGCAAGTCACAAGAAAGGGTTATTGACATTGAAGAGCAAATTGAAGAAGAGCTTGTGGTTGAACAAGAGAAAGGATCATCTTCAAAAGCTAATGAGGAAAAAGAAAAGAGTCCTTGGAGCATTGACAAAGGAAAGGAGGGAAGCACCAACACAAAGGATCAACTCAAAGAGATTGAACAAGAGTATGAACCGGAGGTACCATTTCCTAGTGCCCTCACAAGTCCCAAAAAGTTTGATAAAGACACTGATCTTTATGAGACTTTTAGGAAATGTGAGGTCAACATCCCTCTTTTTACTATCATTAACACCGTTCCTAGGTATGCAAAGTTCCTCAAAGAAATTTGCACCCCTAAACGGAAGCCAAGGAAAGGAGTTGAAAGAGTCATGGTTAGTAGGCATGTCTCGGCAATTTTCAAACAAAATCTTCCCAAAAAGTGCGATGATTCGGGCATGCTAACTATACGTGCTCAATTGGAGGCAAGGCTTTTGCTAGAGCTATGCTAGACTCGGGGTCCTCTATTAATGTCATTGTAATACTCCGTATTTATAAGTCTTGGGGTACTCTATCGAGTAGCCCTTACTCTGTCGAGTAAGGGCAATTTGCGAAATAAAATAGTTTCTGACCTGTTGGGTACTCGATCGAGTAGCTGGGGTACTCGATCGAGTAAGGGGGTACTCGATCGAGTACCTTAGGTACTCGATCGAGTGTCCGGTTTTACGGGGAGTTTTTCTCGGGTTTTGTTAATTATGCGATTAAGGTATTTAAACATAATCGTCATTGTTTTAAATCACTTTTACAAAACCTAAAACCCTGTTTAAGAGAGAAAGCAGCCACTTCATCTTCCTAATCGCATTCTTAGCAATTCCCGGAGTTCAGACGGTCAGTTCGTGTCGTAGTTCGTATCGTTGAGTTCCTTGCGTTGAGGGTAAGCTTTTAATATAATTTTTATAATGTTTTGCTAAGTTTGGTTAAACCCTAATTTAGGGATTGGGGGTTTTTGTGCGTAGTATGTGATGTATAGCCTATATGTGTTATATGATAGAAGGAGGATTCGTAGAAGAGGCGTTTTGATACAAATTGTAGATACCGTCTCGCTTGTTGTGCTTTCCGGGTAGGATTTCCTACTCGCATTAGTCCCATAATGGGATATTGGTGATGTCTTTGTAGTTAGTTGTTTGATGTGATGATTGTACTATGTTTGTGGTTGTGATTGTTGTTGATGGTTCTCGAGATGCGTTCTCGGCTGAGTGGGGTCACTTGCGGGAGTGACTTCACGCCCTAGTTTCGCCCTTCGTGGAACCCGCCACGGGAGGGGATGTGCACATTAATGGGACAGGGTTATCGCTCGGTATGATGAGCGGGGCTTAGGTGGGAACGGCTGCGGTCCCCGGTGGCGGTGGTCCGGTCCAAAGGACGGTCGATTGAGATGATGGGAGTTGGTGGTGTGTGTGTGTGTGTGATTCAATTGTCTGTTTATCTTATTATTGTTATCTATATTGATTGTGTAATTAGTACGACCCGGTGTTGTTTTGTAAACTGCGGTGATCCATTCGGGATGGTGAGCGAGATATTGAGCGGTATTGAGAAGAGTCTTGGGATAGCTGGGATGCCACGACATGACGATAGGAGTCTTCCGCTGTAGCCTTAGTTTATTTACTTTTCAGTTAGACAGTCATTTGAGAATATTGTATCGTACTTTGGTTTGGTTTTGAGGATTGTATTTATTCATTAAACCATTTATAATAAACGTTGTTTCTGTTTTGTCTATTTGATTATCATACCTCGGGCGACCGAGATGGTGATGTCTTCATACCTGAGTGGTCCTGGTAAGGCACTTGGAGTATGGGGGTGTTACAAATGGTATCAGAGCGACGATCCTGAAACCTGTAACCAATGAACTTAATGAACATAGGGAGTCAATTAAAATGAACCCGGGGTAAAAGTTGTAGGAGCTAGTGCAAAGGCTTGGGAGACGTCCTAAAGTCGCGGGGGTCGCCCTACAACTTTGAACCGGTCACATGGGGGAAGTGTTTGTCGTATGTGTGTTTGGTTAACTTGTTTACAAATGTGATGGATGTGTTGATTGATGGATGTTCGAATTGGAAGTTGAGGAGATGAAAGAAAAGTGATGTTATATATATCGAAACTGTTGATGAAATGATAGCATGTTGAGTGTTTTACAACGTGGCAATTAATAGTATGATCGTTATGATATAATATGTGATTTATAAAATTTAACATGTTAGCATATGACGTAACATGCGGGTAGCTTTTACGAATTAGTGTTACTCGATCGAGTGAGACTGACTCGATCGGGTGGGTTTTTGGCGATTTTGAGTCCAGAATCGAGTTTTGGGGAACTCGATCGAGTAACTAGGGGTACTCGATCGAGTAGGGGGTCACTCGATCGAGTAGCCTAGATACTCGATCGAGTAGGAAAGAGATCAGAAGGTCTGTTTGGTTCTGGAGTTTGGGTACTCGATCGAGTACATGGGGCACTCGATCGAGTAGCCCGTTACTCGATCGAGTGGGTTTGGGAACTCGATCGAGTAGGTTCTGGGGGTCGCGTCTTCGTGTTTTGAAGTTTAGTACGTATGTTCATATCTACCCCTTTTCTTATATATGTATAGTTTCAAGATGCCGCCCAAGAGAACTGCTTTGCACGCGAGAGCTGAGCTTATGACCGTGGATGACATCGTTAAGATGTTAAAGCACCAGGACGCTCTTACTGAGACCCGGAAGAGAGTGAATGAGGACAAGGATAAGAGTAAGGAGAAGGAGGTTGATCATTCAAAAATCAGCCTCTATATTGCGAGGTTTAACCCGAAGGAATACAAGGGGGTTGGGGAACCTAACCTTCTTGATAGTTGGCTGAGAGAGATGGAGAACATCTTAGACTTGGTTCATTGTCCCGATGAGATGAGAGTGGAACAGTGCGTTCTATCCGAGGGAGGCAGCGAGGCAAGTGGTGGGATTCAGTGAAGGTGAGTGCTAAGGAGATATACACCAACCAAGGCTTACCCGCTATACCTTGGGAGGAGTTTCGTAGGGCTGTGAGGAAGGAGTTCGTGTCGGAGCATGTGAGGAGTAAGTTGAGGGAAGAGTTTGATAAGTTTAAGATGACCGCGAGATGTCGGTGGAGAGTACTACAGACAGTTCAATGAGAAGTCCAGGTATCTTTGAGGATATGGGTTTGAGTGAGGAGAACCTGGCATTGAGGTTTGAAAGAGGGTTGACTACCACGATTATGGATAAGTTACCCGTGGGGATCCTTACCGATGTTAAGGAAGCTTATGAGAGGGCTGGAAGAGCCGAGAGGTTGGTGGAGATGGCTCAGGAGAGGTCGGGTGGTGAGAAGAGGAAGTCCGAGAGCGAGGGTGGTGGCCAATCGAATCACAAGAAAGGCAACCACAATCGATCTAAGGGATTTTCTTTTTGGTCCGGGTTTAGTCTTTGGGGCTTCTTTTGGGCGTGGCCGTGGGAGTGTGAGTAATAGTTGGGGAGTGACCTGCTTTGGTTGTGGTGGTGTAGGCCACAAGAGACATGAGTGCACGAGCGCACCGGATCTTTTCGAGACTCGCACGAGCTTCGCGAGCGGCCACCGGGATCATGGCCAAACCGGGAAGTCGAGTTACCAGAGTGGAAGCAACCGCAACGGCGGTAATTCTTATCAGAAGACACCGACGAACAACAACAACAATCAAGGGTCGGGTGCTAAGCCGACCGCATCGGCAAGATCTTGTCCGGGAGGTGGGCGGAAGACCGATGGCAAGTTGTTCATGATGGAGAAGAAGGCAACTGAGGAAGATGCGCACGTTATCACCCGTACATTCCTTGTTAATGGTATTCCTACGTTTGTTTTGTTTGATTCGGGGCTTCTCGATCGTTTGTGTCTTGAGTCATGTAAAAACAGTTGGGTTTGAGAGTATATGAATCTGTTAGTGAGCAAGTTTTCATACCTTCGGGTGAGTCTGTATCGTGTGGGAGGTTGTTTAGAGATGTATCTTTCATAGTTGGGCAAGTCGATTTCCCTGTAGACTTGCTAGAGTTTCCTTTTAATGGTTTTGAGATGATAGTTGGGATGGATTGGTTAGGAAAGTATAAAGCTAAGATAGACTGTCATCAAAAGAAAGTGTCCTTAAGAGGTCCAAAGGGTGTTAGTGTGTCTTACCGTGGGTTTCTAGTCAAACCCAAAGTTAAGTTGATTGCAGCTGTCACCTTGAAGTCTTATCTGAGGAAGGGATGTCCGTTGATCTTGTGTCATGTGAGAGATGACCGGATAGAGAGTCCGACAGTTGATGAGATACCGGTGGTGGGAGAGTTTGCGATGTTTTTCCAGAGGAGATTCCGGGGTTGCCACCGAAGAGGGAGATAGATTTCACCGTAGAGTTGAAGCCAGGGACGGGGCCAATCTCTAAGGCACCGTACCGTATGGGTCCTATGGAGATGGAGGAACTTAGGAAGCAGTTGGATGATTTGATAGAGAAGGGATACATTAGACCAAGTGTATCGCCTTAGGGAGCACCAGTTCTTTTCGTGAAGAAGAAAGATGGGAGCTTGAGGTCAGTGCATAGATTACGAGGAGCCGAACCGTGTGACGATAAAGAACAAGTATCCTTTGCCAAGGATAGATGACCTGTTTGATCAATTGAGTGGTGCAACAGTCTTTTCTAAGATTGATTTGAGGTCGGGGTACCATCAGGTGAAGATTAGAGAGGTGGACATACCAAAGACAGCTTTCACGTCAAGGTATGGCCATTATGAGTATGTGGTGATGCCGTTTGGGTTGTCTAATGCACCGGCAGTGTTTATGGATTTGATGAATATAATCTTCAGACAGTTCTTGGACCAGTTTGTGGTGGTGTTTATCGATGACATCTTAGTCTACTCTAAGACTAAGGAGGAGCATGAGGAGCATCTGAGGATCGTGTTGCAGACTTTGAGGGATCATGAGTTGTATGCTAAGCTGTCCAAGTGTGAGTTCTGGTTAGAGAAAGTTGCTTTTCTGGGGCATGTAATCTCTAAGGATGGGGTAGCTGTGGATCCGGCGAAGATTGAGGCAGTGACAAAGTGGGAAGCACCGAAGAATGTCGCTGAGGTTAGAAGTTTCTTGGGTTTAGCTGGATACTAAAGACGGTTCGTGAAAGATTTCTCCAAGATAGCTAGACCGATGACAGCGTTGATGAGGAAAGAGAACAGGTTTCGTTGGGATGAGAGTTGTGAGACGGCGTTCCAAACATTAAAGGAGCGTTTGACCACAGCTCCTGTCCTCGCATTGCCTAAAGGGAGCGAAAATTTCGAGGTTTATACGGATGCCTCGAAGAATGGGTTGGGATGTGTGTTGATGCAGAATGGTAAAGTGATTGCCTATGCTTCTAGGCAGTTGAAGCCTTATGAGGAGAACTACCCTACTCATGATCTGGAGTTGGGTGCAGTGGTGTTTGCTCTCAAGATTTGGAGGCATTACCTTTATGAAGCAATCTTTAAGGTATTTTCTGATCACAAGAGTCTTAAGTACATCTTCACGCAGAACGAGTTGAACATGAGACAGAGGAGGTGGATGGAGTTGATTGGCGACTACGACATGGAAATCATCTACCATGAAGGGAAGGCCAACGTTGTAGCTGATGCTTTGAGTAGGAAGAGTGTACATTCCTTGTGTACAGCTCTATCTTTGATGAGGTGAGGATGAGGTAGCGAGCTTTGGGATACATATGATGCAGAAAGGAGATGCCATGGGTGATATGACAGTACATCTGGAGTTTTATGATGATATTCGGGATAAACAGGCTTTGGATCCTAAGATAGTGGAGTGGAGAGCTGGAGTAGAGAAAGGGACAGTGTTCCGGTTTTCTATTCATACAGATGGTAGTTTGAGGTTTGATGGTAGGTGGTGTGTTCCTAATGATGAGGAGTTGAAAAAGACGATCATGACAGAGGCGCATTGCACACTATTTTCAGTTCATCCAGGTGGAGACAAGCTATATAAGGATTTGAAGAAAACGTTTTGGTGGCCTGGGATGAAGAAAGAGACAGCTGAGTTTGTGTCCCGTTGTTTGACATGCCAAAGAGTTAAAGGGGAACAGAGAAGACCACAAGGTAAGATTCAGTCTTTAGAGGTGCCTGAGTGGAAGTGGGAATCCATTTCCATGGATTTCATTGTGGGTTTGCCTAAGAGTCAACAAGGTAACAACATGATTTGGGTGATAGTGGATCGTCGACCAAGTCACTCACTTTGTTCCAATGAAAGATACATGGACTAAGGCACAATTGGCTATGGCCTATCGAAAGAACGTGCTTAAGTTACATGGAGTCCCTAAGGACATAGTGTCTGACAGAGATGCGAGGTTTATATCGAGGTTTTGGAAGGAGTTCCAGGAATCGTTGGGAACAACTTTGAAGATGAGTACAACATTTCATCCTGCGACAGATGGGCAGACTGAGAGAACAATCAAAACTCTTGAGGATATGTTGCGAGCTTGTGTGATGGATTTTGGTGGTAGGCTGGGAGCGGAGGTTGGACTGATAGAATTTTTCTTACAACAACAGCTATCACACCAGTATAGGTATGGCACCGTTTGAGGCTTTGTATGGGAGGAGGTGTAGGAGTCCAATCTGTTGGGACGATAGTCTTTGAGGCAAAGGGTTTTAGGACCAGAGATGGTGCATGAGATGGTGGAACAGTTAAGATGATCAGGGAACGGATGAGAGCAACCCAGGATCGACAAAAGAGTTATGCGGATCTACATCGTCGGGACATAGAGTTTCAAGTTGGGGACAAGGTTCTTCTGAAAGTGTCTCCGATGCGTGGAGTTATGAGATTTGGGAAGAAAGGCAAGTTAAGTCAGAAGTTTATAGGGCCTTATGAGATCTTAGAGCGAGTTGGGGAAGTTGCTTATCGTTTGGCTTTACCACCAACGCGTTGGAGAGAGTGCATAATGTGTTTCATGTATCGCACTGCGAAGTATGTGAGTGACCCGTCACATGTGTTGGAGGCAGAGAGCTTAGAGCTAGATGAGTCTTTATCATATCTGGAGGTGCCTAAGCAGATTCTAGACCGAAAGGTTAGAAAGACCAGGAGTGGTGAGACAGTTTTGCTTAAGATCCTCTGGTCTAACCACGAGACTGAGGAAGCTACATGGGAGGCAGAGGATATCATGAAAGAGCGTTACCCTTTCCTTTTTGATCAGGTATGTATGGTTACGGGGACGTAACCTTGTTTCTTTTAGGGGGGTAGGAGATGATCGCGAGCAGTTTTAAGAGTTTTGTACACCTTTCATATGTTGTGTCGGGATGTTTGTCGGGATAAGTTGGGTTAGTATCATGTTTTCTGTTCGGTTGCTGAGTCGGGAATGTTAGGGGAGTACCTTTGTTTAGTAGTGATTTGAACTTCGGGGACGAAGTTCCTTTTAAGGAGGGAAGACTGTAATACTCCGTATTTATAAGTCTTGGGGTACTCTATCGAGTAGCCTTTACTCGACTGCGAAATAAAATAGTTTCTGACCTGTTGGGTACTCGATCGAGTAGCTGGGGTACTCGATCGAGTAAGGGGGTACTCGATCGAGTACCTTGGGTACTCGATCGAGTGTCCGGTTTTACGGGGAGTTTTTCTCGGGTTTTGTTAATTATGCGATTAAGGTATTTAAACATAATCGTCATTGTTTTAAATCACTTTTACAAAACCTAAAACCCTGTTTAAGAGAGAAAGCAGCCACTTCATCTTCCTAATCGCATTCTTAGCAATTCCCGGAGTTCAGACGGTCAGTTCGTGTCGTAGTTCATATCGTTGAGTTCCTTGCGTTGAGGGTAAGCTTTTAATATAATTTTTATAATGTTTTGCTAAGTTTGGTTAAACCCTAATTTAGGGATTGGGGGTTTTTGTGCGTAGTATGTGATGTATAGCCTATATGTGTTATATGATAGGAGGAGGATTCGTAGAAGAGGCGTTTTGATACAGCTGTAGATACCGTCTGCTTGTTGTGCTTTCCAGGTAGGATTTCCTACTCAGTATTAGTCCCATAATGGGATATTGGTGATGTCTTGTAGTTAGTTGTTTGATGTGATGATTGTCTTGTGTTTGTGGTTGTGATTCTTTGTTGATGGTTCTCGAGATGCGTTCTCGGCTGAGTGGGGTCACTTGCGGGAGTGACTTCACGCCCTAGTTTAGCCCTTCGTGGAACCCGCCACGGGAGGGGATGTGCACATTAATGGGACAGGGTTATCGCTCGGTATGATGAGCGGGGCTTAGGTGGGAACGGCTGCGGTCCCCCATCGGGCGGTGGTCGGTCCAAAGGGGACGGTCGATATTGAGATGATGGGAGTTGGTGGTGTGTGTGTGTGTGTGACAGTTCAGCTGTCTGTTTATCTTATTATTGTTATCTATATTGATTGTGTGATTAGTACTGACCCCGGTGTTGTTTTGTAAACCTGCGGTGATCCATTCGGGGATGGTGAACAGATATTGAGCAGGTATTGAGATGAGTACTGGGATAGCTGGGATGCCACAACATGACGATAGGAGTCTTCCGCTGTAGCCTTAGTTTATTTACTTTTCAGTTAGACAGTCATTTGAGAATATTGTATCGTACTTTGGTTTGGTTTTGAGGATTGTATTTATTCATTAAACCATTTATAATAAACGTTGTTTCTGTTTTGTCTATTTGATTATCATACCTCGGGCGACCGAGATGGTGATGTCTTCATACCTGAGTGGTCCTGGTAAGGCACTTGGAGTATGGGGGTGTTACAGTCATGCCTTATTCCATTTATGAGACCTTAGAATTGCCTCCCTTGTCTAGGACCAATGTTGTGATCCAATTGGCGGATCGTTCCACAATTCACCCTAAGGGTCTTGTAGAAGATGTGTTGGTCGAGGTTGATAAGTTCATATTCCCGGCCGATTTTTATGTTTTGGATATGGAACCGGCCTCTAAGGCTACACCCCTCTTGTTAGGGAGGCCTTTCATGAGAACCTCCAAAACCAAACTTGACATGTATGATGGAACTTTGACCATGGAATTTGAAGGGAAAGTTTTGAAATATAATGTGTATGAGACAATGAAAAAGACCGATGATTTGAGTTGTGGCTACTTTCTTGATAAAATTGAACATTTGGCAAATCGAGTTTACCAAATTAGTCAAAGGGACCCACTTGAGGTAGCCCTCACTAACAATGTCGAGAAGGAAGGGTTGCGGTTTTTGTTGTCTCATGATGTGCAGGAAAATATAGAAGCATTGGAAAAGGAAGAACCACTAGAAGAATCAAAGGAAGAAAAAGAAGTGCAAGAAATTGAAGAGGAAATGTCGAGCACTTGCGCAGCCTGCGCACTCCCCATGCGCAGCCTGCGCAGACCCTATGCGCAGCCTGCGCAATTCCCAGCTCACCCGAATCATGTTTTTCTTCCTATTCTTATGACAACCCATCCAAATTTCTTCCCCTAGAGGCCTCCCTTGAAAGGCCATTTCCATCCATCATTAAGCCACCCACCCCCAATCTAAAACCACTCCCCGACCACTTGAAATACGTCTTTCTTGGGGCAAACAACACTCTACCCCTCATAATTTCAAACCAACTTGAGGGTGATCAAGAAAGGAGATTGGTGGATGTTTTGCACAAGTACAAGGAAGCTTTCGGGTGGAGCATTGCGGATCTCAAAGGGATAAGCCCAAGCGCTTGCATGCACAAAATTCGATTGGAAAAGGATGCAAAACCCGTCCGGCAACCACAACGGAGGCTTAATCCACCTATGATGGAAGTTGTCAAGGAAGAAGTTATCAAACTTCTCCAAATGGGTATTATCTTTCCAATTAGTGACTCCCAATGGGTAAGTCCTACTCAAGTTGTGCCAAAGAAGGGAGGGGTGACGGTAGTCAAAAACACCCAAGGGGCATTGATCCCCACCCGTTTACAAACGGGATGGAGGGTGTGTATTGATTATCGCCGCCTCAACCAAGTCACTTTTAAGGACCATTTCCCCCTACCCTTTCTAGATCAAATGCTAGAGAGGTTAGGTGGGAAAGAGTACTATTATTTTTTGGATGGGTATTCCGGGTATTTTCAAATCCCCATTCACCCGGAGGATCAATCCAAAACAACCTTTACTTGCCCATTTGGTACTTATGCTTACCGCCGCATGCCCTTTGGATTGTGCAATGCCCCCGGCACTTTCCAACGATGCATGATGAGCATTTTTTCGGACTATGTGGAGCGTATTTTGGAAGTCTTCATGGATGACTTCACCATCTATGGGGACTCATTTAACTCGTGTCTAGACCATCTCGCTATGGTCCTATCACGGTGCATAGACTCTCACCTCGTTTTAAATTCTGAAAAGTGTCACTTAATGGTGAGTAGCTGAATCGTGTTAGGACACATAGTGTCGAAAAGAGGGATTGAGGTGGATACGGCAAAGGTGGATGTGATTAAAACCTTGCCGTATCCGTCTAATACTCGAGACGTGAGGTCGTTCTTAGGACACGCGGGTTTTTATCGAAGATTTATTAAGGATTTCTCCAAAATCGTTTACCCCTTGTGAAAGCTTTTGCACAAGGATGTGGAGTTTGTTTTTGATGATGCTTGTAGGTTGGCATTCGATAACTTGAAGGAAAAGCTTGTAACGGCCCCGATAATTCAAGCTCCAAAATGGGACCTCCCGTTTGAAATCATGACCGATGCTAGTGAGTATGCCCTTGGCGCGGTTTTAGGCCAAAGGGAAGGGAAGATTGCTCATGTGATACAATATGCTTCTTCACTCTTGAATGATGCTCAACGGAACTACACCGTCACAGAAAAGGAATTTTTGGCGGTGGTGTATGCCATTGAAAAGTTCCGGGCTTATCTCTTGGGTGCCAAGGTCATTATCTATACCGATCACAAGTCTATAAGGCAACTTGTAGACAAGAAAGACACCAAGGCAAGGCTCATGAGATGGGTGCTTTTGTTGAGTGAGTTTGACGTAGAGATCAAGGATAAGGAAGGGAGTGCTAATGTGGTGGCCGACCATTTGAGTAGGCTTCACATCAATGAGGATCTCGTGAAGACTATGGGAGTAGTTGACGGTAGCTTACCACATGAATCTCTTTATTCCATGAAGGCCGTTGAGCCTTGGTATGCCAACCTTATCAATTACATGGTCACCAAGAAGTTTCCCACCTCACTTTCATCTAGTCAAAGGAACAAGATCAAGTCCGATTCTAGATTCTATATATGGGATGAGCCATATCTATGGAAAATGTGTCAAGACCAAGTCATCCGACGTTGTGTACCGGATGTAGAAATCCCATCCATACTCAAACATTGCCATGAGTACGCTTGTGGGGGTCACTTTGGGCCTCATAGAACGACACGTAAAATCCTTGAGTGCGGGTTCTATTGGCCCAAGTTGTTTAAAGATGCTCATGCTTTCGTCAACACTTGTGACAAATGCCAACGGGTTGGCAACATATCACGACGAAACAAAATGCCCCAACAACCAATGCTCTATTTAAAGATTTTCGATGTGTGGGGGATAGACTTCATGGGTCCATTCCCCAAGTCGGATGGGTATCTTTACATCCTTTTAGCGGTGGACTACGTCTCAAAATGGGTCGAGGCTATACCAACTCGGAATGATGACGCAAGGACGGTTTCTAGCTTTGTTCACAACAACATTTTCTCAAGGTTCGGCTATCCTAGGGCGTTGATAAGTGATCAGGGGACTCATTTTTGCAATAGGATTTTGGAGGGATTGCTAAAGAGGTACGGGGTCGTGCACAAAGTCTCCACCGCCTATCACCCACAAACCAATGGGCAAGCGGAAGTTTCCAATCGGGAGATCAAGAGCATCTTACAAAAAACAGTGAACCCCGATAGGAAAGATTGGAGTCAAAGGTTGAATGATGCTCTTTGGGCGTACCGCACCGCCTATAAGACACCAATTGGTATGTCCCCATACTGGCTCATTTATGGGAAGGCATGTCATCTTCCTTTGGAAGTGGAGCATAGGGCCTATTGGGCCATCAAATCCTTCAACCAAAGCATAGATGATGCGGGGCTCCATCGGAAGCTTCAACTTCAAGAAATTGAAGAAATCCGTCTTGACTCTTATGATAATGTCGCCATATACAAAGAGAAAGCTAGAATATGGCATGATCGAATGATAAGTCGGCGGGTTTTCAAGGAGGGCACCAAGGTTCTTGTTTTCCAAAATCGGTTAAAGTTGTTCTCCGGGAAGCTAAGATCAAGATGGGTTGGACCGTTCATTGTGAGCAAAGTCCATCCTCATGGAGCGGTCGAAGTTGAGAACCCAAGCACGGGAAAGACAATTAAGGTGAATGGTCAACGGCTTAAAGAGTATCATGAAGGCATGGAAGCACAAATTGTTGAACAAGTCACTTTGGAAGACCCCATTTACCAAGCTTGAGCATGAGAAGCACTTTGTCGAGCCATCGACGTTAAATAACGACAAATTTGTAAATATTCTATCCCAATTTAATTGCTTTCTTAGCGTAGTTTATTTCCGCAATTTAATTCCGCAATTTATTTCCGCAATTTATTTAATCGCATGTTAATTTCGTTAAATTAATTTGATTTGCATTGACATGTAAAAAGGCACTTGAGGTTTGTTTAATGATATAGTGATTTGCAAGAACCCTCTTGGAAGGCGTGCCCAAGAGGAGATGAGAGCCGGGTTTAATGGACAAAATTATTGGAAGAGACCAAGGGAAAGGGAAAAGAAGAAATGGGTCAAAAATTTGGCTAAGTAAGGAATTTGAAATTAAACAAACAAGAGCAAAAAACTGCGAAGCTTTTTCGACAAAACCCCAACATCCCTCCTCTCATTCACTAAAAATCCAACCAAATCATTACTTATCAACATCAAATCTCCTTTTCATCACCAATTTCTTCACCAAATTCGTCCTTGGAATCAAAAACACCATCAAACTTTCCATTTTCTGACAAAAATCCCCCAATTTCCCAAACCCTAGAATTTTTCCGAGTTGATTTGAAGCTTGTTCAAGTGGATTTCTGGGTTATAAAGGGGTTTTTATGCAACATTCTTCAACATTCAAGCAAGATTGAGGATTTCCGGGAAGGTATAACAACTTTCTTCACTATCTTTGTCTTCTTTTTATAAAATTCGATTTCCTTTGAGTAGTTGAGTTGAATTCTTGCTTGTAATTGCTTGTTTGGGGATTGTTGGCAATCATTTTCTGTTAGGGAAGGCAAATATTCAACAAAATTACCTTAGCTACACATTATTGTGCTAGTGCACACAAGGTGTTTGTTGAATTGCCCCTTAGAAAATTTTTCAGATTTTTGGTTGTTTTTAAGTGGTTGTTTTTGAAATTTTTAAAAAGAGAACAAGATGGTTTTTGGTCTTGGCAAAGGAAAATATAAGAAGAAGGGTGAATCCTCAAACCAACCTCCACCCAATGCACCACCCAAACCTTTTAAGGGGGATGAAGGGTTACCAAACAACCTTAAGACTTACTTTAAGTTCCTTGAGAGTAAGCCCCTACCGATTTCCAAATTCCTTCACCCGGAAACCTTGAGGGATATGGGTATCTTTGACCACACCCTTGCCTTCCTCACCAAGGTGGGGTTAGAGAGATACATTAACCTTCAACCTCGTACATACCCCGCCTACACCTTAGAATTCCGCTCGACCATCCAAATCACGGGGGAAAGAGGGAATGAACGGGTGAACTTTAGGTTGAACAAAACTTGGCATACCATAACCTTTGAGAGGGTGAGGGAAATTTTGAGAATCACCAAACCACCCTCCTCCTTAAACCTACCGGGTACGGCCTTGGACGATACTTGGTTTGCACTCACGAGGAAAACACCCCGGACAAACAATGACAAGATCTCCTCAATCACAAACCCCCCCCATCCGGATTCTTACACGTATGATTTCGGGCTTCTTCTTTACGATGGGGGAACCTACCAAACTAAATGATGGGGTCCGTGAGTGCATGTGGGCGATGTTGCCCGAGGGGGAGGGGGTGCTGGATTGGGCAAGAATTTTTGTGGTTGGTGCATCTAAGCAACGTGAGAAGAAGGGAAGCATTAATTGTGGAGGTTTGGTCACTCTTTTTGTGGCTAGTTTGGTTGGGGATATTCCGGATGAACAACCTCAAGTGTGGGGGAATCACCTTTACAATGAAGCGGGGTTGGTAGAGACTCACATGATTCATCCATTGGATACGGTTCGATGGAGTTGTCATTGGTTGGGGGAGGGGGGTGTACAATACATGAAGCTACCTTTGAATGGCTCCCTCCCGAGTGGACCACGAGCTCGGGATTTCTTTTGTCCCGCCGAGGCCAATCTCCCCAACCCACTCCCACCAAGAATGAGGAAGAGGAGAGCCGTTGAATTTTCCCGTGATCCCCAACAAGAGGAAGAAAGAGAGGTTGAGATAATTGAGGGGGGCTTCCATGAGACCCCACACATTCCTTCATCCTACCAACCGCCTCAAGACACTCCTATGTTTGAGGCCGGAGGTTCCTCACCACCATGGCAACACCAAATGTTCAAGTACTTTGAGGAGACCCGGGGGACGTTGGAAGCAATTAGTGGGAGGGTTGAGAGCTCCCATTCTTGGCAACAACAACAAGCGCCAAGATTGGAGAGTTTTGATCAATTTCGGAGATCTTTTGAAGAACATAAAAGGTTGGGAGATGAGGCCGAATTGGCCCAAAGGAGAATTCTTGAGGGGATTGCCAAGAGGCAAGATGAGTCTCTTGCATGGCAACAACAAAGTGTCAAGGCTTGGGCGGAAAATCAAGCCATGTGGCAAGAGCAAAACAAGTGGCGTGAAGAAGTGAGCCAACAATTTGGGGTGCAAAACGAAAGGCACCACCAATACCTTGAGGACTCTTACTATGACGCTCGAGCCCATGAAGACTCCTTTGGCCTTATTCAAGGCCTTTTCGGCATGACTCTTCACCAAAATGAACTAACCTATCAACCCACCATCAATGAAGCTCAAGTCAATGAGGCCTACATAAGGGCCCAACAAGAAAGAGAGAGAAGAGAAAGAAGAAGAATGAACCGGGGGGCATATGAGCAAGGAGAAGGCTCGGGCCCCTCCAACTAAAAGTTTGAAGAAGTTGGCACTCCCTCACATTGAGGACAATGTGAGATTTAAGTGTGGGGGAGTGATAAATTGTAACATATGTAAATTGTCAATGCAAATAAAAAAAAATAAAAAAAATTGAAAATTCCGGCTAGGTGAAAACCCACAAGGGTGGGCACCTAGGCAAGATTGGAAAAGGTGGCCGAGGACGGAATGAAAACCCGAAAGGGCATTCCGGGCAAAATGAAGAATCGAGTTGCGAGCCACCGATGAGAGGAAAGGAAAAAGCTAAGGTGAAAACCCGAAAGGGCACCTTAGGCAAAATGAGGGATTTTCAAACACAAAAAAATCGAAAAATTGAAAAATGCAACACCAAAAAGATGGAGGGATAAGAAGGGAGCAATAAGGAGGGTCTTGGAAGGAGGCTAGCTTTAGGATTTAATTTCTTTTTGTGTCACAAAAAAATTTGTTTCAAATTGGTGGTTTTTCATGTTGGCTACTAGGTTGTTGATCTTTGTTGGTGTTTGGCCGACTTAGTAGCATGACTTGCATTGCTTGGAGTGATAAGGGGGTGATATAAGGGGAAGATGAATGAGTTGGAGGATTGTTTAGGTCACTTTGCTATTACCTTGGGATAAGGCAAGAGTGACCACTTCTACTTTGGTGATATAAGAAGGGTGGAGTTGCGTGATGAGTCGGCGTTGGTGGTGTGTCATGTCCGTGTTTGAGGGAGAAATCAGGCGGGGGAGTGAGTGAAGAGTGGTGTCAAATTTGAGTCAAGTTCTTTTTCTTTTTAATTGGTGGTTGTGTTTCGAGGGAGATATAAGAAGGAAGAGGAAAGGGAAGAGTGATCATTCTCTCCTACACTCTCTTGTAGACTTCATGGTCGCTTGTTTTGGGTTTTGCTCGGGACTAGCAAAAGTCTAAGTGTGGGGGAGTTTGATAGTAATGTATTGTGTCGGTCTAAGAGGGTGATTTTATCACCCTCGTGTCTTTTAATATGGGTCTTTTGGTACACTTTTCCTAACAATTGGCAATTGGTTATATGGTGGCAACTTGTGCATTTTTACTCGGTTGGGCACTCAATCCTTAATGCATGGAACCCGAGCGGCAATAGAGCACCTTTCAAAGGTCAAGACAAGGCACAAGAGGATCACTTGTAACCCGGAAACCAGTTGGGAGAAGTAGGAATGAAGACTAGAAGAAATGAAGGCAATTGAAGAGGTCTAGCTCGTGGAAAATAGAAGTCCAGAGATGCGAGCCTGTGCGCAGCCTGCGCAAACAGGGTGCGCAGCCTGCGCACAATTGCGCAGGCATGAACAGTGTTTGCGCAGCCTGCGCAGCTCTGCTTTACGGGTTTTTCTAATCTTCTTTGTGGGCTTCTTAAGTGGAAATCTTTCTAGGTTTTCGTGAAGGCCTATAAATACCCGAGAGTTTGAAGACCTAAAACATTCACCTACCATCATATCATCTCATCTAATCTCATTCTTAGGGTTTAAGCTTGTAGTAATTTAGAAGACTATTTTGATGCAAAGTTGTAATCTTTCTTTATTTCTTTGGGTTTTGAAGACTATGGAAGGCTAAATCCTTCCCTACTTGGTGTAATCCATTGCAAGCTTTCATCTTTATCATTGTATTGACTCCTTAATCTCTACTCTTTCATTTATTTCAATTTCTAAGTTTTAATGACATGATGAATGTTTTGTTGTGAGAAGTAATTACCCTTGCCTCTTTTATATTCATCTATTGCTTGTTGCAAAGTTGCTTGCTTTTGTAATAACTTGTTGAAGCATCTCATAATTGTTGTTATCTTGGTTTAAAGTATCAACCTTTGTGAGTAGAAATTGATTATATCATAGGATTTGTTGGTTTAAACATATCTTTGTGATATCCCATTTACTTTCCTCTTGGTTTTGTTCTTCATGCTCTTGGTTACAATTCTTACATGGTTTAATGTTAGAATTTGTAGTTTAAGTAGGGTTATCATTGTTGGCTTAGATAGTGGTAATCACTTGCTTGAGGATTGTTGTTGGGTAAATGAAAGCTAGAGAGAAAAGAGTCTTGCTTTGAGAAAAGTTGGAACTTGTAGGATTGCACCAAGTTCTCTTAATTATTGAATCATCTTATTCACCAAGTGTTTGTTATATTGCTTGTTAGACTAAGATTGCAAATTTCACTTTGTTTCATGTCACCAATCAACTCAAAAACCCCCCTTTTTATGTCCCTCTATTGTTTGTCATTGTGAATAACCATTGTTTGTTTATAATCTTGTCTTTAGTAGTCAATAGTTTACAATTCAAGTATTTAGCTTAAAAGACCTTCTCTTGGGTTCGACTCTTACTTGCACTATATTACTTTATCATTTAGAGTAGTTTAGAGTATAGTTTGGTTTATAAATTGTTAATTTGGTAGCTTAATTCTAGTATTTTACGACACCTAGTTTTGTGCCTATCAGTAGATTAATCCTACTCGGTTTCAATAATGTGATGTTGTTTATGTTGATGTTGTAGTTAGTCTTACATAATTAGGGCATTTGCATTATAACATGTTTAGTGATAATCACATTGTTGGGCCCAAATTTTCCCTGCCTGATCAGACAGGAATCAAGCAATGTCCAAGCTAAGCCCGAACATAAAACAATTCAATATAAGGCGTCCAAACACCTGAGTAGGCACCAGCCAGGAGGGAAACACAGGTCAGGCACCTATTAGGCCAGGCCTGAATGGAAATCTCACCAAGTCACATACTAAAGCACCACCAAGACGTGTCAGGCAACAACTAAAGTTCAGAAAGATGGTTCCTATTTACACGGGAGACTTATTCAACATAACCCACAACAAATATGGAGTAGTTAACCTAGCAGAGATAATGACGACCAACTCTAGGAGTCAACTAACCACTCCCGGGTAAATAGGGCACGAGGCCTATTTACTGGGAAAGCCTAAAACAGCTTCAGAGGACCATTGCACCACTAGTCTATATATGTTGTGTTGCGGCACTTTTCCCGGGTATGACCTTGCAATCGGTGTACTCTTTCCTTCACACATTTCTTACCAAAAGGAAGTCAATTTGACTAGCATTTCCTCCACTCCTATAAGTCACCAAATGGGAATGTCTTTTCTCGAACCAAGTGTTCATTATACCCAAGTCATATGCCAAAGCAAAATCTAATATGTCACTTCCTGCTTCATTTCTCTCCCCGAACCCAAAACCCCCATGAATGTTCTCGAAGCCAATTCGACTAGTACCACATGCCCATTGAGGTCACCACCAATGATCAATTTCTCTCCAATAGGGACTCGTTCTACAACCTCTTCCAGATCTTCCCAGAAGGCTCGTCGAAAAGAAGCATCCAATCCTACTTGAGGTGCGTAAGCACTTATAACAGTCAACACCTCATCCCCGACTACAAGCTTAAAGCTCATAATCCTATCACTCTTTCTCGATACTTCTACCACATCATCGATGTAATCTTTATCAATGACAATACCCACTCCGTTACGACTTTTGTCTTTACCCGTGTACCAAAGCTTATAACCCAAGGCGCTATCACCCTTGCTTTATCTCCGACCCACTTTGTCTCTTGTAGACACATTATACACACTCTCCTCCTTTTCATAACCTCCCCTACCTCGGCTAATCTCCCTGTCAAAGAGCCCACATTCCAAGTACCAAAATGTAACCTACTACCCTTCCTAAAGTCATGCCCTGTTTTCTTTACCCGCTCTTGACCATGCTTCCTAGATCTAAACCTATTTGACACCACACCCATACTTTGAGGTGGCGCGCCGCTTTTAGACGACGACCTAACAACCCTTGCATATTTTTCACTACACCCGGGTCTAGAAGATTTAGCGCACCCTTGCCTATTTGACACCACCCCCAGATGTAAAGATGGCGCGTCGCTTCCGGGCGACGACCTAGCAACCCTCACGTACTTTTCACTACACCCGGGTCTAAGAAGTGTAGCGCGTCGCTTCTGAGGAGACGCCCCAATGATGTTCAAATTCTGATTCATGTCTATAGAATGTGACTAAGTTTTTATGCTAGCTGCCATAGACCTACCGCGACCCTCCTCCTTTATCCGGGCTTGGGACCGGCAGTGAATGCCCGAAAATACTCACATGCAGTTTTAAGATCATACAACTGCAGGAAATTTTAAAAGAGAGCAAGTCAGTCAAAATTCTTGCGGGTCTTGGATTTGTTCATCCATCACTGAGTGTAAGGGAATATTAACTTTGATTTGGCATTGATTACTATAATGCGATTAAGACATGTGGCGCTTGGGTTATTAACTTTGATTTGGCATGATTACTATAAGTGCTCATATTATTTGTGTACTTATGTAGAGAGCATGGTATTGTTTAAGGAAGGAAAAGGAATTGAAGAACAAAACAGGCAGTTGGATTTGTTCCAACTAAAAAAACACTGACTGATGGTGAAATGAAATTGCGGAGGAAGAATTAGAGGACTGACATTAATGCTGATAAGCTTTTAAATTTAATGTCATAATTATTATTGCTATTTACTATCATTAGTCTAACACTAACAAATACTCCGTAGTACAGGTTTGCTCGGAACACCACTATATCTCTCAGTTATTCATGAGTGTAGAACCCCGCAGTAATTTGTTAGTAGTTGGCATGGTACTAGAAGTACACAGTAGTTATCTTTTATCTTTTATCAACTTCAGTAAACGCAAAGGCGGTTTGTTATTGGAATTTGTTGTTATAGTTTAGTTATCTCAACTCCAAAATGCTAAACAAGCTGTCCGTTGGGCTACTGACTATCTCCTCATCATCTATGTTCATTCAGGTAAAAACTGTCCGTTTTAGTAAAACGTGTCATAGGATCACAAATTGTTGTGTAAGCCGCCTTATAGAAGTACATTGTAAACAGATCTACTTACAACACAGTATAAATTGTTCAACAGTTGCTGCTGTAACATTTCTATTGTGGCCTGCTCTTGTGATATTTTAGTTTTAGTATCAGTTTATGTATACAACCTATGTTACTCCGACCTTCTATTTCCCTAGTATATGACTATGCAACTCCCGAGACTTGGACACGAGTATAACAGTTGGACACCAAATTTCAAGATATGAGAAAATTAACAAGGTATCGAATCACTTCTACTTAATAAAGGTTGTTATTATGGTATCAAATTAGTAACATGGCCGATAAATTGACATTCTAGAATCTAGATACAAACGGTAGTCTACTCTTGAAGTCTTATTTGAAAAACTCCACCGAAGACAATCACCAATTATCTGATCATGAGATCTTCTCGTACAAACAATAATTCGTCCTAAACTCGACTCCAAATAAAATTATGCTTGGTAATATGAGACTTATTTCATCTAGTAACTGAATTATTAATATCATTTCTCTTCGTATTATCATCAATAACGAAACGAGGGGGCTAACAGACAGCAGTCGTCCCTAGCAATGAAACTTCTAAAAATTTTATTTAAATTTTCAAAGATCTTTCTAGTATAACTTATTGCACCAATAGTTCACCCCTAACTACAAATCCTAATTCCGCCATAAATGATCATATCAACATTCAAGAGATAATAGCGAAACTAGGAGGGGACTAACAGAGGCAGTCGTCCCTAGCAACAAAAATTCTAATATTTTCATTTAAAATTTCCTATTCTTTCTAGTTTCCTTATTGAACAAATACTTCGCCCTAACTTCAAATCCCCATTACGCCACCAATAGTCATATCAACATTCAACTGTTTATCAACAATTCAACGTCAATTATTCAATAACACTGCACACCAAGGGAGTAAACAATCATTTCTTCAACAAATATAAAAAAAATCACAAAATTAACCTTGGCTTTTAATTATTATAAATAATAATAAACAGCAATAATTAGTAACTCGAATTTAAATAGACTTAACTAGAAGTCAATAGCAAACAGTCGGAAATGCCAGTAATACCTGGGTTAAAAATAGAGTAAAAGCATAAGTTTGATAGTTTGATTACATTCAAGTCTTCAAAACCGAACTGCGTGGTTTGTTCCTCTAGAACAAATTCAACTTCGTGTTTTGTTCTTCAATTCCTTTCCCTTCCTTAAACAAAACCATGCTCTCTATATAAGTAGACAAATAAAATAAATTACGATCTGCATTTATCTCTCTTAATGTTGTCTCACTTTGAGTTACTGGATCAATTGAAACAACCTCACTCTCCTCTTCAGTATAACCACGACCACTCTTCACGATGATAACTTCACCATTTTTTCTAAAACTAAACGCCAAAGGCCTGCCATGTAGACTTAACAATCCTATCTTCTTCCAAGATTTAACAATCCCATCTTCTTTCAATATCCATGCGCTAAAAGTGTTGTTTCCGTCATCGTAGTTACTCTTCAACAAAGTCAATATTCCCTTCTTAATCTCCTGAACATACAAATTCTGAGTAAATCTAAACTCGGCTAATTTTAAGTCTCTCGGGAGTTGTATGGTCTCAAAACTCTCTGTAGACATGTCGAATTTGAGGAGCACAGTTTCATTATATGAAGCCACATAAGGCTTCCCAAGCCAATAAACAGAGCCATTAATGAAACGAGGGGTATACCCGCAGCGGTGATCTTTAATATCGTAGCAAGGACCCTTAACGATAACCCTCCAGCACCCAGATTTCAAACTATAGACCTCCACCAGCGTTTGGGAGCTAACCCCATAACCAGTATCCCGTTCTACGAGTCGAACCACCTTGTAATCATCAGAAATAGGATCAAACCCGAACCCACAAACAGACGTATACGCACCAATCTTATCAAATACGAATATAGGCCGTGGGAGGTGAACAAACTTCCTAATAGAGGGATTCCAAAGAATAATAAGAGTACCCTCCTGTTGATAATCATTAACCAAGCAAAGAACACCGTTTATGCAACCCACGACAGTAAAGCACTGTTTAGGATAAGCAAGGAAGGGGACAAGCAAGCCTTGAGTTTGGAAACCGGAAAAAGTATCGTCATCAGGGTCAAGATGGTACATTTCTTGCTTGTCGTGGGTAAAATAACGAAGTAACAAATGGGAATTGGCATGTTGTGCAATATGATCGGAGATAAAATCATGACTAGTGATTGAAGATAGGAATGATTTGGACAAAATAGTGCATTTAATTAGGGTTTTCACAGGCAATCTGTGTAATATGTTAGTACTGATTTCAGTAGGCAAATTATTCCACATTTTGCAGAAAATTAAAGGGGATGTAAGGTTTGAAAAATAAAGCAAATAAATTAAAGATTGAAAATTGAAGATTGAAGAAGAAGAGAGCTTACTGCTTAGGACTTGGGAGTCTTGAGTCTTGGCTCTCGGCTCTCGATAGCATTCAGAGCAAAAGTGCGACTGACTGTTTTAGGGTTTGGTTAATTCAATTCAAGCTTTAATAATATTTCGGAATTTATTTTCACAGTACGATTTTTACTCATTTCAGTACTTTTTGCACAATACTTTTCATTTACCTACCCTCACTAAAAAACTCTAAACCAAATTATATCACTTAGTTAACCATGAATCTCAAATAAATCAAATATTGCATCTCAAATCAATCAAATTGCTTCAATTGTGAATGATATTTATCATTAATTACAAATTATTAATCAATTTAATGTTTTTAAAGGATTTTTTTTGTTTAATTATTACTTAACAGTTTATGGTTAATTAAAAATTATAAATTAGGTGGGTTCGGCAGTTGAGAACGGTGGTGTCTCACTGTCGCCGGCGACGGCAGGAGATGGGGTCATCGGAGGGAGGAAGGGGCGTTCATCTGCAGGTTGAAAGGGGGTTCATTGATGGTAAGGGAGGCAGGCTGTTGGGAGAGTAAGCGGTGGCCGACAAAGATGGCGAAGGGTTTTCGCTGCTGGAGCGCCGGTGAGGGCGAGTAGGTGGACGTCGGAGAGGCGGCAGCGCTGGTAGAAAAAGGCTAATAGTGAGGTGGTTGTCGACAGTGTTGTGCAGTCGTTGGGTAAAAAAACATACTAGCAAGATCACAAAGAATTAATACAGTACTATGCTTGTGTAAAAAATTTCTTTGTTGATAGATGGTACAGTATGCAGTACATTCGTAGAAGAGAAGGGACTACGGAGAGAGAAAAAAAGATGTGAGAGAAGTAGATGATTTGAGGGGAGAGAAATGAGAAGGGTATTTTTGTCAAAAGTGTACTACGATGAGTAAAATGTGTACTGCGAAAATCAGGACCCTAATATTTTCGGGTCGTGTTATTTGCGTGTTGCGACTCTTGCGGGACTTGGGCTAGAATATTTTTCGGGTCGGGTTGGGTTAAATCTGGTTTAAATGTTGAGTCATATTGATTACTGAATGGATTTAGTAGTAACTCTTCTATAGGTGTAACACCCCCATACTCCAAGTGCCTTACCAGGATCACTCAGGTATGAAGACATTACCATCTCGGTTACCCGAGGCAATGATAATCAAATAAACAATGAAGAAACAATATTTAAATATAAATACTTAGTGAAGAGTTACAATTCTCAAACCAAACCAAAATGCAATACATGTTCTCAACTCGATTTCTAATCAAAATGTAAATAACTAATAAGCTACAAATGAAGACTCCCATCATCATGTCGTGGCCATCCCGGCTATCCCAAGTACTCATCTCAATACCTACTCAATATCTGCTCACCATCCCCGAATGGATCACCGCAGTTTACAAAACAACACCGGGTCGATAATAATCACACAATTCAATATATACCAACAATAAGACAAACAGACACTTAACTCACACACACACAATCACGCCAAATCCAATCATCTCAACTCATCGATGTCCATCCCTTTGGACCACCACCGCCCGGGGGGGCGCGCCGTACCCACCAAATCCCCGCTTCACATAGTGAGCGATAACCCTGTCCATTAATGTGCACATCCCCTCCCGTGGCGGGTTTCACGGAGGGAAAAACTAGGGCGTGAAGCCACTCCCGCAAGTGACCCCACTCAGCCGAGGCCACGCCTCGCGAACCATCAACAACGATCACAACCACAATCACAATACAACTATTATATCAAACAACCAAATACAATACATCAACCAATATCCCATTATGGGACTAATACTGAGTAGGAAATCCTACCTGATAAGCACACAATCAGACGGTCTCTACTGCTGAATCAAAAGGCTTCCTCTATGAACCCTCCTCCTATCATACAACACATAAAGACTACCAAATCACATACTTCACATAAACCCCCAAATCTCTAAATTAGGGTTTAACCAATTCAAAGGAAAGACAATAAAAAGGGTACATAGATCTTACCCACGACGCAAGGAACCCAACGGTATAATCAACGCTCAGAACTGACCTTCCAAACCCCGGGTATTGCTAATAATGCGATTAGGATGAAGAACTTGCTTGCTTTCTCTCTTAAACAGTAATTTAGGTTTTGCAAAAGTGATTTAGAATAATGACGACAAAGCTTATATACCTTAATCGCATAATTAACAAAACCCGAGAAAACTCCCCATAAAACCGGCTACTCGATCGAGTACCCAAGGCTACTCGATCGAGTACCCCCTTACTCTATCGAGTACCTAAGGCTACTCGATAGAGTACCCCTTTACTCTATCGAGTACCTAAGGCTACTTGATAGAGTACCCCCGTACTCTATCGAGTACCTAAGGCTACTTGATAGAGTACCCTACAGGTCAGAAACTTTTCTAAAACGCAACTTACCCTTACTCGACAGAGTAAGGCCTACTCGATAGAGTACCCCAAGACTTATAAATATGGAGTATTACAGTCTTCCCTCCTTAAAAAGAACTTCGTCCCCGAAATTCAACCCATACTCTAAAAACAACCATACTAACTCGACCAAGACACAACAACATAACTAAGAACTCAAAAACTCGACCAAACATAAAACATGAACTCTTAACACCCACTCCACCAACTATGTTTACTTCCTTAACATGACTCACGATATTGTATCCACCACATATATATCTCTCACGACACGAACTTCATACATAACCGACCACCATCCACTAACACTGCTAGCTCCATAATATCATCCACTATCAAATCCAAAATCAAGACACTCATAGACATCAAACGGAATGTTACAAATCCCTCCTTTACGCTACGCTAACACTCTACTTCCAATTATATTACAACATGCACCACCATGAAACTCTCTTTTATCGCCTCCTACTCCTCTTAAGATAAATGTTACGTCCTCGTAACTCACTAATACTAAATCCTAGATTTATCTTTTCATAATCCTCATCACCATCGCATGTCAAAGATAACCACCTATAATCTAAACACTCGCCATGCACCTACACAAGGCTCACTTATTTAAACAACTCTCATACTTCACTTCTCTCGTCACACCACCTAACCTATACCACAAAATCCTTAATTTAACCCAAAACTTCACTTGTTCCCTATTACCGCAACATGACACACCTCTCTATATAAACTACATAACACTCTTACCGCCAAAAGCATAACTCACTATCCACACTTGTTACGTACACTCACACTAGATCCTCAAGTTCCTTTCTTTTATTACCGCAAGCCTCATACATAACTTAACACGACACTAATTACTCAACGCCCTACTGTAATACTTCGTATTTATAAGTCTTGGGGTACTCTATCGAGTCGGCCTTACTCTGTCGAGTAAGGGTAAGTTGCGTTTTAGAAAAGTTTCTGACCTGTTGGGTACTCGATCGAGTAGCTGGGGTACTCGATCGAGTAGGGGGGTACTCGATCGAGTGTCCTTGGGTACTCGATCGAGTAGCCGGTTTGCGGGGTGATAATTCGACGGGTTTTGTTAATAACACGGACTATTATATAAATCTTTCCGTCACTTTCATAATACACCTTTACAAACCTTATAACATTAAAAGGGAGATTCAAGTTACGTTCTTCGCATTCATCCATGTTGTTGACAAATCCCGGAGCTTGAGAGGTCGGATTTCATCGTTCTTTACACCTTTGTGATCCTTGCGTGGAGGGTAAGATCTGCATACCAATTTTATAGTATTTCGTCAAGTTCCGTTAAACCCTAATTTTGGGATTGGGGGTTTTTATGATTTGTTAAGGTTAGATTGTGATTATGTGATTATGTGATAGGAGAAGGATTTGTAAAGGAGAGGTTTGGAGACAGCTGCTAGATCGTCTGATAATTGTGTTGCTTTCCAGGTAGGATTTCCTACTCAGTATTAGTCCCATAATGGGATATTGGTGATGTGCTGTAGTTAGTTGTTTGATATGATGATTGTGATTGTGATTGTGATTGTGATTGTGCTTGGTTGTCTATGGCTCTCGAGATGCGTTCTCGGCTGAGTGGGGTCACTTACGGGAGTGACTTCACGCCCTAGTTTCGCCCTTCGTGGAACCCGCCACGGAAGGGGATGTGCACATTAATGGACATGGTTATCGCTCGTACGATGAGCGGGGCTTAGGTGGGAACGGCTGCGGTCCCCCATCTGGCGGCGGTCCGGTGGACGATCGGTATTGAGATGATGGGAGTTGGTGGTGTGTGTGTGTGTGTGTGTGTGATTGATTCGTCTGTTTATCTTATTGTTGTTATCTATATTGATTGTGTGATTAGTACTGACCGACCCCGTTTAAATGTTTTAAAAACTGTGGTGATCCATTCGGGGGTGGTGAGCAGTTATTGAGCAGGTATGAGCTGATGCGTATGGGGTAACTGGGAGGAGTCACCACGATGCAGTTTAGAAGTCTTCCGCTGTGTTTGATAGTTTTATAGTCTTTTGATAGTAGATAGTTTTGGAGAACTTGTATCTCTTTATCAGTTTTGGTTTTTGGCATGTAATCATTTTAAACGTTAATTATTATTTAAATATGTTTCTTTATTGTCTTATGATAATCATTGCCTCGGGTAACCGAGATGGTAGCATTTCCATGCCTTAAGTGGTCCTGGTAAGGCACTTGGAGTATGGGGGTGTTACAAATGGTATCAGAGCGACGATCCTGAAACCTGTAACCAATGAATGCAATGAATATAGGGAGTCAATTAAAATGAATCCGGGGTAAAGGTTGTAGGAGCTAATGCAAAGACTTGGGAGACGTCTTAAAGTCGCGAACTCGCCCTATAATTTTGAACCGGTCACATGGGATATGAGTCGGGATCGCTATGTGTTTACCTTGTGCTTTGTGTACCTATGGAGTGATGTGTGGCATGAATCAGTGGATGTATGTATGTGGAGAATAGGGAATGTGTAGAAAAGATGGTGATAATGTGATTTCGTATGTTGTTGATTGAAAGCATGTTGCATGATAGTTGATTTATAATGTTGGTTGGAATTGTTAGAAAAGTGTATGAGAATGATGAGTAATGTGTTGGAAATAGATGAATTGATTGGAAAAGATGGAGTAGCAATTGCATAGGAATATGAATTTTGTGATTATGAATATGTTTAGGTGACGAAGTCTAATTGTAATGTTGTTGTATTAGTAACATGGGAATAGGATTTGTAATGTATTAGAATGTTTTGTGTTACGAAAAGTTATAAAATTTAAAGCATGCGGTTAGTACATGACTAATGAGTTAAATAATATATGTGCACGATGGATGTTGTTGCTTGATTTTTGAAGATGGTAACATGAGATTAGCAATACTGGTTTATGAGTACTGAGTCGTTTTGTCTACCTTGTTGTTGTTTAAGTCGTTTGGGAAGTAAAGATCAATAGTTGTGTTTTTCGATGATAAAGAGGTTGTCTTTAAACTGTTATAACTTGAGATGCATAAATGATTTTAATGTGATTCCAATTGGAGGTGATAGCTTGTTCTTTTACGATTCTAACGATAGGTCGCACGCCCAAAGCGACCAAGAAATGAGTGAGTTATGGCTGTTTTACTGAAAACTGGACAGTCTTTGAGAAATGCGTAGGTACTCGATCGAGTAGCCTTGGTACTCGATCGAGTAGGGGGGTACTCGATCGAGTACGTAAGTTACTCGATCGAGTGTCCCTGGTAATTTGTTTTACGTGCTTCTGATCTTCACCTACTCGATCGAGTAAGTCCCTTACTCGATCGAGTGTCCTGTACTCGATCTAGTGACCCCTGTTTTGGGGCATATGCTTATCTTTTGAATTCGTTGCATATTATGTTTAATTCAAAGTTATTATTTTGCTTCTTTATGCATTGGTTTACATGTATGTTGGTCTTGACGCGTAAGTTACCCAATCTTGTGGTGTAGTGAGTGGCACCTGTGGTGAGTATGAGTTCGGTGGGAGGACATGAGTTATACGTGGTTGTAATAGATAGTGGAAAAAGAAAAGGAAGATTGTTATGGCTTAATTAAGACATAGAGCATGTTTTCTGAGATGAAATGAGATGAGTGATATGAGTGTGTGTTGAGTAACGTAAAAGTATGTGAATGTGGGCAATGGATGATGTGAGTCTAAGGAACGTGAGAATGAAAGGATTGAGAGTAAGGATATGGATAGTGACAACTTGAGATGTGTAAAGAATTATGGAGGGAGGTCGTTAAGAGCCGTGTGGGTTAAGAATATACATAATGAAAGTTCGTTTTAAAGGGGTTGAGAAGAGTGGTATATAGTGAACTTTGTGGAGACACGTCACGGGGTGGAGATTTGGCTTTTTAAGAGATGAAACTATTGTGGGTTTTCCTTGGGCAATTAGCGGTATGAAAGGAATTTTGATTTCTAGAGATGTAAGAAGGAAGATGCAATTGTTGAACAGTAAACGTTGATTCTATGGATGGATTAGTGGCAAGGGTGATTGATGACATAATAAGAGAATATTTGTGGTAAGAGAGAGTGAGATGATATCGATATGAAATAATTAGATGTGAGTTTTGGAGCAGTGAGAACGTAACCGGAACACTAAAGAGTTAGGTAGAAGTGATAAGGAGTTGAATGGTTAATTGATTTTGTAGATGTAAAGGAAAAGAATGAGGGGAATAAAATTGAGAAAATGTTGACCGGAGTTATGTGATATAGAGGTAAGGAGTCGTCGAGATGTGTGCTACCAATCATGAGGATGCTAGTTAATGGTTATAGAGGAGTTTTGGGACAACATGATTAGTAATGAGTTTCGAGGAATTAAGGAAAGTAAGAAGTTGGTAGAATATTTGCACGATACGAGATTTTGGCGGAGAGTTAGATGATGATACAATTAAGGATAGTATTGGGAAGAATGTTGAGGTAATTTTGTTGATGGATTTGATGCTTGTTATTTGGGATGTCAACCAAAGATAGGAAAGAAATCGTGATGTTTAGAAATGAGTGTAAGAGGTTTGATGTTCGGACAGTGGTAGTGTTGTCGTTTGTGACTAGTGGTTAAGGGTGATGGTATATTAGAAAGGTAGCAATTCTAAAGAGGTTGATTTTGTAGAGACCAGATGGATATTTATGGTTGTGAGAGGGTATAAGATGTGGTTAGATGGGGCGGATGCTAATAGTTGAATAGTAATGGTATGGTTATACTGGGCAGGAAGTGATGGTTGTGCGGATGGGGGAAAAGGTTATGAGGGGCATAAGAGTTAAGCTCGGGCGGCAGGTAACCTATGTTGAGTGGTAACTTACGTGATCAGGATTGACTGGTTGGATGTGATTATGGGTCTATGTCATATATAAATGTTTGTGTGAGGTTATGACCTCACAAGAAATGGTATGGTGTGATAATTATAAGTTGTTATCTGAATTTTCTGTAATACATGTTGGATACGAGTACGTAATGGAAGGATGTTTAAAAAGGTAATAATTTGACTGTTTTGGCATGACTAGTTATGCATGTCTGTATTCATGGTACATGTCAATCTGTGATATGGTAAGGAGATGATATTCACGAGGTTATTATCTGTTTAATTCATAAAATATGTGGTGTTATGATTTAGTAAAGTGGATTTGAGTAAGTTTTTATTGTCGAGAAATTATTCGAGACAGTATTTATGGGAGTTGTATGCAGTCGTGATGACTATCGATGTGGTTGTGGTGCCTCGGGTGGTGATCCGGGCACGATATTTAGTGTGGTGATGCGGGTATTTTCGCACCGCGGTGTGGCTGTTGGTGGCGGTGTTGTGATGCCGTCACCGGTTGTGGTGGAGTATGCAGGATGATTATGATTCGAGTTTCGAAAGTACATAGCAGTTATACATAGATTGTTGTTTTGTTTGATGTTGTTCCCTGCGAGTTTCAGTGTGTGCAGATAGACAGTTGTCTTGTTTATTGATGTTTTCTTTACCTGGTTAAGTTGGGAATGAGGGTAGAGTATGATATACATAGAGTTGTATATGTTTTCGTTGTTGTCATAGACTCATAGTATAGTGACATTCTGTTAATGGGACACGGTTGTGAGAGGTTGTTACAATAATTATGATCTTGTTCTAGTTAAGGTTTCAGTAGACATGGTAATGGCAAGTGAGTCGTAGAACATGTGTGGTAATGACCCGAAAGATGCAGGTGGTTCATAATCTTTTGTTGAGACAGTGAGTGTAGGGTATTGGGAATTAGTGTCATGTTAAGTTGTGTATGAGTTTTGCGGTAATGGAAGAAAGAACTTGAGGATCTAGTGTGCGTGTACGTAACGAGTGTGGATCGTGAGTTATGCTTCTGGGAGATAAGTGCCTTACATAGAGAGGTATGTTGTTTTGCAGAAATAATGGAGAGTTAGTATGGTGATTTTGCTACGAGTTTTATGGTATAGGTTAGGTGGTATGCCAAATGAGTTGAGTTATGAGAAATGTTTAAGTAAGAGAGCCTTGGATATATGCATGGTGAGTGTTTGGTTTATAGACGGTTATCTTTGACATGTGGTGGCACTACAGGAAAAACGCCTTTGGGTGACAAAACTTTTCGTCGCACAAACCCATGTTTTCGTTGCCCATATGCTTGTGCAACAAAAATAGTTTCGTCGTGACTTTGACGCACAAAGCTCGACGCCCTTTACATTTAGTGCGACGACACATCTTTTCATCGTCCATATAAATCTATGTGCGACAATTTGTCTTTGTTGCCCAAAGGTGACTTTGTGCATTGAAAAAAAAACTCGTCGCACATAAATGGAGTTTTAGGCGTCAACCTTTTTCGTTGCCCATATTGTATTTTTAGTGCAACGTAATGTCATATATGTTGCCCAAAAAAAGCCAAGCATGTCAAAATAATTGTCGCCCATCCTAATTTGTTGACTATACTTTTGTTGCCTGAACTTCAATTTTCAGTCTCGAAAAATAGTACTTCGTATGTCATTTCTGAGCACGACTTATTATTGTCATCCATATTTCTTTCAAACGTCAATAGAATAGAAGATTTTCTTAAAATATATATCTTATCAAGTTACATTCAACTCAATGAAATATAATGTAGCAAAGGTGAAGCCAAGGAGATACAAAATTTACATTATTACATTAAGCTCAAACATGTATATCTAGGATTTAGTATTAGTGAGTTACGAGGACGTAACATTTATCTTAAGAGGAGTAGGATGCGATAAAAGAGATTTTGATGGTTGTTCACATGGTAGTATATTTGGAAGTAGAGTGTTGGTGTAGCATAAGATATGGATTTGTATATGTTGTGGTTGATGGTGTTAAAAGGTCATGGCCGTGCTTGTAGTAGTTTGATGTTAGGAATGCGAGAATACTTCGATAGTGTTGACAGTTGGATGATGAGATTATGAGTGTGAGTAAACTTCGAGGACGAAGTTCTTTTTAAGGGTGGTAGAATGTAACATTCCGTTTGATGTCTATGAGTGTCTTGATTTTGGATTTGATAGTGGATGATATTATGGAGCTAGCAGCGTTAGAGGATGGTAGTTGGTTATGTATGGAGTTGGTGTCGTGAGAGATATATATATGTGGAGTTGATACGATATCATGAGCCATATTGTGGAGGTAGGAATAGTTAGTGGAGTTGGTGTTACGAGTTCATGTTTGGGTTGGAGTTTTGTTTTGAGTTCTTAGTTACGTTGTTGTGTCTTGATCGAGTTAGCATGTTTGTTTTTATGTATGGGTTGAACTTCGGGGACGAAGTTCTTTTTAAGGAGGGAAGACTGTAATACTTCGTATTTATAAGTCTTGGGGTACTCTATCGAGTAGGCCTTACTCTGTCGAGTAAGGGTAAGTTGCGTTTTAGAAAAGTTTCTGACCTGTTGGGTACTCGATCGAGTAGCTGGGGTACTCGATCGAGTAGCTGGGGTACTCGATCGAGTAGGGGGGTACTCGATCGAGTGTCCTTGGGTAATCGATCGAGTAGCCGGTTTGCGGGGTGATAATTCGACGGGTTTTGTTAATAACACGGACTATTATATAAATCTTTCCGTCACTTTCATAATACACCTTTACAAACCTTATAACATTAAAAGGGAGATTCAAGTTACGTTCTTCGCATTCATCCGTGTTGTTGACAAATCCCGGAGCTTGAGAGGTCGGATTTCATCGTTCTTTACACCTTTGTGATCCTTGCGTGGAGGGTAAGATCTGCATACCAATTTTATAGTATTTCGTCAAGTTCCGTTAAACCCTAATTTTGGGATTGGGGGTTTTTATGATTTGTTAAGGTTAGATTGTGATTATGTGATTATGTGATAGGAGAAGGATTTGTAAAGGAGAGGTTTGGAGACAGCTGCTAGATCGTCTGATGATTGTGTTGCTTTCCAGGTAGGATTTCCTACTCAGTATTAGTCCCATAATGGGATATTGGTGATGTGCTGTAGTTAGTTGTTTGATATGATGATTGTGATTGTGATTGTGATTGTGCTTGGTTGTCTATGGCTCTCGAGATGCGTTCTCGGCTGAGTGGGGTCACTTGCGGGAGTGACTTCACGCCCTAGTTTCGCCCTTCGTGGAACCCGCCACGGAAGGGGATGTGCACATTAATGGACAGGGTTATCGCTCGTACGATGAGCGGGGCTTAGGTGGGAACGGCTGCGGTCCCCATCGGCGGGCGGTCCAAAGGACGATCGATATTGAGATGATGGGAGTTGGTGGTGTGTGTGTGTGTGTGTGTGACAGTTCAGCTGTCTGTTTATCTTATTGTTGTTATCTATATTGATTGTGTGATTAGTACTGACCCCGTTTAAATGTTTTAAAAACTGTGGTGATCCATTCGGGGGTGGTGAGCAGTTATTGAGCAGGTATGAGCGATGCGTATGGGGTAATCGGGAGGAGTCACCACGATGCAGTTTAGAAGTCTTCCGCTGTGTTTGATAGTTTTATAGTCTTTTGATAGTAGATAGTTTTGGAGAACTTGTATCTCTTTATCAGTTTTGGTTTTTGGCATGTAATCACTTTAAACGTTAATTATTATTTAAATATGTTTCTTTATTGTCTTATGATAATCATTGCCTCGGGTAACCGAGATGGTAGCATTTCCATGCCTTAAGTGGTCCTGGTAAGGCACTTGGAGTATGGGGGTGTTACACCTACACTCACTGTCTCAACAAAGGATTATGAACCACCTGCATATATCAGATCATTACCACACATGTTCTACGAATCACTTGCCATTACCATGTCCACTAAAGCCTTATCTAGAACAAGATCAAAATTTACAGAACAACCTCTCACAACCGTGTCCCATCAACGAGAATATCACTATACCATGACAACAAAAAAACATATACCACTCTATTTCATATCATATTCTACCCTCATTCCCAACTTAACCTGGTAAGAAACATCAATAACAAAACAACTGTCTATCTCGTACAAACCGAAACTCACAGAAGCAACATCAAACAAAACAACATTCTATGTATGATCGGTATGTACTTTCGAAACTCGAATCATAATCATCCCACCTACTCCACCACAACCGGTGACGGCATCACAACACCGCCACCAACAGCCACACCACACCGCATGCGAAAATACCCGCATCACAAAGACTATGTACCGTGCCCGGATCACCACCCGAGGCACAACAACCACATCGATAGTCATCACAACTGCATACAACTCCCATAAATACTGACTCGGAATAATTTCTCAGACAAGAATAACTTACTCAAATCCGCTTTACTAAATCATAACACAACATATTTTATGAATTAAACAGATAATTACCTCGTGAATATCATCCCCTTACCATATCACAGATTGACATGTACCATGAATACAGACAAGCATAACTAGTCATGCCAAAACAGTCAAATTATTACCTTTTTAAACATCATTCCATTACGTTCTCGTATCCAACATGTATTACAGAAAATTCAGATAACAACTTTATAATTATCACACCATACCATTTTTTTTTTGTGAGGTCGAACCTCACACAAACATTTATATATAACATAGACCCATAATCACATCCAACCAATCAATCCTGATCACGTAAGTTACCACTCAACAAAGGTTACCTGTCGCCCGAGTTTAACTCGCATGCCCCTCATCACATTCTTCCATTCGCATAACCCTCACCTTCTGCCACACTTAACTATACAGCTAACACTCACTAGGAGAAACCGCCTCCTAAGACTATGTCTTATACTTCCTCACAACCATACCTATCAATTCAATCTCTACAAAATCAGCCTCTTTAGAATTGCCATCTTTCCTATTTATCATTAACCTTAACCACTAGAGACAACTCCTCCATACAACTACCGTTCGTACATCAACTTCTTACACTCATCTCTAAACATCACCGTTTCTTCCCTATCTTTGGTTATCATCCCCAATAACGAGCATCAAATCTATCAACCAAAATTACCTCAACATAATTCCCAATACTATTCTTAATTGTATCATCATTTAACTCTCCACCAAAATCTCATATCCTGCAGATATTCTACCAACTTCTTACTTTCCTTAATTCCTCAAAACTCAAGACTAATCGTGTTATTCCGAAACTCCTATATAACCATTAATTCAATTCCTCATGATAGTATCATGCATCTTGACGATTCCTTACTTTTATATCACACAACTCCGGTGAACATTTTCTTAGTTTTACTCCTTTTTTTTTTTTTTTACACTCGACTAAAACAATTAACCATTCAACTCCTTATTACTTCTTCCTAACTCTTTAGTGCTCCGATCACTTTCTCATTGCTCCACAATTCCAATCCCGTTATTCCTTATCGATATTATCTCACTCTTCCTTACCATAAAATGTTCTCTTATTATGCCATTAATCACCCTTGCCACTGATCCATAAAAATCAACGTTTAATGTTCAAACAATTACATCTCCCTTTTTACATCTCTAGAAATCAAAATTCTTTTATACCGTTAATTACCCAAGGAAATCACACATTAGTTTCGTCTCTCGATAACACAAATTTCCAAACTCAGTCACTATCGGCAAATCCACGTCGCGACATGTCCCATTAAGTTCGCTATAAACCACTCTTCTCAATTCCTCTAAAACGACCTTTCATTACATATATTCTTACTCAACACTATTTCTAACCATCTCCCTCCATAATTTATTATACATCTCGGGTTGCTACTATCCACATCCTTTCTTTCAATCTTTTCATTCTCACGTTCCTTAAACTTACATCATGCCTTGCCCGCATTCACTTACATTTACATTACCCAACACACAATCATATCACTCATCTCGTCTCACAAAACCTGTTCTATATCTCAATTAAGCCATAACGATCTTCCTTTTTTTTTCCACTATCTATCACAACCACGTATAACTCATGTCCTCCCCATCGAACTCACACTCATCATAGGTGCCACTCTTTACACCATAAGGTTAGGTAACTTACGCTTCAGGACCAACACAAACGTAAAACAGTGCATAAAGAAGTAATATAACAGCTTTGAATTAAACATAATATGCAACGAATGTCAAAAGATAAGCATATGACCAAAAACAGGGGTCACTAGATCGAGTACGGGCCACTCGATCGAGTAAGGGACTTACTCGATCGAGTAGGTGAAGATCAGAAGCACGTAAAAAAATTACCAGGGACACTCGATCGAGTAACTGACGTACTCGATCGAGTTACCCCTACTCGATCGAGTACCAAGGCTACTCGATCGAGTACCTACGCATTTCTCAAAGACCTTTGTCCGATTTTTCGTAAAATAGTCATAACTCACTCATTTCTTGGTCGTTTTGGGCGTGTGACCTATCGTTAGAATCGTAAAAGAGCAAGCTATCACCTCCAATTAGAATCACATTAAAATCATTTACGCATCTCAAGTTATAACAGTTTAAAGACAACTTTGTCTGTAATCGACGACATAACTATTTGATTTTTACTTCCAAACAACTTAAACAACAACCAAGTTAAACGAAAACAACCCAATACTCATGAAACCAGTAGCCCCAATCACTTATTATTATTTTCGAAAACAAAGCAACAACATTCATCATGCACTACCCACATGCTTTTATTCTATAGCCTTTCGTAAGACAAATCATACTCATACATTACAAATCCTATTCCATGTTACTAATACATCAATATTACAAATACACTTCGTCACCTAAACATATTCATAATCACAAAATTCGTATTCTCATGCTATTGCCACTCCATCTTTTCCAATCAATTCATCCATTTCAACCACATTCTTCATACAACATGTACATATGAACAATAGTAGGCATGTATATGAAATCATTATATAAAATTACACAAACAAAATTATGTATAATCATATCACATATGAACTACTCTTTTTTTCCACCACATTACTCATCATTCTCATGCACTTTTCTAATAATTCCAACCAACATTGTAAACCAACTATCATGCAACATGCTTTCAATCAACAACAGTTCTATATACTTCACCAACCTTTCATTCACAAACTCGATCTTCTACTCCAAACATCCAACAATTACAACATACATCATCACATTCACATACAAGCTAACAAGCAACACATACGACCTTGACATACTACCCCCATGTGACCGGTTCAAAATTGTAGGGCGAGTTTGCGACTTCAGGACGTCTCCCAAGCCTTTGAATTAGCTCCTACAACCTTTACCCCGGGTTCATTTTAATTGACTCCCTATGTTCATTAGGTTCATTGGTTACAGGTTTCAGGATCGTCGCTCTGATACCATTTGTAACACCCCCATACTCCAAGTGCCTTACCAGGACCACTCAGGTATGAAGACATTACCATCTCGGTTACCCGAGGCAATGATAATCAAATAAACAATGAAGAAACAATATTTAAATATAAATACTTAGTGAAGAGTTACAATTCTCAAACCAAACCAAAATGCAATACATGTTCTCAATCGATTGTTCTAACGAAATGTAAATAACTAATAAGCTACGAATGGAAGACTCCTATCATCATGTCGTGGCCATCCCGGCTATCCCGAGATACTCATCTCAATACCTGCTCAATATCTGCTCACCATCCCCGAATGGATCACCGCAGTTTACAAAACAACACCGGGTCAGTACTAATCACACAATTCAATATATACCAACAATAAGACAAACAGACGACTTAAGCAATCACACACACACAATCACGCCAAATCCAATCATCTCAACTCACGATGTCCCTTTGGACCAGCCACCCGATGGGGACCGCAGCCGTACCCACCAAATCCCCGCTCCACATAGTGAGCGATAACCTGTCCATTAATGTGCACATCCCTTCTGTGGCGGGTTCCACAGAAGGCGAAACTAGGGCGTGAAGCCACTCCCGCAAGTGACCCCACTCAGCCGAGGCCACGCCTCGCGAACCATTAACAACGATCACAACCACAATCACAATACAACTATTATATCAAACAACCAAATACAATACATCAACCAATATCCCATTATGGGACTAATACTGAGTAGGAAATCCTACCTGGTAAGCACACAATCAGACGGTCTCTACTGCTGAATCAAAAGGCTTCCTCTATGAACCCTCCTCCTATCATACAACACATAAAGACTACCAAATCACATACTACATATAAACCCCCAAATCTCTAAATTAGGGTTTAACCAATTCAAAGGAAAGACAATAAAAAGAGTACATAGATCTTACCCACGACGCAAGGAACTCAACGGTATAATCAACGCTCAGAACTGACCTTCCAAACTCCGGGTATTGCTAATAATGCGATTAGGATGAAGAACTTGCTTGCTTTCTCTCTTAAACAGTAATTTAGGTTTTGCAAAAGTGATTTAGAATAATGACGACAAAGCTTATATACCTTAATCGCATAATTAACAAAACCCGAGAAAACTCCCCGTAAAACCGGCTACTCGATCGAGTACCCAAGGCTACTCGATCGAGTACCCCCTTACTCTATCGATGGTACTCTATCGAGTACCTAAGGCTACTCGATAGAGTACCCTCTTACTCTATCGAGTACCTAAGGCTACTCGATAGAGTACCCCCTTACTCTATCGAGTACCTAAGGCTACTTGATAGAGTACCCTACAGGTCAGAAACTTTTCTAAAACGCAACTTACCCTTACTCGACAGAGTAAGGCCTACTCGATAAAGTACCCCAAGACTTATAAATACGGAGTATTACAATAGGACCGTTCTATAGAGAATATGATAGGCTCAATAGAAGAAGTGAACCCAAAATAAAAGTAAATTGTGCAAATCATAACTTCTCACCTTCTCATATCTACTACCCCACCAGTCCACTACATCTCCTCACATCACCTCACCTTCAATACAACACCACATATGCAAACTTTTCCTCCGTCGCTTCTCCACATTCTCATCCCCACCACCATTTCCTTTACCACCTTCGTGATTTTCGTCCCCAACACTTCAGCCCTCTCTCTCCCTCCGCTAATCATTCAAACAAAAAGATCAAGACCGTCAATAATCATTGTTGATCCGTTGTAGCTAACCACCACCAAGTAAGTTAGGAAAATGATCTTCAAAACCCATGTCTTTAAACAAAAATTCAATACTTCTGTTAGGCCGAGTAGGCCTTCCGTATTCCGTTCATTGTATTTACCAATTCATCATATTCCGTTGATGGTATTTAGCAATTCATTGTATTAGCAAATCATTCATTGTATTTGGCTGAGTAGATTCTTTGTATCAGCCTTCTTCCTTGACGTATAAATAGGCTGATGATTGCTAATAATACAACAACACAATTACATATTTTCCCAAACTTAGTTTATCATGGTATTAGTGTTTTTTCTCCTTTTTCTATCATAAAATCGTTTGTTCGGCTCCTTAATCAAACATGACGAACAACGAACTTATCAATTCTGCTGTCACCTCTGAAAACAAAATCGATCCTTTGTCTCCCTTCCTCCTTGCTAATCAAGAAGGACCTGGGCAAACAATCACCCAAATAAAACTCCAGCACTACAATTACGAAGAATGGCGTCAGTCCATGCGTATGTCTCTTAAATCGAGACGGAAATTCGGTTTTTGTGATGGCACGATTGTGAAGCCGGCTGACCCCTTTCTCGCTGACCAATGGGTTGTCATCCATTTCACTATTGTGCAATGGATTATGCATTCAATTGATCTCTCAATTCGAGATACCATTTCATATACTGAGGATGCTTCGTTGTTATGGCGAGAATTAGAAGAGCGATTCTCCGTTGTTGATGGTTCAAAAATCCAAGCATTAAAGGCTCAATTAAATGACTGAAAGTAAACGAAGGGTGTGTCGGTTACCACGTATTATGGCAATTTAAAGGTTTTGTGGGATGCTATCGCTTCCCATGAGCCACCCTTCGCTTGCATGGAAACTGTACTTGTGGAATTGCACAAGAGGCGCTTGCACGACAGAACTCGGAGCGCTTACATAAATTTTTAATGGGTTTGGATGCATCTTTGTATGGGTCAATCCGGTCGAAGCAATTGGCTCTTGATCCTCTCCCATCTCTCAATCGTGCTTAGAGGAGCGATTTCACGCTAATCCTGTCGTGGCTGCTAACGACCCTTCTGATATTATGGCATGTCCAGTCCGGCGTGATTCTGGGTTGTCTTCGACTCCTGATTGGAGAGCTTTCTGCGAGCAGGAAAGACATGCAAGACGAAAATTGTCATGCTCACATTGCAATGCTACGGGACATGAGGTACAATCTTGTTTTATTAAATCCCAGAAGTACCCGGAATGATGAGGCGATCGTCCTTGGACTCTTTATGAAATGCGTGCTCGCTCTCAAACCCGTGTCTCAGGCCATTCCCCTGCCCGTGTAAATATGGTGTTCTCCACACCCAGTTCATCCTCCTCCCATGATCGTCTAAATGGTATGTCTCCCGATTAGATTATAGACACAGTGGCATCACACCATGTCACGGGTGATTTACAATGGCTGACCGAGTCATTCTCGATTTCACCGTGTGCTGTGAGCCTGCCCAATGGGCTCTCAGTTGTTGCTAATACGACTGGAACGGTTCACTTGACTGATTCATTGATTATTCACAATGTTTTATTTATTCCTAGCCTAACTTGTAATTTGCTCTCCGTGTCTCAATTGAGCACTGCCACTCATTATGTTCTTCAATTTACTATTGACTCTTGTTACATTCAGGACCATTCTACGAGGACGAGGATTGGAGTCGGTGAGTTGCGGGATGGGCTATACTATTTGCGTGCGGTGGTAGGACCAGTGGTGCATCGGGTGAGCACGGCATACATTTTTAATTTGCGACATAAACGGCTTGGGCATCCATTAAATAAGATTGTCAAATTACTTCCTCCTATTAGCCATTTAAATGCTGATTTAGAGCAACTTTGTGATATTTGCCATTTTGCGAAACAAAGTCGGAACAACTTTCATTTCAATAATAACAAGGCTTCTGTAATTTTCGATTTAATTCATTGCGACTTGTGGGGATCTTATCGTACTTTATCGTCTTGTGGTGCAAAATATTTTCTTACCTTAGTCGATGATTGTTCTCGAGCCATGTGGGTTTATTTGTTGATGGATAAAACTGAAGTTACGGAAATATTTATGAGTTTCTTAGCCATGGTCGAAAATCAATTTTCTAGACGGGTTAAAATTGTTGAATCGGACAATGGTACGAAATTTGAGCATATGGCCGAGTATTTCTTTAAGACTGGCATTCTTTTTCAAAAATCTTGTGTCGGAAATCCACAATAAAATGGCCGTGTTGAACGCAAACATCCTCACATTTTAAATGTGGCACGTGCTCTTATGTTTCAAGGTAACCTCCCGACAATTTTTTGGGGCGAGTGTAATACCCGCCCTTTTAGGGACCCATTGACCGACGTTGACCAACCTTTGGGGGGCAGGTGATGGTCTTTAGGAATGCGTGCCAGAGTTGCCTAGTGTCTTGTTTGAATAGGAGCATGAGTGGTACTCGATAGAGTAGAGGCTACTCGATCGTGTAGCTTGGGTACTCGATCGAGTAGGGGCCACTCGATCGAGTAAGCTAGTTACTCGATCGAGTAGCGTCTTTTCAGCGAGGGTTTATAATCGTGTTTTGTTAGAATCGCAAATCATTTCCACCTCCTTCCTTCAGACCTAGATGTCGCCTCCCTCCTTTCCCTTCACCATAATTCCTTCCATGGGAGCTTTAGAGGATGCTTATGCCTTGAGGATGAGTTACTTGAGTCGAGTAGCGATCTTAACGCCGATATGTTGTGCGTAGGTATGTCATCATCATCATCATCTTTGTCATTGTTGTTCCTTGTAGGATTATAATGGTAGTAATAGGCTGTTATGCGATTTGTATAGGGATTACTTGCATGGTTGATGTCTTGTGTTTGATCGAGGAGTTGCTGCGGTTGGCTAAAGGTAGGTTCGCCTACTCACTTTATGTTGGTTGTTTAGGTTGTTGTTGTTGTTGTTGTTGTTGTTGTTGTTGTTGTTGTTGTTGTTGTTGTTGTTGTTGTTGTTGTTGTTGTTGTTGTTGTTGTTGTTGTTGTTGTTGTTGTTGTTGTTGTTGTTGTCGTCGTCGTCGTCGTCGTTGGGATACAACTGGTTACGACTGATTGTCTGTGGTTCTCGAGGTGCATCCTCGGCTGAGTGGAGCCACTTGCGGGAGTGGCTTCACGCCCTAGTTTCGCCCTCCGTGGAACCCGCCACGGGAGGGGATGTGCACATTAATGAGATAGGGTTTATCGCTCGATTTGATGAGCGAGGCTTATGTGGGAACGGCTGCGGTCCCCCACTGGCAGGGCTGGTCCAGTAGACAGTCGGTGACGGAGGTTGATTGGAGTTTTGTAGCTTGTGTGTGCGGTCTGTTGTGTTTGTAGTGAATTAGTTGTTGTTGCTATGTTGTCCGCAGTACTGACCTTGTGTGGTTGTTTTCTTGTTTGCTTCTGTTGTGTCTGCCGTGATCCCTTATGGTGAGCAGTCAGTCTTAGCAAGTGCTGTCTTGGATGGTAGCTGAAGTCTTGGCGGGTTGAGTCTTCACGAGTAATGGCAGGAGTAGCTTATGTAGTTTTGATGAGATGTATCTTTTATACTAGTAGTTGGTTTAATCACTTGTAAAATATTTATTAATGTTCTTTTATTGACCTTTGATGATTGTTTTCCTCGGGCAACCGAGATGGTAACGCCTCTATATGCTAGCGAAGGTCTTGTTAAGGCTCCTTGGTATATGGGGGTGTTACAAAGTGGTATCAGAGCGACGATTTTGGAACCTGTAACAAATGAGCCTAATGAACGTAGTGAGTCTAATAAAATGAACCTGGTGTATGTATATTGGGAGCCCCGGCTAATGCTAGATTTTGGGTGAGTAGGCGCCCTCATTTAAAAATCATGGCCCCATTGTGATTAAGACAGTCACTGGGTATGGGAGTTTTTGAGTCGGCAATTATGTGCCTAATGTGTATAGTGGTCATACTAGAATTGTTCGTGGTAAAGTTTCTGTTAAAGTTAACATGTGTGAAATGGTTATGTTAGAATCGTATGTGATAAAGTTCCTAATGGAGCTAATAAGAGTGTGATGATAATGAGAAATGTGAAAGTTTGGACACGAATGGAAGTGTGTGTGAAAGTGTAGGAGTGCGGGATAGTGTATGGGATGTGGTGATGGTCGTGGGTGCTTCAGTTGCTGGTAATGGTAGTTTCTATAAGAGTTTATAAATCTTATAATAGTAATAATAATGATAGTTAACGAGTTGTGGATTTATGATGATAATTATCAAAATAGTAATGGATGAATGTGATATATGAATGGTTCAAAGCTTCCGCTTGTGACATGATTTAATTTGAGTAGACTAATTTGTTTATGATGAGACATAGTTGCATTGCTAATAGACTCGGATGATACATGATAATTTAATGTTGAATGAGTGCTTAGAGCAATAAGATTATAAGTTTCATTAGTGAAGTTATAGACAAAGGATTAAACATGAAATAATGTGTTAATGGTATGCGTGAATGGTTTAATAGTATGGTAAATCGTTTTGAACGATGGTTGCTATAGAATGGAGTGAAATATATCGTGGTTGGGTAAAACCGTTGCGTTACATTTGAGTGGTAATAAGGTGCTGTGAATGATTATAGTAACCTCTGACGATTTCCGAATTTGGTTTGGAATCGACACGTGTTGTTGTTTTGCAGGGATCTTAGTAAATCTCGTAATTCCGACCATGTACCTAACCTTGCTTGACTGAGTATGAGTGCCTACTAGACCGAGTAGACCTCACTCGATCTAGTTAGGAAGCTATAACGTTGAGGAAGTAGGAATTCCCTACGGAAACTCAACCGAGTAGCACCTACTCGATCGAGTAGAGGCCACTCGATCGAGTACCCTACTTACTCGATCGAGTAAGGCTACAGTACCGGAAAATTTCACGGGTTCAAAACCCTTTCTTTTGCTTATTTCCTTACTTCTCCTCTTATTTCTGCAAACCCTAACCACTTTCTCCCTCTCAAATCCTTTGATTCTTGTGTGTGTAATACTTCACTAGTGAATCTCTTGTTTGGATTCGTTCTTCTTGCTTCCTAATTGCTAAAGGTATGAATTTTCTTTCTATTTTAATGCTTTTAATCAATTAGAAATACATAGGGTGATAGAAAAATTTGAAAAGTCGATTTATATGTGAGAAAACTTGCTTTTAATTGTTGTAATGTGATCTAGATGCTTCCCTTAATGATTATTGTTGTTAAGAATGCAAAAATCAAATTGAAATTGCATGTAAGTGTGACCGAAATTTTTAGGGTTTGATAAATTGAATTGATTTTTGGTTGTCTATTACATGAAAAAGAATAAAAATTGAGTAATGCATGTTGTATGTATCATGTATAGGGCTGATTTTTGTGATTTTTACCCCAAAATTTTTCTTAAAACTCCGTTTTAAAAGTGCCCCAAACTGAAATTCGTCCCATATAATTGCAGATTTGGGTGGTATATGAACATATTTTGAAGGTTTGAGTCCTAAAAATAGTAGTGGATGAGTTAATTCATGTTAATTATGTCAAAATTTTCGTAGCTGTAGAGACTGTCTGAGCTATAAGTATTGGAATTTTTACTTGTAAATTGGGAATTGTTGGTGATAGTGTGTACTTAGATGATTCTTACATGATCAAATATGTGTATTTTGTACGTTTTGGTGCATATGTGTTGGTATATTTAAATTGTATGTTAAAACAGATGCCGAGACTGAACATAGGAACCAGACAGAGTAAGAGGGGTAGGGCTTCCGCGCCCGAAATAGGGGAAGGGAGTGGACCGGTAGTTCCAGCTGTACCCGAGTACCCGTCTGTGGTATTTGCAGACTTCACACAACGGGAAAAGTTTGTAGCTTTACAGTCCCGTAAGATGAGACCGACCCGCTGTGTTGACACGACCCTCCTGGATGATCTGGGTATTGAGACCGATGTTCGACACATCTTTGAGACCTTAGGGTTCACTGGACTTTATCGCCTACGAAAGCATTCGTATGCCTTTCTGACTCTCGAGTTCATGAGCTCGTTTAAATACGAGCCGGTGGAACAATCTCTGCAGTTCCGCCTCATGAACACCAGCTTTGTCTTGACCATGGACCTGTTTGCTTCCCACCTTGGCTTGGCTAAGCCTGTCGAGGGAGCCCTTCGTGACATACCGTCTGACTGTGGGGTTTGCCGCCTTATGCCTTGTATCACCGGGAAATCAGCTCCCACTGTTGTTGTTGTTGTTGTTGTTGTTGTTGTTGTTGTTGTTGTTACTGTTGTCGTCGTCGTTGTGATACAGCTGGTTACGACTGATTGTCCGTGGTTCTCGAGGTGCGTCCTCGGCTGAGTGGAGTCACTTGCGGGAGTGGCTTCACGCCCTAGTTTCGCCCTCCGTGGAACCCGCCACGGGAGGGAATGTGCACATTAATGGGACAGGGTTTATCGCTCGATTTGATGAGCGGGGCTTAGGTGGGAACGACTGCGGTCCCCCACTGGCAGGGCTGGTCCAGTGGACAGTCGGTGACGGAGGTTGATTGGAGTTTTGTAGCTTGTGTGTGCGGTCTGTTGTGTTTGTAGTGAGTTAGCTGTTGTTGCTATGTTGTCCGCAGTACTGACCTTGTGTGGTTGTTTTCTTGTTTGCTTCTGTTGTGTCTGCCGTAATCCCTTATGGTGAGCAGTTAGTCTTAGCAGGTGCTATCTTGGATGGTAGCTAGAGCCTTGGCGGGTTGAGTCTTCACGAGTAATGGCAGGAGTAGCTTATGTAGTTTTGATGAGATGTATCTTTTATACTAGTAGTTGGTTTAATCACTTGTAAAATATTTATAAATGTTCTTTTATTGACCTTTGATGATTGCTTTCCTCGGGAAACCGAGATGGTAACGCCTCTATATGCCAGGGAAGGTGTTGTTAAGGCTCCTTGGTATATGGGGGTGTTACAGCGAGTGTGTTTTGACGGCTACCTATTTAATTAATAGGACTCCCTCTACTTTACTCCAACATAAAACACCTTATGAATTGCTCTTTGGATCCATCCCTTCCTATGATAATTTACGTGTTTTTGGGTGTCTTTGTTTTGTGCACAATCAACATACTCGAGGGGATAAGTTTGCCGAAATGAGTCGTAAGTGTGTTTTTCTTGGTTACCCTTTTAATAAGAAGGGATGGAGAGTATATGATATTGAAACGGGTAATTTTTATGTGTCTCGGGATGTTCAATTTTTTGAGAATAGCTTCCCGTATTCTGATAACACTGGGAGTAGCGCTCGGGTTCAGGAATCTCCATCGGACGAGTCTCTTTTATTCACTGCCGAGGAGCAAGTTTTATTCAATACCGAGGACCTTGCTGTAAGCTCTAACACGGGGGATGGTGCAGGGGCCACCTCGGTGGCAGCTGATGGGGCTGATAGGGGCTCCATTGATGGTGAGGGCGTGGGCTGTGCCACTAATAATCAGACGGGTTCATCCACTCCTTATGCTACTGAATTGGGTCGTGGAAAACGGACCAAATGATTACCTCCACATTTGAATGACTATGTTCTCGAGACCACCACCGCCGCCACTAACGCCCAACCCGACTCACCAAGCTCCACATCCTCAGATACTTCCTATACTATTACTAATTACATTAATTGTAACAAATTTTCTCCTCGCCATAGACACTTTCTTGCAGCTATTACCACAGGTGTTGAACCTCCCAATTTCCGAGTTGCAATTAATGATCTTAATTGGTGCCGGGCTACGCAAGATAAAATAACGGCACTGGAAAATCATGCGACCTGGGAACTTACCGATCTCCTTATGGCAAGAAAGCTCTCGATTACCATTGGGTTTACAAAATCAAATATAAATCCGATGGTAGTGTTGAGAGGTTTAAAGCTCGGTTGGTTATTTTCGAAAATCATTAAGTTGAAGGCATTGATTATGGTGAGACTTTTGTGCCCGTAGTCAAGATGGTAACCGTTCGGACCTTGCTCGCAGTTTCCGCTATTAAAAATTGGGAGCTTCATCAAATGGACGTGCATAACGCTTTCTTGCACGGTGATTTGTCCGAAGAGGTTTATATGAAATTGCCCCCGGGTTACAGTCAAGGTAAAGAAGGTAAGGCGTGTCGTCTACGGAAATCTTTATATGGGCTTCGTCAGGCGCCGCGTTGTTGGTTTGCAAAATTAGGAGCGCCTTGCGTGACTATGGCTTTATTCAGTCTCATTCCGATTACTCTCTTTTTAGCTATTCCAAGAATGAGGTATGTCTACATGTTTTGGTTTACGTCGATGACCTTGTTATTGTTGGGAATAATTCGGAGGCCATAAAATTATTTAAAGCCTATCTTAGGACTCGATTTCATATGAAGGATTTGGGCATCTTGAAGTATTTTTTGGGTATAGAGGTTGCTCGTAATTCTGAGGGGATTTACTTGTGTCAACGTAAATATGCGCTTGACATAATATCTGAGTCTGGTCTTTGGGTGCTAAACCCGCCATTACTCCTATTGAACAACATCGCCAGCTTGGGCTTGCGTTGGGTGCTTTAGTTGATGATGCCGAGAGATATAGACGTCTTATGGGACGTTTAGTCTATCTCGCAGTTACTCGTCCGGATCTTTCTTATGCCGTTCATATATTATCTTAATTTTTGCACCAACCACGAAAGGATCATATGGTACAGCTCTTCGAGTGGTCCGTTACCTAAAGGGTAGACAGGGTCAAGGAATTTTGTTACGATTTGATAACTCCCTTACTATTTTGAGATGATGTGATTCGGATTATGTGGGTTGCCCTTTGACGAGGCGATCGGTTTCGGGCTGGATTGTGTTTGTAGTGTTTGAATATGTGTCCTCCGACAATAATGCGATCACAACTGTCGATCATGATTATCACATGTTTAAATCTCATTTTAAGAATACATGTGGGATGTAATATTTTACAGTCAACTGGTCCACACATATCGGTAATGATTGGCTGACTAGAGTTTGACATTACTGTCGTGCGATGGTGGTGATCAGTTGATCCCCTTAGGTCATACCTAAAGGGTAACACTCTTAATTGATTATTTAATTGATCGTATGACGATACGGGTTAATTAAATTGCTTAAAATTGACGGACGATTTTGTGAGTATTATTGACGTATCTTATTGTGATTCGATTAAATAAAGATACGGTCTAAGTAATCAAATTGTTTTATTGCTTAGATAAAATTATTGTTTGCAAAACAATTGAAAATGAATGAATAATTTATTATAAATACAAGACATTGTGATTTATAATTGATAAACCATTTTTGGTACAAGTAATTATGAATTACTAAGTCGATTTTGTACATGACGTATTTTTATTAATACGTTGATTTTTAATATGTTAAAAATACATTACAATTACACATGACTAGTGACATGTGACAATTGACAAATGACAAAATATAAAATGGACCTTACATTTTATAAGTGCCGAAAATAAGGAGGGAGTATTAGGTTTAAATTATGTTAATTATGTTTAAGTGGAAAGCATAATCATAAAACCTAATACATAGCCATGCACACCTAGTTGCTTTTGTGAAGAGTATCTTGGTCATGCATTGGCCCTTGCCACCCCCCATAACCGGTTTTCAAAGGGGCAATTATAGAGAGTTTTTCTCTCTAATTCATTTATTCACAAATTGAATTATTTTCTAGTGTAAGAAAATAAAAACTCTCTCAAATTTTATGAAAGCTTAGAGAAATAAAATCTCTCAATATTCATCCTCTCTTGGCCGAAATTTCAAGAGGACAAAAATAAATATTTTGGGTCAATTTTAGTAAGATTATTATTATTCTAGATCAAGTAATATTAATCTATTAAGAGGTTATCTTGGGTATTCATCTTTGGGAGTGATTCTAAGCTTGAATCTTTGTTCATCCATATAAGGAAAGCTCAAGAATAAGTAAGAAGGAGATCTTACTTGTGCCCTTTAATCCGAAACTCACATAGTAAGAAAGACGATTTCTTCTCTACTTCTACTTATGTTTGCATGCATAAGATCTAGATTTAATTTCATGACCAAATTAAATATCACATATATGAATATGTTAAATTAATGAGATTAATATTTCAAACAAGCGGTATCATGAGCCTTAGGTTGTTTGCATGCAAATCGGTTATTGTTTTTCTGAGTTATAAGATTAACAAACAAAACTTATAAATTTGTGTTTATTATGATATATCACGAAATTTATTTGCATGTTAAAGTTTCTGGTCCTAAAATGTTTTTAGGATATTTTGGTTTATTTATGCATTTTATTGTTCATTTTATATAATAATGACATTAAAATGTGATTTTTATGATAAAAATGTCATTTTTGGACTAAAAATAGCTAAAATTCGTTTTTTTCCAGTGGTTTTTGGATATTTTTTCACATATATTATCTACTGATGGCCTGTAAATTTTCATGATAAAATGAGTTGTTATGCTCGAAATATGGATTTTTCAAGCTAAAATCGTATTTAAATGGGAAAATAGGTTAATAAGAGTTATTTTTCGAATATTGTCATAGAAATTTAGTATGTTGTCACATGCAATTTTACAAGATGTGTGTAAAATATTTGGCTATAATGAAGTCTTTATGCATGATTTATGAATTTTTGATGAAAAATCACATAAATAGTGACTTTAATTAGTAAAAAATGCTAAAACATACTTCATGACTAAAGAAAAACGGTACATGTTGCATTTTATCATATATTTCAGATCTAAAAATGAAAAGTTGATAAAAATAATTTTTCTCATATTTTATTGTGATAATTGTTAAAATCGATAAACCGCAACATTGTTTTTCTCGATAAATTTTCGAAATTTTTAACCTAAGTTTTTGAACATTATGAGTGTCATGGTATTTTTCCAGAATGTTCATGAGTTTAAATTTCGAATTTCAAATTTATTTGGAATTTTTATGATTTAATTTGAAGTTTATGACATAATTTTGTATTTTTAGGTCCATTCATGAACAATATTAAGATATCTAGGTTAATTATTGTCAAATGTTAGTGGAGACTAATTTTGAATCCTAAGATGGTTAGGGTAATTAACTTGTACATAAATATGATTTTATGTAATTATTGTGATTTTAAAAGGTTAAATCACGCAAATCCGTAAAAACCGATTAATATACGATATTGGCTCATTAAAGGCGATTTAGCATAAAATTTGGCATGTTCATACATATTATAATGCTGCATTTCATTTATGATTGTCATATTTTAATTTTATGTAATTTCTGAATTATGTAATTTTACTTAGTATGGCCTTAGTTTTTAATTGGTATTACCCGAAATGTATGGGAATATCGGTTCGGTTGTAATTTATTGTGATCTCGTATCACCGTTTTGTAATTTAATAGATTTATTTTATTTTAATTACAAATGTATAATAGGAAATTATGTAATTTATTTATTCCGGAGTTCCTTGAAGACGGTGCCACTCGAGAAGGCGATCCATCAGAGAATGTTATCTTGAAATGCGTGCCAAGACCGAAGTTCAAGGGACCAAAGGAGTTGGTTTCCGAATTTGTAATAGTTTATTAGATTTACTATTTTAGGAAGGCCATACTAGGATTTATTTTATGCTTTGCATTTTATTTATATGTTGCATGCATCGCTAAATCGCCATTACTAAACATGCATTTTAAATTGAGTTCATCGACCGTGTCAATTATAATTATCGTAGTTCACCGCTTTAGTTCACTTAAAACGTGATAGATAATAAATTGACATGACCTCTCGCTTAAATAAACAATTGAGACTTAGCCTTACCAAAAAGTAGAAACCATGAAAACTTATTTCGTGAGGGAGTGCACTCGGCCTTACCGGGGTACAAACCTTGCTACGTAGGGGAAGTGGGTGATAAATGTCTATCCACCGAATTTATGTTAATAAAAGGGTATTTCGGCACACTGTGCCCTAAGTTGATATGAATTTGGATCATGGACACATTTATTCGAAATTTGGGTTGAACTCAACAAAAGTATTCACGACGATTTCCGGATGTGTTTCGGGCTAGAGATAAATATTAATGTAATTTTATCGACCAAGAGTTCTAAAAGTAGAATCGATTAAAGAGTTAATCCACCAAGTTATGTTAATAAAGGGTATTTCGGCACACCGTGCCCTAAGTTGATATGAATTTGGGTCTTGGAATCATTTATCAAGTTGGGTAGAGGTCACTAGATAAATGCAATAAAACTTGTTTAAATTAAATTTACAAGTATTATTATTATTTTGAAAACGACAAATGTTTTATTCCCTCTATTTTCGTTTTGTAGACCACTTTTATTTCTCATAACAAATGGCCGCACCAAACACCAACGCCGCACCTCTCACTAATGTTTCATGGCTCCGATCCTTCATGGATCGTTGTAAACTTGAAAAGAATGGGTCAAATTTCTCCGATTGGGATGCCCAGCTCAAATTAGCCGCCCAAGGTGACGACAAGCTTCGTTACCTCACCGAGGCCTCTCCACCCGAACCTAATGCTAGGTCGAGTGCCGCCACTAGGGAAGCATATGAGGCTTACCACAAAGAGTCTGCCGCTATGAAAAATGTGTTGATTTTTGCGATGGAGGCGGATCTCCAAAGGAGAGCCTTTAAAATGGGCACCGCTAATGAAATCTATTCCAAACTTGTGACGATGTTTTCACAAACTCCGAGGATCGTCCAATATGAGGCGGCCTCGACATTCTTTGATCTCGATTTCAAGGAGGGCCAAAAGGTTAGCCCTCACGTGCTCAAATTGTTGGAGCTAGTCGAGACTTTGAAAATTCAAAAAGTTGAAATCTCCAAAGAGATCATTGTAGATAGGATTCTACACTCCTTATCCAAAGTCAAAGCGTATGTTCAATTCCGGGTGAATTTTAACATGCAAGACAAGGACGTGTCTCTTGAAGAGTTGCACAAGTTACTTGTGCAAGCCGAAAGAGACATGGGGTTAAATGTTAACCCACCTAAGGATGTGCTTAACATAAGCACCAAGAGCAAGGGGAAGTTCAAGAAGAATGGGAAAAGGGGTAAGAGACAAGCTCCCATGTCTACCAAGGCTAAGAATTTTGAAGCTTGCACTTCCAAGACCAAGAAGGGTCCTCTTGACAAATGCCATTATTGTAATGGTGTTGGACATTGGAAAAATAATTGTTCCAAATACCTTGGTGACATCAAAGCTGGAAAGATCACTCCAGTAGGTAAATGACTATCCTTTCTTTTATGTTTCTAATTCAACTATGGTATTTTGATACAAAGTTGTGATAATGTATCCCCTTTTTATTGTAAATAGGGCCTCCTCCAAGCAAAGACAAAGGAAAGGAAAAGCAAGCTTGAGAAATCATCAAGGAGCTAGGAGTAGCTTCCAATGAAGCTTGGCTTTTATTATTGTCTTATTTTAAGTTGTGTTTCGGATTTTTAGAACTATTTTGATTTCCGTGTTCGACATGGAAATGGTAGATCCTTTCTAAAATAATGGTTGTATTTTTGATTATGGTGGCTTGGTTTGCAACCCAAGTCACCCCTTTTATCACATTTCTTTGTTCTAAAAATTCGTCTTTATATGCTTGCACATAGAAACATATGATCATCTACTTAAAGTAATCCAATAGACAACTATAATGATGGGATTCATTATATTCCACAAGCTTAAGGCTTGTGTATGATCAATTATAAAGTGATGTTGAGTTGATGAACTCTCCTAAAGGAATGTCAACTACCAAGTACACTCATCAAACCTAAAATCTATTAGTCAATCTATGAGATAGTCCTCCTTCTACTTCAAAATCATTATTTGTGTCTAATAAACTGTCTTTGAATATTTAGTGTATTTATTCTAAAGATAGAGTGGGAGAAAAATGAAGACACAAAGAATACAAAGATAATTTGTATACTTGAGTAAATGAGATCTACGAAAGAAAGAATGATTTTTATACCTAAATAGTATACATAAATGGATGAGATCTATGGTCTCGAATAGATGAGATCTACATGACAAAAGAGACCAAGTGAAGTAATCAAAAGAATATGTTCCTAATATAACTACACGAGGAGACCAAAAGAAAGTTTTGAAAGAAAATGACTAAAGAAAAGTCTTAACAAGAGATTTGGCTAATTTATGAACAACATATGACCAAGAGTTTCAATACTGATATTTACTTAAGAGCCTAAATGAAACAAAGTTGCATCCTTGAAAATAAATGAGATTTATGATTAAAAGTTGCAAAGAAAGATATGCCGATATCTACAAGAGCTAAGTTAATTGTTAACCACGCTAGTGTCATTGCTTAACCTCATTATGAAAATGAAATGGTTAAACCTCCTTCCGAAAAAGGGTATTTTGAGAAGGACGACTATTAAATGAAATTCACATTTAAATAATGACATTGCTACGCATCATTATAAAATGAATGAGTTAGAGATTAAAAATCTCTTTCCATAAGTTTAAGATTGAAACCTTTTCTAAATAGGTATTTTGAAAAGATATGTTGGGAACATATTTGGTTTTATCTTAATAACTTGGCAAAGCAAAATGTATTTCAATTCTTGAAATGTTTCGATTGAGTAGTCAATTGCGAAACATGTGGAATTGAGTGGGAGTTTGGAATTATCATGTGAAGACATGGAATTTTGTGGGAGCAATCATCTTGTAAAATTTATAACTCATTACTCATTAAGAATGACGAGCTAGTACGTTCTTTCGAAAAGAAATGTTTGAGTTTTCAATTCTGGATGAAAATGGACTATGATGAATCCAATCACATCATGGGATGTTGGATAGGTATTGAGATATACACATCAAATCAACGAGAAACGTAGGTTATTCATGTCAATGAAAATGGAATTACCATAAGCAGTCATGGTCATTCATTGAACCTAAGAATGGTTGATCACATGATTAAAGATTACTAATATTTCCGCCATTAGAATAATCATGCACATGTCCTATAATGAATCATATGCTTAAGAGCATGATGAGTCATTGGTAAGCCATAGAATAATTGTCATGAATTCTCAAGAAGAACTAACGAGCTATTCTAGTGTTTGACGGAACACTCTGTTATGTGACAAGAAGTTGCACATATTGAAGTTCGAAAACGCGTAAGGATTTATGAAAATCCTAAGCTATTCAAGCTAAAAGGAGAAATAAGAAGTTTGAAAAGATACTTGTTATAGTAAGAAGTTACTCAAAACTAATATTTTCTAATATGCTAGGACTTATGAGAAGTGCTAGGCTAATCATCTTGACAATTGTTGCAAGACCCTACAAAACGTATACCTAGTGCATTGCGAGTTGGTAGAACACTTGACCAGTGCAAGTTATATCATCCACCGCAATTCGTTGGTTATATGATAAACAACAAGAAGGTTCTTTCAAGATAAAGAACCTGAACCTAGGTTGGGAACCAAGATGTGTACTTGGTAAGGTTCATGCTATGATAGATAACATGAATATAAAGGAAAGTGCAATACAAGAAGTATGAACACATGGACACATGGTATGTTAAACTTCTATTGCAATCGACTAGTGTTTACACACTTACGATATACATCACAAGGTTGAAATATGGTATTGACTACCCGAATGTGATGTCGACATTCGTCGTTTGAGTTATTATTAACTCACCTTATACTTTGTTACATCCAAACGGGTTGTAGAGACAATTGAACCCCGTTAAAGTGAACACGGATTAGCATTGTATTCGCCCATAGTCACTTACATGAGGTGACGTCTCGAAGTGACTAGAGTGTGATGCGATTGATGGCAAGTTCAAATGCCATAGAGTCATTTGAGATGACTAGTCGACCACATAGGCAGACTGTTAGGAACACTTTGTCGGGCCTTATGACCGCTTATAGAGTTCTGGAAAATTTATATAGCCTGGTCGTGGCTAGAGCTACTATAGTATTCTAATGAGTCGATTCTTTTGACTAAAGACTGTTCGCTTAAGGTGGCACAGTTTCAGATTAACTTTGATTTATGTTACTACGACCTTCGTAAATGGGGTCAAATGGGCATATTTTGGGTTATGATGGCTGTCGATGCGTGTCCTAAATATGTTGTTTTACACCCTATTTTACACGCATTTCAGAGCTCATTTGTGTAGTTTAAGCTACTATCTTCCCTATTTCCGTCTACTTTTGTGTTTTTGTATAATATTACAGAAATGAGAAGAATTCAGCGGAAATCAAGCCGAATCCGTCCCCGGGTACCTAACATTGCATTTGACACGGAGTAAAGACTCGGGAAGCAAACTTGGAGCGCGTATCGAGGCCTGAAAGACGAATTCACGAAGCTTTTGGAGCAAAGTACCAGCTACAATGGTCGATCGACTGACATACATGGTCGATCGACCAGAGCGCGATTTCTAAGTGAGATCAGAAGCTATTGTTCAGCAAGTCTTGGTCGGTCAACTGAGTTGTATGGTCGATCGACCAGACCGTGATTTTGGCGTGAATTAAAAGAACGAGAATTCCGAAGCCCATTGTAATTAGGTTTTAGGAATAAAGTTACGTAACATTCTTATATAACGTAACCTGATGTTTTCAGAATATTATCAAGTCGTTATCATAGAAATTATTAGGGTTCATCATAGAAGTTGTATTTTTGATTCATTAATTAGTTTAGAACATTTTCCGTCAATAAAGTTTACTTTCCGCATTCGGTTCTGATCTTTCCTCTTCAATTATTTACGGTAATCTTCTGTTCTTTTGTTCAGTTTCGCTGCTTTAATTCGTTCATAGTTAGAATTGCTAGTTTAGGTTTCCCAAAAGCCGAATTATTAATTCATGTTAGTTAATTATTTAGTTATTTCGATTATGAATTCTTTTGTTTTATTTGTTAATTTTATTGCTATTATGAATTTTGCCATGAGTAGGTAAATCATTCGTGCTAAGATGTAGGGAATCTGTAGTGTAGGCGGCATAGAAATTCGTAGGCCTGAGTCGCGCCACAGTCGATCGACCGTCTACCCTGGTCGATCGTCTGGCTCCCATGAGATTTACTTCGTTTTAATTAATTTAATTGCTATATTTGACGAATCGAGTGCACGCGACTAGTTGAATGCTTAGGAATTGACCGACCCGATAAGATCGAAAGATAGGGGAGGAATATAGACTACTTAATTAAGACGACTAAATTAATAAGATCGAGAGATAAGTTAATTTAGGCTTTTAAATCACTTTTCAGGACGAGAGTCAGTACTAGTGATATTAGGGACCCATAGCGAGATCGAAAGATGCTACCTGTTAAGAATGGACCGAGAGGACTTCTTATTTTCCCGTCTACGTGACTATTTCAGACTTACCTAGGATACTGCCGCCGAAACTACAGTGAACCGACCATCTTAGCACCCTTTTAATATTTGATTTCATCCAGTTTCTTTTATCATTCATTTATTTGCCTTTGTTTAGTTTTAATTTGATTGCCTTTAGTTGTAGAACTACTCAAAACAAACCCCCACACATTTGTTACTTTAAGACTAAAATCGGACAACTATTAATTGCATCGCCTCTCTATGGTTCGACCCTGACTGCCACTAGCTATAGTAGTAGTTTGGAAATTATAAATTTATCTTTGGTACTCTACGACGGTATCAAATATTGGCGCCATTGCCGCGGAGGCAATTGTTTAAATTTTTAGTTGTTTCTATTTTAGTCTTTCTCTTAGTTTAAGGGACATTTGTTCCTTAAACTATTCTCATATTCTACTTGTAGTTTCCTCTTATGCGCAGGTCACAGGGGGGGTGAATTGCGACCATTAGATCCTGAGATCGAAAGGACTTTGCGTGAGTTGAGACGATCATCTAGAGTATTGTCGACAGAGGAAGAGCTGAGTACTCTGTCCACTTACTACGAGAACGAGCTATTTGAGGAGGATCCACCTTCGTCTCCTATTTCTACTTCTTCAGCTGAGACCGTCACATCTCCAGACATGGCTGAAGAAGCAAGTATAGCCAGTCACTCCGAGCCGAAAGCTGAGAATCTCTATAAGGAATTTGCCTTGCCAGCCGGGACGGAGAGAAAATTTGAAGCAAAGCCGTCCTATATCAACTTGGTTGAGAGAAACCAATTTGGGGGAGCTGCAAATGAAGATGCAGCTAAGCATATGGAGATATTCATTGACTATTGCTGTTCAATACCCCCACCAGCAGGTGTGACCCAGGACCAGATCAAAGAGACAATGTTCATATTCTTACTCCGTGATGCTGCTAGGGAGTGGTACCGAGATCTGGATCGAGCTGCCAATGGGATTACTGATTGGAATTCGCTGGCCTTAGCGTTCTATAAGAAGTATTTCTCTGCCTCGAAGACCAATGCAATTAGGGCTCAGATCACAAGCTTTAAACAGGGTCCTGATGAAAACTTTCATGAGGCATGGGTCCGTTTCAAAGAGCTGGTGCGATCTATTCCGCACCATGGGTTCGAACAATGGTCCTTATGTAATCAGTTCTACAATGGGCTTTATGACGATCAGAGAGCCATCCTGGATGCTGCAGCTAATGGCAGATTCCAGGAGAATGTTGGAGAAACAAAGGGATTGAAGATTATTGAAGATATGGCCATCCATAAAGCTGAGCATGGGAATTCTAGAGGAAATCAGAGAAGATCAGCTGAATCTCCTGCCGTAGCTGCAATAGAGGCCCTTACTGCAAGATTTGACAAGTTCGATTTTGGGGGATCCTCAAAAGGTGGGATATATAAGGTTAACGCAGTTTCAGACGGTCCCTATTCATGCAAAATATGTGGAGGAGAGGGACATGTTTCGGAATTTTGTACCAGTTCGAATGAAGTGTGTGCTACCTTTCAACATTATAGGCAGACTGGTACTTACCCCGATCCCTCCAATATCCACCCCAATTTGAGGTGGACTAACCAGAATGTCCTTAATCCCGGTCTACAGCAGCAACAGCAGCAAAGCTATGTGCCCCCTCATAAGCAGCAACAGTTTCAAAAGCCTCCCTATATGCCGCAGCAGCAGTAATTTCAAAGTTCCGATATTTCTGAGTTGAAAAACATGGTTCAAAATTTGTCGGGTTTGCTGCAAAAGGAGTCTCTAGCTAGAGAGACTTCTACAAAAATGTTGGAGAGTCAAATTGCCCAATTGGCAAGCAAAAGTGCAACTCGAGCTCCGGGGCAATTACCGTCATAGCCGGATCAGAAAGAGACCCTAAATACTATCACTTTGAGGAGTGGGTCTACCCTTGATGGGCCCGCTATGGTCGAAGATGTCACTGAAAGGGATGAGGCGGAACCAAGCAAGAAAAAGGCCGTAGTGAATAGTAGCAAGAAAAAGACGATCAGCAGGTATATCAGTCGATCGACTGACATACCCGGTCGATCGACCGATCCAGCAAACAAGATCAGACTTCGTTACGAGGAAGTCGATCGATCGATCCGACCAACATGGTCGATCGACTGAAAACGCTGCTGATATTGAACCTTTTCGTCCTCCAATGCCAGATAACTTGAGGGATTTCTTGTTTCGGGGTGAGACGACTCCGAAATTATCAAGGCAAGATCCAAATGCTGATGGGTTAGTTCCGATTCCAAAGTATGACCCTACGACGGTTAATGGCTCATTCTTGAGACGGTCTGAAGAAGGTTCGAGCTACAACAAAGACAAAGTAGTGGATTTTCAGCCTAAGTCCACTGATGCCGGTATGAGAGACCTAGAAGAGAGGGCTAAGTTGCTTCTTACAGCCCCGTATCCAGATATATTGGTGCCGACAAAGGAACAGGTATCGTTTAACAAATTTTAGAATGTTATTCGTAGTTTAAATGTGACAGTTCCTTTCCTTGAACTGGTTAATCAAGTGCTTGCTTACACGAAATTTATGAAGCAGCTTTTGTCTAAAAAGAAGTCACTTGACACTGTGCAATCTGTCGCACTAACTGAGGAGTCATGTTCTTATTTGACTCATACTGCACCTCATAAGCTAGAAGACCCAGGCAGTTTTTCAGTCCCATGTAATATTGGCACCTTTTCTATTGAGAAGGCCTTATGTGACCTATGGGCCAATATTAGCGTTATGCCTTTGAGTCTTGCTAAGAAATTGAAATTGACTAGGTTTGCAGTTACTAGCATGACAATACAGATGGCTGATCATTCTGCGGTCCAGCCTATAGGAGTCTTAGAGGATATTCCTGTGCAAATAGGAAAGTTCTTTTTCCCAGTTGACTTCGTTGTACTAGATATACCCGAGGATGCTCACATTCCTATCATTTTGGGTAGACCATTTCGCACACTTCGGTGCGATTATAGATGTTGGCTCGGGGACATTGACCTTTAAAGTAGGGAAACAGTCCATTATTTTTGCCCAGACCGCTAAGAAGAAAGATCCTATGTGGCCAGTCACTTGTAATACGATTTCTGAGAAGAAATCTTATTTTGTGCTTTCTGATATGCCTGCCCCTATGCCTGTTTCTGCTATAACACCTCCGCCCCTGATTGGGAGCAAATTGGAGGAAGATTCTTCCGTTTTCGATAATGCAGGAGCTGGTTTGGGGAAGGAAGAGCCGTTCATTGCTCCATTTGTGAAGGAGCCAATCGTTCAAAGAGGCGGCCTCGGATGTCTTAGCTATGGTACAGATGAGAAGCCTGATGAGGAGCCAGTCAAGGTGACGGACTCCGATTTGGATTTTGACGAGCCAGACGAGGCCATTGATTGGGAAGATGTTAGAGATGTTGATCCGTTGAGTTCTGCGGATATTGGAGTTGATACGAGTGCAGCTGAGGAGATGAGCACTGTAGAGACTACCTCTTGTAGCCAGAAGCCGAGCAAGTGGGCCATTCCGTGGCCATTCTTGATCAACTATTAGTTGATTAAGACTTTTTGAAGACATTTTATTGCTTTTGTTAGACTTTTTATTGCTTTGGTTTGCGCGAGACTTCGCTTTAATAAGTTTGCTTAGGATTTTTAAGGACTTTAGACTGTTACTTTGGGTTTTGCGCAATTTTAGGCGCGTTATTATGTGTATTTGCAGGTTTATAGACCATATTAGCTCAATTTAATGAGCTAATTCGAAGAAATCAGAAACTTACAAAGAGTTTCTCGGTCGATCGATCGCCTCGAGTGGTCGATCGATCGATCGCTGCTACAGCTACAGGAGCTTCTGTTCATGTCATCCTGGTCGATCGACTGGATGCTATGGTCGATCGACCATGTTCGCTGCTATACCTGTTTTCGATCATTCCCCTACTGTGTTTGATCGATTTACGGAGTTGAGGGAGTCTTTTCTCCACTTTATTCTCCGAATCATTTTTGTTTTCTTCCGTTTTCTTATTTTGCACATAATTTTGCGTTTCATAAATTATTTTCTCGAAATTACGCGCGGTATTTTTGTCTCTTTTCATGTACTTATGGTAGCACTGCTAGCTACTGAAACCTCCTAGCTCACGCTGGTTTGGGGAGGTTTCCTTTTGCTGTGCTTAAAGTCTTGTGAGTTTCCGAGTTTCAACTTCATGTCTTATTTAGTTAATTTATCGCAAATTCCCATTTCCCTTTTCTTTCATTACATGATTTTGCACAATGGAGACATTGTGTGATTTGGTTTGGGGAAGGGTTTTGCGTTGCATTCTCATGTTTCATTGCATTTCTGTTTCACGTTTATTGCACTTCAGTTTGCATTTGTTATTTCATTTCCTATATATATACAAAATTCAAAAACAAAAAATCACGTTTATTTTAGCATATAGGTCGAGTCGGAACGGTAGTATTTCAATGATGACATTGCATTTGCATTTGTTTATGCCTAAGCCGTGCTTAATTGACATGTTATTAGTAGAATCATATATGCATTGTCTACGAGTTTTCGTTAAATTTCTTACTAAACTTTAGACTTGACTTAGATTTATGGCAAACTACATCATTTTCTGAGGTTTAGAGCTTATAACTGGTGTCATTCATGACCAGTTTATCTAGGATTGTGAGTAGCACTCCTTATGAGACATGTTACATCAATATGCATAAATATGAACTTAATCTGCTTAATACCTGTATGCATTCGGGTTCGTGGTTAGTTGACACATGTGGAAGAGGTCGCCCCTTATTCATTTTGCCCATAAGCTCCACACTGCCAAAAATAGCCTTTTTGTCCCGTTACTACATTCTACATTTAGCCTGCCCTTGTCAAGCTAGTAGTTTATGTTCTCGGGATTGTTATTTCGTTTTTGGTGGCTAATGCTCATTTTGAGATGATGTTGGGAAGATGAAAAAAAAAAAAAAAAAAAGAAAAAAAAAGGACAAGAAAAGAAAAAGAGTTCGAAAAAAAAGAGGTCAGTCGATCGACCGAACCAAGTGGTTGATCGATCGAGTCCTGCAGCAAAGAAAAAAAAAAGAAAACTCGAAAAATCACATGTTGCAATTGTTATGAGTTGGTGATTTTGTACTCCCATGTATTATTTCTAATTTTTGGGGAGTTTACTTGTTGTTGGGTTGTGAGTTTAGTGCTAGTTATAGCACCGTTTCATCGATTTAATCTTGAGCAAGAAGTTGGATGTTGTTATTAATTTGGTTCCCTTAGTTACTAGCTTGGCTCTTAACTCTGTTTTTATCCAAATTTATCTTAGCCCCCTCCTGCCCATACCTCACATATCCAAATTCACCTCGGCATGTGTCATGGTCATTTTATGGTTGGAATGCATAGGTACGGTTGTAGAGATTATTTTTCATATTAGATTGCAGGCATGTTCTTATAGGTCGTAGTTAGGTGAGTGTCACTACAAAATGAATTCTTTCTATCTTTTACATATATTCACCTGTGCTTATGTGTGATATGAGCGACCCGTGAGAGTCCATAATGATAAGTCTCTATAGTTAACGGTTCAGCAGTTTTTAACGATTTCATGACTCGTTTGCATGGTTCACATTGCTAATTGATTGTTAGTTATTGCATTAAATCGGTTTAGGCTATTCGGTTTGCATTTCGCTCTGAGGTTGAACTCGTTCCATTAGGTTTTAGGATCGAGTCTAGTTCTTGCTTGGGAACAAGCAAGGGTTTGGTTTGGGGAAGTTTGATGCGTGTCATTTATATGATGTTTTACACCTCATTTTACACGCATTTCAGAGCTCATTTATGCAGTTTATGCTACTATTCTCCCCATTTTCCTCTACTTTCGTATTTTTATGTTTGCATGACTCGTTTGCATGATTCGTATTGCTAATTGATTGTTAGTTGTTGCATTAAACTGGTTTAGGCTTCACAGTTGCATTTCGCTCTCAGATTGAACTCGTTCCATTAGGTTTTAGGACCGAGTCTAGTTCTTGCTTGGGGACAAGCAAGGGTTTGGTTTGGGGAAGTTTGATGCGTGTCCTAAATATGTTGTTTTACACCCTATTTTACACGCATTTCAGAGCTCATTTGTGTAGTTTAAGCTACTATTTTCCCTATTTTCGTCTACTTTTGCGTTTTTGTATAATATTACAGAAATGAGAAGAATTCAGCGGAAATCAAGCCGAATCCGTCCCCGGGTACCTAACATTGCATTTGACATGGAGTAAAGATTCGGGAAGCAAACATAGAGCGCGTATCGAGGCCCGAAAGACGAATTCACGAAGCTTTTGGAGCAAAGTACCAACTACAGTGGTCGATCGACTGACATACATGGTCGATCGACCAGAGCGCGATTTCTAAGTGAGATCAGAAGCTATTGTTCAGCAAGTCTTGGTCGGTCGACTGAGCTGTATGGTCGATCGACCAGACCGTGATTTTGGCGTGAATTAAAAGAACGGGAATTCCGAAGCCCATTGTAATTAGGTTTTAGGAATAAAGTTACGTAAAATTCTTATATAACGTAACCTGATGTTTTCAGAATATTATCAAGTCTTTATCATAGAAATTATTAGGGTTCATCATAGAAGTTGTATTTTTGATTCATTCATTAGTTTAGAACATTTTCCGTCAATAAAGTTTACTTTCCGCATTCGGTTCTGATCTTTCCTCTTCAATTCTTTACGGTAATCTTCTGTTCTTTTGTTCAGTTTAGCTGCTTTAATTCGTTCATAGTTAGAATTGCTAGTTTAGGTTTCCCAAAAGCCGAATTATTTATTCATGTTAGTTAATTATTTAGTTATTTCGATTATGAATTCTTTTGTTTTATTTGTTAATTTTATTGTTGTTATGAATTTTGCCATGAGTAGCTAAATCATTCATGCTAAGATGTAGGGAATCTGTAGTGTAGGCGGCGTAGAAATTCGTAGGCCTGAGTCGCGCCACAGTCGATCGACCGTCTACCCTGGTCGATCGACTGGCTCCCGTGAGATTTACTTCGTTTTAATTAATTTAATTGCTATATTTGACGAATCGAGTGCACGCGACTAGTTGAATGCTTAGGAATTGACCGACCCGATAAGATCGAAAGATAGGGGAGGGATATAGACTACTTAATTAAGACGACTAAATTAATAAGATCGAGAGATAAGTTAATTTAGGCTTTTAAATCACTTTTCAGGACGAGAGTCAGTACTAGTGATATTAGGGAACCATAGCGAGATCGAAAGATGCTACCTGTTAAGAATGGACCAGGAGGACTTCTTATTTTCCCGTCTACATGACTATTTCAGACTTACCTAGGATACTGCCGCCGAAACTACAGTGAACCGACCATCTTAGCACCCTTTTAATATTTGATTTCATCCAGTTTCTTTTATCATTCATTTATTTGCCTTTGTTTAGTTTTAATTTGATTGCCTTTACTTGTAGAACTACTCAAAACAAACCCCCACACATTTGTTACTTTAAGACTAAAATCGGACAACTATTAATTGCATCGCCTCTCTGTGGTTCGACCCTGACTGCCACTAGCTATAGTAGTAGTTTGGAAATTATAAATTTATCTTTGGTACTCTACGACGGTATCAGCTGTGGCTAGTTGAAGGGAATAAGTGCAATAGGAATTGTCCACCCCTTGTCAAGGTTATAACAATACCTTAGGGCCACTCGAGGAGTAATGAACTGGAAATGCGTGGCCACGCTCGGAAGGTATCTATGGTAGATAATTCCGGTCAATCAGTTATTATCCAGATCGAGGAAACCACTCTCGATATGATCACTTGCAAATACGACCTGAAAGACACCTTGCATTGAGTGGGAGATAGTAATAGGACATGAGAATTGGTGACGCACACTTGTCGAGGACAAGTGGGAGATTGTTGGAATATGTGTCCTCCGACAATAATGCGATCACAACTGTCGATCATGATGATCACATGTTTAAAGCTCATTTTAAGAATACATGTGGGATGTAATATTTTACAGTCAACTGGTCCACACATATCAGTAATGATTGGCTGACAAGAGTTTTACATTACTGTCGTACGACGGTGGTGATCAGTTGATCCCCTTAGGTCATACCTAAAGGGTAACACTGTTAATTGATTATTTAATTGATCGTATGACGATACGGGTTAATTAAATTGCTTAAAATTGACGGACGATTTTGTGAGTATTATTGACGTATCTTATTGTGATTCGATTAAATAAAGATACGGTCTAAGTAATCAAATTGTTTTATTGCTTAGATAAAATTATTGTTTGCAAAACAATTGAAACTGAATGAATAATTTATTATAAATAGAAGACGTTGTGATTTATAATTGATAAACCATTTTTGGTACAAGTAATTATGAATTACTAAGTCGATTTTGTACATGACGTGTTTTTATTAATACGTTAATTTTTAATATGTTAAAAATACATTACAATTACACATGACTAGTAGTAGTGACATGTGACAATTGACAAATGAAAAAATATAAAATGGACCTTACATTTTATAAGTGCCGAAAATAAGGAGGGAGTATTAGGTTTAAATTATGTTAATTTTGTTTAAGTGGAAAGCATAATCATAAAACCTAATACATAGCCATGCACACCTAGTTGCTTTTGTGAAGAGTATCTTGGTCATGCATTGGCCCTTGCCCCCCCCCCCCCCCCATAACCGGTTTTCAAAGGGGCAATTATAGAGAGTTTTTCTCTCTAATTCATTCATTCACAACTTGAATTATTTTCTAGTGTAAGAAAATAAAAACTCTCTCAAATTTTATGAAAGCTTAGAGAAATAAAATCTCTCAATATTCATCCTCTCTTGGCCGAAATTTCAAGAGGACAAAAACAAATATTTTGGGTCAATTTTAGTAAGATTATTATTATTCTAGATCAAGTAATATTAATCTATTAAGAGGTTATCTTGGGTATTCATCTTTGGGAGTGTGTCTAAGCTTGAATCTTTGTTCATCCATATAAGAAAAGCTCAAGAACAAGTAAGAAGGAGATCTTACTTGTGCCCTTTAATCCGAAACTCCCATAGTAAGAAAGACGATTTCTTCTCTACTTCTACTTATGTTTGCATGCATAAGATCTAGATTTAATTTCATGACCAAATTAAATATCACATATATGAATATGTTAAATTAATGAGATTAATATTTCTAACATGTAGGCGACTCTCCTGTTTCGTGGAAGACAAAGAAACAATAGATAGTGTCCCTTTCTTCTGCCGAGGCCGAATATCGGTCCATGACCGCTGTCTTATGCGAATTGAAATGGTTGGTGGGTTTGTTTGATAGGCTCGGTATTCCTGTTCCTCGTCCCTTGCATGTTTATAGTGACAGTAAGTCCGCTCTCCATCTTGCTCAAAATCCCGTCTTTCACGAACGGACGAAGCATATCGAGGTGGATTGCCATTTTATCCGTGATGCTATTTCTGATGGTTTGATAAAGCCGTCTCTTGTGCCTACCCAATCCCAGCTCGCTGATATTTTTACGAAGGCTTTAACATCGTCTCAATTTGATTTACTACTTCGCAAACTGGGCATTCTTGATCTACATGCTCCTGTTTTTTTGGGGGGGGGGGGGGTGGGAGGGTGTTAAGCCGAGTAGGCCTTCCGTATTCCGTTCATTGTATTTATCAATTCATCATACTCCGTTGATGGTATTTACCAATTCATTGTATTAGCAAATTCATTGTATTTGGCTGAGTAGATTCTTTGTATCAGCCTTCTTCCTTGATATATAAATAGGCTGATGATTGCTAATAATACAACAACAAAATTACATATTTTCCTAAACTTAGTTTATCAACTTCTAAGCTTTAATTAATTAATGGTTAAAATTTGAATACCCATAGGTATATATTGTAAACTTTGAGTTTTGAGTTCAAGTTGTTAAGTTAAAACATGATGTTTTCAAGTTAAAACCCAAGTTTTTAAGAATTAAAGTGATGAGTTTTAATCTCACATTTAAGGTGAAAGCTATTTCAAAGTTTCCAAAATAAAATCACGAGTTTTCAAGTTAAAACCTAAAAATTGAAAGCTGTTTTTTTAATGATATAATCCCACTATTTTAACTTAAGTGTCTTCATTTACCATCTAAATTCAAGAAGGACAAAACAATAAGTTTTTTTTTTTTTTTTTGAAAAGGACAGACCAATAAGTTATCTCATAAAAAGAAATTTTGTATCGTTCATGGTGAATGCCAAATAAAAGATAGATTAATGAATGAGTGTAAGGATAAGTAACTTGAGTACTGAAGATGAAGAAATAGTTTATGTGAAATGTTAAATTTATTTTAAGCTGAAAATAGAAAAAAAAGAGAGACAAATGAGAAGGCAGTATATCCGAGAAAATAATGACTTGAGACTTGAGTGTATGTTCTTAGATTGAACAGATTACATTATATTGGGCTTTTGTTTAATTGGATTGGTTTTATAGTATAAGACCGTCCTATTGAACAATTTGTGATTTAGGTTTGGGTTTGAATAATTTTGGTTATATATTCGGTTGATTTTAGATTTGGGTTGTTAATTAATTTCATGCCCAAATAATTATTTTTGGTGCGCAAGTAATTATAAGTCCTTTCATCGGATATATTCACATTAGTAATTATAATATCAAATCTGTAATATGCATGTGTTTGTAGACATGACAAAATTGACTCGACCCGGTATAACCCGACCCAAATATTTATTGTTACAAACTGATTATTCTCCATGGATAAATTGATAATAGGTGACCCGAAAATGACCCGGCCAACGCAAAGTTTACAGACCCGAAATGACCCGAAATTGACTCGGCCAGAACCCGACCCAATTGACCCGTTTGCCAGGGATTTTTAATCACAAAATCTCATTGAAGACGGCGATATTCGTCACAAGCTTGTGACGGATACCGTTTCCTCTCACAAAATACCCATTGAGAGGTGAGTGGGAAGCACATGGGGGGTGCCCCACCTTGTCCCCTCTCCCTTTCTGTGATAGGTCTTCAGCTTGTGACGGGATTAACCCGTCACAATCAAGACGCTTTGTTTTTTAATATGAATGATCCAAGCTATTAATCGATCTTCTCATAATAATCCGAACTTCAATGTAACCCAATATAAACCATACTACTCTATTACTCTACTCTTTTTAAACTACACTTGGGCTATTCGTAACTTATAATATTCAGTAAACTATCAGGTGAAAATCATTTCTTATTAAAGCTTTACTTCTTCCTCCAATCCAGAGAGTGAGATCAAAATGGGTCAAGGGAAGAGAGAAAAAGAGGTATTGTTGAGGAGATGTGAAGTTTTGTTCTTCATTTTGCTGTTCTTAGGATGTGGTGAGATAACACTAGGATAAAGAAATAGGTGATGGCGGTAAGGGCGGTTTTAGGATAACGGAGATAGTAACTTGATACAGCTCTCGATCCAATTAGAGTTTTAATATGCCTTCTTCTAATTTCACCCTTAAAAATTGGCAATGATATAAATTTGCTAATGGATTGGCTCCAACATGTTCTTTTCAAATTGGACTAGCAAAGATGATTTCTAACAAATAAATTTGTGGAGGATCTATTGAAAAGGACTTACTGCATGTCTTTTACCGAGTTATGTGTTCATCGGCGTAAAGATTTTACTAGTACAGTTTTGACGATCATAATATTTGTTGCCTGAAAAACAGTCAAAATCGTAATAGACTTCTGTCTAGAAAAAAAATCATAACAATCGATATATATACTCCCTTCACTAACTTCTTAGTTGACGCCAGAATAACAAACAGTGGTCATTCTAATAGTTTCTGAGAATCTGAGATATACCAAACCGACAGATGACAGTAAAGGCCCCTGTCATTCCTCTCCTCCGCTGTCAATGTCACCGTGTGTCTATGAGAAAGAAAAGAAGAATCATCATATAATTTCATATGTAGATTTTATTCCAAAAATCAATGTTTGTTATTCTGGCATTTGTGGATATCGGCCCACCTGCAAGCCCGGTCGATCTGCGGACGTGCAGCGGTCTTTTGAAAACCACGCTCGGCGGCGTAAAAATGCTTTCGACCGGATCGTTTTAGATCGGTCGGTTTCGTCTCGGTAAGGGTCTCGAAACGATTAGAGATGTTCGGAGTCGCCACCAAGCATTTGTGGGATGCTTGGAACCCGTTCGAATCCACTTTATACCTCGGTCAAACGAAGCACAAAGCAGGGTTTGACATAGGTACTAAAGATAAGGAATCGTCCCTCTTTAGCATCATATCTCTAGAATGACTCTCGTACGTCCTAGATCAGGTCGTCCACTATCCAAAGTTTCTGAGTAAGAGGTGAAGGTACATATTGAGAAGCCCTTTAATCAGACACCCAACCCGCCCGCGGTAGCGGCTCTACTGATCAATCTTGGTTGGTTGAATGCAAAAGTTATAAAACGGTTTAAATGCATGAATGCGCATCCAATAATTTAAACCTAACATGTGAGAGCTTTCTAAGTTGGTTGATTTAATCCAAGTATCAAGTATAAGATGCCGAGTTGGATTTATGGTTGATTTGCATGCAAGACGGAAATTAAACATCCATTTACCGTATTAGGTTTATGGTGCATAACGCGATCCATTTGTCTTAGTAAGGCATTTTGCAAATGTGATTTTTGAATGAGCAAATAGTCATCTGATCTGTCCTATATCCGTGTTGGCCGGAGTCAGGATCGTCCTAGACTAATGCTGGAAAGGGAACAGACCCTGCACCAGGCGGCCACATGAGGCGCGAGCCTATTGGCGGTGCAAGGGGGTCTCCCCTGGTTTTGAAAATAAGAAAGAAAAGGCATGTTTAGGCGCGGGTCAGTCAACGGTTATATGCCGTGCTCTGACCATTTGAAAAATGTTTATGAAATGTGTTTAAAAGTGGGTATTTAAACCCGTTTCGGTTTGAAAGGGTCGTTTAGACCGTATTTGTTGATTTGAGGAACGAGACTCGAATAATCATCATTATTTTGATGATATTCGGTGTCGGGTTCGACTTGACATGGATAGTTTTGAGAATGATCATGAACTAATTGTTTTAAGTTCATTTGAATATAATTAGTCGATACTCATCATCGTACCCAGGTTAAAATCCGGCATGGTATGTGGAACCAAGGATGACTTTGTGTTGGTGACTAATATGTTTATTTTGGAAATGTAAAGAAATGATGAAAGGCTTTAAAATACCTCTCAAAATATAAAGAAATGAAATAAAAGACTTTAAAATACCTTTTAAATGTTATTAACCAAATATTATCACCGGAACACGGATTAAACCGTCATGGTATTAGGAACCAAGGGCGAAAAATGTTTTATGGTTAAAAACTTGTAAAAGCAAATAAAATAAAAGAGGTTTGTGAAATGGTAAAAACCGATTACAAATATGAAAATAGATTAATGAGGAAGGACGAGAACAAACATGGTTGAGTTCTGACTTGGGCACTCTATTGAGACGCGGGCCTCTGTGCAGAACAAGGGGCTTCTGCCTCAGGCTAAAACTCAGTTTTGGCTCGTCTATCCTATGTTTTAGATCGTGTTATGCATGTTTTAGCATGTTATGGTCATAAAACAAGCAAAGACATGATAAAAGAAGGATTTTTACACCCTCATACTTACATGTTTGGTTATGGCGAGAAACCGACGTAAGTGTAACAACTCGTTTGGTCGGAAAAGACTCGGTTTAAAACCGTTTTGGTAAGTAAAAAGAGTGTTTTATTAAGATTAGTGATGGTGTAGTGGTCAAAATGGTCGGTCAGGTGATTTAATGCACGATGACGGTACCAAACAATGTGTAAGGCTTGTATTTACGATCGGTAGGTCATAAATACGCATCAGATTGTGACTTAAGAAGTCGAGTCGAAAATTTTAAGGGAGAAAAGAGGGGGCGGACACTCGCGTAAGTTCTCAAATGGGGGCATTTGAGGGTTATTTATAGAAAAATGAGTGGTTGTGTGAGTTTTGAGCGACGTGGCCACCTGGGCTGCTCAAAGAGGCGCGAGCCACGTCGCGGGTCTTCAAGTTGTCCTGTCACTTTCACACAAGTGCAATCATGATTTGTTCTATCCTAGGATTTGTAGTCACATGTTTGGTATTTGACTATTCATGAATCCGGGAAATCTTAGTATAGAAGGTTTGAAATGGTTTGTTTTTTGTGGTTGACTTGGTTTAACTCGTCGTTGGAGTCGGGATTTGAATTTTTGAGTCGGTTTTTTGTTCGGTGTCGGTTTTGACCCTAGTTAGTGTCATTGCGACCCCGTCGTCGTGCATTATACACTCCAGGTACTTTTGAAAAGTTTTTAAATATTTTATTTTAGAAATCGTTTTAAGTTCTCCGACGTAAAGTTGTACACAAACTGTCGATCAAACGCCGCGGTTCCAAAACATGTTGTAGTCCGATAATTATCGGGTGTTTGTTGGAGTCTCAGCAGATACTGGGTATCTACAGAGCTCCCACTTTGAGTGAGGCTTGGACAGGGCGAAAGTCAAAGTAGAGCCCCCAGGTCAATCGAAGATTACAACCTGGAGACCCAAGCGACGTCGAGGCGGCTCGAAAGGATTCGGACCAAGGACCTGCCGTCGGAAAGGGCGACGGCAAGGCGACTCGAGGGTACGAGCCAAGGACCTGTCGTCGGGAACAGTTTAGAGTCTGTCGACTGTCCGTGCGGATCGTTTAAAGTTCGTTAGACTACGTACAAAGGCTCGCCAGCCATAAGAAGGAGTCATACCTGAGGCATCTTCGGATACGTCCTTGCGTGTTTGCGGACAAAGGCTCGCCAGCTGCGGTGGGTACATGAGGAGGGCTCACCAACCGCGATGCATAGTAAGGCTCGCCAGCCGTGGTGCGTATATGAGGAGGGCTCGCCAGCCGCGATGCGTAGTAAGGCTCGCCAGCCATGGTGCGTATATGAGGAGGGCTCGCCAGCCGTGATGCGTAGTAAAGCTCGCCAGCCATGGGTCGGTCGGTTAATTGACCGTGAGAATAGAACTATCAATGTTGCTGAAATGAGCGGGTCCCGCGAGGAAGCCCCCTGTTGACATTTTGAAGGAATAGTGAATTTTGAATCTTCACTACTCGTTTTATGAATTTGATGTGGCGGTTTTAATCGCCGTTTGTTTGAATTTTTTGAAGGAAATAGCGAATTTTAAATTTCGCTATTACGTCTGAAGTGACGGTTTATGTGCCGCCGTTGACATGTGAAGGAAATAGTGAATTTGGAATCTTCACTATTACGTTTGAAGTGACGGTTTATGTGCCGCCGTTGACATGTGTGGTGAAAATAGTGGAATTTAATTTTCAACTATTATTTTGAAAATGACGGTTTTAATTGCCCTCGTTTGAAATTTGACGAAATAGTGAACTTGAATTTTCACTCTTATTTTGAAAATCGACGGTTTTAATTGCTGTCGTTGAAATATGAAGGAAAATAGTGAATTTGAATTTTCGCTATTATTTTGAAAATTGACGGTTTTAATTGCCGTCGTTGAAATTTGAAGGAAAAGAGTGAATTCGAATTTTCACTATTTGCTTTTGTATTTGAAAAATGGCGGTTTTAATCGCCGTTTATTTGGAATTTTGAAGGAAAATAGTGAATTTTTATTTCACTATTTGTTGTTGTATTTGAAAAATGACGGTCCTTAATGTCGTCATTGAAAATTTGAAGTTTGTTATGAGAAATTGGGCCAAAGCCCAAAATTTCGCTGAAAGAGCAGGGAGCACCTCATTGAGGCGCGAGTAACCTGGCGAGTCAAGGGAGCTTCCCTATTTTTCTGTAAAAGACGCGAGGATGGTCCGCATATCATCCTCATTTCGTCTTCAACCTTCGACACAAACAAACTAAAAAGCCGCCATTGTTGGTCTTTAGCTTGCTTCCATTCGTGCCATTATCAACAATGTCATCTCAAGGTATGTATTTCCTCTTAAATCCATTTAAATTTGTTGGTCTTTTAGCTGAATTGAATTAGGGCGAGAATTTTGCCCTAGAAAATCGATTTGGGCGTTTTTGATTGAGCCCATTTTGAGTGAAATTGATGATTGTATTAGGTTAGAAACCTGTTTAGGAGTATAGGGGTGCTTTTAGTTTGCATTTTGGTCCCCGTTCCCGCTCCCTATGCTCGAAAAATGTGAGTGAGGCGAAGAAACCGTCTCATCTCACAATGCCAAGTTTATTTTCTTGAGTAGTGGGTCCCACTAGGTTGCATTGTAGTCGGGAAAGACCGTATTTGCCATTGTGGACCTTTGTTGGGTATTGTGGGCAAAATTGGAATTTTTGCCTTTTGTGACGGTCTTATGTCTGACGGAATAAGCGCCTGTTTGAGCTTGAATTGAGTCAGCTTGCCTTGAAATGGACCTTACTGGTAGTTTAGGTCGCTTTGAGGCGTGATAAAATCACGTTGTCTCGTCGTGGTCGTATTTTGAATTTTTGACCGGTTTGCGCTCAAATTAGCGTAGAAATTGCCTTTTTGAGCCCGCAGAAAAATACCCCATTGTATCAGGAATGTATTTTGATTTGTTGGCGGACCGTGTATGGGTCTAGGGATGCCGTTTTTTGTTGTGGTTGTTTTGACTCGTTTTTTTTTGCTTGAAACGAAGGGCGAGTCGTTTTTTTTTTTTTGCGTTTTTTTTAAATTGTTTTTGTTTGGCTGGGTTTGGGCGGGATTGCCCTTGTTCTGCTTTGCAGGTTTCGTTTTTTTGAATTTGTCCATTTGACGCCGTCGTAATGCCAAAATTTCGGCTGACGTCATTTGTTTACCTTTGATTGCAGGGTACCATTCGGGGCCTACGGGATCTGTTGTTGAGGCCTTGGAGAAAGACGATGATCCTGGAGGAGGAGAGGCGACTGTTTTTTGTTACAGGCTTGGTTGTGTTTCTTCCGGGCGGCCTTTGCCCGACCATTGATCGGGTATCGATCGTTGGTCGTTGTCTGCAGAGGTTCGGATGTTCGATGAGTGGGGTTCAGTACGGGCGTGTTATCCCATGTTGCCACTTTTGATCGTTGTCGAGTTCTGGTGATTGAGGTTCAATATCGGGGTAGTGTCCGTTGTCCTGGTCCCCTTTTGCTCTTGAATTCCGATGACTGGAGGTCAATGTCGAGGTGACGTGCTGAGTTACGATCCTCGGTTGTCGTGTCGTCCGAAGTCTGCCAGGCATCGTTTTTCTTTTTGTTATGGAGGAGGAACGTGGTGTTACCGTCATGGTAACCACCTCTGATTCCGCTGTTTCTCCTCTGTTCCCCGTGTTGCTCCTTTTCTTTTCCGATTGGAAGGATAGGGAGTGTTTAGTTCGGTAGGTGGCGGGTAGCCCCCAGTTTGTTGTCTTAGGCCAGTGTCTGTATGATAAATGTCTGTACTGGATCCTGTTTGTATGTTCTGTCGTTTGTATCAAACATGTGTTGATGTGTTTTGCGTGAGGCGGTTTGTATATATGGGTTTTTGGATCGTGGTTCATTTTGTGATTTTTGACTTTTTTGTGTTGTGTTTCGGAGGAGCGTTGTCGGCTGTCAATTCCCCTTTTTGCTTCGCACTAGTTCCTGCATCGTTAGTGTAGAAAACAGGCAACAGGTGGTGCGTATGCGTAAACGTAAACACGTAAAAAACATTTGATTGAAAACAAAGATTAACCACGATGCCACGAAGCTAAAAATTGAAATTTGAAATTTGAAATGAATTTTGAAAATTTTCGCGACAAGTCGTCACGTTTGGACTCCGAAAGGAATTGATTTGAAAATTTGAGCAATTAACTGGTGTCGTGAATTAAATTGCATCGAAATTATTGAAATTGATTTGTGACTCGAAAAATTCAAACTCAAACCGTCAGGGAAGAATTTTAGAAAAGATTTTTACGATTATATTTGATTTGGTTTTTGTGAGGTCAAGACTCGAATTTGTGAGCGCTTGAATTTTGAGGAAAACTGATGTCGTGTTATCAATTCTCGATTTTTATTTTTGCTACAAAATTGCGAAAAAGCGAAAAATTTTCGGAATTTTGACTGACATGGAAATGATCCGTCGCGGATCGGGGCGACTAGCCCTTCCCCCCTTAAAAAAAGAAAGAAAAATCCGTATGTTTAAAGCTGCGTCATGGAAACCGTGTCGGATTTCGTAAAACGCAAAAACAAGGAAATGTGAGTGTGAGGAAACACAAAATGTCCTGAATCATCCCGAAGAGGCGCGAGTGTTCTGGCGGGAGGTTTGAGGTGTCAGGATAAAACACAACTTGAAAGAGACAAGTCAAATATTTTTGTGGAAGAAGAAGAAGAGGTTTTTAGAGATGTTTTTGTGTTTCGGATGATGAAACAATGAAGTGCAAACATCACTATTTATACAAAACAATCAGCGCGTTTTTCCGAAAAAGGGGAGAGCTGGCTCCCATCGCCAGGCCGCTCGCGCCTCTTTAGGCCTTCTCCCAGGATGCCTTTGAGAATGCGTTGCGACAATGGTGCCGGGATTTGCCGCCTCCCGAAAAGTATCAACTTATTTTCATGGAAGTTGGTCAATTGTTGGTGCTTCATCAAGTCAAGGTGCAATCTTCATTTCTCGAAGCATGTTCTCGGTTTTGGGATTCGAAACACCATGTTTTCATTTTCCCGAAAGGTGAAATTTGTCCTCTTGCCGAAGAAGTTGGAGCCATTGGTGGGTGGCCGGGTTGTGTTCCGGTGCTTTCTCCGACTTGGTTGTGCTACAAGGAGAAATTCCGTTCTATGTTGGGTTTGTCGACAAGTCAAGTCAACTTCCTTCTTGCTCCACATGGTGTGCATATGGTGGCTCTTCTCAACATCTTTTCAAACCGATTAGATGCCAATGTTTCGGAGGTGGCTAGGAGAAGGGCTCTTGCCTTTTGTCTTGTCTATGTATACCTCTTTGTTGATGCTTTGAAGAAGGAGGGATCAAAATGCTATGGTAGCATGACCCTTGTACATGTGGTTGAGCAAATAGAGCATGGTAGAGATCCATCATGGTTGGTGCTTGGCGAGATCATCCAAGCTTTGGACAAGGAAGGCTCTTGTGGAGAGGCTCCTTCATTCGGATCCCCAAGGGTCCTCAAAGTGTGGCTATTGGAGAGGCTAAGGTATGTAGAGCCTCCGGTTGATTCTTCTTCTTATTCCTTCCGTCGCCTTACCATGAGGAAGAAATTGTACTCGGATAGCTTTGCTTCCACCGAGGCTTATTAGGCCGCGAGATTGGCGGAGTAGGGTGGTCCTCACATCCGTTGGGTGGTGCCGTGGTGGCACTTGAGATCCTTCACAGGGTTGCCCACTTCGGGTGCTAGTCCTCGTTCTTTGATGGTGGTGGGTTTGAAGGTTGCCTCCTTCATTTATCCCGAAAGGCTCATGAGGCAAATGGGGCTTCAACAAAAAGTGCCCGCTCAAGATACCCTTGTCCAAGAGAATGTTTTCCGGAACTCCGAGCTTGTGGAGGTCTTCGAAAGATGGTGGGCCACTCGGCCGCTTTGGGAGGTACCAAACCCCGTTGCCACGACATGGGTGACTCCCACTTATGTCAAGTGGTCAAGAGCTTCGTCCTTGGAAGAGAGGTCCAAACTCCGTAAGGACGAGGCTGTCGACTTGAAGTATCGAGAGGTTGGCAAGGCCAACCGTGCCTTCTTTGAGGATTATGTTGATGGAGCTAGCCCCGATGTGATGACACCACCAAAGAGAAGAAGCTCGGGCCCCAAAAATGTTGTGGGCCGTGCATGGGCTCGTTTCGGGCCGAACATGGGGTCTTGCACTAGACCGAAGGCCGTTGCCGTTGTAGATCTGTTCTGAAGAGGAAATCCATGCTAGGCGGGCCAACAAGAAGAACAAGGGGAAGATGTATCTCGAGGGAAAAGGCAAGGGTAGGATGGAAGAGTGAAGACCTCCATTACCTATTTTATTATTATGTTGTATTATTGTTGTGAGTTTTTATTATGTTGTACTAGCTATGTTTTGTGTGTTTTGTGCTAGTTTTATTATGTGAGGTGTTTTAGTCGACACCTTAGCTTTGACAAGTTGTAGACTCGTCGAGCTTTATTTGTTGTTGAAATTGTAATCCCTCCCATTATTAATTAAATAAGAGGATTGCTTGTGTCAAAAATTGTGAACGCTTGTTTCTTCCATCCATTTTGTAAAGGCAATTCGATTTGAATCGTCCTAAACGTTTACACATGGGAAAGTGAAATTTTTGTAGGAAAGGGAGAAAGGCTTATTTTTGTATTTTTTGTGGGGGAAAAGGGAATGTTGGTCCCTTTTCTTTTTTTTTTTATGGGGATGTTTTTTTTATGTGGGGTTTTTTTTATAGGGATGTTTATTTTGTATGTGGGGGTTTTTTTTATGGGGATGGTTGTATCCTTCCTGTGTAGGAAAGGACTGCCTACGTATCCACCTGGAGAGGTGAAATAAAACCATGATCGTAGTTCGAAATGTTCTATAAATTTGATTGGGTTTTGTGGTTGTATCCCTCATGCATAAGAGGGACTGCCTACGTATCCACCTGAAGAGGTGAAATCAAACCATGCTCGTAGTTCAGGGTGTTTTTATGAATTTGTTTTAGTGCAAATGGATGTTGCTTTTGACAGATCAAAGGACATTCGAAGCGGGCAAGGTGCCGCAACTTAGACTCGATAAAATATGCAATTTCAAATCAGAACGCGTTTGAGGAACTTGACTTGAAAAAGGGTTGAGGTGGTTGCTAGTTGTAGAACTAGGCTCAGGTCGTTGGTTGCTATGGTTCAAGGGTAGTATTTCTTGAGTTGGTCTAGGTTGGTCGGGTTTGTAAAATCCTCCCCATCTAGGTCACTCAGTCTCACTGCGCCCCCCGAAAGTATTTTCTTGACCAGGTATGGCCCGGCCCAGTTGGGTTTGAATTTTCCCCTCGGATCGACGGGTAGCAGTGCTCGGACCGACTTGAGGACCAAGTCGCCCTCCTTAATGTTCCTGGGTTTGACCTTCTTGTTGAATGCCCGTTGTATACGTCGTTGGTATAGCTGGACGTTGTGCAAGGCGTTGAGTCGCCGCTCGTCTAGAAAAGTGAGTTGCTCGTACCTTCGACGGGTCCATTCTGCCTCAGGGACTTGACTCTCTAACAGGATACGTAGAGAAGGGACCTCTAACTCTACTGGTTGAACCGCCTCCATGCCATATGCTAAGTAGAAGGGTGTGGCGCCTGTCGGTGTTCGAATGGAGGTTCGGTATCCCCAGAGTTCGAATGGGAGTTTAATCGGCCAAGCGCGGTAGTTGTCTTGCATTTTCTTGATAATGGTGACAAGAGTTTTGTTAGCTGCCTCCACCGCTCCGTTAGTTTGGGGACGGTAAGGGGATGATCGATGTCGTTTGATCTTGTATTTGTCCAGCAAAGGCTTGAGTTTCCGCCTGTAAGTGAGAGCCTTGATCGCTGATGATTTCATGGGGTACTCCATATCTGCATATGATGTTGTTTGGGATGAACTTGGCCACTTGTTTGGCGGTCAAGACTACATATGACTGCGCTTCTACCCATTTAGTGAAATAGTCGATGGCGACGAGGACGAAGCAATGCCCCTTGGTGCCTGTCGGGTTAACTTTCCCGGTGATGTCGATGCCTCAGGTTGAGAAAGGCCAGGGTGATGTCGTGGTGTATAAAAGGGATGGTGGTATGTGTTGTATGTTGGCGAAGATTTGGCAATTGTGGCAATGTTTGACGTAGTTACGCAATCGGCTTCTATGGTGGTCCAGTAGTAACCTAGCCGCATGATTTTTCGGGTAAGCATCATTGCGCTCATGTGAGGGCCACATTCTCCATCGTGGACCTCTCCCATGACTTTTTTGGCTTTGTGATGGTCAATGCCAAGGAGGAGAATCCCTTGGGGTGTTCTTTTGTATAGTTAATTTTGGTTTATCACGAATTGTGATCCAAGTAACCGGATGGCTCTTTGTCCTCTTGGGTCAGAGTTAGGAGGGAATTCGTTTTTGGTTTTGTAGTTGAGGATGGCTTGGTACCAAGGTTCGACATGGCTTTCCTCGTCGTTGTTGATGGCACAAATGTAAGCTGGCTCGCTCCTTCTCTCGACACATAGGGGCATCGATGTCATGTCGTCAGGTGTGTTGACGAGCGCGGCAAGTTTTGCCAGGGTATCAGCAAATTGATTTTCCTCTCGAGGCAAATGGAAGTAGTCGACTTGGTCGAAGAACTCGGCCTCTTGATTGATCTTTGCTCGGTAGGGAGCTAAGCTGTCACTTCGGATTTTCCATGATCCCGACACCTGATTGATGATGTGCGAGGAAACGCCGTGGCCCTCAGTCTCTTGATGCCAAGTGTGATGGCTGCTTGTAGGCCGATAAGGCATGCTTCATATTCAGCGGCATTGTTGGTGATGGCGAAGTCTAGTTTGACCAAGATCGGAACATGCTCTCCCCCTGGTGATATTCGAAGGATTCCTACCACTAAGCCTCTCAGATTAGATGCACCGTCGAAGTATAGGTCCCATGCGTCAGAGTCGGCACAAAAGATGTCTTCGTCAGGAAGTGACCATGTGTCGGTCGTTGGATCCTCGTTGACGGGATTTTCTGCTAGGAAATCGGCGACTGCCCTTCCCTTGATAACCTTGAGGGGTACAAACTTGAGATCAAACTCGGACAGCATGAGTGTCCACCTAGACAGCCTTCCATGTAGTACGGGTTTCTCGAAGATGTATTTGATTGGGTCCATCTTGGAGTAGATGTGGACCGTGTAGCTGAGCATATAATGCCGCAGCTTCTTTGTTGACCATACTAGGACAAGGCATGTCTTTTCCAGTTGGGTGTACCTTGTCTTGTACTCAATGAACTTTTTGCTGATGTAGTAGATGGCTCGTTCTTCGCCGTCGACTGTTTGTGCTAGCATTGCTCCCATGGCTGTGTCGGTAACAGTCAGGTATAGGGATAAAGGAATCCCCGGTTGAGGTGGCATGAGGACAGGAGGCTTGGATAGGATTTCCTTTATCCTCTCAAAGGCTTTTTGACAGTCGTCGTCCCAATCGGTGTGATCGGAGGCGCGAAGCTTCTTGAATATTGGTTCACAAATCATGGTGAGCTTGGCAATGAAGCGACTGATGTATTGGACCTGACCAAGAAATCCCCGAATCTCCTTCTCGTTCTTAGGCCGTGGCATTTGTTGAAGGGCTTTGATTTTGGTTGGATCAATCTTAATACTTCTTTTGTTGACGACATGTCCCAAGAGTTTTCCGGAGGTGACCCCGAATGCACACTTCTGAGGATTTAGTCTCATGTTATATTTCCGCAGATGAGCGAAGAATTTCCGAAGGGCACTGATGTGGCCGTCCCGTTCTCTTGACTTGACGATCATGTCATTGACATATACCTCTACCTCCTTGCGCATCATATCATGTAGGAGAGTGGTAGCGGTTCTTTGATAGTTTTCTCCGGCGTTGATGAGACCGAAAGACATGACCGTGTAGCAGTATGTACCCCACTGCATAGTGAATGCAGTCTTGTGCATGTCTTCCTCAGCCATTTTAATCTGGTTGTACCCAGCATACCCGTCCATGAATGACAGGAGGGCGTGCTCGGCAGTATTGTCCACCAGAATGTCAACATGTGGCAAAGGGAAGTCGTCCTTTGGACTCGCCTAGTTCAGATCCTTGAAGTCGATGCAAAACCGAATTCTTCCGTCTTTCTTCGGTATAGGCACAATGTTGGTCACCCAATCAGAGTATTCAGACACTTTGATGAAACCAGCCTTGAACTGTTTATCCTTTTCTTCCTTGATTTTCAGGGCCCATTCAGGACGCATTCGATGCAGCTTCTGCTTCACAGGTTTAGCTCCGCGCTTAATGGGTATCCGGTGCTCCATAATTTCCCTGTCAATCCCAGGCATATCTCTGTAGGACCAGGCGAATACGTCCATGTATTCGTGGAGGAGGTCGATGAATTTTTGTCTTTCCGAGGGGTCCAGGGTTGTCCCTATCCTAATATCTTAAGGTGTGTTGTCGGTTCCTACGTTAATAGGTTCGGTCTCCTCAATGACAGGGGTTCTGGTTTCCCGTTTGTCAAGTTCTTTGGCTAAGTGAGGTGGGTAGTCACTCAAGTCAAATTCCTCATAGTCATTCAGAATTGCATTGCAGTTAAATTGAGACGAGTCGTGAGCAAATTTAGCGTTCATTAAGTTGACACGAGCGAAAAGCTCGGAGAGGACAGACATCTCATGGTCAGTCAGAGGCGACACAGCAGAGGAGGTGGCCCCTGGAACAGGCTCCAGGTTGTCACCTTTCATGGGAATGGAGGTGACCCTAGTAGACTCAGCCTCTGAATCAGCCACGACTTTGTGATAAAACAGCGGGAAAAGGGTCCTTGACTGCGACATCAGGAGTGTTGGGAGCTATGACAGACTCTGACTCCGACTCAGACTTAGATTCAGATTCTTCTTCACTTCCCTCTTTGAACATAGGGCCTTCTCCAGTTGTGATCTTGAGAATACGGCCTCGGCGATCGGTCCACTTGACGGTCTTCCTCCAGCCTTGTGCAGCTTTCTCCGGGTCAGTGTCGGAGATCAAGGCGGTTGGGTCAAACTGGTTGTCCTTCAGAGCGATGTTGATAATGTCCTCATAGTCGAGGTGCTTGATGTTATCCTCTCCAAAGAGGAGGGTGACAGCTTGTCCATCGAGGCATGACGACGGCTTAGACTCGATTGATGCAGCTTCGGTGTTGTCGGGGATGAAGTAACAGTCCTGGAAGACTTCCACACCCGGGTACCTGGTCTTGGCCACAGAGTCATAGATCAGCTCTGGAAAGCCATGGTAGAGCTCGGACTCTCCCTCGGGGACAAAGTATCCATTGAGAGTCAGATGATAAGGACGGAGGATAACCCCGTGCTTCTTGCGTTTTCGAACTAGGAGGTTCATCTTCTGGATATCTTCATCGGTAGGTTCATAGCCCAGTCCGAAGGGGATGTTGGGGACCTTTGCCTGTTTCAAGGGAGGTAAGGTATCCTTCAGTGGATTGAGGGGCAGACCCGGGAAGTAACCCTGGCACATCATGATGCGGTTGACTATGAGGTTAGCAAACGGGTCACAATCAAAGGGTGTTGATTCATTAGTTATGGCGTTCACGGCTTGGAATCCCCACATTTCATTATCATCCTCCTCAATGGCTTGAGAGGCTATTCCCTTTCTTATGACGACTTTGATCAGGGAAGCCGGAATCGTGATCGTTTTTCCATTGAAGGGGACCCTGATTTTCTGGTGGAGAGTTGAGGTAAATGCCTTGATGGCGTGAATCTAGGGATGTCCCAAGAGCATATTGAAAGAGGCGTCGATGTCGACCACCTGAAAACTGGTTTGCCTTTACAGTGGTCTGGTTGCGACAGTTAGAGTGATAAGCCCTGCGACCTTGCGACGAGTGCCGTCGTAGGCGCATACTCCTTGGTTTGTCGGGACCAGATCAGCTTTCTTAATACCCAATTTGTGAGCCGTCTTGAGGGGAATGACATTCACTGTGGACCCGTCATCCACAAGGACCATGGGCACATTCTTCTTGAGACATTGTACGGTAATGTACAGGGCAAGATTATGATTGGCTCCGAAGGGAGGGATGTCCTCGTCAGAGAAGACGACCGGGTTGTTCAAGTCAGGGGCGTCCCTTGTCATGTGTGCCGCTATTTCTTCAGGGGAGGAGGTGGAGGGCACAGTTAATTTTCCCAAGGCCTGTAGCAAAGCCTGTCGATGCTCAAAGGATGTCGCGATCAGTTTCCAAATTGAGATTTCGGCTTTTGCCTTCTGGAGCTGCTGAGGATCGAATGCTCGGGAGCCTTTGGTTGAGTGCCCATGTCCGGGACGACTTGGTCAATGTTGTTGGAACGACCGTTGGATTGTTCAGGTTCTGGTAGGAGTGTCCAGACCGGGTAAGGTGACCGATCTCCTTCGCTTGCTTCCCTGGGACGATATAGACATCCTCAGCATCATCTCTCCAGATGCCATTAATTTCCGAATTTAGAGGGTACCTTGGAGGGGTATTCCTCGGTGGGCAGTTTTTGTGAGGGACATTTTTGTGAGGGTGATTCTTGTGAGGGTAGTTATTGTGAGGCTGATTATTGTGGGGGTGATTATCGTGAGGTGGATGCCAGAATGGTCGCGGGAGCAATCCATCCTGGTGAGGGTAGTTTTAGGCGTTCGGGGGACTCTTCCTCGGGCGTGGTGGTGGAGGATTGAAGATAAGTCGACGGTAGGCATCGTCAAGTCGGGTGATCCTTTCGGAGAGACTGGCTATGGCTTCCTCAACCTGTTGGAACATGGTGAGCATAGTGGCAGCACTGAACATAAATACCCCGTCCGAGGGATCTTTCTCCAAAGCATTCACCTCGCCATCAACTGGCAGGATGAGGTGTAAGCAGTCCAGAGTTGGCTCATCGTTGGAGATAGCGTGGATTCCCAGAGGGTTTGTTTTGTTGTTTGGCTTAGTCGGCGGGGGTAAAGGCAAATTCCCTTTTTCAATCGTGTCTTGGATGATGTGTTTGAGTTTGAAGTGGGTTTCCATATCATGCCCTTTCCCTTGATGGTACTGACAGTAGGCATTGGGGTTCCAGAAGCGGGATTTCTTAGCATCGGTCGGATCCGGGGTGGGTCTGATTGGTTGTAACTTCCCCTGTTCCATGAGCCTCTTCAGGGCACTTGCATAAGTTGACCCTATATTAGTGAACACTCTCTAGGGGCGCTCAGCTCTCTTGGCGGTTGGTTCAAGGAGGTTGACCTCATCAATCTTGTTCGTTTGACCATAAGGGTGAGATCCGGTTGATGTGGATCCTTGGTAGCCTCTACCAGTGGTTTTGACTAAGACGCCCTTCTGGAGGTCATCTTCAATGCGTGTCCCGAGGATTTGCAAATCCTGGAAGGTCTTAATGTTTTGGTACCTCAGTAAGTTGGCATAAACTGGGCGGAGATTGTTGACGAACTTTTCCACTAAGGTTGATTCACTCGGCTTGCTGACCAGCTGAGTACTTACCCTCCTCCAACGGGTTAAGAACTCGGTGAATCCCTCCTTGTCGTTCTGGGTTAGGACCTCAAGAGTACGGGTATTGGCTTGGATTTCAACATTGTCGGCATATTGCTTAGCAAATTAAACTGCGACCTCATCACAAGTAGTAAGGTTCTTCGGATCAAGGGAGTAGTACCATTGGCGAGGGATCGGTTCCAGAGAGGACGGAAAGATCCGGGTGAAAATTTCCTGTTTGATCCCTTTTATGGCCATGTAGTCTTTGAAGGCACGGATATGATTGAGTGGGTCCTCCACTCCTTTGAACTTAGGCACATCAGTCAGGGTAAAGTTGTCAGGTAATTGATCCCCAACAGGTTCGAACCTTCGGTTGTTCTCAAGATGGATATTGTTACCCCGGGCTAGGAGCTGTTCTTCCAATAGCTTTAGCCTCTTCTCGGTTTCAGTCAAAGGTGGAGTATTATGTTCTCCAGCTTCCTTGTTTTCCAGGGCGTCGATACGGGTCTCGACGCGATCCAGGGTGACCTTAAGAGCGGTGAGCAGGCTGGCTAGCTGATCAGTCGTGACATCTCTGTTGTTATCATTGTTGTTGTTGTTGTTGACAGCCCAAGTTGAAGACGGGGCCATGGCTCTGAGGCAGAAAAACGCCTCACATTACAACTCAATCCGACACGGTTCAAAGACTGAACGCAGACAACACAAAGGGCGAGACAAGGATCAGACTTAACAAGACGAGGATGACCATGTGTGGTACCTCGATGCTGACTCGATTTATGACGTGACGGTGTTGACCGAACTTTTGACACGCGTCCAATGTAGTGGCATGGTACCATTGGACGAGTCTTGTGGTGAGACGACTCATAAGTAAAGACCCATAAGTACGTTTGCTTCGACTCGATAGACATGAGGCGGAATTGGAACGGTGGACTGAAGTTTTCGAAAATAGAAATTTCCAAAAAGATTCATTTGTCGCTTTATGGATGGCTTCCGAAGATAGAGGTCCCCGCAAGTCGGTCAGTTGAAAGGGTTGTCTTGAGTTTATTTGCAAAAGACGAGTCTCCCAAGACTGTTTTTTTAAATTCAAAATTGTATGTTTTGAAAATCGAGTTTGAAATGTTTGAAGAGGTCTTGGGGACGGTGCATGGTCCTCGGGATCTCGAAAGTGTCTCGAGAAAAGGGTGTGTGCTTTTCTCGGGTTTTGAAAGAGCCATTGTCGGCGCGAAACGGGTTTAAATCCGTGTCTAGACGCGGCGATTATAACGGCGTAAAAAGGTGATTTGAAATGGTTGTAGAAAACCGAGTTTGAAAATCGTCATTACGACGGCCTAAAAAGGCGTGTTAAAGTGGTTATAAAAACCGGGTTTGAAAATCGTCATTACGACGGCCTAGAAAGGCGTGTTGAAGTGGTTTTAAAAACCGGGTTTGAAAATCGTCATTACGACGGCCTAGAAAGGCGTGCAACGGTCAGCGAAAGACCGAGGTTTGAAATGGCCATTATAACGGCGCAAAAGGGTATTTTTGAAAGTTTGAAAATGACACGGAAGGACTTATGATCAAGTAGCACATAAGCACTCACAGTTTCATTATATTATGCATAATGCTGACACGGGTTTTGGCTTAGAAGAGTGGGTTACACACCAAGCAATCAAACCCCGATTTGCGAGAGGGATACCAATCCAAACAAAATGTGTAAGAAGGGTGCCCTAGCCTCGTGCTCGAAAGTGATGAAAGCTCCTTGACGAAACAGAAATGTGTAACGTCAACTGTATGCTTGATTCAATCGGGATTCAAAACGCGGGTATGAGAAAACTCACGCCGACGAGACGAGCTAATTGGCCGAAAAGAGTTAGGTTATGGGCCCGGACAAGGAACCCGACCGTGACCGTAATATCAATTAATGCATTCCAACCAAGACCTCGTTCGAGTCTCACCATCTAGGGATCACAAAGACACAAGTGTCCTAGTTTTTCCCAGCGGAGTTGCCAATCTGTGGACATCGGCCCACCTGCAAGCCCGGTCGATCTGCGGACGTGCAGCGGTCTTTTGAAAGCCACGCTCGGCGGCATAAAAATGCTTTCGACCGGATCATTTTAGATCGGTCGGTTTCGTCTCGGTAAGGGTCTCGAAACGATTAGAGATGTTCGGAGTCGCCAACAAGCATTTGTGGGATGCTTGGAATCCGTTCGAATCCACTTTATACCTCGGTCAAACGAAGCACAAAGCAGGGTTTGACATAGGTACTAAAGATAAGGAATCGTCCCTCTTTAGCATCCTATCTCTAGAATGACTCTCGTACGTCCTGGATAAGGTCGTCCACAATTCAAAGTTTCTGTGTAAGAAGTGAAGGTACGTATTGGGAAGCCCTTTAATCAGACACCCAATCCCAACCGCGGTAGCGGCCTCTACTGATCGATCTTGGTTGGTTGAATGCAAAAGTTGATAGAACGGTTTAAATGCATGAATGCGCATCCAATAATTTAAACCTAACATGTGAGAGCTTTCTAAGTAGGTTGATTTAATCCAAGTATCAAGTATAAGATGTCGAGTTGGATTTATGGTTGATTTGCATGCAAGACGGAAATTAAACATCCATTTACTGTATTAGGTTTATGGTGCATAACGCGATCCATTTGTCTTAGTAAGGCATTTTGCAAATGTGATTTTTGAATGAGCAAATAGTCATCTGATCCTTCCTATATCCGGGTTGGACGGAGTCGGGATCGTCCTAGACTAATGCTAGAAAGGGAACAGACCCTGCACAAAGCGGCCACATGAGGCGCGAACCTGTTGGCGGTGCAAGGGAGTCTCCCATGGTTTTCAAAATAAGAAAGAAAAGGCCTGTTTAGGCGTGGGTCAGTCAACGGTTATATGCCGTGCTCTGACCATTTTAAAAATGTTTATGAAATGTGTTTAAAAGTGGGTATTTAAACCCGTTTTGGTTTGAAAGGGTCGTTTAGACCGTATTTGTTGATTTGAGGAACGACACTCGAATAATCATCATTATTTTGATGATATTCGGTGTCGCGTTCGACTTGACATGGATATTTTTTAGAATGTTCATGAACTAATTGTTTTAAGTTCATTTGAATATAATTAGTCGATACTCATCATCGTACCCGGGTTAAAATCCGGCATGGTATGTGGAACCAAGGATGACTTTGTGTTGGTGACTAATATGTTTATTTTGGAAATGTAAAGAAATGATGAAAGGCTTTAAAATACCTCTCAAAATGTAAAGAAATAAAATAAAAGGCATTAAAATACCTTTTAAATGTTATTAACCAAATATTATCACCGGAACACGGATTAAACCGTCATGGTATTAGGAACCAAGGGCGAAAAATGTTTTATGGTTAAAAACTTGTAAAAGCAAATAAAATAAAAGAGGTTTGAAAATATTTGAAATGGTAAAAATCGATTACAAATATAAAAATAGATTAATGAGGAAGGACGAGAACAAATACGGTTGAGTTCTGACCTGGGCACCCCATCGAGGCGCGGGCCTCTGTGCAGAACAAGGGGCTTCTGCCTCAGGCCAAAACTCAGTTTTGGCTCGTCTATCCTATGTTTTGGATCGTGTTATGCATGTTTTAGCATGTTATGGTCATAAAACAAGCAAAGACATGATAAAAGAAGGATTTTTACACCCTCATACTTACATGTTTGGTTATGGTGAGAAACCGACGTAAGTGTAACAACTCGTTTGATCGGAAAAGACTCGGTTTAAAACCGTTTTGGTAAGTAAAAAGAGTGTTTTATTAAGATTAGTGATGGTGTAGTGGTCGAAATGGTCGGTCAAGTCATTTAATGCACGATGACGATACCAAACAATGTGTAAGGCTTGTATTTACGATCGGTAGGTCGTAAATACGCATCGGATTGTGACTTATGAAGTCGAGTCGAGAATTTTAAGGGAGAAAAGAGGGGGCGGACACTCGCTTAAGTTCTCAAATGGGGGCATTTGAGGGGTATTTATAGGAAAATGAGTGGTCGTGTGAGTTTTGAGCGACGTGGCCACCTGGGCTGCTCAAAGTGGCGCGAGCCACGTTGCGGGTCTTCTAGTTGTCCTGTCACTTTCACACAAGTGCAATCATGATTTGTTCTATCCTAGGATTTATAGTCACATGTTTGGTACTTGACCATTCATGAATCCGGGAAATCTTAGTATAGAAGGTTTGAAATGGTTTGTTTTTTGTGGTTGACTCGGTTTGACTCGTTGTTGGAGTCGGGATTTGAATTTTTGAGTCGGTTTTAGGTCCGGTGTCGGTTTTGACTCTAGTTAGTGTCATTGCGACCCCGTCGTCGTGCATTAAACACTCCAGGTACTTTTGAAAAGTTTTTGAAATGTTTTATTTTCGAAATCGTTTTAAGTTCTCCGACGTAAAGTTGTACACAAACTGTCGATCAAACGCCGCGGTTCCAAAACATGTTGTAGTCCGATAATCATCGGGTGTTTGTTGGAGTCTCAGCAGATACTGGGTATCTACAGCGTTTCAACTATGAAGGCCATAAATGCTCGGGATGACAAGAACTACTGTACAACTCTTGAAAGCGATTTTATCAAAACCAAAACCACAAAAGGTCTGGTAAGTGACGAGAGGAAACCCTGCAATTAGTAACATTAGCCAGGGAATATAAGGCAATACATGTCAGCTCATTCAAAATTTCTTCACGACATTTGGTACTGTTGACTTCTTAGCTTCCCTCCGCCCCTCCCAAAGTTTCTCCTTTCATCAAGGATAATTTTTCCGAACAAAATCATTACTGCGTTTAGCACATGTTCCAAGCCCTCAGAACGCAAATATAGAAAAGCTAGCCCTTAATTCTTGTTGGAGAATCTAAAATCCAGTCAGCGTCTTCCAACACTTCTAAGTTCCACGCGACGCCATAACCATCAAAGTTAAACTGAAGATCATCTCCAGAATAGGTAGTTAGATACCGAAGTTTAATTTGATGGGAGAACAAGATAGCGAAGAAGGAAACAAATATTAGAGACTTACAGGAATGAGCATTTTTGCTCATCTTGGTAGTCTCAAGATTTAGAAGGAAACAAAGATAAGAAAATTAATATGTTATCATTCTACTTAATAAAGGTTATCTCTCTAAAGGTAAGTTTAGTTCGACAATCTCCTTATCAAACACATAATTAAAGATTCTCAATGTTCAGCACTCTCCGAAGCATAAATAGAATAACATTTGGACTACTCTAGAGTCGCACCTTGATAATATCAACTGGTAATCTATGTTATACACGCTAATGCATTTTCAAATGTCAAATGCGTGTCTAAGTGTCAATCCCAGCTATTAATAAAATTCCTCATGTCCAAGTAACAGACACAAGTCCGAGTATTAGACAAAAATTATACACCACATCATATGAAAAATCATATTAACATGGCCGATAAATAAACATTCTAAAATCTAGATACAAACGGTAGTCTACTCTTGAAGTCTCATATGAAAAACTTCACCGAAGATAATGGACATCAATTATTTGATCATGAAATCTTCCTGGTAACCCTCAAACAATAACTTGTCCTAAACCTTTATTAATATCATTTCGCATAATCAATTTTTGTATTATCATCAATAGCGAAACTAAGAGGGGACTAAACAAACAGTCGTTCCTAGCAACAAAACTTTTGAATTTTTTGTTTAAATTGTCAAAGATCTTTTTAGTTTAACTTATTGCACCATTGACAAATATGACCACATAGCAGATTGCACAATAACTTTTCTCTCTTGTTTCTAGAAAGAACTTTTTCTCTCTTTTTTTGAGAGCACATGATAACTTCACTCAACTGCTTCAAGTTTATCCAACTTCTTATCCATAATCTTAAACAAAACACTAGCAGTTAACATAAACAAACAAAACCTGCACATTCCCCAATAAATTTATTGGGTATTTATGAACCCAAGAATCCTAATTCTGACAAACCAAACAAATTCCTATCTTTTTCGTCTATTTTTTGCACTAAAATCTCTAATCATTTCATTACAGTTAATTTAATTGGAGATCCTGCAAATTCTCCAACAATTTATTCGGCATTTATGAACCCTAGTTTTCTGATTCTGACAAACCAAACAAATCTCTTTCTATTCCGTCTAATTCTTGCATCAAAATATCTAATTATTTCATAACAGTTAATTTAATTGGAGGTCTAAGTGTTTTTGAAGGCTCGAGGATTCATCTGACCAATTGTTTCTCTTTTCTTTGGAAGAGAACGATTCCAATCCTCTAAGCATTTGAAGTGCTTTGGCTTCTGTGGTTGGCTTATAAAAGGGGTTTAGTATGGCCAAGTTTAAGCCATCAACATTCACACAACAAAATACATTAAAAAAGTAATAATCATACAAATTATCAATCTTCTGATTATAACACATCAAATATGGAATTTAAGGCACAATTTGGGCGGTTTGAAAGTGGTAATATGAATGATGGAGCTGATATTCATCATCATGAAGCTGGGGCGGGTGGTAATGTTCATGACAACTTCTACAATCATCAAAACTTCCATCAGCCACATGCAAATGCTGAGTTAAATCCATCGAACCCTCTGCATCCAAACCTCTGGTGGTTTCCAAGGTCCAAAGGTGTTATTAATGTGGATTAAGCAGAGTTGGGGAGATCAAGGGAGTTTTGGGTCACTACTGCTTAGGTTTCTTGGTTGATTACCGGCTTTTTGAGGATGTCCTAATCAACAACTTGATCAGGAGGAAATGGAGTACCATTGGTAGAATTACTGTGTTCAGAATGGGGGAGATCTATGTGTCCCGTTGTGAGGATACTGGTGATCTTGAGGGTCTTATAGCAAGAACAACAGTGACTATTGATGAGGCAATAATGGTGCTAGACTAGTAAGGTGGTACCCGGACACAGTTCCAAGGACTGTCAGGTTTCCGTATGCTGAGCTTTGGGTGCGTGTATGTGGACTACCATTTGAATGGCTGAACCGTTGATGCCTGGATGTTTATTGGCTATTGAGGGACGGTATCTACTGTGGGTTCAGTTCAAGTATGAGGAAATTTTTAAGTATTGTATAACATGTGGAAAGGATGGCATAAAGGATCTCAATGTAGGGAGAGTATTATAACTATTGTGTCGGGGATAAATGGTATGATTGATCATGCTAGGGAGAGGGTATTTGTGATTTTTCAGTCCACTAGAAATCACACGGTGTTTAATTTGGATTTGAGGGCTACTCCTTGCACTACAAGGTACTTGTCTTCCAGATTACAGTTGGGGAATCATAGAATGGCTAGTGAAGAGGATGAGAGACAGGATAGGGAGAGACTAGTGATGTTTGACCTGGGGATTACTCCAGGTGGGCGTGTGCTACTTGGAATGATCTTTCCTGTGACTGCTCAACCATTTGCAACGCCGGTTATTTTTCAGGTTGGTCCAGGTGTTGTTCACATGGGTAATGCTGGAGGTGTGATGGATAATATGGTGGGTGTGAATGGAGGGGCTGCTCAGAATGGGGATATTGTTATGGAAGAACCAAATGGGGTTCATCATATGGGTGATCAGAATGGGATTAATGGTGCAGGTGGGAATAATAACGGGAGAGGTGAAGCTGCTGGTGCTGGATGGCATAATGGAGTGAATAGAGGTGATCAGGAGAGGGATAATAGGGGGGAAGGTAGATAAGAACGTGGTGGAAACCAGAGGGGAGCTACTGGTGGTGGGTGGAAGAGAATGATAACAATGAACAAGAGGACTTTCATAGTGTTGGGGAAGAGTTTGAGGGTCTGAGAATAGGTTTCAAGGGATCCAAGGGAATCAGAATGTATTGCAAGCTGATCTGTATGTGGTTTTTTCTAGAAATGGGGCAGCAAGGGGGGCTTTGGATAGGGATGTCAGAGTGCAGGAACCTATCTTAAATAGGATTGAAGGTGATGTGGAATGGACAAGGATGGAAGATGATTATCGTGGGTACAATCAGACTTTTGACCCTCCACCAGGGGGTCTACCTATTGTTTATCATCATGGTGATGATGTGGTGCACATGGTCCAGGAAGGAAGAGATACACAGGATGCTGAGATGACTGCTGAGCAGCCTGCTGGTGAGGTGAGGAATGAGGAAGAGGGGATTGACCAGGCTGCTGTTGATAAGATGAATGAGCAGACCACTGAAGCTGTGATGAATGAGGCATCTGAAGTTATCAAAATCAACTCTGATTCTGAAGATGAGAATCAAGACAATTTTGATATAATGAGTCCCTTCTCAGCTGACTGGGATTTTGATCCTAATGGTTGGGGATCAAATTCTGATGACACATCTGAGTTTCGTGAATACTCTGCTATCAATTTAATTTCAACATCTGTTGACTATTGTAATACTCGTCCTTTTGGAGACCCGTTAACCGATGTTGACTGACCTGAGACACCTATCTAGACCCTCGAAAACCTTACGAGTTAAACCTTGTGACGTTGTGAGACTTTGAGTTCGTGTTACTTCTAGCGGAGGCTACTCGATCGAGTATCTTGGGCACTCGATCGAGTAGAGGCCACTCGATCGAGTAACGTGAGTTCAGCGGGGAATTATAAATCGTAAAATCGTGAAACCCAAATCATTTCTCCACCTTTCCTCCTAAACCTAGATGCCGCCATTTCACTTCTCCATCACCATACTTCATCTCCTTGAGGCCTTTGAGAGTGGTTACACCATAGGGATGGGATGCTTGAGTCGGGTAGCGGTCTTGACGCCGAATTGCTTCGTATAGGTATGTTGTCATCATCAGCGTCGTCTCCCTTGGTTTCAGTTGTGATTATGGTAGTAGTAATAGATGGTTATGATGGTTGTTATAGGTGGTTATGGTGGTTGCTTGCTATGTTATGGTTGTGCGCGAAATCGCTGCGAGTTGCTAAAGGTAGGTTTTCCTACTCAGTACTGTTGATTGTCTAGCGAGTCGATTGTGTTGTATAGTTGGTTTTGGTATTGTTGATGGTGCTGTGGATTGGTTGTGATTAGTCTTTGTGATTGTTTGTCTATGGTTCTCGAGGTGCATCCTCGGCTGAGTGGGGTCACTTGTGGGAGTGACTTCATGCCCTTGATTCGCCCTCTGTGGAACCCGCCACAGAAGGGGGTGTGCACATTAAGGAACATGGGTGGTTGGAGTTGGTGGCGTGTGTAATTTGTTATGTCTTGTTGTGTCTGTTCTTGTATGTTCCTTCAGTTACTGACCTTGTGTGGTGTTGTTGTGTTGTCTTCTTGTGTTGTGTCTGCCGTGATCCACTATGGTGAGGAGTCGGTCTTAGCAGGTTGATGCCTGGATCATAGCTGGGTACTTGGAGGGACGAGTCTACCACGAGTCATGGTAGAGATAGCTTCACATAGTTTATAGTAGTCACGAGTTGTATCTTTATTTTGTTTATATCACTTATAATTTAATATAATCATTCTTTTATCGACATTTGATTATTATTGTCCTTGGGCAACCGAGATGGTAACGCCCTTATCTGCTAGGGAAGGTATTGCTAAGGCTCCTTGGTAGATGGGGGTGTTACAAAGTGGTATCAGAGCGACGATTTTGGAACCTGTAACTAATGAGCCCAATGAACGTAGTGAGTCTAATAAAATGAACCTGGTGTATGTATGTTGGGAGCCCCGGCTGATGCTTTATTTTGGGTGAGAAGGCGCCCTCATTTCAAAATCATGGCCCCAATATGCTTAAGCCAGTCATCGAGAATGAGGATATCGAGTCGGTAATTGTGTGCATAGATGCGTATGATAAATAGGTTAGAAATAGTTGTGATGGAGTCTATGGTAATGTTAGTGCGGGTAAATACTGAAGATGAACTGTGAAGATTTGTGAATTGTTGGAAGTGTCTGTGGATGTGATAAAGATGGTGAAGGTACTAATAGTTGCATACTAGTGTTGGATAATGTGATGATGATAATGAGTAGGGAGTCGAGTCTTGGTATGCGTTCTAATTCGTATAAGTTGGCAAGTAATGTTTGGGAATGCAATGGATAAATGTTGTTGTGTACTCTTGTGACATAGCATAGTTATGTTAGATGTTTGATTGATGAATTGTTGTGACATGTTTGAAGTTTTGAGCAAACTTGTGTAGTAAGTGGTAATTATGTTGCCAATGGATGCTTAATGTAGTGTAAACATAAGTTGGATAATTGAATTTGCAAATGCGTAAGCAAACGTGGAATAATGTGTTGATTGTATATGTGTATAAGTTGATATTATAACGAATTGTCTTGCATAATGTTTGATATAGGATGGAATGATATGTGTAATGTTCGGATGAAGTAGTTGTGTTACATTTGAGTAGTAATAATGTGTCGTAATTGGATGAAATAATCAGTGACGAATTCCATATATACTTAGGAATCGACACGAGTTGTTGTTTTGCAGGAATCGTTAACTAAATTCGTAACTTTTGATCTCGTACCTAATCTTGCTCGACCGAGTACAAGTGCCTACTCGACCGAGTAGACCTTACTCGATCTAGTTGTGGAGTTATTAGATCGAAAAAGTTGGAACTGCCAGCGAAAACACGATCGAGTAGCTTCAACTCGATCGAGTACCCAACTTACTCGATCGAGTAAGTGCTACAGTACCCGCGGGTATATCACGGGATTCTTATACCTTTCCCAAACTCTTTCTTCTCTTATTTCTTCATACTTCCAAACCCTAATTCGCTATAATCATATCTTTCTCGCTCTCTCTCAAACTTTGGTGAAGTTGTGCTTGATTTCTTGTTTTCCTTATTGATTACTTCGTCCTATTCGTTTGCTAATCACTCAAGGTAAGAATGCTCATCTTTTTCTTTGTTTTTAATCAATTAGAACCATCTAAAAGTGCTAGACTTTCTGAAAAAAAAAATCAATTTATGCTCATGAATTCTTGTTTATAATTTGTGTAATTTGGTATGATTGCTTTAACTTGTTGATTATTGATGCTAGAAGTAGAAAAATCAAACCTATATGAGAATATATGTGGACCGAAATTTCTGGGGTTTGGGATTCAAATTGAATTTTTGTTTGTCTTTTGAGTATGGAAAAGGGAAAATTGAGTAATGTATGTTGTGGGTATCATATTTGATGTTGATTTTAACTAGTTTTACCCAAAATTTGTCGTAAAACTCCGTCTTAAAAGTGCCCCAAACTGAAATCCGCCCCAAATTTTTATGATGTTTACCTTTATGTGAAACTATTTTGAAGGGAGCAATACCCCCATTTGTTAATTGATGTTGTGATGTTCATATTTTGAAAGCTATAAAACCATCTTTTATGAGTTGTGGGAGTAGCATGTTTTGGTGATTGTCGATTGTTTTGGTGAAAACTAGTTTATATTGTTGTTTCTTCCTTCATGAACATGTCTTGAAAGGTTGTTTTCACCAAGTAAGTGTTTGTTTATGTGCCTAAAGATATGTGTTGAAACAGATGCCGAGATCTACAACAACACCCGTCTGAGCCCGAAGTTGGTGAGGGGAGTCAGGGACCCACTGTTCCACCCATGCCTGAGTATCCTACCATTGTCTTTGCTAATTTCAAGCAAAGAGATGCTTTTGTTGAGTTACAAAAACGTCGTATGAAACCAACCCGTTGTATCGACACCACCATCTTAAAGGACCTTGAGGTAGAGACGGATGTGAGGCATATATTTGAGACCTTGGGTATGACTGGTTTGTATCGCCTTAGGAAGCATTCCTACGCCTTCTTGACCTTGGAGTTCACGAGCTCTTTCACCTATGATGCGGCGGCTAAGACCGCACAGTTTAGTCTCATGAACACTAGATTCCTCTTGACCATGGACATGTTTGCTACCCATCTTGGCCTTGCCCGACCGGAGAAGGGAGCCCTTAGGGATATCCCGACTAAGTGTGGAGCTAGTAGTTGCATGCCTTGTTTTACCGGCAAGAGCGCCCCCACCTCGAGTAACATGTTGATAAATGACGTGCAACATATCACTTTGAAGATCTTTCTTCGTGCCTTGACTTGTCTATTCTATGACCGAAAGGATGCGAGTAATTTGAACTCACATGAGGTGATGTTGCTAGTTGCATATCTTAACCTCACCCGAGCCCCGAGAGTTTTTTACAGTGCCTCGACCATAGTTTGTGCTAGCCTAGCTTTGATGGCTACCTCTGGGACCCGATACTTGAGGTGTGGTGCCATTACCACACGGTTAGCGGAGCGGTTGACCACCTTTGAAGCCTCATCGGCCCTTACACCCATGGCTCCATCTGTGCCTACCTTTGACCGGGACTACTTCCTCGACCAGAAATGGTTGAGAACTTTGGAGGGTGGTGGGTTAGCTTGGAGAGTATGGGGTATGAGTTGGATGAGGATACCTGACCCCGAGCACCTCCCGGTGACTGAGCCCTTGACAGCGGCGGTAGTGGCATCGGACTCTGATGATGATGAGGAGGCTCCTACTCGGCAATACTACCTCATTGATGATACCATTTTGGAGGTGATGTAAGAGCCGACTAAGGGGGATCAGGCTAGACCTGAGGATCGGCAACCTAGAGTGGGGAGGGGTACGAGACGGGTGAGGGAGAGAGTCGCTGAGACACAGCCAGAGCAGCACGTGTCTTCACAGCATCAGTTTCCCAGCTACCCTATTGGAGCTTGTGTCCTCCACAGTTAGTGTGATAACATATATAAATCTCTTATAGGTTCACAAGGGTATACTTAGTATTTTATCAGTTGATTAACGTTTACTTAATAACGGTTGGCTTGCTAGAAGTTTGACGTTATTATCATACTGATGGCGGTGATCAACTGGTCCCTAAAAGTCACACCTAAAGGATGTGTTTGAGAGATGTGATTGTATGAAAATATAATCACATTGATGCCTTATATGACTAAAAGGTTAGTCCATGTATTTGACTAAACAGTTAGTCAATGTGATGATGAGACGATTATTTAATACAATTAAATAATACCAGCTGAGACGAATTAATTGTTAAATTCGTAAATTGAATATAAACGGTTATATTTAATTAATGTATATAATGTTAGCTTAAACGAATTAAGATGTTAATTCGTAATTAAACGTAACCAGTTATATTTAATTAGCGAATTATAAATATGTTATATTTATAGTTAATGTATATATATTATGCGAAATTGTCATAATAAAATGTTGACAGACCGGTATAAATAAATCGACTGCAAACTGTTGTGTATAAGACTTATTAATACATGTCGACATAAATTGACAATTAAGATAATTAATACACATTTATACATTTAGAAAACCAACCTAAAAGAAGAAGATATTTTTCTCCTTATTTTTGGTGGTTGGTGAAAAAAACCGAAATAAGAGAAAAAACGGAAGAATAGTATCTTCCCCTAATCCCTCATTTACACGGTTTTAAGAAGGCAAAAGGGAGATAATTTTTCTCTCATTCTTTTGACCTAATTCTCTCATCACAAAAACACAAAAAACCCTAAAATTAATTAACAATTTTGGGGATCTCTTTCTAGCAAGAACAAGGGCATTTCTCATAGATTTTGGGTGCAACGATTAGGAGAATATCGATTTCGATATTGTTCTTAGGCCATATTGCTAGGACCAAAGGTTGATTCATAATCTCTACTCCTTTTGTTTATGTAATTTTATTTATGACTCGCATTTTCATTATTATAATTTCGTTATAATCCGAAAATTTATAGAGGAAGTATACCGATATTTCCTACATACCCTTCGTTCTTTAGTCCTGAGATGAGAATGAGTGAGCTCACAGAGAGGGTATGTGCTACTTTGACGCTCCAGAACCTACATGAGATGGCGTATGTGCAGGGCATCGGGACCGCTTCGGCCCAACCGGTGTGGTGGAGAGGTGTTGGAGATGACAGTGGAGTCTTTTACTCCTTTGGTGTGGATCCGAATACATGGGGGGACCTTATCAGTTACCCCTACGGTTGTTTGGCACCGTGGCGAGTGAGAGCAGACTCAGGCACAGGCACTACCACAGGCAAGGAGGCGGGAGGAGCTGCCACATCCGTAGGAGGAGGCGGAGATGAGGTGATGGAGGAGCCGGCCTTGGAGTGATGTTCTTTCTCTGTTTTATATATACTTTGTCTCATGGTTGGTTCGTACTTTTGATACACTTTGGGTTTTATTTGGCCATAAGGCCGTATTTTGGATGATTTTAGGACTTGTTATGCAGGTGGTTGGCGTCGGAAATGAAATTACGACTTATATATATATATATATATATATATATATATATATATATATATATATATATATATATATATATATATATATATATATATATATATATAGGGTCGAGATCCAGTGAGAACCACTCATATATTGAGAACCATGAGAACCTATACAGCTGGATCATAGACAATCCAATTAGTTTTGTCAGGAACATATAAAACATTAGACGCGCTCTCTATCATTACAAACCACACCATTCTCTCTCTTCTCTAACTCCTCATTCGATCACCGTACATCACCGGCTTCTCCTTCACCGACCACCGCACATCACAAGCTTGTCCTTCGCTGACCATCGCACATCACCAGCTTCTCCGTCGCCGACCATTGCGTTTCACTTTCTTCACTGTCATCGACCACTGTCACACTCCTCTTTCACCCTCATTGACAAAGGAAAAGTTTCCTGTTTAAATTTAACCAATTTTGTAATTAGAAGATATAATTTCCGTGTTATAACAATAACACGATGATTTAATGTAAAATTTCTTTGATTGATTCGATTTTAACCTAAATTGACGCAATTTGAATTAGTTTGACTGGAATAAAAGTAAATTAGGGTTCATAAACAATAAAATCCGGAATTACTTTGACTGTAATATTAGTAAATTAGTTTGATTGAAATAGCAGTATACTAGGCTTTTGTGTATCATTGTTTGTAATTTTGTCCTTTTTTTAATAAGATTTTGACCTAGATTTTAATTAGCAAGTTTATTACTATGTATGCATAAACTAGTCTGTATCTTTGCTCTCATCGCAACATCAGAAATCTGGTAGAAGTAGTATTTTGTCCTTATCTGTAATCTATGAACTTGTTATTTTTCATTAGTGTAAATGGGGATGCTAAGAAGAAAAGTCGTTTTCCTTTGAAATGATCCCATGGGCGGATTTATAGGGGGTGATGGGAGTGAACCCTCACCCCCATTAATCTTGAAAACAAAAAAGATATATGGTTATTTGTTTGCTTATATTTCATAAAAGCATGGTGGTTCAATGGTACAAGCAATCTCCCATTTTTGAAGTAATCCGAGTTCAAGCCCTTGCAACTCCAATTTTTACTTACTTTTTAATTTTGCTTTTACTTTTAATTTAGCATTTTAAAATCAATTGAACAATCAGCAATCTTATTGCGTGAATAGTAGGTGGACATCGGCAGAAAAATACTGTTTTGGTCGATTTCGGCAAAGTCGTAAAGTTATTTTGCATTCGTTTTAGCTTCCTTCCCTCTGAAACTTTTGGGACATGGTAGTACAATACTATATAAGGGAATACTTGGTTTAGTTGCTGAAACTGTCAAGTTTATAGTTGGTTTTACAGCCCGTGTTTTTGAGTCATTCTAAGGACGTTTTGGGTCATTGGGGAGTCCAGCTGTTAGAACGTTTTGGGTCATTGGGGAGTCCAGCTGCATGTGCGTCGTTGTTGGTTGCTAGTGCGTGGATGGGGTTGCATTTGAGTGTGTTTTCATGGTGTAATAGAGTTGGATTAGGGGCTACTTATAAGGCAGTAACAATGCTAAGTTTTCAGACCGTCTCAGAAGTTATGTTGCATTCTTTGGTTTGGTCAAGTAGTGTGAGTTGTAGCTGTATGATGGGCCTGGATGTCGATGGCATCAAATATCTGGGTATAAGACGGTCTAAGTCGAGTCCTTGTTATTCATTTATAACACAAACCCATTCTTATAATAGTGAGTTGTAAATATGGAGTATTCACCCGAGTTCGAGCCCTTGCAACTACAACACCCCCATTCCATAAATCTTAGATTCGCCACTGAATGGTCCTGCACTGATTTTGTGGAACAAAATTATAAGATAGGAAGATTGTTTCTGGAAACTCGAAGCCTGCTTATGGCATCGGTTATCTTCATTTGGTTTGTGGCAAAGGGTCTGAGCATGCCACTTCTAACACTAAACATTGGAGCAATGCATTCCAGTTTTTGATGAATTGCTTTGTAGGCTGCCCTTCTTTTGTCAGGTTTGTCAATGATTTCGGTCTTTTCAAGTTTTATATTTTGATCATTGTTGAAGCTTTATATTGTGATCATTGTTGAAGCTTAGTATTCACTATTCCGGAGCCATAAAGTTCGCCATATGTAAGTGCACCGCTTCCTAACTGTCTAACATGTGAGAAGGCTTATATATAAGATTCAAAAAAAAAATTCTCTCTGTAGAATCTTTCATATAATTCGATTTCTTTTTTAAATCAGAGATTATGATAGATAAAGAAGCTCACTGACCATTAATGATCAACATATGCGTTTGATTAAAATATAGGGAACCAAGTTAGCATTAAGTCGAGAAACTTACTGAGTTTCTGCATCAGTGGTTTGATAGTAATCATGATCTATTAACAGAAGGACCCCTAAGATTGTTATGCTTCACAGATAGGTAATGTTAATTTAAGTTTTGACCAGTGTACAAAGTATTTAACCAATGATTATGGAGTTCTAGTGAAAGCACTTCTCTTCTAGTGTAAACCAGTGCTTATCATTAGCTTCTTCAGCTTCATTTTTTATCCTTTTGCTTTGTAATCGTCGTCTAATTATGTCGTGTTGAAGTAGTTTTGCAATGCGTCTATTCTCTCTCTTTTTAAGGAGTATTATGTTCGCTTGAAAAGTTCAAATTTAATAATAAAATGGTATCAAAGTCAGCAGTGAGGTAAGTTTGAGTTCATCAGACTGACCCAGTCTGTCGCGCCTGATTGGGTTTGCAGACATTTAATTGGTACTAGTACACAGTTAATACGAGTATATACATTTTACTTATTCGAAAGCCAATTAGCTCAAATTGTAGAGTATTGTGCTATGCACAAAATGTGGGTTCGACTCCCATATTGGCTATGAAATACCATTCTTTCGTTTACTTTAAGATTGAAAAATTATATGTAACTGGTGATCCTATTTTAAGTATGGCATGTATGATACATATGCTAGTTTTTGGAAATGCTTGCCTTGAACTTCTGATCACTAAGAAGCTAATTAAGCTATTATACTCGCTTGTCATTCTCTTTGTTGCTTCTCGCTGAGTCTGATCATGGTCTTCACATCATTGCCCCAATATGATTCTGGCCTCCTTAATCTTAATTGTATTGTATTGCTCGTATCATGAGTTCATGACACCTTTCTATCATGAGATTTTGCGATTTAATAGGCTATATGGGACTCGAACCCATACCTTTGTGCAAAATATGCACATTGCTCTACCATTGAGCTAATAGCCTTTAAAGTACACTAAACAAATACAAGTACGAAATAACTGAAATAAGTACACTGAAATGTTTCTCATATATTAGCAAGATATGTAATAGATACACTAAAATGCCTTGTAATTACATAAAAAGGCCGTTAAATACATTAAATCTCCTACGCAGTCATTTCCCTTATTTCATGTACATAGAACCTTATTTCATGCACATAGAACCTTATTTCATGCCCATATAAAATTAACGCGTCCTTAGCCAACAATAATTAGTATCATAATATAACCAACTGATGCAACTGAAGAACTTTTTAATGCACATAGAACCTTATTTCATGCACATAGAACCTTATTTCATGCACATATAATCTTATTTCATGGCCATATAAAATTAACGCGTCCTTAGCCAACAGTAATTAGTATCATAATCTAACCAACTGATGCAACTGAAGAACTTTTTAATGCACATAGAACCTTATTTCATGCACATAGAACCTTATTTCATGCACATATAATCTTATTTCATGGCCATATAAAATTAACGCGTCCTTAGCCAACAGTAATTAGTATCATAATATAACCAACTGATGCAACTGAAGAACTTTTTAATGCACATAGAACCTTATTTCATGCACATAGAACCTTATTTCATGCACATATAATCTTATTTCATGGCCATATAAAATTAACGCGTCCTTAGCCAACAGTAATTAGTATCATAATATAACCAACTGATGCAACTGAAGAACTCTTTAATGCAGATGGAACCTTATTTCATGCACATAGAGCCTTATTTCATGCATATAGAACCTTATTTTATGCACATTTAACACATATTTCATTCACATAGAACCTTATTTCACGCGTTTAAATTATACATCAACAACTTTACTATTCTAAACATAGCACTGCATATTCTTCTCATCTAGCAGACACCCGTGCAAATTGACAGTTAAATTTCTCTTTTACAGTTTTTGATAGGCAATATCTAATAATATCACCGATCTCAGTCAAATAATGCTACTTCAGTCCTAATAGGCAATAGCTAATTCTAAGACTTAGAACTTAGAAGTCAGATAGCATCAATATAATTCTGAGTTACCATTCCAGAACATCTAGCATCAATCTCTTCACAAAATCTTCTTGATCACTCAAATTTGAAGTAGCTCATCTTTCTTTATGAACGAGGTAACTTCGCCAAATCAATCATGGCTTTGAAGAGTAGTAAAGTCCTTGTCCGTTTCTGGAAGATTATTAAGTAACTAGAGTGAATACAAAAGAATAATATATTGAAACCTTATTGAGTCTCAAAAAGATTTCAACTGTATGCATAGAAAAAGGCATATGCAAACATTTTCAATTATACGAAGTAGCATATTGGCCATCCACTATAAGCATTTCATTATCTGCAATTATCATAATTCTTCAAAAATGTGATAATCGAAGAGTATACTAATTAAACTAATTAATTTTCGCCTTGTCTTCTAAGATATTTCCAGCAAAGCTAAGAATATTAATATCACCTATCACTGCAGTTTAAAACTCAAAAGCTCGAAAGCTCGAAAGCTCGAAAACACAAATATCATTTTCCGCTGCCATTACTTCTCTTAATTTCAATTTAAATTTCAACCTAAAAATGATTAAACTAACTTGTTCTTTTACCAAATTAACAATCAGTAACTAATTCAATCAACTCAGAAACCCTAATTATGAGCAAGATTTGATCCTAATTAACTTTCAACTACTATAAACATTAAAACAAATTAAAAGTGATAACATAATTAAAACAAGTAAATAAAAGAAAAGAAATTTACAAGAATCATTAGGAGTGGAATCAGAATAACAGTTTGGGCGTTTAAAAGCACTTTTCAGAGGAACAATTGGGGATGAATTGGAGTATCGGAAATGCTAGGTTAGCCTCATTGATCTTCACTGATTTCTTCTGCTTTTTTGTTTTTGTTGTTGTTGTTGTTGTTGTTGTTGTTGAAGAGGAGGAAGGTGTTGGTATGAAGGAGGAATAAGTCGCCATTAATGTCATCGCAAGCTCGAGAAGACTGTGATAATCGAAGAGAGAGAGAGGGAAAACGAGGAGTGAGAATGAGATTTTTTCAAAATGACGGAATAAGAAAGGTCTGGGGGTTGAAAATTTGGGGACTTAGTTGATTTAATCGCAGTCCTACATTTGGTTTTAGATCTAACGATTGTGAATGGTTCTCACAGTTCTCATTATGTAATGGGTTCTCATAGGATCCCAAATATATATATATATATATATATATATATATATATATATATATATATATATATATATATATATATATATATATATATATATATATATATATATATATATATTCCTTGGTCTTGCAACGTACCCCCTTGGAGGATTTTGACCTGTGGCTACTCGATCGAGTAACTGCAGGTGTGATTTAGGAATGCTCTCTAGACTTGCCGTACTCGATCGAGTAGCTAATGAACTTGATCGAGTAACGTCAACTCGATCGAGTGACTTCTAAGCTCAATCGAGTGCCCCTGTATGTTGGTTATTTCGTTCAAAATTGTTTTGGATCTTCATGCTTGTAGATCTTGTTGATAGTATGTCCCTTTGTCGTGGTTGGGGATAGCATTGTGGTGTCTCAAGTATGGTTCATAAGGTTATATATATATGTGGTTTACACAATATAAGTATGGTTTATACACTTTTGCATGCTAAATCGAATTGCCTCAAGTAACATGTTGAATGGTGGTTTTAATTTTGTTTCATGTTTTGTAATGTCGCATAAGAGACTAATCGATGTCATATATAATAATGGGATGACGGGCTGTGTAATTGTGTCGTTCACTTGTCGTATGGTCTTAGTATGCAAACTTCATATTTATGTAATGTCAATGAAGTACCATGTTCGTTGTGAGTCTCAACGTACAGTATAATTTGTTCGTAATGTCAATATGGAATAAAAGTTAACACCTCGTGTAATAGTTATAGTTCGTCTTGAAGGTGAACTTCGGAGACGAAGTTCCTTTTAAGAGGGGAAGAGTAATGTCGCATGGGAAAATGACAAATTATGACTATCTCTTAGTATTTTGAGTAGTTGTTTGAGTAATTGTTAGTGATTGTTGTATAATTGTTGGCAATTGTTGATTAAATTTATCATGTGGTTGTATTTCATTTCCGAGTAATGGTTCGCAAAGTTGTTAAGTAATTGAGTTATTGCTGCACGGTTGAGTAATAGAAATAATTTAAAGGAATTAATTTAAAATGAATGCCATTTGTTTGTTGTGTAAGTGATCGATAATCTACTACTTTTGGATGATTGATAACTAATGTTTGTTGACAAGTAATTGATGGAGGAATAAACAGATAGTCGTGTTGGTTTATACTTGAGTAATGACATGAGATAAGTGGAACTAACGGTTGCGTTGGTTTGTTCTCGCGTATAATCTGTGTTTGACGATTTGATAGGAAGTCGTGTTGAGTGATGTGTGCTAAGGCAGATGGTGATGATGATCGATGAGCATTCATATTGGGGTGGTAGTCGTGAGCGTTTGTACTTGTCATTGTCGGAGTAGATGGTTGTAGGTTACCTTAGTTTTTTTTTCTTGCCTTAGGCCGTGAAGGGAGGATGAGTTGATTTTCGGGGATGAAGTTCTTTTTAAGGGGGAAGACTGTAATACCCGTCCTTTTAGAGACCCGTTGACCGACATTGATTAACATTAGACACCTATCTAGACCCTCGGAAACCTTACAAGTTAAACCTTGTGACGTTGTGAGCCTTTGAGTTCGTGTTACTCGATCTAGCGGAGGCTACTCGATCGAGTAGCTTGGGCACTCGATCGAGTATAGGTCACTCAATTGAGTAAGTGGGTTACTCGATCGAGTAACGTGAGTTCAACGGGGAATTATAAACCGTAAAATCGTGAAACCCAAATCATTTCTCCACCTTTCTTCCTAAACCTAGATGCCGCCATTTCACTTCTCCTTCACCATGGTTCATCTCCTTGAGGCCTTTGAGAGTGGTTACACCATAGGGATGGGATGTTTGAGTCAGGTAGCGGTCTTGAAGCCGAATTGCTTCGTATAGGTATGTTGTCATCATCATCATCGTCTCCCTTGGTTTCAGTTGTGATTATGGTAGTAGTAATAGATGGTTATGCTGGTTGTTATAGGTGGTTATGGTGGTTGCTTGTTATCTTATGGTCGTGCGTGGAATCGCTGCGAGTTGCTAAAGGTAGGTTTTCCTACTTAGTACTGTTGATTGTTTAGCGAGTCGATTGTATTGTATAGTTGGTTTTGGTATTGTTGATGGTGTTGTGGATTGGTTGTGATTGGTCTTTATGATTGTTTGTCTGTGGTTCTTGAGGTGCGTCCTCGACTGAGTTGGGTCACTTGGGGGAGTGACTTCACGCCCTTGATTTGCCCTCTGTGGAACCTGCTACATAAGGGGATGTGCACATTAAGGAACATGGGTTATTGCTCGGATTAGATGAGCGGGGCTTAGGTGGGAACGGCTGCGGTCTCCCACTGGCGGTGTGGATTATTGGATGCGTTTGGTAACCTGGCAGGACTGGACCTTCGGGCAGTCAGAGGTGTGTGGGTGGTTGGAGTTAGTGGCGTGTGTAATTTGTTATGTCTTGTTGCGTTTGTTCTTGTATGTTCCTTCAGTTACTGACCTTGTGTGGTGTTGTTGTGTTGTCTTCTTGTGTTGTGTCTACCGTGATCCACTATAGTGAGCAGTCGGTCATAGCAGGTTGATGTCTGGATCATAGTTGGATACTTGGAGGGACGAGTCTACCACGAGTCATGGCAGAGACAGTTTCACATAGTTGATAGTAGTCACGAGTTGTATCTTTATTTTGTTTATATCACTTGTAATTTAATATAATCATTCTTTTATCGACATTTGATTATTACTGTCCTCGGGCAACCGAGATGGTAACGCCCTTATATGCTAGGGAAGGTCTTGCTAAGGCTCCTTGGTAGATAGGGGTGTTACAACTATGAAGAAGTCAATACTGAACTAAGGTTAAATGTGGGTGGAAATAATTCGGTGGATGATCAGGTAACTAACAACTCAAACTTGATGGAGCATATATCCTTAACTATTACTCCGGTAGCCATCACTCGCAAGGATCTGGAGATACAGAGGGGAGCAGCTGCTGTGCAAAATATGTTTGAGGGTATTGTTTTTGGGAATGTTCCTGGTTTGGTTGGGCAAGAGGAGGAAGTTGGTCTGATAGAGGGAGATGAGAGGAGGAAGGGTAAGGGACCTGAACTATTCCACATACCTTATTTTGGGATTTCTTCAAAGTTAGGGGCTAATATTGATGGGAACAGGAAGATGGCAAGTACTTCTGATAATTTTATGGGTATTGCTGACTGTTATCATTTATCTAGTTTTGCTGAAGATTATGGGGATGTTGTTCTGGTTGCAAGGAAAATGAAATGTTGTTCTAAGGGTAATGAGGGGCTGGTACCTGAGGATGCTGTTTCAACTACTTTAAAGGTGAAATCATATCTGCATCAATTGGCTAAGAAGAGGTGCTTGAGGAAAAGAGGCAGTGAGGGTGAAGGGGGAAGTGTACCTGGTGGGTTTGTCATGCAGGTGGAGGTTGTGGATATCGAAGAGTCCACTGATTCGTCTTCTGAAAATGATAAGTGCATAATTTACATAGTTTTACCCCTTAGATTAGCTTCATTTTACATGTCATTTAGCACTTATCATGGTGTTTTGAGCTAATATTTGTTATTCTAGTTGCAATTGCGTGTTTCCACATGTTTTGTAGGAGTTTAAGCTTTTAGGAGCTAAAATCCAACAAAGATGCAAGCTAGAGTGCAAAAGCTAAGCAAGTATTGGACTAAGTGTATGAAGTTGCATGGGTTTTTGCATGAAGATTTAATGGATTGAAGTAAGAATTACAAATGAAGTCAAATGCAAAGTGAATCCCAAAATGAAAGTCCAAATTAAGGTGGAAGCTTTGGATGCTAAGGAGCTTTGGATGCTAAGATTAAGAAGCATTATCGGCTAATTAAAGGAGCATTAAAACATGAACATTGGATTCCTTGAGCATTAAACCAAGAATTGAAGAGAAATAACTTGGATCACTACATCCCCGATCGGGGTTGGATTCCCCGATCGGGGTTGAATAGTCCATGGGTGTATTCAATGCTCCATCAAATGCATACGTTTCCCATTTGATCTCCTATAAATAGAGGCCTCGAGGGACGACTTTAAGACAACCTACACACCATTCCATATACATTTTTCACATAATATTCTCTCTAAGTCTTAGGTTAGTTTAGTTTTTAGTTTAGTTTAGTTTAGATTAGAATTACTTTTAGTTTTCTGTTACAAACATTTTACCTTAAGCATTTTAATATAATTTCCATTCAAGTTCATTTATAATTTACATTTCAAGTATTGTTCTTCCAAGTTCCATTTCCATTTCCATTGCAAGGTATTCCTATTCAAATTTTCATTATGTTCATCATTTCATTTGTCATTAGTTTAGTTTGCATTTTCATCATGTTAGAGTAGTTTCATTTGTCTAAGGAGTAAGGGAAGCCATGCATGATTAAGTAATATGTAAATGTCAAAATGAGGATAAGATAATATTGTCTAATTGTTTCTATCACATGTTTGCGCCACAACGTTTAATCTTTGATTATTGGCCGTAATCGTAGATTAGGTTTGTTAATTCATTCTATAAGTCGTGAGGCATGGAATCAGATTAGACTAAGCATGTATAGTAGGACGACCTAGTCATAAACGAGAGTTTCTCTAGGACCCGGTCTATGGTGATACTAATATCGTGAGGTGGGTGTCTTTAAGCCTAAACATTTATCGTAAAATCAACTTCCTAACTTGACATAAGCATTTACATAATTAGCATGTGTGACCCGACCTCCCTAGACATTTTCTTTATTATTGTTTTATCATTACATCAAACCAAACCAATCAATCAATCGTTAACCTACCGAGATAAAATTTCAATCCATAACAACTAATTAACAAATCCCGTCTCTTTGTGGTTCGACCCCTACGTACTACATTCATTTGTTTTGCTAGGGTAAAAATATTATCTTTGCATAGGTATGCGATAGCCTATCAGAAAACAAGGAGAAAGGCTTTGCGGAGGTTGGGACAGATCAACCTCCTGTTCATCCATGATTGGCCTCACTTGGAATTGTAGGGGTCTTAATAATACGCTCGCCCCTACAATTCCAAAACTTAGAGCGTTGTTAAGTAATAATATGTATGACTTTTGTTTTCTTATTGAGACAAAATGTAGTAGTAGTAGTAGTAGTAGTAGTAGTAGTAGTAGTAGTAGTAGTAGTAGTAGTAGTAGTAGTAGTAGTAGTAGTAGTAGTAGTAGTAGTAGTGTTTTCCCGTTGTTTAGATCGTTTGGTTTAGTGAAGTATGTGAAGTATGTAGGAATAGATGCCAAGGGTAGTTCAGGGGGCTTTGGGTAGGATGGCGGAAGGAGGCTAAGATTAGCCATGTTTTGTCTTGTAGCAACTTCATCATCCTACTAGTTGAAAAATATTTTGATCGGTTGTGGTATCTCGTGCTCTTTTATGGTGACCCGTATACTCATAGAAGGAATTCGGTGTTGAAGGAGCTGGAGGGCTGCATTTCTACTTTCAAACATCCTTATTTAATCTTGGGCGATTCTAACCAAGTTGAATTTGGATCTGATAAATTAAGGAAGAATACTAGGGCCGTTGAGGGTGCGCATGAGTTCAATATGTAGAGAGTGCGTAATGAACTCATGGATATTCCTTATAAAGGACCAAGGTTCACTTGGTGCAATAATCGTAGAGGCCCAAAATGAGCATATGAAAGGATCGATCGTGCTCTTGGTTCGAAGAATTGGCTATTTTTGTTTCCTAATACCGGATTGAAACATTATCCAATTCAAATATCGGATAATGCCCCAATTAAATTGGACTTGAATCTTACCTATAATACTTGTAATAAACCGTATAAAATTGATGTGTGGGCTCTTGAGCATGAGGATTGCATTATGGGGATTAAGAAGGTCTGGATGGGACGGGTACTTGGGTCTCCGACCTTTCAACTGACAAGAAAACTTGTCTGTGTAAGAAATCATGTGAAGATTTGGGCACTTGATACTTGATAGGCGGCAAGTATGGAGACAACAATGGGACAACTTCGATATTGAGTTGGAAAGAGGGATGGATTTGGCTATCACGGAAGGTAATGAGGAGCACTATTTGAAAACAAATAAAAAGGTTAGAGAATTCTCGAAAGTGGCAGCTATTTTCTGGAGACAATGGGCTAAATTAAGATGGATGGTTCAGGGCGATACCTGTACTAAATACTTCTTCAACTGGGTTAAAGGTCGAGCGGGAAGGAACATTATTCTCGGAATCAAGGATTATGATGGTAATTGGATTTACAATCTAGAACTTGTGGGTAGTAAGTTTCAAAATGCTTTTGTCAGTCCGTATTCCACTAGTTATGAGGGTAGTGATGAGATGAGGCTAAGGATGATTGAGGAACTGTTGAGTGATATGTCAAACAAAGTTGAGAATAATGATGCGGACAGGTTTAGACAGTCGTTTACTGTTAAGGAAGTAAGAACGGCAGTGTTTCAAATAGGTGCCCTTAAGTCGCCCGGCCCGGATGGTGTTCCGGGGATCTTTTATCAAAAGTGTTGGTACTTCATCAAAAAAGACGTTACTAGATCTGTGCTTTCTGTCCTAAACTTGGGAATGGTTCTTAAAGAACTAAATAGAACCTTTATCACTTTGGTGCCAAAATCAGAAAATCCAAAAGGGGTTGGAGACTATCGCCCTATCAGCTTGTGTAACGTGTTTATGCGCATTGTCTCAAAATGTATTCCAATCGTCTGGCTAAAGTTATGGGTTATTTGGTGGGAGAATTTCAGAATGCGTTCATTCCGGGGAGACAGATTAATGATAATATTCTGTTGGTGAATGAGTCTATTCATAAAATCAACTCTCATAAGAAGGGTGGGAATGGTAGGTTTGCTTTTAAGGCGGATATGAGTAACGCTTATGACCGAGTGCAATGGGACTTCTTGAAGGAAGTTCTTGAAAGATTTGGTTTTCCGGACAATCTAGTAGCTTTGATTGTGAATTGTGTGTACTACTATTTCCTACCAGGTTCTTTTCAATGGCGCCCCTATGGATCTTTTTAACCCGAGGTATGGGCTCAGGCAGGGGGATCCACTCTCTCCATGCCCCTATGCATGGAGGTCTTATCTGGTACTATGGTGAGATGTCCGAACAGGGGTGATTTCAAGAGGGTTAGTCTATGTGGTGGAGAGGAGAACTTAACACATCTTTTCTTTGCTGACGATGCGGTTTTCTTTCTTCAGGATCAGAATGACTCTGCTAGTACTTTGAGGGATATTCTTGACCGATATTATAAGGCTTCTGGTCAAGTTATTTGTTAGCACAATAATTTACGTATTTTATCTACCTTCTAAACCCTTGTTAGTCCCAATTTTGAGTGCTTAAATTGCCAAAAGCTCAATTTTCGACTACATTTGTAAATCTTGTTCTCCGTTCTCTTTTTGGCTATTTTCCCGGTTTGTCATGTGTATATTTCGAGTCAAGGGTACTCCTTTTGGTGCTTTCTTTATGTAGGTACCGTGGTGGACCAAGTTTTGGACAAGGGAAAAGAAGAACGAAGTGATTTGGAAATCGGACATAAAGTTTATAAGCTCGAAACACTAGTTAGATTGTAAGATATGGTGCATAAGATGAGGGACCTACCTCATCTTCCCATAACGTACCTCATCCTGCTGATTTGGACCTATTCTTTGGTACTATTGAAGAAGATGTGGAGCGTAAGACAAGGGACGTACCTCATCTGCCCATAACGTACCTTATCTTACTGAGTTTTGTACCAACTTTTGATGTATAAGGAGAAGATAAGGAGCGTAAGATGAGGTACGTACCTCATATTACTCGCCCCCCCCCCCATCTCTCGTCCCTTTTGGGCTCAAATTTGTAATGGACTATTATGGCGTCATATAAATACCCCAAATCCATATCTTAAAACCCTAAGCTTCATTTTAGATAGAGAAACCCCAAGTATTTCCTTTGTATTTGGAAGATCAAATCTTCATCTATTCTTCATATAATTCAAGATTAAGTTTTGTTATTCAATTTTCTTCTTCCTTGTTCATTCACCTTTAGTTGTTGGTATTTTATCTTTCCTTTATCTTTTTTAGTTACTTGTTTGCATTTTATTTATTTCTTAGTTTGAATATTTACATTTCTTGTAGTTAAAGTTATCACCTTTAAGCTTAATTTCATTTTAATTATAGTTTAATTAGTTAGTTATCATTATCTTAGTTATTAATTGCATGATTAATAGTAGAAATTAGTTTCATAACATGTTAATTGCTAAAGTGTCAACCTTTATCATTTGTCTTAGTTTAATTAGCATGATTAGTGAGTAGTCACCCTTCTAGGGTCCGATTAAGCCTAAATGATGAGTTTATTTTGGTGATTAGTCGCTTTTGACAAGTTGTGGTGTTATGGGCAATCGATTTTGGTTGGGTGATTTGAATTAACTCTTTGTTTTACCCTTGTCCAACTTTTTGAGGCTATCAATGGGAGTTGGGCCGATTTTGGGCTACCTAGGCTATCAATGGGAGTTGGGCTTATGGTAGTGGATACCGGTATACTCGGGATATCGACTCTAGGTGGGTTATTCACGGGAGTGAGACCCATCTAAAGAGACTTAACCAATTGACTAAGGAATTCCATCCATGGGAGTGGGGAAGGACTTAGTTGGGACTTATTGTTGACCTTCATTCCTTGGGCTCGGTCTTGGTCATCCATGGAAGTGGGACCTTAACCCGACTCAAGATTACACCTACACTCGGGAGGGTTGGATGGTTAGTTTAGCAAGCATTATCCCTCTTGACCCCATGAACTCATTACTTGTTTTTTTTTTTTAGAGAAAAGAACAATTCATTAATAGAACGTCATACGGCACTTACAAATAATAATTATAATCGAAAACAAATCTAATGGAAACCAAAGAAAAATAATTTTCTTATAAACTAGGGATCTCAAAATAGCATCTGACAATTCGGCTCGTCCTATTATTGCTATCTTCATGTAGCTTTTCAGGGGATCCTTCGTTTGATTTATGAGATAAAATTTGCCTCTGACTGGTTCCAAAGATCGCTGACAAATTACTTTTACCCTTTGAAAGAACACGCTGCAAACCATCAACGAACTACTCTTGACTATATTACTGATGAAACTAACCCCACGAATAAATGGAAAAACCCCGAAATAAGGGACGGAACAATGATTCTCACCAAAAGAGAGACTTTTATTGAATAGAAGATAGATATGCATACTGTTGATTGAAATTTGAAACAATTTTGGGGCTTACCATCTATCAATTGATACTCGATGGGAGCCCCCTGTATAATATGATGGAGGCTAGGGTTTTTTTAGAGAGTTTTTTGAGAGAGAGAAAAAGATAAGTTATTCTCCAAATTTATGAACTCATTACTTGTTGATTGACTAATTGTCACTATGACTCATTGGTAAGGGCTTGATCGGATCCTAGGCCTTTCTTAATTGATAAAAACCATTTTCAATTGCTTGTTTCTTTATTTTAGAATTTACTTAGTTTATTTTACTTCTTGTTCATTAGACTAGTTGTTAGATAATATCCAAACTTCCTTTTTATTAGACTTAGCTAAATCGTTGAATTATAACGATTACTACTCTACTTGCTCCTCGTGGATTCGACCCCCAAGTGCTATAACACACCGTGCGCTTGCGGTTATTTTAAAACTCCATCATTATTAATGAAGAGAAGTCCGGTATCTTGTTTAGCCCGAGTATGAAAGAGGCTAATGCTAGACGATGCCTAAGAAGTCTTAGAATCAAAGGGAATAAGGGTTTGGGTAAATACCTTGGGCTACCCACGGAATTGCAAGGGTCGAAAAGGGAACTTTTTAAAGGCCTTATTGATCAAGTCATGAAGCGTATTTCGTCATGGAATGGAATTTTTCTGTCATCAGCTGGAAGGTTGACCTTAAGTTCTTCCGTCCTATCAAACCTCTCCAATTTTTATTTATCGGTATTTAAAATACCGGTAAGTGTGATCAAGAAGTTGAATGATCTGTTGTCACATTTCTGGTGGGCGGGTTGTAAATATGGGAAAACTATTCACTGGTGGAGTAAAAAATTTCTTACTCTTCAAAGAGCGAAGGTGGACTTGGTGTTCGAAATATTGCGTGCCTGAATCAAGCAATGCTCGCTAAACACGCTTGGAAAGTAGTAAGTGGTCATGACTCCCTGTTAAGCCGTGTCTTCCGAAGAATTTTAGGAAGGATGCGTAATCGTTCACATATTTTGATGAGAAGAGAGGGCAACAATTTATTCTGGGGTACAAGGAGTATTCTCTATGGGTTGAGTTTAGTCCAACAACATATAGCGTGGAAACCGGGTTTACATTCTAATTTGAATGTCTGGACGATGAGGTGGGTTAATGGGGAGTGTTCGGAACCCACTCGAATGATGTTTTATCATTGGAGTCGGTGGGTTTCCGCAACATCAAGATCAGGGACCTACGAAGCCTATCTGGTGATGGGGGAGATGAATTGGAATTAAGACTTTGTTAGACAACTTTTCTTTGAGGAAAGTGCGAATAGAATTTTGGCCATGCCGATTTGTGGATCACGAATGATGGATAAAGTGTTCTGGTTACATAATAATAAAAGTGAGTATAGTGTGAAAAGTGGGTATGGCGTTATCCATAGTTCATATATGGACCGGAATGGAACGACCAAGGATAAGACAAGCTAAGATTGGATAATGACGGTCGGTCCTTCTGTAAACGTAGGTTATGGCAATTACCAGGTCCACCTGTGTGGAAAATTCTTGTGTGGAGAATTATTACGGTGATAGGCTATCGCACACCTATGCAAAAATAAATACCCTAGACACAAATTAATGTAGTACGTAGGGGTCGAATCCACAGAGAGACGGGAGTTGTTAATTAGTTGTTATGAAGTGAATTTTACCTTGAGGTCGGTTATCGTTTGTTGATTGGTTGGTTGGATTATGGAAGAAAACAAAAATGATAAAGAAATAATCTAGGGAGGTCGGGTCACACATTCAAATTATGTAAATGCTCAAATTAAATACAGGAGTTGATAAATCGTTAATTGTTTAGGCTTAGAGACACCCACCTCACGATATTAGTGTCAACCATAGACCGGGTCCTAGAGAAACTCTCGTTTATGACTAGGTCGCCCTACTACACATGCTTAGTCTAATCCGATTCCGTGCCTCTCGACTTATAGAACGAATTAACAAACTTAATCAATGAATAAGGCCTTTAAACAAAGATTAAACGTGACGATACAAACATGTGATAGAAACAATTAGACAAAATTATATCATCCTAGTTTATCATGTTACAAATACTTTTTATGCATGGCTCGCTTCATTCCCTAGACAAAAGAAACTACTCTAACATAATGTGAATGTAAACTAAACTAATGACAATTGAAATGGAAAATATAATGAAAATAGAAATAGAATTACCTTGAAATGGAAATGGAAATGAAAATGGAAGAACAATACTTGTAATATAAATAACTTGTAAATGTAAATTGTTTTATAACTTGAAATGTAAATAGGAAATGTAAATAACATAAAGTAAATCTAAACTAAACTAAACTAAGAGCTAACCTAAACTAACTACTAAATTTAGAGAGAATTTTTATGTAAAAGTGTGTAGAAAGATGGTGTCCAATGCTTGTGTCGAGGTTCCTTTATATAGGACTTAAGTGTGTAACATAAACAATTTAGAATTCCACGTCCCCGATCGGGGTTACCATTGCCCGGGTATTTTCTCTTTAATGCTTGAATAAATGTTATGTGGAATCCAAAGTTGCTCCTTAATTCTTCTTGACTCTCCGGTTAATTGCATACTTAACATCCTAAGAGCATCTTTATGAGCATCCCATGTAGAATCCTATGTTGAGCATTTTGTGGACTTGTAATTGGACTTGACATTTCTTGATTTGTGTTGTGCATTTCCCAGATTAATCCACCACATTTGCTCATGCAAGTCCATGCTTTACTTCATTGTTGGTCCATTTCTCTCTTCAACTTAGCTTTGTATCCTAGTACTTGTAAATATGTGGAATTAAGCTCCTTAAAGTTTAAGTTACTACAAAATATGATAGAACATGCAAATGCAACTAGAAATACAATATTAGCTCAAAATCACTAAGATTAGTGCATAATGTCATACAAAATAGAGCTAAAATAAGGGGTAAAAATGTATATAATTTGGACTTATCAAACTCTCCCAAGCTAAGCCCTTGCTTGTCCTCAAGCAAAAAACCATATCCCATCAAATGCAATATCCCAAACAAGCTAAGCAAAATGATTTTAAAACCCAAAACAACATAGGCAATGGAATAATGCAAGAACATGGATGAGATTTACACGACGGCGTAGCATGAAAGACTTTGAATGAACTTTTTGGCTCTTGCATGATCTTTTGACTAATGGACTCTCACGGGGCACTCAAACTCATTTTGATGTAAAAGGACATTTTTGTGAATAAACACTCAACTATCCTCGACTTATAATAATGTGCCCACAATATAATATGGTAATCAATCAAAATTAGTAAGCCAAAACAATCAAATGCAAGCATGATAAAGAAGCCAAATGGGTAGAAAGAAGGCAATATGTAATGGGTAAGAAAGGGGAACAATGAATTATGGATTGTGGAGCTAATGTCAAGCTAGCAACTACCAAATGTAAGGATGCTCAATCCTAATTCTAACCCAATTTGCAATTCAAATCATAAGTAAACTCTCCATAATATGTGAATAATGCATGAGAGTTTCTCACATCAACTTCCTTTTCTCTTTTTCTTTTCAATTCATACTTCTTTTCATTTTCATTTCATTTTCTTTTCATGCTTTTTCATTTTTTTTCTTTTCTCAACTTTTTTCTTTCTCAATTTTTTTCAATTCTTCATTTTTTCCATCATCATTTTTTTCTTCTTTGAGCATTAAGACCAAGCTCACATAATTTCCAAACTTTATAACAAATCCCAATTGAGCACCCAAACAAGACCAAACAAAGCTACTAGCTCAACAAGGTAGACAAATTATAATGTAGCTAGGAAAAATGTTTGTGAAGGGGTTAAGAAGGCAATTATTATCATCTGAATGGCTCTAAAATGCTATAACAAATGAATGCATGCTTATAAAGAGATGACATGAGAACCATACTTGTGCGTTTTGATGAAACACACATCATAAGGAGACCTACACTCACCTAAGAGAGACCGGATATGGATGCATCGGTCCAAAGAGGCTCTACCTTACCAATTTTGTAGCTTGTCAATAGTCAAGATCAAGCCTATTCGGTTCATTTTTCATTTTCCACCTACTATGTCAAGACATCCCCATGTAGCAATTATTCTACCAAATAAGAATAAATCATTAACTATAGGCTATCATTAGGATATGCAAGAGGGCATAAGTAGGACAAGCAAAGAATTAGAAGCAGAAATTCACACAAATTTTTCAAAAATTCTCACTAAATCTATACTAACTAAATGCAAACTAACTAATATGCGAATGCAATCTCCCCCCAAGCTAAACATAACATTTTCCTCAATGTGCCAACAATTAAATTACCTAACTAAACCATAAAAATGGTGTAAAGCACATAAACAAGAAGGACAAGAGGTCATATTAAAAGGGTTGCGAAAAATAAACTAAAATGCAAAACAAAGAAAACTTACTAGACTAGCGAGCCTCCCCCAAGCTTGCATAAACATTGGGGGGTTCCTCCACTTAGCATCTAATCAAGAAAAATGGGCCAAAATTCTGGTGGGTACTAGGTCCTTGATGCTAATAGAGGTTTTCGGATGTGATTTGATTGAGAAATAAAGAAAAATAGAGAGAAGGAGTACCGTCCTTTGTTTTTGAAGCATATGGAGAAGAATAGTATATCCCGTCTTTTATTAAAACACGTAATAAAGTAGAAAATCACGACCCCGATCGGGGACAGTCAACCCTGATCGGGGTTGACCGTTGACTTTTTTTTTAATGTTACGACCCCGAACGGGGTTACAACATGGGGTAGTATGCTATCCTTCAAAAGGCCTCTTCTCCTCTTCAGACACCTACAAATCACAACTCAAAATAGCTAATTAGTCTAAAATTTATTCCTAATTCTAATAAAACATGAAATTGCGTAAAAATTGAAATAAAACAAAAACAAACTAGTTTTTTTCCTAATGGATCCTCCATTGTCCTCTAAAAAGCACGTCAATGCCCTTAGAAGTAAATCATATACCTGTGCATGGGCAATACAAAATCATATATACGCAATTGATAAGATATTAGCTTGAAAGATCAAAGATAAAGTAGGATAAATCTTATCAAAATGCGCATCCGAGATTTCAAAGAGAACCACCATATCACTCCACTCGTCAGTAAGAGATGGAGCATCATGCTTAAGACTATGAAACAAATTGTTAGTGCATAACATATCATCATAAACGGTCTCAATTGGGTGGTATGAAAACTCTAAATGGTAGGACTTTGGGGGATTGGGGTTTTTATCCCTATTAACCCCTATGTCACATAGTGCACCATCTACTTCTAATGGGTCCACTATATCCTCCATGGAAAGATTTGTAAAGGGTTCTAAGGTCTCGGGTAAAACCTCGTCCTTTTCATTAAAAATGGGCCCAACATCGTCCACGGTGGGTGTGTCATCTACTACCTCCCCAAAATGGTAAATTAGATCGATAATAGGTGGCATTTTAATTAAGAAAATTGTACTATCATCATCATCATCCAATAGTTCACAATCATTAGACAGAGAACACTCACTTTGGGTGGGTCGAAGAGCATAAGCAATGGTCAATTGCTCACTTCTTTCTTGCATCTCTTTGATCACTTGTTCGCTTTGAGCCAGAATCGCATAGAGTTCCTCTTCAAGACTCGGCAATGTACTTTGTTGACAAGCTACCTCCTGACTTCCGCAAGCCATGAACTCAAAGAAATTCCAAAGCTCCCGCCAATCCATGTAGTAGACACTCCCATTACTCAAGTTAAGAGCCTTTTCACGGGTCTCGAGATTCATGTCATCAAGCACGAGACGACCCCAGTAATCCCAATCAAGGACATACCCAAGGGAAATGAGGGGGATGAGTCTAGTGTTGCGGTAGTAGTAAAATCGAGCATAATAGTCATGGAAAGGCTCATCATTGGGTTGTGGAACGAATTCGTCATTCATTATGAAAGGCCAATAGATTTATCACCTACAAAAATAGGCACGAAAACAACAAGAAAATGGTGAGATGAATCTAAAGGAACAAGTGTTCCTCGAGACAAAATAAAAAGATAAAATTCAACAACTAATAACAAACAAATCCGTCTCCCCGGCAACGGCGCCAAAATTTAATAGGCTATCGCACACCTATGCAAAAATAAATACCTAGACACAAATTAATGTAGTACGTAGGGGTCGAATCCACGGAGAGACGGGAGTTGTTAATTAGTTGTTATGGAGTGAATTTTACATTGAGGTCGGTTATCGTTTGTTGATTGGTTGGTTGGATTATGGAATAAAACAAAAATGATAAAGAAATAATCTAGGGAGGTCGAGTCACACATGCAAATTATGTAAATGCTCAAATTAAACACAAGAGTTGATAAATCGTTAATTGTTTAGGCTTAGAGACATCCACCTCACGATATTAGTGTCAACCATAGACCGAGTCCTAGAGAAACTCTCGTTTATGACTAGGTCATCCTACTACACATGCTTAGTCTAATCCGATTCCATGCCTCTCGACTTATAGAACGAATTAACAAACTTAATCAATGAATAAAGCCTTTAAACAAAGATTAAACGTGACGATGCAAACATGTGATAGAAACAATTAGACAAAATTATATCATCCTAGTTTATCATGTTACAAATACTTTTTATGCATGGCTCGCTTCATTCTCTAGACAAAAGAAACTACTCTAACATAATGTGAATGTAAACTAAACTAATGACAATTGAAACGGAAAATATAATGAAAATAGGAATAGAATAACCTTGAAATGGAAATGGAAATGGAAATGGAAGAACAACACTTGTAATATAAATAACTTGTAAATGTAAATTGTTTTATAACTTGAAATGTAAATAGGAAATGTAAATAACATAAAGTAAATCTAAACTAAACTAAACTAAGAGCTAACATAAACTAACTACTAAATTTAGAAAGAATTTTTATGTAAAAGTGTGTAGAAAGATGGTGTCCAATGCTTGTGTCGAGGTTCCTTTATATAGGACTTAAGTGTGTAACGTAAACAATTTAGAATTCCACGTCCCCGATCGGGGTTACCATTGCCCGGGTATTTTCTCTTTAATGCTTGATTAAATGTTATGTGGAATCCAAAGTTGCTCCTTAATTCTTCTTAACTCTCCGGTTAATTGCATACTTAACATCCTAAGAGCATCTTTATGAGCATCCCATGTAGAATCCTAAGTTGAGCATTTTGTGGACTTGTAATTGGACTTGACATTTCTTGATTTGTGTTGTGCATTTCCCAAATTAATCCACCACATTTGCTCATGCAAGTCCATGCTTTACTTCATTGTTGGTCCATTTCTCTCTTCAACTTAGCTTTGTATTCTAGTGCTTGTAAATATGTGGAATTAAGCTCCTTAAAGTTTAAGTTACTACAAAATATGATAGAACATGCAAATGCAACTAGAAATACAATATTAGCTCAAAATCACTAAGGTTAGTGCATAATGTCATACAAAATGGAGCTAAAATAAGGGGTAAAAATTTATATAATTTGGACTTATCATACGGACACTCTATCGGTAGGTGAGAATTTTGCAAAAAGAAACATTGATCTGGATCATAGTTGCAAACTTTCTAATCATGATGGAATGGTTTTGGAAACAATGAAACATCTGTTTTGGGATTGTGAGATCGCAAAAAGGACATGGGCCTGCTCTGATCTTGGCATTAGAGACTTCGTCAGTCCGACTATTGGCTTAGCTAAATGGGTTATAAACTGGATTCGATATCTCGACAAGATGGTGGACGCGGAGTTTCGTTTGATACGTTTCCTTGCAACTCTGTGGTGCTTATGGTGTTCTAGAAATAGAGTGTTGTTTAAGGGGGAACCATTCTATCCGATGATATTTCTTAACATGTTGACGCAAGTGGTTAGGACCGTTGATCAGACAATGGGAAAAACAATTAAACCAGGAGATACTGATACTCTGAACGAGCAGGAGTCTCAGGAGAAAGATCTGGCTCGGATTCGGGATAGTAGTCCAATTCAGATGATTGGAATGTCGAACTCCTGTGAGGGTATTCGAGTGATGGTTGATGCAAGGTGGAAGTCTGTTACTGTGGCTGGCATTGGCCGGGTTGCTCTAACGGGGTCCGGGAACAGGTTCTACACCAAGAGCAAAGCGATCAAGGCTGAATCAGTTTTACAGGCGGAGACTATCGGGATTAAGGAAGTTCTTCTGTGGGCGAAGCGGAGTGGATTCTGGCACTTGGAAGTTTCTTCGGATTGCCTTCCACTTATTTGTCATTTTGCAGGGATTGAAAGTTCACATCATCTGGCATTAGAAATCCTTGAAGACATCCAGTCTCTATGCTCCTTTTTTTCATTGTTTATCTTTTAGCTATTTACTTAGGTCGTTTAATGCGTATGCTCATGGCCTTGCTTGCAAGGCTATGACTAATTAGGGTACCTTTTTTACAGCTGTCAAAAAAAAAAAATTATTTCATCAATAGTTCGTCCCGAACTACAAATTCTAAGTCCGCCACTAATGACCATATCAACATTCAAGAGCTAATAGCGAAACAAAGAGGGGACTGGCATAGAGAGTCATCCCTAGCAACAAAAATTCTAATATTCACTCAAAATTTCCGCCTCTTTCTGGTTTACCTTATTGCACCAATACTTCACCCTTACTTCAAATCTCAGTTCCGCCATTAATAATATCAACACTCAATTGTTTACAAACATTTCAACCTCAATTATTCAAGAATATTGCACACGAAGGGAATAAACAATCATTTCTTCAACAAAAATCGATAGATTCACAAAATTAACCTCTTCACACATGCAAGGTAAAACTTACACAACAACAATTTTAAGAGAATTGTAAAAAAAAAAAAAAAAAAAAAAAAAAAAAAAAACAACACTAACAATTCAGTTAAATATATAAAAGAGGGAAACGCAGTAACATATATCCTGCAATTCGAATTTTTGGTTAAGACTTAAGACTTAAGACCGTCGTAAGTAAAGACGCCTCACAACAAATTTAAACAAAACAAAAATAAAAGCAGGTTTGTGAGAGGTCTTAAGTAAGACCTACTAATCAATCATCCCCTATGTACTAAAAAATTAACAAAGCTGAAGTTTTTCCCGCCTAGCTTTTGCGCCTAAGTTACATTCTACTATCTACTATCTAATATTTATCCCCTAATTAATTTCATACCATAATACTACATCCTAATTTGTACACAAATGTAATTTAAATATTTATAGTAATAATCTTTGCCATAAATAAATGACTAAATAACTTATACATTAAAAAACTGCATACAAACTTTTTATATTTAAAAGTAATCTTCTATTTATTATAAGAATAGGTGAAATCTCAAAATTTTACAGTTCAAATTTATCTTCCTACAAATTGGGCCTCACATGTTTAGTTATTCTTAAATATTAGGATTAAAATTATTAGTTATTCTAGTCCCCGCATTATTTTATATATGACGTTTTCGTTTCACGAGGTAAGCCTTTGACTTTCAATTATATAAAAATATACTCTAGAAAAAGTTATGAAAATTATATCATTAGATTCGTCATAAAATTTGCTTTCAAAAGAGTATACATTTCATATTATTAACATATATATTTTGAGAGATCACTACTACAGATACAGGCTATAACAACGGTCAAAAACCGTTGTTATATAAAAAAGCGGACGTTGTTAAAGCGTCCGTTGTAGAAGGTTTTAACAACGGTTAGTTTTCTTACGGAAACCGTTGTTAAAACTATTAACAACGGTTTTAAATATAAAAACCCGTTGTGGAAAGTGTGACTCAATTTTGGGGGGAAAGTTATAACAACGGGTTTTAATATACAAAACCGTTGTTATAACTAAAGACAACGGGTTGTTTGTAAATAACCGTTGTTGTTTGTTCTTAAAAAATAAAAAAAAAATTAAATTAAATATTACTAGCTATAAATATTAAAGCATCCTTTACCAACATATTAAAGCATCCTTTACTAACATTCATTAATTGAAACAACATGGCAATGAACCCTAATTTTATCAACAACGAAGAATGGCTTACACAAACGATTGAAGATGATGGGAAGGTTCTCGCCGGGCTTCCCGCCGATCAACACCCATTAATCAAAGCATCCCTTGAACATCAACGGAATTATTGGATTAAGAGGCGTGAAGCAGTCCGGCTTGTCAACAAAGCCTCATCATCATCATCTTCATACCCTAGTCGGCCTGTTACTCGCAACTTGGTCATGCAATGAGAGATATGTTGAGTTGTACTCTTCCAACCTTATCTCCACATGCAAGTCGTGTCCTTGCATATATTCAATCTGTTATTGCAAAATATGAAGCCAATGACACGGAAGTTAGCGGTATACCGAGTGGCGTGATTGGTGGCCGGTTGAGAAGCGCTTTTTACGCTTAACCGGGGTTGTTCCGGCTTATTATACATCTTTTGATTTCCGATAATTGCTGTAATGTATTTGGTTTAAAATTAAATGAAATGATCATTTTGAAAGTGTTGAGTTATGCTTGTTTGATTTGCTTCCATTTTTTCAACTCCATAGATCTATCACTCATCATCAAGATCTGATTATGGCACAACTTCCTAACATATATGGCACAACTTCCTAACATATATATTAATTAAAAAACAACTCAACCCACACATTAGTATAAATACATTGCATTATCTCAACTAACATGCATTTCCATTATCTCAATATATTCTCCAAACCCTAATCGCTAAAACATGCTCGATCCGTCTCAAGGACGCCAAAGAAGATGGAAATGAAATAATTAGAAACACATACATGGAAATAAAATAATTAGCAGATCTTTGAACGGAACCTAATGGTCGATAAAAACACATACATTGAAATGAAATAATTAGAACAATAAAATAATGACGATGAAACAAACCTGATAATTATAGAACGTACGTAAAGAGACGATGAAATCAACAAAGATGACGAGAAGATAAAGCGACGATGAGAAAGAGAGAAAGAGACGATGAGAAAGTGTGTGTTTTGTGTTTGTGTTTGGCTGCTGCTGGGTTTGTGTTTGTGTATTAAGGTTTGTGTTTTGTGGCTGCAGCAGACTTGTGTTTGTGTGGTTTATAGTATGGAAGGTATTGACAACGGTTATTAAACAACAACCGTTGTGAAATATGTTTTAACAACGGTTGTAGAAAACACCCGTTGTTAAATAAGTTTTAACAACGGGTTTCAAAAATAACCGTTGTGATTACTTTTCACTAACTTTGCGCCAATTTTGCGCCAAATTATTAACAACGGTTGTTCATGTGTGACCCGTTGTTAAAACGAATAACAACGGTTTTTATAACCATACCTGTTGTAATTGATTTTAGTAAAATTCGCGCCATACATTCTACAACGTCTATTGTGATTTTCGTGAATAATCGTTGTTAAAGGGGCGTTGTAGTTGCCTGGATTTGTAGTAGTGGATATTGAAGAGAGTGGTGAGTGTCTCGAACTGTGGAGTATAAAATAATGGAGGGAGGATAAAAATGACGGTACTACTTTATAATTGTTATTTATCAATATTTTGTAGAGAAATATATCTACTAAAATACTTTGATTAACATATTCTTATGTGTGACATATTCTACGATAGATATCATATGCTGTAATACTATATGTTTTATTTATTTTATTTTCACATTTTAACCATAAATCCCCCTTAATACTAAGAGAATAAATAAGTAAAACTTTCTTTCTTTAAACTATCTTTTCATTAAAATATAATCATATAATTAAATTCAAAATTATGATTTTTCATCAAAATAAATTAAAATTGATGTTAAAGTATAAACTATAAATTGGTAAATTTTTCATTAATGTAATAGTTGTAACTTTAGAGAATAACTTGATACATACTTACCATTAACTTTGTGACATAAAAATTCATTAAAATAATTGGATAAATTTTATAAAATGAATTCTTAATTTTATAACTTTACTCAATTCTCTTTAATTAGTTTTACATTATAAATAACACCCTGAAAAATAAATACTATATATATATATATATATATATTTAGGATCCAGTGAGAACGATCACTCGGTGAGAACGCACTATATACATTAGAATATACATATACAAGGTATACTTTTTTTTTTTTTTACCAAATCTCAGATACACTTTTAATTATGGTAGGTACACTTTTTACCAGAATTCTATATACACTTTTTAAGAATGTAGATACACTTTTTTTCATTTTAGATACATTTTTTTCCCATTATAGGTACATTTTTTCCCCCAAATATCAGTACGTTTTTTTAGATGCATTCTCGATACACTTTATTATATAGATACACTTTTCTCAATCCTAGGTACACTTTCCCCAATTTCCAGTGTTGCTACTGCCAGCGATCGGATACGCAAACTACAACGACAATATCAACGATGAATTTCACTCCACTTCACACAACTACAATTAAAAAAACAAAAACGAATACTTCCATTTTATATTAACTCATTAATTACAGATCAAAATACAATTGACAAACAAAATTTAGGTTTTAAAAAGATGTGCACTTTCAGAGTTCTATCACAGTAATTCTTAGGCATATCTAACACATAAAACAAGCAAACTGCGTAATCTACTTTGAGAATTAAAATAAAATTTTGAAACACTTCAGCTAAAAGACAAATACACGAAGTATTGAGAGAGTAGTAGTAAAATAGTGTTCTAAGTGATTCCTTCATAGCGTTGGGAGCGATAATGGCAACCATGACTGACTGAGTTAAGATCTTACGAGTGACTGAGTCGAGATAGCGAGTTGAGCGGAATGAGCTATTGTAACAGTTGAGATCTGTGCGACGACTTTCTCAGGAGTTGCGACGAGGTCGCCGGCGACGTTCGATGAGTTGTGGACTTGTGGTAGTGCAACTCGTCGAATCGTTGTGCTTGAGGTGGGATACGGAAAAGGGGCGACAACGGTGGGCGTATTTTCGCCAGCATCATGTCAATGGCGGTATGTGTCAGAACTCGGTGTCGGCGACGAGTGGCAATCGCCGGATTCCGTTGGTGGTAGATGGGGATGGGTGAGATTTGGGTTTGGGGTATTCTGTTGTTAATAAAATGAGGTTGGTAGTTGGTACTGTTGTGTGTTAATCATTTGGTGGGTAATGTCGTGAGGTAATAGTTTGGTGGGTAAGTGTGTTCTCACCGTTCTCACCGAATGATCGTTCTCACCGGATCCCACCTCTCTCTCTCTCTCTCTCTCTCTCTCTCTCTCTCTCTCTCTCTCTCTCTCTCTCTCTCTCTCTCTCTCTCTCTCTATATATATATATATATATATATATATATATATATATAGAGTGGTTCTTATAAGGCCCTTACATCCATTGAGTCCCTAAGTCCTTATAAGGGCCTTTGGATGGAAGGGATGGAGGGATGAGATTACATCTCAATGGATGGTCATAAATCTCCCTCCCTAATCTCCCTTCCTAATCCATGTACAACTCCATCCTAATTTGTATAACTCTATCCTCCTTCTAATTCTCCCTTCTCACTCCCTCATAATTCATCCTCTCACTTCTCTCTCATTCACTCTCATTTCCCTCTCATTCTCACAAAACCAAAAAAAACCAAACCCACAAAAAAAAACCCAAAAAATACCCACTCCCTCTTCCACACCTCCGGCTGACCACCACGGCTCAACCGGCCACCACCCGTCACCCTTTTCCTCCTTCCTTCTCGGCTCCTCCGACCTCCCTTCTACCCAGCCCCCACCCGACCTCCCTCCTCCCAGCCCACATCCCTCCACCACGACCCTCCCTCAACCACCAGCGAACCAACTACCACGACACCACCTCCCTTTTCCCCCTTCTCTGCTCCTCCAACACAACCATCACCAAACAACCCCACAGCCCTCGCCGGCCTCCCTCCTTCTCCTTTTTTCTTTTTTTTTTAGATCTGGGGCGGAGGGTGACGGTTATGGATCGCTGGTGGTTTGATGGGCGACGGTTGTGCTGGTTGTCGGCCATCGTTCTCTCTTTTTCAGTTTTTTTTTTTTAATTTGTGGTTGGGTATTGATGATTTGTTTGATTATCTTCCGTTTTTTTGTGGTTGGGTGTTTGTTTGTGCTGATTTTCATGTTTTTAGTTTGTGGTTGGGTTTTTTTTTTTTATATTCCTAAAAGTTACATAGAATTATATTAAAATCAACAAGTCTAGACCGATGGCCTTTGGATTCATGTATTTCTTTTGATGATGTTTGAATTGACTTTGATTTTAGATCTAGTTTTTATATTTTGGTTTTGTTATTGTTATTATTGTTTTTGGTTTTTTTATTATTGTTATTTGGTTTTGTCATTGTTATTTGGTTTTTTATTGTAGATGTAATTTTTTTGTTGGTATTTTTGGTATTTTAATGTTATTTATTATTGTTGGTATTTTTTGGTTGTTATTTTTTTATTTGGTTGTTGTTGTTATTTGATTTTTTGGACTAAAGTTATACATCTTGTCTATTAAAGTTATACACTATGTGCATTAGAGTTATACACACGATATTTAAATTTGTTTTTGTTATTTGGTTTTTTTTTATTGTTATTTGGTTTATTTCAAATTTCGGGTTGGGTTGAGTTGTTGGTTTTTTTTTTTTTTTTTTTTTTGTTATTTACTTATTATGTTGTTATTTATTTAGATCTAGTTTTTAGATTTTTAGATTTGTTTTAGATTTTTCATATTATTTTTTTTGTTTTTTTGTTGTTATTTTTTTTTTTGACTAGAGTTATACATCAAATGCCTAGAGTTATACATTGTATGTCTAGAGTTATACAGATTGTGACTAGAGTTTTACATCTTTTGACTAGAATTATAAATATTGTGACTAGAGTTATACATTAAATGCCTAGAGTTATACATTATATGCCTAGAGTTATACATCATATGCATAGAGTTATACATTATATGACTAAAGTTATACAATTTTGGACTAAAGTTTTACAAATATGGACTAAAGTTATACATATGAAGGACTAGAGTTATACAAAAATGGACTAAAGTTATACAACTATGGACTAAAGTTATACAAAAATATGGACTCAAATATATAATGGACCCTAGAGTTATACATTGTATGACTAGAGTTCTACAGATTGTGACTAGAGTTTTACATCTTTGGACTAAAGTTATACATTTTTGGACTAAAGTTATACAATTTTGGACTAAAGTTTTACAAATATGGACTAAAGTTATACATATGAAGGACTAGAGTTATACAAAAATGGACTAAAGTTATACAAAAATGCACCAAAGTTATACAAAATTGGACTAAAGTCATACAACAATGGACTAAAGTTATACAAAAAATTGGACTAAAGTTATACAAAAAATTGGACTAAAGTTATACAAAAAATTGGACTAAAGTTATACAAAAATGAACCAGAGTTATACAAAAATGAACGAGAGTTATACAAAAATGAACCAGAGTTATACAACAATGAATCAGAGTTATACAAAAATGAACCAAAGTTAATCAAAAAACGACCAGAGTTATACAAAAAATTGGACTAAAGTTATACAAAAATGCACCAAAGTTATACAAAAATAAACCAAAGTTATTCAAAAAACGACCAGAGTTATACAAAAATGCACCAAAGTTTGGTTCATTTTTGTATAACTTTGGTTCATTTTTGTATAACTTTGGTTCATTTTTGTATAACTTTGGTTCATTTTTGTATAACTTTGGTATATTTTTGTATAACTTTAGTCCATAGTTGTATAACTTTAGTCCATAATTGTATAACTCTAGTCCATTTTTGTATAACTCTAGTCCATATTTGTAAAACTTTAGTCCAACATTGTATAACTTTAGTCCAAAGTTGTATAACTTTAGTCCAAAGATGTAAAACTCTAGTCACAATCTGTATAACTCTAGACATACAATGTATAACTCTAGGCATTTGATGTATAACTCTAGTCAAAAAAAAAAAAATTCTAGTCAAAAGATGTAAAACTCTAGTCACAATCTGTATAACTCTAGACATACAATGTATAACTCTAGGCATTTGATGTATAACTCTAGTCAAAAAAAAAAATAACAACAAAAAAACAAAAAAAATAATATGTATAACTCTAGTCACAATCTGTATAACTCTAGACATACAATGTATAACTCTAGGCATTTGATGTATAACTCTAGTCAAAAAAAAAAAATAACAACAAAAAAACAAAAAAAATAATATGAAAGATCTAAAACAAATCTAAAAATCTAAAAACTAGATCTAACAATAACAAAATAAAGTAAATATGACAAAAATACAAAAAAACCAATAGATCTAAAAAAAACACCACCAAATGTATAACTTTAGTCATAAATAGTATAACTCTAACACGAAATCGAAAAAAAAAAAAAAAAAAAAAAAAAAAAAAAAAAAAAGTGACGAAATAAACAGAGACGCAAAATCTGGAAAAAAAAAAAAAAAAACGAGTTTGGGTTTTTTTATTTATTTGGATTTTTTGGGTTTTTTTATTTATTTGGATTTTTGGGTTTTTTTTTTTTTAGAGTTTGAGAGAAGAGAGAAATGAAATGTGTAAGATGAAAGAGAAATGGATGAGTGGAAAAGAAATATAAAGTAAATTAGTGATTAATTAGAGTGGATTAGTGAAGGAGGAGAGAGATGGTGAGATTAGCTTTATAAACACACTTTTTGGGGTTGATCTCATCCCTCCATTTCCCTCCATCCAATGGCTCATAATAGAACTTATGGACTCAAAATAAATGTGGACCTTAGTTGATCTCTTCTCTATATATATATATATATATATATATATATATATATATATATATATATATATATATATAGGAGTCGATCCTGAGAACCACTAAGATAATGTGAACCGTGAGAACCATCATTAAATCTCTACCAAATCTCGATTTGAAAGTTTAGGTGAATCATTTAGCCTTAAGTTAGTTTTTTTAAACACATTATTTGGTATAACTAAACAAAATTTATTGATTTTATTAACAAAATATAAACATAATGTACAAAAATACAATTAGGTATACTAAAATGACTATAGATGCACCAAAACGAATACTGGGTGCATGAAAATTTTTACATGCATGAAATTGATTAATAGGCAAGATATGGTTCTCGTCGGGAAGAAATATCGGTGGAAGAAACGTGAACACAACGGCAAGACACGGTTCTCGTTGGAAGAAATATTTTTAGACGTTGTAATAGAGATAAATATATGTAATATTTGTGATGTACTATTGTTAGATGTATTATTTGAAATGCTTAGATGTAATGATGATGATGCTTAGCTATAATTTGTTGGAGATATTTAAGTGTAATGTGTTGGAAACAAAATAGTTATATAATAAAAGTAAGTGATTTGTTTTAGCCATGTTATATATGATTATTTCATTTTTCAGATTTTGCAATTGCCTTAACCAATCTCAATGATTGATTGAATGGAATTGACTAGTTATTCAATTAAAGAATATGAAAACAAACACACGATAGATATTTGAATATATTTGAGTTTCATCTTAATACAATAACACAATTTACTCATTACAATAACCGAGTTTCTACATTACAATAACTACAAATACCAGAGTTTTACATTACAATAACTGAGTTTCTACATTACAATAACTGAGTTTCTACATTAGAATAATTACAAATACCAGAGTTTCTACATTACAATAGCTGAGCTTTTCTACATTACAATAACTGAGTTTCTACATTACAATAATTAAGCTATTCAATTAAACAAGATGAAAGCTAACAACAAATGACCAAGTATATACATCAATTTTTCCATTGAACGTCAATTATCCGCGTCTATCTTGATTCAATCTGCAAATCACCAAAAAGAAGAATATAACTTAACAGAACATCATATAGAATGACTCGGTCAATATATTATAATAACTAGACTATAAAATAACTGTAATTGAGTTTAAACAACTAACGAGTGAATAACTGAATCACATATAGAATAATTGACTTTATTCATTACAATAATCGAGTTTCTACATTACAATAACTACAAATATCAGAGTTTCTACATACCATAACTGAGTTTATACATTACAATAACTGAGTTTCTACATTACAATAACTGAGTTTCTGCATTTGAATAACTATTAAATAACCACGTTTCTTCATTACAATAACTGAGTTTCTATATTGAACTAGACATTATAACATACAATTGGTGTGCTAAGTTATATTACCAACAATTTTTCAGGATTATGATAATAAATCACCAATCAAATGCCAACGGTATGATAAACAAGCATATTAACGGAGTAACAATTGAAATAACTCGCAAAATAACATATATTCATTTACATAATCTACACTTACCTTCGTTTTGTCAATTTGCGCTAGGGTTTCTGCAAATTTTGGTCAAAAACTGACGATTGATGCGTGTATTAATCAAATTGAATGAAGATAATGAATTAATTTTGTGTTTTCAACTTGAATTACTCAAGTTTTGAGAAACTTTGATTGGATTATGCCATAAATTGGAAGAAAATAGGAAAAAAGAGGGGAAGAATGAAGAAAGGGAGGGGAAAAAATAGTAAGCAGGGTAACGTAGAACAAGAATGAACTGGAAGAGAGAGAAAAATTAAGGTTGTGTATTTTTGTGTGGGTTAATCTCAGCCCTTGATCTTGTTAGATCCAATGGTATATAAATGCGGGGGTAACTCACGAAAAGTGGCAAACTCACCGGATCCTGCCTCTATATATATATATATATATAGGGTCGGGATCCAGTGAGAACCACTAGTATAATGAGAACTGTGAGAACCACTCACAGCCCTTGGATCTAATAATATTATGGAAGGCTGACATTAAGTATTAGTTCAACCAAACTCCATCTAAATCATTCGACGCACACCAAACACTCAGAATCTTTAATTTCCAATTTTCCTTTATCTCTCATGTTTCGTTCTCGATCTTCGACTATCAAAGCCTTCGACATCACGAACTCACCTTATACGTCCAACCGTCGAGATTAACGCAGCCGTACTGATGATCAACGGATCTTCGACGAGGTAAAATTTCGACATTGATGATTAATTTTTGTGAAATTAGGGTTTATGTCTTTATGTCTATTTAATTTTTTTATTCATCGATTAAATTAGTTGAATTTAGGGTTCGATTATTTGTTTAAAGTCGTAAAAATTAATTATGTTTGTTAAATTAGGGTTTCGTGATTTAGCTTGTGTAAGCTGGAAAATTGGGGATGAGGAAATTGATACATTACCTAAATTGGCTGAAATCATGACATTAGCGACTGAATTTCGTGTATTACATAGTCTTTATTATCGTCAAAAGCATTATTTATGTGCATCTAATTTCTGTTTAGGTGCATCAAAATTATGGTTTTGTGCATTAAAGTTGGGGCAATTGAGAAATTAGTGTATGGGGAGTTCAGGAATTACCCAAATTGAGAGAAATGATGAAATTGGGGACTTCATTTCCTGAAAAAAGAGTGTATAATCGTCAAATTAGGGAGTCATGACCGCTGCTATTTCCCCTATTTCCGCCACTGAGTCGTTCTCTACTTCTATGTGACACCAAAGTGAGGATAAGCATATAAATTATAATATTAATGTTTTATAATTGGATCCTGAAAGCCTATTTATCGTATTAATGTTTTATAATTGGATCCTGACTGTAGAATTGGCGGTAGTTTTGAAAGCCTATTTATCGTATTAATGCTCTATAATTGGATCCTGGCTGTAGATTCGGGCCGTACTTTTGAAAGCCTATTTATCGTATTAATGTTTTATAATTGGATCCTGACTGTAGAATCGTAGGTTTGTTTAAGTTCTCAATGAGCCACTCGCAAATAGCTTCATTCGACCGTTTGCTTAAGTCTATTACAGTATTTTGGTACTTACCCCGTTATTCCTATTTTACGTGTAGCATATGACCCCGTTTCCTTTTTTGTCTGTGCATTATTCCTATGAGCATTGATTGCCTCTGGTTTAGATTTGGGTCCTGAATTTTGATTGCCTCTGGTTTAGGATTGGATCCTGAATTTAGAATCGGCCGTAGTTTTGAAAACCTGTCGTAGGTTTAGGTTTGTTTGCGTTTTTCATGAGTCGTTTGCAAATAGCTTCATTGTGTCGTTTGCTTAATTCTATAACTGTATTTTGGTGCTTGCCCTGTTATTCCAATTTTACGTGTAGCATATGACCCCGTTGCCTTTACGTTGTCTGTGCACTATTCCCATGAGCATTGATTGCCTCTGGTTTAGAATTGGATCCTGAATTTAGAATCGGCCGTAGTTTTGACAGCCTGTCTTAGGTTTGTTTGCGTTCTCCATGAAGCACTTACAAATAGCTTCATTGTGCCGTTTGCTTAATTCTATTACAGTATTTTGGTGCTTGCCCCGTTATTCTTATTTTACGTGTAGCATATGACCCTGTTGCCTTTACTTTGTCTGTGGTTTAATTTGAAAGACATTATACATAATCTCTCGCTCGTTCCTGGTGATGATGGTGTTGCTGTTCAATATGTTGATGGGTCTAATGAGACAAATTTTCAAAACCGGTATTCTGGATAAGTATCTCTGAAACTTTGTTTTAGTTCTAATAATTACATTGACTTACAAAAGCTCTCTTAAATAGGCTATGTAAGGGACCGCTATTTGCTGTAGAACTGGCTGAAATGGACGACATATACCGAGGGTGTTAGTACCATGTCAGTATCGCATGTTCTCTACATTATGAATGTTTAGGTTTTACTTGTTTTGAAAGTCAATTAGCTCAAATGGGAGAGCATTGTGCAATGCACAAGATGTGGGTTCGACTCCCATATTGGCTATGAAATACAAAATCTTTCTTTTATTCTAAGAATGAAATAATGTAATTGGTAATCGTCCTATTTCCACTTCTTATCTAGGATCTAAAGACAAAAAAGATGAGGAAATTGGACACTTATTTCATGCATGTACAAGGTTGTTTAATGCATATAGGTTTCTTTTTCATGCATCTAATAGGCTATATGGGACTCGAACCCATACCTTTGTGCAAAATTTGCACATTGCTCTACCATTGAGCTAATAGCCTTTAAAATACGCTAAACAAATACGAGTACAAAATAACTGACATAAGTACTACACTGAAATGTTTCTCACATATTAGTAAGATTGTAATAGATACACTAAAATGCCTTGTAGTTACATATAAGAGCCGGTAAATACATTAAATCTTATTTCATGTACATAGAACTTTTTTTCTTGCACATAGAACCATATTTCATGCATATAGAACCTTATTTCACGCACATAGAACCTTATTTCATGCGCATATAAAATTAGCGTCCTTACCCAACAATAATTAGTATCATAATATAACCAACTGATGCAACTAAAAGAACTTTTTAATGCACATAGAACTCTATTTCATGCACATAGAAGCTTATTTCAATAGGTTTGGGATTGACAGAACTCTTATAAACGCAAAGTTTCCAAAAATATGCACCACAACTTGAATTCAAGTACTTCTACATTTGCATTTTTTGATCATACCAAAATAAGATGGCGCCATTATAAGTAGCTCAAGCAAGAAAATTCCACACATTTTCCAATAACACAACTCAATTCGACATATTAAACTAAATCAAATAGCTAGATAGATTTTCGATTCTAAATTTCATTATTCAAATCAACAAAAAAAGCTTCAACATTTGAATCAAATCAAATTATCACCTTACTATGACGACTGAGATCCTTGATTGATTTAGTACTGCCATCAATATGATCATCATCGTCACCACTTTCCTACACCACATCACTCAATTCAATATAATTTCAACAATCCCCCAAAACAATTGAAATTCAAACAAAAAATCATGCAACTAAAGAACTTTTTAATGCACATAGAGCCTTAATTCATGCACATAGAATCTTATTTCATGTACATATAACCTTATTTTTACATATTTCATGCATGTACAAGGTTATTTGATGCACATATATCGCTTTTTCATGCATCTAGAAAGCTACGTCATGCACTAATAGGGCCATTGCACTTAAACGCTTACCATTATTAATGGGTCGGGGATCAAAAACAAAAAAAACAAGGAGTCATTCAAACCGGGATCAAATACACACAAAAAAAAAGACGAAACGATATATGTGCATCAAATAATCTTGTACATGCATCAAATTAAATTGTTGAATCTAGCAATCCAACAATTACAAACCGAATAAAAATACGTCCAGCATACAGATAATTAATAATACTACCAAGTCTGATCTACTACAAACTTATTAAATAGAGAGGACTAGATAGATAGGACACCAGCATGGCATCAGCATCAGCAACAACGGGATAGCAAGGGCAGCAGAACATCAACCTAGTTACCTAGTAGTAGCACACACACAAAAAAAAAAACATAAATGAAGGCAGTAAGGTTTAAACTAGTGAATTCATGAATAAAATATTTAAAATTTGTCATTAAGTTAAAAGGAGACGAATGAGAATTTAACATTGTGATATATTCCAATTGTTATAAAAACATGAAATTAAAATTGTAAAGATGCAAGAAGGAGGTCAGCTCATTTATAAAGACTTAAAACTCGTAAATATAAGAAAGAGGTTACCTAAATTCATGAAGCCGAGATTACTGGGAATAGAGGCAGTTGGGTGGTTGGGCACCATGGGATTGGTGCGGTTATGCTCTGTCACAGTGAAATCATCATTAATCAAAGGGTGACTGGCCCGCCTTAGCCTAAATTCATCACCAACCTGAAGGGTGTGCTCTTCACGGTAACTGTACCACTCTTTGAGGCGACGAACGTTCTCACCAGTGGTTATGACCTCAAAATTCCACCATTTGCGGGAGTATGGGTCCCACGCATTTACATGAGGGTCTCCAGGCAGTGTAGATCCCCCTATTGGCAAAGCAGCTCGAGGTTTAAGGTCATTTATATCCAAGAATTTTGAAAATACGCGCTCTTTTCTTTGATCTTTGGAGCGGGGTATTGTCAGGCACTTGTAGGCTGGTAAATATTGACATTCTTAGGACTTTCTAAGATTAAAAAAAGTGAACTAACCATTGAATATAATCATATTGAAGTGTTTAATAGCTAAAAACATAGCGAGTATGATAAATCTACAATGGTTAGACTCATCGATATAATCAAAGAAACAAATTGATACAATCCACCTTAATTAACGACGAAACATCGATTCCAAGGCAAGAAACACAACCGACATTTGAATAAGCAAAAAATAACTTGCTAATTAATAATCGAGCTTTCGAACTATTATAAACTGAATCAGAACTTGAACAATTTCCAGGCATAAAACTGATCAACAACAACTAATTTAAAACAAAATTTATAAAATAAATAATTGAAAGAGTTTGTAATGTGAGGAGAAATTCTGTACCAGAAACAATGAGTTTTCACGATGATTTCCGCTGATTCATTTTCTGCGCTACTACCTGAAAATTTAACAAGGAAAAATTGGCAATATTTGAACCGTAAAAACAATTTGTATGATCCACGAAGCGAAATGAATCATTTTCGAAGGTTGAAGATGAAAAGTAGCAACAAGATGACGAATTAGGTTTCGATTTCAAATTTGGGGAAAAAAATTACCTAATTAGGAACAATTCGGGCAACAGAACTTCAAACATTCATAGCAAAACATCTAACTTTCAGGAATCACGAACCTTACGCCATAAATTAAGCAAATTAAAAGTGTAATCATATAAATGAACATAAATGAATAGACAAATGAATTTTACTCTAAACAACAGCCAATTAAAAAGTGAATCATGAAGATTCTAACATAGGAAAATTGCAAAAATTAGGGTTTCATTAGAGAAATAAACGATTTAAGTGAATTGCATACAAATGAGACAAATATTGGAGCGAAGATGATGAACTTACAGTGATTTCAGCGAATATAATCGGGAGATTAAATCAATGAATGAAAAAAATTATCGCAAATTAATGAATTGAGAGAAAAAAAAAAGCGAGAAAGCAAATGTATAAAATGACAGTGTTGGAGGATTTGAGGATTGGGGGCGTTTATCTCAGTCGTCCGTTTTTTTATAAGATCTAAGGGATATGAGTGGTTCTCATGGTTCTCATTATCTTGTTGGTTCTCATAGGATCCCGAATCTATATATATATATATATATATATATATACCGCGCATTGCACTGGATCTATACTAGTGCAACACAAACATATAAAGCATGGCTATAATAAGATTAAAATCGCAAAAATAACCACCACGATGGTACATATATCACATGCATACAAAGTATATTTGTGCAGTATAGCAAGTATATACTACAGGCATTACTAGCCCTTGGAAGATCAAATACAATACAAACATATTTGTAAATCCAAACGCCAGCTGATTGTGGGATTGGAGTATCATAAACTAGCAGGTCACATATATAACAACCATCGTGTACAGATGCTCAATTTCATGGCTTAGCTGGGTGCTCAAGCACAACAGGTTTGGGCAGTTCTGGAATCTCCGACTTCGGTAGTCCAGGCACCTCTGGCTTTGGCAATTCAGGAACCGCTGGCTTAGGGAGCTCGGGCACTTCTGGCTTGGGAAGCTCTGGGACCTCAGGCTTAGGCACTTCAGTAACCTCAGGATTAGGGAGCTCTGGCACTACAGGCTTGGGTAATTCATGGACCTCGGGCATTTCTGGCTTAGGTAATTCAGGGACCTCGGGTACTTTGAGCTTGGGCAATTTAGGATCTAGAACCGCATTTTCCACATTGAATCCAGATCTAATCCATATCCGACGGGTCCAATTTTCTCAGATCCAAATCCATATTCGACGGGTTCGGGTCGGATCTGGATCCTATGCGGATCTAAGACAATATCAAAATAAACAACAAATACAATAGTGTTATAAGTTAATAACACAAACTAACCATGCGAGATTAAGTGTGCCAATAACAAACTAGGTAAGTGACATATTGTACGCACACTAATAGCATTTTAACTTTATCTTTTAGAACTACGAAGTGGCATAGAGTCTACAAAATTCAATGTCAGTGGCCAAATTAAGTGGCATAACTAGTAACAATCACTAAGTTATGTGATTATGTCATGCAATACCAACTTTTATTTTTTTATACTATAAACTTATAACTTGTGAAGTTAGTGAGTAATTTGATAATTTATTTTTATTTTTTTATTGAAAACGGGTCTGCGGATTAGATCTGGATCTGAGTTGTGAGATCCAGATCCAGATCCACTTTATAAGTAATGGATTCATATCCGATCCATATCCAACGGGTCCCAAAAATTACGATCCATATCCGATTCATATGGGTCGGGTCCTGCGAATCTGGAGCGGATCCTGGATCTATTGTCATCCCTACTTATAACTGTTTGTTTACGAAGTATAAATTGTTCAACAGTTGCTTCTGTAGCATTTCCATATTGTGGGATGCTCTTGTGATATTTTAGTTTTAGTATATACAACTCATGTTACTCTGACCTATTTCCCTAGCAAACCAGTATGCGACTCTCAAGACTTAGACATGAGTATAAGAGTTGGACACCTCATTTTAAGATATTCCGATTTTTTTATAAAACTAGTTGTTTTTCCGCGCGCGATGCGCGCGGAGTTCGAAGGACCATCTCCGTCTATTATGAAAAAAATTAGCTTGCATATAACTTAGAAATGATTTTTATATAATATTTGTTTACGTAACGATTGCCTTACGTATAATCCCTAAGATAACAATTGATAATAATGGCTACATTTTTATTTAGCAAAAATATTATTAGATAATGACTATAAATGTTCGCTCGATTTTCTAATCAGTTATAAATCATGGGTACAGTCTCTAAATGTAGTCGCACGTGTTCTGAATTCTTGTAGTGTGATTTACTAAGTAATGCGCTTAATTTATCTTTTTATTCCTTTCATATCAACACTCCGCTTTTTCCATTTTCTACTCGTCTCAATCTTCTCCCTTTATAAACTCCATCCCACTTCCAACCACTACCTATGCTACTACCACACAACCACCAGCCATTCCCCTACCAACCTCCTCCTTTACTGCAACTGTCATCTCTCGTCCCGACCTGGACTTCCTATTTCGCAACCGTCTTATCCCACCCTTGCCCCCGACCTTGCCCCCTCCCTCCCTGGCCTCCTTCGACTACACATGGTTACATCTTGTAATACCTATATCTACATAGAACGATAAGTAGCTTTAAAAACTCGTAATTGACTTGCTTTGTAATTACCAAGTCTAATGCGAGACAAATCAATCTAGCATCCTTAACAGCTTACCTGCTGCCACTCCCAAGTCCCTACTCTATAGCACAAACATTAGTGAGCCGATCTTTCCCGTGAAAAAGAATTACATTCTACTGACCAAATTTACCAGTTTAGGTGTATGACTTGTATGCATCCTAGTTTGCTCCCAATTTTGGTAAACAATGTTACAAAATTAGTAAAGGTATGACTTGAAAGTATCCAAATTTGCTCAGACATTCTATTTGCAATTTTCAATTGTAATACATCTATCGTTATAGAGATTGTTCACATATGTTCGTGAAGAATTCTGAGCTTATATTCCCTTGAACAATTCGTAAGTATAAATTGTTGGTATTCAACTGTCAAAGCATCAATTGTGGTATAAGCGTACCCAGAACTTCCTAACATTATTTTGTAGACCGAAAGCGCATCACAAGTTATAATCGTAAACCAAGACCATTGCAAACTAAAGCTCCTAACTTAGTCTTGAAATGGAGTTTGTAAGCAGTTTGATAATTGAAGGACGTTCTCATTAATGATAATGATATCTCCGTCGGTATGGTTGTAGGAGAAATTTAATCATAATATAACATTAACCTGCATTCAAAAATTAGACTAATATAAGCAAGGGAGAAACAAAATTTACACTTAGATCAAGTATACCTAGTATAATAAAGCGTTAGCACTTTCTCAATGGAGTGTTCTGCTAGCCCTCCAATACAAATCACGAACAAATATTTTGGCATGAGATGTAAAGTGGATAGGCGCAATTCTAGGCGACAATATGTTTAGGCCAAGGACACCCTTTATTTTGGATAGTTTTTTTTAAAACGGGAAATTATGAAGGGGGCCAAACAGCTAAACATATAGACAAATCAAACGGAAAAATTGTTATTAATAAGACTACATAATGGTGGGAACACGCCATTGGGAAAGTACTCTTCTACACTAAAGCTAGGATGTTATCGTAGTGACACTGTGTAATTTACCTTGGTAGTGTTTAAGGAGTTGTTTATAGTTAACGCAAATTTAAAATGTGAATAACTCACCAAATAAGTGTGTGCAGACTTGTTTCCCCTATCCAGCTTGACATGTGTAGAAAAATCTCTAACTGCTGCCCTTAAATCCTTCAATTTCAATTTAACAATACCTGAAAGCAAAAGAGTCAAAGACTCAAAAGTAAATTAATAGGAAAGAAATTCTGACCAGGGAACATTATCTGCGTTCTTGTGGGCTTAGGTAAAGTGGTTAGCGTAGGAGGCATGCCCGAAGGACAGCGGCAGCAGTGTAGTTCCACCCTCTTCGCAAGCAGACAAGAAGCAAATGGAAGTGAAGGAACCAAGCTTTTTTTTAGCTATTTTTTTATAGGTGCTCGATTTTCACCTATGTCAAGGGTTTAGAAATCCCACATCACACCGTATACTAAGTTATAAAGGTCTTTCTTCGTTTTCTAGCGTATAAAGGATTTTTATCATGTTGCGGTTCCTTTTAGTCTGCCTTTTATTTTTTGGCGATAGACGCTGCTCTAATCCCTCTAATCCACTCTTACTGCGGGGGAAAAAAAAGACCCCCAATTCAAGTGATGCGAGTCAAGAGCAAGCAATAAAAGAGAACAAAAGAAGCAGGAAGAAGCAGATGGGCCAAGTTCAAAAAGTGCCTTACCACAAGCGAGAGATAGGCCCGACAAGAAATTACCTCTGATAGCTATGATGTCAAAAGAGATTTATCACGATCTGTGATAAATGATAATGCATCTCATTTATGTATCATCATGATAAAACTGAATTCAATATTTTTAGCATGCAGTTGCATAATAAACATAACCACCTGTGTGTTTTGCTGCTCACTGGAAGGTAATTTCCCCTGGTTCTATGCATACCAAACCTCCAATCATGATATTGCAAGAAAAGTGGATTTAGTAGTTTTTATCAAAAACTGAACATAGTCTAAAAGTTAGGCATCACCTATATCATGAATTCCTACTTAGAATAGTTTCTAACATAATGATAGAGTCATATTATCATGAGTTTTAAACTTGAAACCATCTTCAGAGATAAGTAGTGCATTGGTGAATGTTTGTCAACAAGGGGTGATTTCTGGTGTGTTGAAAGTAACAATGGAATAGACTTGTTAGACAGCAGTATATGAACCATGGTATTTATTTTCGGTCTCATGTGGTCAAATGGGCACATTAGCAAGACCAGATGGGATATTTTCTGATTCAAGATGCCCAGACGGACTTGGTAACAAATCCTTTATACACATTTAAGAACTAAGAAGAGCTTTCGAGCTATCCATATGTTACTATTTAGTACTCAGTCGAGTGACAGTTACTATCATGGTGCTCTCTAACATCAGTGACAATGAAGGTACTTATGTGCCAAAAGAAGAATTTGGATTAAATTGGTCACATTCATGGCACCGCCTCGTTAGGGTGTTTTCAACACACACTTAGATGGCGTACATCCTACCTACTTACCCACCATAAGTGAGAGCCTTACGTCACTGGGACAATATTGCTAATGTGTACAATTGATCTCTACAAATCAATAAATTTTACTCAATTCCCAATCATCAATGCTTACACCCATTAAATTTGTAACCATTTCAGTAGACTCATCACAAATGCCTAGTACACCTATATTACTGTTTGGTGTCCAAAACCTGGATCACAAGTAAACAACAGCTTGGTGGGAATGGTCCAAATAGGTTTGTATCTCCAATAAAACGAATTCTACTTGGACACTAAAGAAGTAAGATGTTAAACATTAAGATGTGTTCACAAGTGCAATATAGTTACAAATTCCATTAATTGCAACATGCTAAAAATCTTATCCTTGAATTTGAAGCACACCTTCATGGTGCATAAGGCCTTCTTCCAGTGTTCCGTAAGAGTTCTCAAGGTGAGTACCTGACCTCCAAAACATAGAAACCTCACTTCATCCTACAATAAGGCCACCTTCTTAAAACTCTGCGTTCCGAGCACACTTCACCAACAATCAGGGGCGGATCCAGGAATGAAAAGTACGTTGGGCTCGGCCAAAATTGGTGGTCGTTAGTCATATGGAGTCGTAAGCTTGTGCGTAAAAATATATGAGTAAAATATATACTCGTACTATCGTATAGTCTTTTACAATGCAATTAATTTTTCTATTAATTTAACAACGTATTCACATTTTGTAATGCGACGAATAATTTAATTACACAAATTATAGAGTAAGACTGTCTCATATTATGGCTAGGATGGTCTATGTTTATAGGAAAACTATTCATTTAATGCTAATAAATGAGCGATGTTTTTATATATGCGATTGTCTCATAGTATAAGATCGTCCCACTCATAACTACTGATTTAATTAAGGAACACTAACAAATTACAATTGCCAACTTATGTAATGAACAACTATATTAGAAAGATAATTCTGTTAAAATAAAATGTGTTGTGTAGAATATTAAGTGTTGGAAAAAAACAAAAAGTGTTAAATACATAAGAGTTTTAAGAGAAACAAAAATATTGTGCCAGGGTTTGATCCTGCGTTGGCATCCTAAGGACTAGCCTTTGGTCAGTTTGATTATACCAGTTGGACTACTGTGCATGATTGAGTTTATGGTAAATTAATTTTTTTTATCTCTAAAACTTGGTTGGGCTGAAGCCCATATAGCCCTTCACGTGGATCCGCCCCTGCCAACAATCCAATATACTAAATGTACCGATGTAGTTGTAAAGCTACAAGGGACTCAATGAGACACCAAAAACAACCGGGTAACTCAGCTCAAACTTTTTGGGTGTGTTTGGATTGAGTGATTTGGAGGGAAAAGAAAGGGAGGGAGAGTAGGGGATCTAAAATCCCTTGTTTGGATAGTAAATGAGGGTGGAGGGAAATGGAGGGGGAGAGATTTGGAGGGATTCAATTTCCCTCCTCCAAGCCTAATGAAAATCTCTCCACAATAGGCAAGATTTGGAGGGAAATTGTATCCAAACACCCACACTCCATTCCCCCTCCCCTTCCTTTCCCTTCCTTCCCCTTCCCTCCTTCCCCCTCCCCTCCCTTTCCCTCCTTTTTTCCTATCCAAACACACCCTTTAAGTAGAATTTCATAATGGACAAAAGGCCAATTATTAGTAAAGCTCATTTCAATCAATTTCGGATAACCTCTTGGCTATACCAGCTTACCAATACTTCTTTCAAATTCTCTCATCGACCATCCGACAATCACTGAATTGCTCGCATCAAGGGAGACTACGCTGTAACCCAAACCAACCAAAAAACTTCATTCAACAAGGTAATATTCAAAAAAGACGTGTGAGGATTAGCTTCACTATTTATGCACTCACATATAAAGACTTATAGATGGACCACGGATTTCTTAATAACCTTTGTCAAGAACCAGTTATGGAATTCCTTTATACAATGGAGTTTGTATGTCAGTGATTAAATATATCAAATTTCAAGACATGGTACAATACTACAACCAAAATGAACTATTTAAAGTGACTCCCATTAAGCAAAAGGACTGAAATAAAAAAAGTCGTCTTCATGCTAATCCTATCCAAACCCATTACGAAGGACCTGCTTTACTTGATCTAACCACAAGTCCATAATAATACCTATGAAGCAGGGAGTTTAACTCTATAACAAAATCCACCAAAATTGCACCACTTGATCCGATAAGAGTCATCATACGACACCGTCTTATACCTTCAAACCAGAGAATACAATGCCGTCTTGTCTATTCTCTTCGAATATACTTCCATAGAACTATTCGTTAACTACTTTCATACACACTCCATACGTCTTCCTTTCTCTTATCCGCTAAACCAGCTCCCACAGAATCCGATTAAAAAACATTCTCAACTGTACTCCTTATCAATAGCTGACCTCCATTAATGAAGATCAGCCCAAATACAGACCTCACCACCCTTCTCCTCTACAAACTCAGCTTTCGCTAAAATAGCTCTTGTCTGATAGTACGCTTGTTTGGGTTTCTGTACAAGTCAAATTTCTTTTGTAAGCTAAACTAATTACAATTAAAGCAAGCGAAACTATGTTAATAATAACACTAATCAAAATTGTAACGCGGCGTAACTATTGACTATTAAATTCACAAACGTTGGAATCAGCAACAAGAAAAATGACCAGAATCAACAAAATCCAACCCACCATTCAAGATCAACGTCGTGAATCAAAACAACAAATTACTACCAATGGAATTGAAGTGATGAAGAAGATGATACCTTTATACAAGTAACATAAACTCCAGGTGGTCGAGGATCCACCATATGAGAATCGAAAATAAATTAAACCAAAGATGATTACTGACAAACAAAAACCCGAATTGAAGTAACAGCGTAAGGAGAAAGTTGAAGTTAGTAAAACCCCTAAGATACCACCTTCTTCTGACATCAAAATAAACCTATGAAGATTAAAAGGGAAAGAAAACCCCTAAAACCTAACAGTCAACCACACGCACACAATTCATACCACAATTCATTAATCTTATTTACCATCCCTACCCTAAATACAGCTACAGCCATTTACGAATCACTCCAAACCCCTAGAAGGGAGTTTAATTTCATAATGAAATGAACAGCGAAAGGGTAATACCTGAGAGGGCGGTGAGTTTGCCGAATTGGAGCCAAAAGAAAACCACTCAGGAAGAATCACCGATTTTCATTGCATCAAAAGCTTTCCAATTTAGTAAAAGAAGACACAATATAAAGGTAAAGCAAGAAATGAACCCCGAAAAAAATCACCAAACATAAATTATAAAAAACGCAATACATGAACAACTGAACGCTCAACACAAATGAAAAACGTATCTAAACCCTAATCAAGCAATCGAAATCAGTAAATGAAAAACGAGGAAATCGGGGGATGAAATCAATACCTGTGATCTAGCGAGTTGTAACCAACTGCACCAAAAATTTCAGATCAACAACCTCTTCTAAGTTCGTGCCTAGATAAAATGATTAATTATAGGAGTTGGGGAGCGATTAAAGAAGAAACGGAAGATGTTTTTGATGGTGATGAAGAGTAATAGCAGCCCAAAGACGGAAGAAACAAATAGAAAGAGGAAAGGAGGAGGAAAAAGTAAAGAAAGAAGAAAGAGGAAAGAGGAAAGTAGAAGGTGTTGTTCATCACGCAGAGAGCACGAGAGTTATTGCTCTACTGTTCAATATTTTCCCAAGTTCATCATTTAGAGGGTTTTAGATATACTGGCATAGTTATTGGTATGAATTAGGATCATCTTCCAATTTTTGGAGGTTGGCTTATTGCTAGTGAGAAAACAATTTCTATTAATTTTCTTCGGGGTGGATTCAAAGAATTGTTATTCTTTAGTTATAGACTATGGTAAAATATAAGTAAAATAGCGCAACTAAATTGACTACACTTCATCTTATCGTAAAGTATATTGTTCTCAATCCAATTTCAAGCTAAAAAAATGGCAGAGATATGAATTTGCCATTTGATTGGCCGCAACATGTTCTTTCAATTAAGATTAAGATTGTAATCAATTCCTGGTATCAGCTGCAACATCTCTTTCGGTTTCAAGGGTGAATGGAAGACGACATTGATAACTAGCAGGTAGATACTCCACAACATTTGATTCCTCAGATATGACTGTAGCACCCTTTATATAAATGGCCGTAGCGGTAGCAGTAGCACACTAGCACCAAACCGACAGATGACAGTAAGGGCCACTGTCATTCCTCTCCTCTGCTATCAGTGACACTGTGTGTCAATATGTGAAAGAAAAGAAGCTACCTACTACTGTAGTTACTACTCCGTACAAAGCGATCTTATTCATACTCTTAAATTAAAAACAAAACCACGGCAGGTCTTGTAAACGACGAGAGGAAATCCTGCGATCAACAACATTAGCCAGAGAATGTAACGCAATACATGTCAGCTCATCCAAGTTAAACTGAAGAAGATCTCCACAATAGGTTAGGACTTAGGTACCGGAGTTTGATGGGAGAACAAGAGAACGAAGAAGGAAACAAATGTTAGAGACTTAACAGGAATAAACACATTTTTGCTCGTCTTTGAAGTCTCAATATTTAGAAGGAAACAAAGATGAGAAAATTAACAAGGTATCGAATCACTTCTACTTAATAAAGGTTGTTATTATGGTATCAAATTAGTAACATGGCCGATAAATTGACATTCTAGAATCTAGATACAAACGGTAGTCTACTCTTGAAGTCTTATTTGAAAAACTCCACCGAAGACAATCACCAATTATCTGATCATGAGATCTTCTCGTACAAACAATAATTCGTCCTAAACTCGACTCCAAATAAAATTATGCTTGGTAATATGAGACTTAATTCATCTAGTAACTGAATTATTAATATCATTTCTCTTCGTATTATCATCAATAACGAAACGAGGGGACTAACAGACAGCAGTCATCCCTAGCAATGAAACTTCTAAAAATTTTATTTAAATTTTCAAAGAGCTTTTTAGTTTAACTTATTGCACCAATAGTTCACCCCTAACTACAAATCCTAATTCCGCCATAAATGATCATATCAACATATCCAAGAGATAATAGCGAAACTAGAGCTAATAGCGAAACTAGGAAGGGACTAACAAAGGCAGTCGTCCCTAGCCACAAAAATTCTAATATTTTCATTTAAAATTTCCGATTCTTTCTAGTTTCCTTATTGAACAAATACTTCGCCCTACAAATCCCGGTTCCGCCACCAATAATCAATCATATCAACATTCAACTGTTTATAAACAATTCAACGTCAATTATTCAATAATACTGCACACCAAGGGAGTAAACAATCATTTCTTCAACAAATATAAAAAAATTCACAAAATTAACCTTGGCTTCTAATTATTATAAATAGACTTAACTAGAAGTCAATAGCAAACAGTCGGGAATGCAAGTAATACCTGGGTTAAAAATAGAGTAAAAGCATAAGTTTGATAGTTTGATTACATTCAAGTCTTCAAAAAGATTAAACACCTGATGGCGTGGCGATCTGAACACCATAGTAAACGATTTCAAGAAATTTAGCTCGCCAAATGCTCACCAGATGAGGAGGAGCTATGCAAAACCGAACTGTGTGGTTTGTTCCTCGGGAACAAATCCAACTTTGTGTTTTGTTCTTCAATTCCTTTCCCTTCCTTAAACAACACCATGCTCTCTACATAAGTAGACAAGTAAAATAAATTACGATCTGCGTTTATCTCTCTTACTGTTGTCCCACTTTGAGTTACTGGATCAATTGAAACAATCTCACTCTCCTCTTTTGGATAACCATCACGACCACTCTTCACCATGATAACTTCACCCTTTTTTCTAAAACTAAACGCCAAAGGCCTGCCATGTAGACTTAACTTAGAAATATCAAAATTAATATAAAAACTAAAAGCCAAAGCCAAAGCCCTGGCATGTGGTAACTTAGCAATATCAAAATCAAAAATCTTTTTCCAAGATTTAACAACCCCATCTTCTTTCAGTATCCATGCGCTAAAAGTGTTGTTTCCATCATCGTAGTTACTCTTCAGCAAAGTCAATATTCCCTTATTCTCCTGAACATACAAATCCTGAGTAAATCTAAACTCGCTCAATTTTAAGTCTCCCGGCAGTTGTATGGTCTCAAAACTCTCTGTAGACATGTCGAATTTGAGGAGCACAGTTTCATTATATGGAGCCACATAAGGCTTTCCAAGCCAATAAACAGAGCCATTAATGAAACGAGGGGTATACCCGCAGCGGCTATCTTTAATATCGTAGCAAGGACCCTTATCGATAACCCTCCAGCACTCAGATTTCAAACTATAGACCTCCACCAGCGTTTGGGAGCTAAACCCATCATCAGTATCCTGTTCTACAAGTCGAACCACCTTATAATCATCGGAAATAGGATCAAACCCGAACCCACAAACAGACGTATACGCACCTATAAGATTAAATACTAATATAGGGCGCGGAACGTGAACAAACTTCCTAATAGAGGGATTCCAAAGAATAATAAGAGTACCCTCCATTAGCAAATCATTAACCAAGCAAAGAACACCGTTTATGCAACCCACGACAGTAAAGCACTGTTTAGGATAAGCAAGGAAGGGGACAAGCAAGCCTTGAGTTTGGAAACCGGAAAAAGTATCGTCATCAGGGTCAAGATGGTACATTTCTTGCTTGTCGTGGGTAAAATAACGAAGTAACAAATGGGAATTGTTGTGTTGTGCAATATGATCGGAGATAAAATCATGACTAGTGATTGAAGATAGGAATGATTTGGACAAAATAGTGCATTTAATTAGGGTTTTCACAGGCAATCTATGTAAGATGTTATTACTAATTTCAGTAGGCAAATTATTCCACATTTTTACAGGAAATTAAAGAAAGTAAATTAAAGATTGAAGATGAGGAGAGCAGAGAGCTTACTGCTTGTGCTTGGGACTTGGGAGTCTTAAAGAGTTGAGAGCATTCAGAGCAAAAGGGCGACGGACTGTTTTGCAACAATTATTGTAGGGTTTGATCAATTCAAGCTTTAATATTTTTCGGGTCGGGTTATTTGCGAGTTGCAACTCTTGCGGGACTTGGGCTAGAATATTTTTTGGGTCGGGTTAGGTTAATTCTGGTTTAAATGTTGAGTCATATTGATTATGTAGTGTATTTAATTTGGGTTTGGATTTGATTAATTTTATTTATATATTCGGTTGATTTTAGATTTGGGTTATTAATTTCATGTCTAAGTAATTATTTTTGATGCACAACTAATTATAAGTCTATTTTATTTTATTTGGTTTACCCAGTGCGTACCAAAAGTGGCGGCTGCGGGTTCCCTCGTTACCCAAAAAAATAAAAAATTATACACAAATTGTTATATAAGACCAATTTATGTGTAAGACAAATTCAATTATAAAAAGCCCAATAAAATTATTTAATAAATTAGTTAAAAAATATTTTATTCTGATAACTTAATGTTTTATATTGATAACTTACTGATATAAATGTGTCAATATTACACATAAGATATCGAGTTATTAAAATAAAATTAAAATACAAATATAATCAAATAATAAGTTTGGGCCATTCTTCTATTGGGTCAGCCCTATGCTATAAGACGGTCCTATAGGAGAGTTGCTGAGTAATATCAAATCTGTAATGTTTATGTGTTTATAGACTTGGCAAAATTGACCAGAGCCGAATCCAACCCAACACTCGATCTCAAGACCCGAACTTGACCTGAAACCTGAATTGACCCGATTCGAATATTTATTGTTGCGAACTGATTATTATCCACGGATAATTTGATAATAGCTTACCCGAAAAATAACTCGAACCCGAAATAACTCAGGCGACCCGAAGTTTACATACCCGAAATTTACCCGAGCTGGACCCGACCCAATTAACCCGTTTGCCAAGTTTGTGAGCTTGCTGCTCCGAAACTAGAATTTAGGTGTGGATAGGGACGGAGAAGAGAACATATATGCAAGGTTTATTTAATAAGACTGATCCAAAATATTACTGTCTTCTTGAAATAATCCGAATTTTAATTTAACTCAATATAATAAACCATACTATTAGTCTACTTTTCTTAAACTACAATTGGGCTATTCGTAATATTCAGTAAACTATTAGGTGAAAATCATTTCTTATGCTTTACTACTTCCTCCAATCCAGAGAGAGAGAGGAATAGGTGATGACGATAAGGGCGGTTACAGGATAACGGAGATAGTAACTCGATACAGTTCCCGATCCAGTTAGAGTTGTAATATTCCGAATCTTTTACCGAGTTATGTGTTGCCTGAAAAACAGTCAAAATAGTAATAGACTTCTGTCGGAAAATAAAAAATAGGGTACAATCAGTTACAACCAGATTACTTTCGTACAATCAGTTATTCAGCTAATGTACTTTGCAAAGTTACTGAGCTAATGGACCGAAATCAGTAGCCAAAAACAGAGTACAACCCGACTGCCATCCCCTTGCTAAATCCTATGCAAACACCCTTATTTCTCGTCTATATATACTCCCTTCACTGCCTTCTTAGTTGACGCCAGAATAACAAACAATGGTCATTCTAAAATTTCTGAGAATCTGAGATATACCAAACCGACAGATGACAGTAAGGGCCCCTGTCATTCCTCTCCTCCGCTGTCAATGTCACCGTGTGTCAATATGAGAATGAAAAGAAGAATTATCAAATAGTAATTTCATATGCATATTTTCTTCCAAAAATCAATGTTTGTTATTCTGGCGTGTCAACTAAGAAGGCCTTAAATGCTCTGGATGACAAGAACCACTGTACAACTCTTGAAAGCGGTTTTATCAAAACCATAACCACAGCAGGTCTGGTAAGTGACGAGAAGAAACCCTGTAATCAGCAACATTAGCAACAAAGAGGGGACTGGCATAGGGAGTCATCGATCTCCCTAGCAACAAAAATTCTAATATTTTCACTCAAAATTTCCGCCTCTTTCTGGTTTACCTTATTGCACCAATACTTCCCCCTTACTTCAAATCTCAGTTCCGCCATTAATAATATCAACACTCAATTGTTTACAAACATTTCAACCTCAATAATTATAGAATACTGCACACGAACGGAACAAACAATCATTTCATCGATAGATTCATAAAAGTAACCTCTTCAAACATGCAAGGTAAAACTTACACACCAACAATTTTAAGAGAATTGTAAAAAAACAGCACTAACAATTCAGTTAAATATATATAAGAGGGAAACACAGTAACATATATCCTGCAATTCGAATTTTTGGTTAAGACTTAAGACCGTCGTAAGTAAAGATGCCTCACAACAGATTTAAACAAGACAAAAATAAAAGCAGGTTTGTGAGAGGTCTTAAATAAGACCGTACTAATCAATCATGCAATAGAAACATATAAAGCATGGCTATAATAAGATTAAAATCGCAAAAACAACCACCACGATGGTACATATATCACACACATACAAAGTATATTTGTGGAGTATAGCAAGTATATACTACAGGCATTACTAGCCCTTGGAAGATCAAATACAATACAAACATAATTGTAAATCCAAACGCCAGCTGATTATGGGATTGCAGTATCATAAACTAGCAGTTCACATATATAACAACCATCGTGTACAGATGCTCAATTTCATGGCTTAGCTAGGTGCTCAGTTACAACAGGTTTGGGCAGTTCTGGAATCTCCGGCTTCGGTAGTTCAGGCATGTCTGGTTTAGGCAATTCAGGAATCGCTAGCTTAGGGAGCTCGGGCACTTCTGGCTTGGGAAGCTCTGGGACCTTAGGCTTAGGCACTTGAGGAACCTCGGGATTAGGGAGCTCTGGCACTACAGGCTTGGGTAATTCATGGACCTCGGGTTTAGGAAGCTCTGGCACTTCTGGCTTAGGTAATTCAGGGACCTCGGGTACTTTGAGCTTGGGCAATTCAGGAACCTTGGGCTTAGGGAGTTCAGGTATTTCTGGCTTGGGAAGCTCAGGAATTTCGGGTTTAGGCAATTCAGGAACCCCGGGTACTTCTACCTTAGGAAGCTCAGGCAACGTTGGCTTGGGCATTTCAGGCACGTCAAGCTTAGGGAGTTCAGACATTGATAGCTTTGGTGCCTCAAACTTATATAATTCAGGCATCTCGGGCTTTGGGAGCTCAGGTACCGCGATTTTTGGCAGTTCAGGTACCTCAAGCTTAGGCAGTTTAGGTAACTCTGGTTTAGGAAGCTCGGGTACTTTAAATTTTGGGAGTTGAGGCATCTCGGGCTTAGGAAGGTCGGGCACTGTGATCTTTGGCAGTTCAGGTTTGGGAAGTTCAGGCACGTCAGGTTTGGGTAGTTCAGGAGCGTCTAATAGACGACGAGCTGCCACAATGTTTGTTTTACTACTTGATAAGCAGGATATAACTACAAACATTAGAAACATGAGATGGGAACGTGTAGCCATAATCGAAAAAATAGTTGTAGAAATATGAATGGGAATTGATTAAGCTTGTATAGGTAGAGAATATGTTGCTAATACACCTGTAATTTCGAAGTGTATTTATAGATGATGTCCCAAGGAGTTTGGTGAGAAGTAGGTTCTACATTGCTCAACTTCCTATCTAAACTTGAAAAATGATACACCTGGCAATGCAGTATGCACTAACAATTTCTAAGCATCAAAAAACATTTTAACTCCTTATCTTATTTCGGAAACCTTTTGCTTAACGTCTCTGAGTTTACGTCTGTTACGGTCTTACTGATATGCTACAATGGTAAAAAGCAAAAGCAGCGGTGTTAAGTAAATGACACTTCTACATTCTCCTCTAACAAATGTTACTCTGATTTTATTTCTGAACATACGTTACTCAGCCTCGATTATAAGCATCTAACACATGTGCTTGTTCAGGTGACGGACACCGTTATGTTATGGATAAATTTATCTCCGACGGTCGACAGTCCGATGCAAGTGGGAGAATAAACATAGAGTTGGACTAACATCATAGAGTAGTAATGAAAGAAAAGAAGCTACGTACCAGTTTCTACAGGCACCTCTGGATTTGGTAGTTCAGGAACAGTGGGCTTTAGGAGCTCCGACACTTATGGCTTGGGAATTTCTTGGACCTCGGCCTTAGGCGCTTCAGGAACCTCGGGCTTAGGGAGATTTCGAATTGGACCGGCAAAAATGACTTCTGACAGATCTTTGGCAAAAATATATACTTCGTAGTAGTAATGAAAGAAAAGAAGCTATGTACTAGTTACGACATTGTGAAAATCTGATATTAAGTCTTAGCTTAGAACACAAATTCAACTATTAATTCGTAAACATGACACAGATTATATAATCCGCTAACCGTTGATTTGAACATAATTTTTTGTCTTAATTTAGATGACTGAGAAATGAAAAGTTATGTGTCTTCCACCCATTATCCACTAACTGTTGATTATACAATCCGGAAACAGACTTGTGCTTGAAAAAAGCAATACTCTCTCCTTCACCCATGAAAGCACTGCTGCACTAGCAGAAGCACATTCGTCTTGGAAAAATTTTGGGTAAGAAAAAAAACACAAATCGACAAAAAACACAGTCAGAGTGGTTGAACGACTTCAATGAAGAATAAAAGGAGGTCGGGAAGAGCCTGGTTCTCGATTTATTAAGTCATATGCTTCAAGAAGGTATAACAAAAATCTTGAATCACTTCATTTAAATTTCCGCATCAGCATACAATCATATTAACCCAATTTCTTAAAAGGAGCCTGTCAATGGAGAAATAAGGGGCTCAAATGGACATGACCTTACCGTTGTGTTTCCAAACGACATAACAAGAATTGCGTCAAGTTCCTGAAAAAACCTGAATATCTCTGTCCACAGATGTATCAACCAAATAAATAGGCATCCAATGTATACCGAATTTCTGCATCGAACACAGATAATCTCACTAAAATGGTAGCGGAAACAAGCCAACGGGAGACACTAAAAACTAAGAATTAGCAGTCTCTGATCTGCAGCAACTGCAATTAAGACTATAATCAACCTGAATAATTAGCTAATTTCCAACAGTATTGTATAACCTGAAGATTGAAATAAGACTCAAAAATTTACAAATGCCATGTCAGACTTAAAAATTTACTTACTCCTAAAAGTATATCAAGTTTAGTCAACAGTAGTGATTAATGTAGTAATATTCTCTTCACCCATGAAAGCACTACTGCCCTAGCAGAGGCACATCGTCTCCGAAATATTTTGGATAAGAAAAACCCACAAATTGAACAAAGAAAAGGCTTCACTGAAGGATAAAAGGCAGGTCGGGAACAGCCTGATTCTTGATTTATTAAGTTGCATGTTCAAGAAGGTAGAACAGAAAGGTATAACAGAAATCTAGCATAACTTAAGACTTAAATTCTGCAACAGCATACAATAACATTAACCCAGTTCCTTAAAAGGCTCCCATCAACGGCGAAATAAGGGGGCTCAGATATACACGACCATACCATTGTGTAATACCACAATGGCGTTTCTGAACGACCCAATGAGAATTGGGTCAATCACCACATTCCCATACACACACAATCTGAATAATTATGTCCACAAATTTATCATGCAAATAGATAGGCAGCTAATATTCTAATGTATACCGTAACTACATCAAACAAAACTAATCTCACTAAAATGCTAGCGGAAACAAGCTAAATGCCTAAATGGGAGACACTGAACCAATAACGAGCAATAACAGTTGCCAACTACAGTTAAAATAGATAACTACTTCGTACTTTGAAGAACCGGGTAGACTATCATATTCTAGCGGAACTCTCAGGTTCCACGCAAACATGTACCTGTTGACCAGGCTTCTAATGATGGACAAAAATAATTAGGAACTTGAATTTAAACAGAAACTTAACTAGAAGTCGTTAGAAAACAATCGCACTAATATTCCGATTAAAAGTAGAGTAAAAGCATAAGTTTGATAGTGTAATTACATTCAAGTCTTCAAAAGGATTAAAAGATTTTGAGAAAGTTAGCTTGCCGAATGCTGACCAGACAAGGAGGACCTTCCTAAAGGCGCAAAACTGAGCATAACACCACACTAAACGATTTTGAGTAACTTCCGACGCCAAAAGCAAACTCAGCCTACCTATACTATGTAATGCATTCCTCTAATTCTTCCTCCGAGGTTTCTTTTCCCCATCAAATCATCCTGTTTTCTTAGCACGCCTGAAACTTATCAGCATCAATGTCATTCCTCTAATTCTTCTTCTTCCTCTGGAATTTCATTTCACCATCAATACTTCTTTTCTTAGTTTGGAACAAATCCAACTGCCTGGTTTGTTCTTCAATTCCTTTTCCTTCCTTAAACAATACCATGCTCTCTACATAAGTAGACAAATAATATGAGAAACAATCTACGCGTATGTCGCTTAATGTTGTCATGCTGTGTGTTACTAGATCAGTTGAAACGATGACAGTCTCACTTTCATGTCGGGCAAAAATATCATGACCACCCTTCACCATGATAACTTCCCCATTCTTTTTAAAACCAAAAGTCCTTGGCATGCCACATGGACGTAAGTTAGCAATATTGAAATCAAACATCTTTGTCCAAGATTTAACGACCCCATCTTCTTTCATAAGCCATGCACTACAAGTCTTAATTTCACCATTGTAGTTCCGCTTAATCAAAGTTAAATTTCCATTATACTCATTGATAAAAAAGTCTGAGGTCCCTCCAAATATTAACCCGGTGTTTTGTAAAATACTAGGCAGTTGTATGGTCTCGAAACTCTCTGTAGACATATCAAATTTGAGGAGCACAGTTTCACAATTTGGAAACGCATAAGGCGTGCCAAGCCAATAAACAGAGCCATTAATGAAGCGAGGGGTATACCCGGTGCTGCACTGTTTAATTGAGTAGCAAGGACCAACACCGATAACCCTCCAGCACCCAGATTTCAAACTATAGACCTCAACTTTCGTTTCCGAGCTTGGCCCATCACCACTATCCAGTTGTACGAGTCGAACAACCTTGTAATCAACCGAAATAGGATCAAACCCGAAGCCACAAACAGACTCATACGGACCATAACTTTGAACTACAATTATAGGCCTCGGAACATGAACAAACTTCCTGATAGATGGGTTCCAAAGTATAATAAGAGTACCTTCCATGCCAAAATCATTAACCAAGCAAAGAACGCCGTTTACACAACCCGCCACAGTAAACCACTTATCAGGATAATTAAGGAAAGGGACAAGCAAACCTTGAGTTTGGAAGCCGGAAAAAGTGTCATCGTCGGCATCAAAATGGTAAATTTCTTGTTTGTCTTTGGTAAAATAACGAAGTAACAAGTGGGAATTGGCATATTGTGCAATATGGGTGGAGATAAAATCATGACTGGTGATTAAAGAGAGGAATGATTTGGACAGAATAGTGCATTTAATTAGGGTTTTGACAGGCAATCTATGTAAGATGTTATTAGTGATTTCAGTAGGCAAATAATTCAACATATTTGCAGGAAATAAAGCAAATTAAAGATAAAAAGAGGAGAGCTTACTTACTGCTGGGATGGAGTCTTTGAAGGTAGCAGATGGAATATTGGAGATGGAGAAAGAGAGCATTCAGAGAGAAACTGCGAATATCTTCTGGTTTTGATTCAGGTTGGAGGTCTTAGGCTATAGAATATTTGTTCGGGTCGAGTTTCTATTGTTTTACAATCATTCGGGTTTTTGTTCCAGATCCGGGTTTCAATATTCGGATATCCGAAAATCTGGTATCCGGGTTTCAAGATCCCGATCTGATTCGGTTTATATACAGAAAAAAAAGATCGCCAGTCTCTCAAAAACAATTCAATCCATTTGGCACTTTTCACACCACTAAAAAAAAGATATGTGTATTTTATATATGATAACGGCCTCGATCGTATAATTTATAAGTTTTAAAACTGCCAAATTTACATGGTAACGACCTCGACCTCGATCCGGATTTTATAATTGTTATTATAAAATCCGCAAAGTTGTGAGGGTCTCAGAGAGTGACGGTTCAGGTTCGTGTCTTGACAGTGTAGTTGTGTTTTGTGGTTTGTTTTGTTTTATTTAAGATAAAAAAAATTCTTATACTGACCAATGAGCATTGACTTTGTCAATTTGCCTACGTTTTTTTTTTCTTTTTATTAATGCTTTTAAAATTTTAGATAATATTCGGATATCCAGTTTTAAAAAATTTTAATCTACCTCCAATTCAGTTTACTAGGAAAAACCGAATCAGATATCCAATTTCACTAGTATCCATATATTCGCCTTTCGTATCGAATTCGGATAAAAAATTTTTATCGGAAATTTTGGTTCAACCCTATTTACTATTGTACACTTGGTATTAGAGTAGGCAATGAGCCGTGTTGGGCCGGCCCGTCGTGCCTTCCTTCAAAATTGGCCCGGCCCAGGCACGGATATTGGGCTCCTCGGGCTGTGTCGTGCCAGACCCACTGATCCAAACCTACGCCGCGGCCCGCTCAAGGCACGGTCATTTTCGTGCTCGGGCCGTGCCTAGCCTATGGGCTTTTCGTGCCTTGTCCGTTGGCCGGCCCATGTGCTTTAATATTTTTTTATTTTAAAAAAAAATGTTATATAATTGATTTATTTTTAGTACTTTTTGTTTAATAAATGATGATTAATGGTTTAAATATATATTTTATTAAATATTAATGTACTTTTTGTTTAATAAATGATGATTAATGGTTTAAATATATATTTTATTAAATATTAATGTACTTTTTGTTTAATAAATGATGATTAATGGTTTAAATATATTTTATTAAATATTAATGTACTTTTTGTTTAATAAATGATGATCAGCGGGCTATTCTTCGGGCCGGGTCGTGCCAGGCCCGCCGTGCCTGGTGCGTGCCAGGCTCCACCGTGTTTGGGCCGTGCCGTGCATGACCACAGATTTCTGAAGAAAATCGCGTCGGAGCCCGTCTCAAGCCCAGTCGTGTCGTGCCCGTGCTTCATCAATTTTCTCACGGGGTCGGGCCGTGCCGTGCTTGGTCGTGCCGCCCACCAGCCCGCGGCCCTTTATGCCAACTCTACTTGGCATCCACTAACTATAACCACAAGTGGTGCCTCTATTTCTCTTTAATCTTTGTGTAAAAAATAAAGGTAAATAAATAAGCAAAATAGAAGGAATAGTATTAGGAAATAATTGATAGGAATAATCCCACCTTTGACACGTCTTCTCAAAATAGTCTCATCTTTTAGTAATCTGAAAACAATCCCACCTTTGTATGATGTCTTCTCAAAATAAGCCTTTACCTATTACTTACCTACAATAAAAGGTAATTTATTTCTTCTATATAAGTTTCATCCCCCCAACCCATCATTCATTCTTGCTTGTTTATATTTGTTGTTCTTACCAAACAACCAAATCCAGATATAAGAATTTCATTTTTTATTGTTCTTCCCTTTTCTTCCTAAATCCTTTCCCTTTATTTTCGGTAACAACTAAATGAAGCCCACGTCACTTGTACACTAAAATGGTTTGTGTTTTTATATAATTCCAGTCACCCAATTACCACCTATAAAATCTCTTACTATTATTCTCCATAATTGAATGTCACCTTAAACTAAACTTTGTAAATCAATAAAATCTCAGTCCCTCCGTCCTGATCATTAGTTTTTCTGTTCCATTATAGAGTATTTAGTCAAGACAATTTTATCCTTCATACTTAATTTGATCCACTTGTGGTCGAATAATTAACCCCCTCCTCTTTCATTAGTCACTATGCCAAAATCAAAGGTAAACAAATGACGGGACGGAGGGAGTATATATATTAAGGAGCAATCAATAGGTAAAACTTAAAAGACAAAATCTAGGTGTATGAGTGTATCACACAATGACGAGAGCTTCGTTCTATTTCACCACTGAGGGAAAGTAAAGGGTATTTGTGATTTTATTTCATCCTGAGGTTCCGTCGATTTGTCGTCTGTCGAGCGTCCTTATCAACACCCTTTCTTATACAACATTTACATTTCTCTTCTTAAATTTGTGTTTTTCTAAATCCTAATTGCAAAACATTGTTGCAATACTTGCAAATATTGCTGCTGTCATACAAGAATTTTTTTTCCAAAATGGGTTTTAACAACAAACAATTTAACGAAATGAGGTGACTTTGAAACTAATTACCCAAAATGGGTTCACGTAGGCTCGGTTTTGGCGATGCTAGGTTCAGGATTAAGGTCACTTTTTCGGAGAGCGACTTGGGACAAAGTCGCTTAGCTGGTCAGCGTTTTGGGTCTTTGCAAAAAAAAAAAAATTGTGGCGTGAGGGTTTCGAACCCGCGATTTTCATCCTAATCTAGGTAGGAGAACCAATAACCAACGCACCAATATAACTTTGATGATTATTACAGGCGATTAGAATTAATATCTACAGTAACGAGTAATAAATGTGTATTGGGACATGGAACAATAATTACGGAATATTAAGTTTACACACTTTAGTTTAACATAAAAATTTCCTTGTAATGATGGTTAAGTTGTACAGAGTAAGTGGCAGTTTCGTGGAAGGTCTTGTGTTCAATTCCTATAATCACATTCTTCTTTACCTGCATTTTTCCCCTACAAAGATCCAAATCGCTGACAAGCTAGGCGACTTTGTCCCAAGTCGCTCTCCGACAGAGCGACCTTAATCCTAAACCTAGTATCGCCAAAAACCGAGCCTACGTGAACCCATTTTGACAAGATATACTTGAGAAAACGTAGAGAGAAGAAAAGAGAGACAAAACTATGTATTATTGCATTATAAGGGGGTTTATATATACACACACGATATAATATTACATAATAATATTTCATAACACTCCCTCTTGGATGTCCATTATTGAAGAAGATGCCTCGTTAAAAACCTCACTAGAAAAAACCCTTGGGAAAAACACTGGCGAAGGAAAAGAGTACACTAATCTTCAAACACGCATAATAATAGTTGCCTTGTTAAAACCTTTCCATGGAAAACCCGATGGGACAAAACCATGGATAAGGAAAAAGAGTACAACGCGTGTCTACTCCCCTGATGACTATATAACTTGATGTATCTTGAAATGAACCATGCTTTAACGTAACTTCTCGTCTCGATAGTTGAATAAAATCCATTGTAGTTGATAAACTTGATATCTTCAAATCCTTGATAATTTCTATCTCATATTTCATTAGAACTCACAATCTGGGTGTAGTCATTTGTGATGACTCTTGGATCTTTATTTCAAATAATACTTCCACAATAGTGATAGGGAATTTCTCGATAGATGACATAATATTATATGTCAAGAATAACTCGTCTTAATAATCATATAGCGTATCAATGCGCTTATTGTGCTACCTCGTTAAAAAACCTTGCTAGGAAAAACTCATTGGGACAAAAAAACCTATAGTGTAGCCATCATTTCTTAATTCCTTGTCTTAGGGAGAATCAATCCGATAGTTATTGAATAATCATCCAATACCTTTGAGCCATTTTGTTTTTTAAACCATATATGTATGGATTGACATTGTCATTGCAGTTTTTCACTACATTATTCTAATCGTCATGGTACTTCTGGACCATAAACTCATTTCACATGTTTAATTAGCGAGAAGCTCATTCAAATCTAAATTCCAATATACTCAAACTTCAGGTTGATACATCAAGTAAACTCTACAAGAGTTTAAGTATTCCATTTTGGAAATAATCACGAACTTTTCAATCGTGTCATAGAGGTTCATATATAATCATGAGTTCCCAAAAATCAATTAATCAAACATTATCATTTGATAATCATTTATAAAAAGCTCCTATAAGGAGTAATCCTCGTTTGAGTATCTCATAAGATAGCAGTTCTCCTTTTAAAATATTTATCAAAATATAACAATATAATTAATCATGTGCATGCATATGATATGTAACTAATTCTAAACAACATTCTAAAACAATGCAATAACTTATATAAAATAAAACTAATTAATATGAAAATGAACTTAATCTCTAAATACACATGATGATGACTCGATAATGCAAACTATACAGTTTCTTTTCCAATATTCATAATTGCAATTGACTTCAAGTCAATGGATGGACTTCAGGTCCATGAGCTCATTCATAATCATTGATTATGTGTCAACAATAAAATCGGACTTATTTATAAGATTCCCATTATCTAGTCCATTAAATTCCGCGCGCAAATGCATATCGGTTTTTTAAATATATCGATATATAATTTCAACATCTCGCGATATTGTCAGTACTGAATCAGTGATATCTGAATATATTTGGTACCATTCCTTTTTTATATAGGCATCTATTATCATTCAGATATCTATGTCACTTCCGGGACATCCAAATTTCTTTACTCCATAGGAGTACCAACTGCTCATGCTTGCCGTTTTCCTATTACTCGAAATATGTGAACCGATATGACTCTCATACTACATTCCACGTGTGGCTATTGTTCAATTTGGCTAGAATCTAATTTTCATTACATATATTTTCTATGACTAATTTATAGCTCGCTATACCACATATAGGGCTAATCTGTCTATAATTAAATCATAGATTTTAATGTATGAACATATTTTGATAAGGTGATGAAAGTGGTATCATAATACATCTTCATAACCAAATGAATACCATCATTTCTAATTCCATGAACCTCTATTTGATGTATTTCATATTGAAAATAAACCACTGAACTTCAGGTCCAGTTGAGGATAATCTACTTGTTTGTTTTTACCAGCTTTTCCTTATCATATATTATCCCCCTAAGGTGGTAAAAACTATCTATACCAGATAGATTTAATGGGCAATAAATCATTATATCCACTTTAATTGTCTTATGCAGTTGGTTTTTCAATGCGCTGAATCGCAATGCCCAATTTGGAGACTAACAATTCCATATAATAATCAAATTGTGATCTCCAATATCAAATATACTCAGTCTTCGTGTAATGTCTTGCCTTTACTAAATTTACACGAGAGAGTTTCAGCACTTATATTTTCCTTAGGATAAACTTCAAGTTTATCAAAACGGGTATAATAAGAACCCGGATGGCCTTACTATGTCACATCTGAATTATTTCATGTCAACTTTCTAAGAATCCGGCCAGATAAATGATGTGACATTGGACACAACATGTGTCTCAATATTTAGACAAGACTTATCAATATTCCAATAAGGAACATGGCCATATTACTCTTAGAATATTTTCATATATAATTTTTTTTCTCTTTGCAAATTTCAAAATTGTACGTTAATATATTTAACATGCCAAAAACTCATAAAATACTGACACACTAAACAAAATAATTAACAAATGGCTATCTATCAGTCACCGTAAAACAACAATTAATTAAAAAAAACTTAATAATTATCACGTGCCAAATATTAACAGAAGCCATGGACAGCGATGCATATGAATTGATTAATAATTTACTAATACACCTTTAACCATATTAACAAAAAAAAACCTTGCAATCAAAATATGGTGAGTGGAGAGGCAGCTTCAAAATCATCTATATGGTCAGAAACTCAGAACATTGAAATAGAAAACTAAGTTTATACTCCGTACAAAATTACCGCATGATAGGGAAATTACTTGCTCTTGTCATAATTAACAAATTGACAACATAGTTATATAGAACAACTTACATGTTTAAGATAATACGTCTCCTTGTCTTTTTTTCAATTCAGTTGGTTAGATTTCGTGTAGATGACATAAATGTGAAAAAACAAATATCAAATATATTGTCAATATACTAGGCAAAAACTAATGCTATCCTTATTCACACAATTTAATCATGTTGTCGTGTGTCAATTAATACTTATTTTACATTTGTGCTGACTACACAATCATCATTAAAACAATAATTTAAACTGATAAAACGTACTCCATAATATGCAAGATATGAAAAATGGAAATATGTAAACAATGTGAATTTTCGGTCACAAATCTCATTATCCTTAAATACTATGAATTTCTAGTCATAGTTTCATTATTTACAAACACTATGAACTTCAGGTCATAGTGCGAACTTCAAGTTATAGTGCGAATGTCAATATTTCAACCCGTAAATAATTTTCCCTTTCCCATATCAAACTTCGAGCATATACGAGTCTCACGGGGATTTTCATGAGATATTCACTTTTATACAATATTGTCATTTCTTTCAATGAACAAATTTGGCTCAATAAGGCCACATTATTAAGCTCAATTAAGGCTTCTTTACTTTCCTTATCAAATGCCACATTATTAGGCTCAATTAAGGCCGCAATATTAGGCTTATCATATTGTCATATTCTCGATCTCTGCTATAGACAGAGTGTTTATGAGATGTCACATTCACTTAAAGGAGCGATTCATATCTCGTTATACTGTTCAACTTCAGGTGAACAAGAATCAATTCGCAAATAAATTTGCCTTTTATAAAGATCGCTTTAAATTGAAGAGCGATTCATATACTCATAGACGTGGACTTCTAGCCACTTACACTTATACAATATGAATATATTGTACTGATGAGACAGTGTTAAATTATTACACACCTTTAAAACTTTGAACTTCTGGCCAAAGTTATAATGTGGGCATATTTCTCATCTTTATAAAAAAAATATTTTGGAACTTGAGGCCAAAAATTATATGATATGTCCCTTTTCAAAACTTGTATATATTTTGTAACAAATGCTCCGTACTTCTTTTTAGATACAGGAATCAAAATCTTGACGATTATAAAACAAAATTAAGTACTTATACGTATATGGAAGAAAATTATATTAGAAAAACTTACATGGGATGATTAAGTGTGATAAACACGAGCTGTTATCTTTGTTGTATGACCATCTTAATTATTATGTCTTCCCCCACTTTCCTTCTATCAATTCGTTTCTTTTACAGTTTAATTAATGACCGTTTCGTGCTGATAACGTGTGTGAAATAAAGACAAGATATACTAGAGAAAACGTAGAGAGAAGAAAAGAGAGACAAAACTATGTATTATTGCATTATAAGGGGGTTTATATATACACACACGATAGGGTAGAATTTCCATAATATAATACCTCTAGAATATCCTAACATATCGACATCCATATAATATTACGTAATAATATTTCATAACAAAATGTTTGTTATTAAGCCCCATTTTGGAAAAAAATTCGTCATACAGTGTGTATGGAACATTAACACTTTGTAAGTGCGAGGAAAGAGAGAACAAAGAAAAAAGGAGAACAATAGAAGTATAAAAAAATAAGAAATGAAGCAAATAAATGGGAAGGACGGTTACAAGGGTATTTGGGATAAGAAATATAAAAATAAAGTATTACCTTCTATTGCAGGTAATTAACAGGTAAAGACCTATTTCGAGAAGATATGTCTTAAAGGTGGGATTGTTCTCGGATTATTAAAAGGTGAGATCATTTTGGGAAGACATGTCAAAGGTGGGATTATTCCTATCAATTATTCCATAGTATTATCATCATTGTTGTTAGGAAAAATTACAAATAACCACCATGTATTTGCGTATTTTTACAAATTACCACCACGTATTTACGTTTTTACAAATAACCCCCAAATTTCAATGTATATTCCCCAATTACCACCGTATTTCTACCCCGAACATTGTTTTTCTTATTTCTCGACTTGTTAAGTGACAATTTAAGCGAAATGACAAGACTATACTTATTAAACTTACATTCATGAACCAAATAATCTATTCATTCAATTACCCAATCCCAAATTTCTCATCTCTTTTCCCCAATTCATTCAATGGATTATTTGTAACACTCCCTAAATCGCTCAATCCGTCAATCTCTAATAATCCATTAAGTTATTCCATGGGTTTTAAACATCAGACTGACTAAAGAGTAAAATAGTAGAATCTTTTTCTTCAAAATTGCTTTAAATAGCAGCACCACTAAGACCATCCCCAAGCAAGGTCACCGACTGGGCCGTGACCTTGTCGGGTCACGCTAATGACTCCTTAAACTAGGATTAACAAGATGATTTTGGTGACCTTGAATAACTGAGGGGCAACCCATGACTCTGAGTTGAGAAATTGGTAAAAGTTGGTGACCTTACACGTGACATATTTCTATTGGTTTACAACATTAAAAAAAATAAAAAAAGTACAAAAGAAACTGCAGCTCCTCTGCTTCTTCTGCTTCTTTTGCTTCTTCTCTGTTGTACACAGGCTGTATTATTCCTTTCCTCCTTGCTTTTTTTTTCGGCAGCTTCCTTCCCTTTCCCCAAGTCCTAAAATGTAAATATAAGTTTGATTATTAATTATTAATCATCAATCTCGCAACAACTATGTAAATGTAACAAGATTTCGATTAAATTCCAACTAAAATAAATGTAACAACTATTAATCAGATTAATCTCGCATGAATTTAACAACTATTAATCATCAATCTCGCATGTAAATGTAATAACTATTAATCAGAACTAAAATGTAAATTCCAACGATTTAACAAAATTTCGATTAATCTCGCATGAATGAAATCAGAAAGTAAGTATTAATCAGATTTCGATTAATCTCACAAATTCCAACGATTAATTTCGATTTCAATTAATCTCGCATGAATGAAATCAGAAAGTAATGTAACACGTAATTATTAAACGGTTTAACAAGAATTTATAAACGATTTAACAAGAATTTACCTGCATGAATGAAATCGGGATGAATGAAATAAAACCCAAATCGAAATAAAACCCAAATTTATGAATGATATAGCAATTTATGAATGAAATTTATGAATGGGATTTTGGGATTTTTTTTGGGTTTAGAGTGTCGGTCGGATGTATGGATAGATGGTTGGTGAGTTGAATGATGATATGCATGTGTGGATAGAGTTAATGCTGATATTTTGTTTTAATTTTCATCGTTTTCTTTCTTTTTTTTTAAATAAAAAATTGTATTTTTTTGAAATAGTTGAGTGGTAATATTTTGTAAATTGTATTTTTATGTAAGTATTGTAAAGTATTATGTATGCGGTTTTTTTATATGTTGACTCATGCTTTCAATAAAGTTTATTTACTGCCAATAATTTTTTTAATGTACACTATAAAATTAATTTACTTAACATATTTGAGTACAATTTATTTTAAAAATGAAAAGAATAACTTAGTTGTAGTATGTTATTAAATAATAATTGTAAAAGTAAGAGAGGTTTTGATGGGGTAGTAAATGTGGTAAATGATTGAAAATGTTGGAAAGTGGAAAAATGATTGGGTTGGTGACCCAGGTCGTGACCTTCTGCCTGAGAGAGTGAAATTGGGTCAAGATTCATAAGGTGCGATTAAGAGGAAAATTTTTGGTGACCCGATTAAGGCGACCTTCTGCTTGGGGATGGTTTAACATCAAGTTGAGGTCTTGATCATGACCGATGAATTGAATTCCCAGAAACAAGTGGTGGTGCCATTATCCCTTCTTTTTCTCTCTCTTCAATAACCACTCCTTTTTTCTCTTCTTTACTACCATACTTCTGGGTGTGTGTTAACTAAACCAAACATTTAATTTTTTATTTATTCCCTCTATATCACACTAATAGTAACATTGAGAATATTGACAATATTCATGATCTTACGGAATCTTCGATATTATTCTTAATCTATAAGACAAAATATAGTCATTTGAGATCTTGTTTGATTTATCCTCATGAATGCTATAAGAATATCAAATTTTTATAATTTTTAATAATGAGTAACGAAAGATATTCACGTTGCAAAACGTGTATCGATAAGTGTGAAAAAGTTAATGTACCATTGGTGTGGTATGGAGGGAGTATTAAAATAATCAACATAAATCTCACCAGTATTTTTAAGTGCCCACAAAATATGAACAATAAGTCTTGCTTGTGACGGGTTATCCGTCACAAGCTTACGACGGGGCGAATAGTAGTGTTTGAGTGGAAACGGGTTGTGAGGTGATGTGGGACTGCTGTCCAGTTTTGCATGTGGAATGAAAAAGAGATATTAAGAAAAATTATTAATTAATTCATCCTTCCCAAAGCAAGTAACCGTCCACTTTTCATTTTGAAAGCCAACCATATTCATAATTATTTTCACATTTACCGTCATCTTCATTCATCTTCACAACTTTTTTCTTCTCTCTTAATCCTCTCTCTTCATATTCTCATAACATAACCGCCTAAAATACCCACAAATCAACCAAAGTTCCCATCATAGTCATCATAATGCCAGCGAAATAAGCAGCAAGAAGGGGGCCAAATAAGAAAACTACTAGAGGTTTGGTTCATATTTTCAATTTCAATTATTCCTACTTAGTGGGTTTCTTTTTTCAATTATTCCGATGTTTTGTCTACTTAGGGTTCATTAATCTTGTTTGTTCATTTTATTGTTGTTAGGTTCAGTGAATGTGGTAACAAGAGAGGAGGTTCAGACAGAAGGTAGAGGAAAGAAAGTTGTGGCCGCAAAAGTCAGGGAAAAAGGTAAAGCGGTTGTGGCAGAAAAGGATGTGAACGAGGATGCGATTGAAGATCTTGCATGTCAGAGAAAGGGGACGAAGAAGAAGGTGACGTTCAGCGTTGGTAATAGTAAGGGGAAGGATAAGGCTGTGGAGGAAGAGGAAGAGATTGAGGAGTCGGGTGAAGAAGAAGTTGATGAAGATGAACAGGAGGATGATAATGAAGAAGGCAAGTTTATGGTTTATAATTTTGTATTTACATTTTTCACTAATTTGTTGTCATCCTAATAATATGTTCTTTCGCCATAAAAATATCGTGTCAATGCCGCTGTCAATATGGCGGTAATGGTTGGGAAAAGCGTGCTGAAGAAGAAAACGGTGTCAAAGCCAATGGAGGTAACTAAAGTTAAAACCTTTTCCCAGTAAATGAGGTGAATGGTCTATGGAATATTTTATGTGACCATTTTTTATGCGTATGTTACAAATCTGAAGTGGTTACAAATGGATCTATGTTGTGCACATTTCGTGTGCTAAATAGTTGTAATTGTGCAGATCGTCCACTAAAGCCGAAGGCATTGAAGGTTGTAAAGGGGAGGGCAGAAGTCGGTGAGGGATCCAAGAAGCGGAAAGGGGATGACTCTTCTCTTGTGGTGGGAAAGTAAGTTATTCAACCTCATTTTTGGTGTGTTTTTTGATTGAGAATGTTTCTTTCATTTAGATAAATGTTTATATGTTGATAAATTGTCACCTTTTTGGTGTGTTTTGATTGAGATAAATGATTATATGTCTTTCATTGAGATAAAAGTGTTGTCAATTGGGTGTTTTTTTTTCTGGTGTGTTTTGATTATAAAATGTGACCAAATTGATTAGGAATGTTGGCATGGGACAGTATTTTATATATTGTGAAGGAAGTGTAATTGAAATGGTGAAATTTTTTGGATTATTTGGGATAAATTTGTGTATGTTGATTAACCACCTTTGTGATCACTTAGGTGGATTATGTAGTTAGGTTAAAATAAGCAAATAAATATGAACTGTAGATGTAATGCTGCATGGTTTTATTTGTCACCATTTTTCAGTTTATTGTAGCGTTATTTGAATGGTGTCAAAGTATTGTGAATTTGGTGTCTTTTTTTTGAGTCTTTTGAATGTAAAATGTGACCAATTTGGTTATGAATGTTGACATCTGACAGTATTTTATATATGGTGAAGGAAGTGTAATTGAAATGGTGACAATTTTTTGATTAATTGGGATGAATTTGTGTCTATTGATTAACCAGCTTTGTGATCACTTAGGTGGATTATGTAGTTAGGTTACAAAAAACAAATAAATATGGACTCTATATGTAATGCTACATGGTTTTATTTGTCACCATTTTTTATTTTATTGGAGCATTATTTGAATGGTGTCAAAGTTTGTGAATTTGGTGTCTTTTTTGGGTTTGTTTTAAATGTAAAATGTGACCAAATTGGTTAGGAATGATGGCACCTGACATTATTGTATATATGGTGAATGAAGTGTAATTGAAATGGTGATAAGTTTTTGATTAAATGGGAACAATTTGTGTATGTTGATTAACCTGCTTTGTGATCACTTTGGTGGATTATGTAGTTAAGTTACAATAAGCAAATAAATATGGACTCTATATGTAATGCTGCATCGTTTTATTTGTCACCATTTTTCATTTTATTGTAGCATTATTTGAATGATGTCAAAGTGTTGTGAATTTGGTGTTCTTTTTGGGTGTGTTTTGATTGTAAAATGTGACCAAATTGGTTAGGAATGATGGCATCTCACATTATTTTATATATGGTGAAGGAAGTGTAATTGACATGGTGATAATTTTTGGATTAATTGGGAACAATTTGTGTCTGTTGATTATGTAGTTAGGTGGTTTATCTTTGTCATCATTTTGGTGGATTATGTAGTTAGGTGACAATAAGCAAATAAATAAAGACTATATATGTAATGCGACACCGTTTTATTTGTCACCATTTTTCATTTTATTGTAGCATGATTTGAATGGTGTCAAAGTGTTGTTAATTTGGTGTCTTTTTTGGTGTGTTTTGATTGTAATATGTGACCAAATTATTCATGAATGTTGGCAGCTATCAATATGTACTATATATGAAATGTTGCATAGTTTTATTTGTGACCAATTATCATTTTATTGTAGCATGTTTGTAATGGTGTCAAAGTGTTGTTAATTTGGTGTCTTTTTTGGTGTGTTTTGATTGTAATATGTGACCAAATTATTCATGAATGTTGGAAGCTATCAATATGTACTATATATGAAATGTTGCATAGTTTTATTTGTGACCAGTTATCATTTTATTGTAGCATGTTTGTAATGGTGTCGAAGTGTGGTGAATTTGGTGTCTTTTGTGTGTGTGTTTTGATAGTAAAATGTGACCAATTTGGTTAGGGATGTTGGTTACAAATATTAACATATGCTTGAACTATGTCGTAGGAAAAAGAAGGAGGTGGATGGCCATGGATCACCGAGGCAATTGTTCAATCTGATTGCTATTCTAACAGACGCTCAAAAAAAGGATATCGAGGACATCGATTTTGGTGGGATACTAGAGTTGAAGACACACGCTTTTTATCATCAGATGGTCGACTAGTTGCTCCATAAATATGACCCTAGTTCAAGGATGTTCTTGTTTAACCGCCATGTCCAATTTGTTCTAACCAAACATGATGTCTACGATGCCTTCATGCTACCGTGTACTGACAAAACAATAGAACCGAGGACCGATCAGGAATTTGCACAGATTTGGCGTGAAGGTTTCAAGGTCACGAAGAAAGATGAGATATCAATAGAGAGTGTTAGAGTAACGATGTTGGGGCTGACTGACGGGGGTGCTGATTTTAAGAAAATGTTTGTGGTCTTTGCTATGGGGACTTTCCTTGCACCAACTGTGCACAATCGTATCGACTTACGCTTGGTGAAAGCAGTGGAGGATGTGGACTCTATTTCATAACTTGACTGGTGTTCATTGGTGTTGCTACGTCTCAACCAAGCAGTTGAGTCGTGGAGGTCCAACGACACCAAGAATGTAGGAGGTTGTCTAAATGCTTCTACAGATGATATACTTCCACCGTCTGACTTAGTGGGGACTCCCAGAACCGATTAGCCTACCGCTTGTTCAGCATTGGACTCTTGAGCGATTGAAGGAGAAAATGGCCCCGGAAGTTGCTGCATAACCGCATCATCGCGGCTTTGGGATTGGTATTTGGGAGCTGGGCACATATCCAATATCAAGGCACCAGGTGAAGCGCCTGTACCGTCGCACAGATGACCAGGAACCAGCTTCTAGGGGACCTCCATCCAGATTTATTCAACTCCCACTACCTGAAGGCCTTCAGACCGATGAGGAATTGCAGGCCTCGTATAATGATATACGCTCTCTTCTTTCATCTTTTTTAATGTTGATGTCTTCAGTCAGTATGTGACCAGATTGGTTATAAATGTTGGCAGCTAACATTCTTCATCTTTTAATGCTTACGTCTGCAATCAGTATGTGACCATTTGCATTGGTTATATTTACATTATATCATTTCATTTTGTATAGGTGCGAGTCCGCAATTGGATGACGACAAGGAGGAACCTTTCAGTGGTCTCCGTTATGAACAAGAGCCTAATGCATGAGTTGGCAGCCCAGGAGGGAGTTGCAGACGAGCTTTAGTCAGAATCTGTGACAAGTGCTGTGGGTGAAGGCGAACAGTCCCAGGGGTCATTTACGCACGCGTTAGGTTCACCGGGGTTTGTTGCTGCTTGGAATGCGCTTGGCGAAAAGTTGGATGCACTTGTGAATGTGGAAATGGTGCAGGCGCCTTCATTTTCCCTTGGCCTTGATGACATTGGCATTACTAGTCACAGAACCTACCCGACTAACACCCGCAGCAGGGGGAGGAAATCAGCTGCCCAGAAGTAGTAGACATGTCATGGTTGGATGTTGTTTATGGGCCTAATGTATGGCCTTATTTTGGATAATTATGGCCCTGATGGATGGCCTTATTTTGGATATTAGTTATGGCTCTAATGTATGGCCTCATTTTGGATCTTAATTATGGCCCTGTTGTACGGCCTTATTTTCGGACATGTTCACTGGGTTGGTTAAATATTTGTGTTTGTATAGCTATGACTTCTTTGTTTGTTATATATTTATGTTTCCCCTCCCTTATATGGGTATTTTAAGTTGTGCCATTTCGTAAAAAAAAAGGAACAACTTAGGACCAAAGCAGATGGTTTATAGTTTGAACAATTTTTAGATACCTCATTTCTGCACCTCCCGCAAACCACTCGGTGATGATTGGGCCGCATGTTTGGTACGCGGAACGATTTGTGACAGTTTGTAAGTTTATCGTCAAGTGATCGCTCAAACACTGGTGTCTACCTCTTAATTGTCATCTACGTGCCGATACGGTCGTTTTGGCAGTAATTAGAGTACATTTGGAGTCCGGGTAAAAAAACCGTCTTCATTTTCTAAAACCGAGTCAGAATGTTCTGGAATGTTCCGGATATTTCTATTCCATATTTTCGCAATCTTTTAATCTATGGAAAAGAATTTCCCGTAATATTCACACAAAATATTAAGGAAAACAAGATTAATCCGTTATTCCATAACCAAAACACGGAAATCTTTCTTCCGCAGGAGGAAACCACTTGGGAAAGCACGCAGCAAGTGTTGCGCCTCTTCCAAGAGACGCAGTGCCTGCTGATACGGTCGTTATGTACCAAAAATAAACCTAAAAACAACTGATAGAATCTAGCAGCAAGTAGGGTCGATCTCCACAGGGAGGCTATTTTGCTAATTATCTGTTTAATTCGGTCTGTCAGGGTGTCACAGAAATGGGGGTTTTGAATTGATTGTGAACTAACTAAACTACTGAAACTAAAGGCAAGAGAAGAGAATAAAGGAAATTAAAAATAAGAGAAAGGAAGTATGCTAGGAGTCGGTCTACCGTGGCAGCTATCAGATCTTATACTATCGGGAATACTACGACGATTAGACTATTGATAAGAAGAGCTATGGTCGTCACCTTTCGGTCCTTAAACCGCCCTAGAGCGTAAACAGCTTAACTTTCGCCCTCACTGCAATACCCTATTGTAATTAAGCAAGCCTTCCCTTCCAATCTTTCGATCTAGGTCGGGGTTAACTAAATTTATGGTCTCCTGCATGCATTCATTAGACCGGATAACAATTAAATTGCCTAATACAATTCCTATCGCAAGACTAATCTATATAAGTCAATTAAAACATCGCTACCACGGCTTCCCTAATCCTAACATACTAGGGGAATTAGCTATGCATAATTAAGGGAGAACAAGGAATAAAGAAAGAACAAATAATAAACATTAAATTAAATTAAAGAGAGAAAAGGGAAGAAAGGATTACTGAAATAAATGATCCGGAAATGAAAGAACAAAAGTAACAGTAGCAATCCGAAGAAAAGGTAATTAGAGAGGTGAAGAGGGAGTGCCCTAACGTCCTCCTCTTAGATTTATTTTATAGCCTCAAAACATAAACCTAATCTAAGCTTAACGTAAATTGAGGCCCAATAGCTTGTAATTGCTCGATCGAACAGTTAAGTCACTCGATCGAACAGTTCCTGCGTCTGTTTACTCGATCGACCTAAAGATAAGGCTCGATCGAACAGTTGGCCACTAGATCGAACAGTTCCTTCGTCTGTTTACTCGATCGACCAAAAGAAACTGCTCGATCGAGTGGTTCTTGGTTCCAGCTCGTGTTGGTCTTATTATTTGGTCTTTGACTTGGCCTTTTAGCTCCCGAAATAGCTTCACGCATCCCAAGACAACAATATTTCCCGCTCCAAATTATCTCTTCCTCCAAATGCATGCATAACGGACGGTAAAAGGCATGAATCTACTACTTTATGGTTCATTCCTGCAATTAAGACAAAATACACCAAAGTAGCATATCCGGGGCATTTCGTAGCATAAAACCAGGATAAAAGCATAGAAATACGTGCATAAAATAGGCTAAAAAGACTATATAAAATGCACGTATCAAATCTCCCCAAACCAAACCTTTACTCGTCCCCGAGTAAACTAAAATGCAACTAATGGAACGGAAGTAATAACTCAGAGCTAGCTTAACTTGTCTACTTGAACCAGTTTAATGCAAACTAAAATCAACAGTTACAGCTACAATGGTCATTACGCAAACAAATTATAAGATGTCCATAAATAAAGCTGACCTATCGACCTTGCAAGACTAACAAAATCGGACTCTCACGTGGTCACTCTTCTCTCATGAAGCAAAGGGTGAATAATATATGTAAAAGAGAGAAAGAGAAACAGTCACTCACCTAGACTGCGACCTACATAACATGCATGCAACAAAAATGATAGACGATTCAAGTACTACACATACATTCCAACCAACAATGTCCGTCACAGCTGAGGGCTTACAAATGATATGGGAAAGTGAGGTTCAGGTGAGAAAAGGCAAAACAATTTATGGTAGTGTGGAGGTAAAGCGTCAGGCTAGTTCCTAAACAAGACCATATAGGACCATCCAAATCTCAACCGATAAAATCAAACACAAGTGCCCTTCTTTGGCACAAACCTCACTACCCAAAACACAATCTCCTCAAAAAGATATGAATAAAACGGAGGAGTGAGACCGTCACAATATAAAAGTGAACACATACGGTCTCAAAATCAAACCAGCTCAAATATTCCAACTTTTCTTCTTCTGGTTACTTCACTGTATAACGTGATTTTTGATGATTCAAATTTTTTTTCTTTTTTTTTCCTTTTTTTTTTTTCACGTATCACTTTTTTTTTTTTTTTTTCAATTTCTTTTTTTTTTTCTTTTCTTTTCTTCCTTCCTTCTTTTATTTTCCACCAACTCCAACAATACACACGAGCCAAACTTGCAGACGGAATAAACATACCACAAAAGACATACTAAACTAGCTTGACTAGGCAGGCTTAATTTTGGATGTAGCTAATGGGTCAAAAAGGCTATATTTGGCTAAAGTGGAGCTAAATGGGTGAAAAATATAAGAAAAGGGGAAAATTTATAAGCACCTCCCTGCATGTGACACCGACCACAAAACCGAATGTATGCATTTGACAAGAAATCGAATGTCATAAAAGTGCAAAAATGATGAACATGCTATGCAAGGAGTACTACTCTCAATTCCTACATGAACCGGTCATGAATGTCACCGGTTATAAGGCTCTAAAACTCAGAAATTGTAGAGTAGGTTGCCAATTTATCAGGTCAAGTCTAAACAGTCAGCTAAATTTGAACAAAAACTCGTAGAAATGCGCAAGACTCAGCTAATAAGTGTCAATAAAGTGCAAGGCTCAAGTAAAAAGACAAGTTAAAGTGCAATTTCATCACGGAAATCTACCGTTCCGACTCAACCTATATGCAAAAATAAACGTGAATATTTTTTGAAAAATTGAAAATTTTCAATTTTTATGAGATTTTTGATTTTTATGTTTGATTTTTATGAAAATAAACAACAATGCATACTGAAATTAAACGACAGAAATGCAATAAAAACAAGATGTAGACACAGATAAGGATGCATAACCTCCCCAAACCAAACTGTACAATGCCCCCATTGTACCAAAACATGGAAAGGAAAATGCAAACTAAAGGAGGAAGAGAGTAACAGCGGAAAACTTACAAGACCTCATAAAGAGGGGACCTCCCTAAACCGACCATGAACATGGGAGGTCAAAGAAAGTCAAACAGTAGCTCCATAGATGGAAAACAGCAGCTGGGAGTCAAAACTACTCGATCGAGCACTTGGAACAGCTCGATCGAGTGAACTGGTGCATGGAAGGACTCGATCGAGTGAAAAACCACTCGATCGAGTAGGCGTGTTATTGACTTTGATCGATCGAGGACGAGTACCACTCGATCGAGTGAAGGCTTCCCCAAAAAGTGCTCGATCGAGCAATAAACTACTCGATCGAGTCATCGTGTCCCCGCAAAACACGCATTCCAAAGCTAGAAAGGCATAAAGAGTTCGTAAAACAGCGTTTAAAGTTCAACAATAAGCTAAAGAGAAATAAATAGTTCAACAAAAGTTCAAAAAAAAAAAACAGTCCGGGCTGCCTCCCGGTAGCGCTAGCTTCAGACAGGTCCCAGCTCGACCTTCTTCTCATCATCCAACAGCACAAATCATTGGCCCACTACTAGGCCTCGACTAGACGCGGTAGCTTCAAAGAATCGTCAAAGGACATCCGCCTCCACAGACTTGGCAATGTAAGAACAAAGAGACTTCCCACAAAGATCCGGTCCCAATCTATCACCTCATCAAGCAGCTTTTTCCTAGACGGTGTAGCTTTATCAACACCTCCTCCTGGGTCGTCTATCCAGGCAGTTCCAGACTTCATGCTAAGAGCACCCATCTCACCTCCCGGGTCTTTGAACTTGTCAAGACCTGTAGAAAGAGAAACAAAGACACGTTCCTCCACCCGCTCCCGCAATAGGGCGGAGGCGTCATAAAAGCAAAGAATAAAATGTGACTCAGAAGGACTATCAGACGGTATATCAAAGGACTCTTCATGAGGGACATCATCACATGGCGTGATGTGCATGGGTTCCCTAGGGTCATCAGACTTAGTAAAAACCAAGTCCTCCCCTCCGACCTGAAAGGTAAGTGTCCCAACCCCGACATCGATAATTGCGCCAGCAGTGCACAAAAATGGTCGTCCCAAAATAATGGGAACATTGCGGTCTTCGGGTATGTTTAAGACAATGAAATCTGCGGGAATATAGAAATTCCCGATCCTAACAGGTACGTCATGTAAAGCTCCTTTGACCCGTACATAAGAATGGTCAGCTAGCTGAACAGTTGTTTTAGCGCGTGTGAACTTAGTCAAGCCAAATTTCGAGGCAAGAGACAAAGGTAAAACGCTAATACTAGCTCCTAGGTCACATAAAGCATTATCAATTGAATGGGTCCCTATTGAACAAGGTATAGAAAAATGACCTGGGTCGACATTTTGGCGGGGTCCCATTTCAAGAAGTGCACTACACTCTTGATCATAGCAACATTCATTACCGCCTTAACATCACTAATATCCTTCTTAGACCAATTAATTTGACCAATAAATTCAGAATAAGAGGGTACCTGGGCAATCATCGCTTTGTAGTGATCAGCGACATTGAGATCTCGGATACGGTCCTGGAATGCACGGTGTGGTAGCAATTGTTGTGGATAAGGAACTTGAACAGGATAGGAGTTGACTATATGTTCCTTTTTATCGTCATTAGAAATAAGCATTATTGACGTATCAGTGCTGTCCATAGCAAGGCAATTCGATCGAGGTATCACAGTACTCAATCGAGAGCTTTCTTCACGCATTTTGCTCGATCGAACAGTCACAGAGACTGTTCGATCCAGATCTTGTTCTTTAGCCGTGCTCGATCGAACAGACTTTGTGACTGTTCGATCGAGGTTCTCCTTCCTGGTGATCGATCGATCGAACAATGATCGAGTTTATTCGATCGTGGTGATCCCTTCCAGCTTCGTTCGATCGACAAGTTTTATCACTCGATCGAGTGTCCGCATTGCACGCAGCAAGTATTAATTCCAAAAACACGTCTAAATCATCCTCCGGGGTATCTTCATGAAACGGAATGGTGTCGGTGTTGATAGCATAAACCGTCTCACATTGCTCTTGCTCAGTAATTTATTGATCATACCGAGTCTCTAGCTTCTTCATACGGCTATCAAATTCCGCACTAGAATTATGACACTGTAGTGCAAGTGCCAATATTGTTGACTTGATTCTTCCACCTCATCATTCCTAGCAGGTGAAGGGGTTGGTTGCGGTGGAAACAAATAACAAGGCTGTTGATAGCCTTGTTGCATCAACGGTTGTGGTCGAGGAGCGACATCATAGTAATAACCACAACCCCAAGAATCTTTCCTCTCCCAATTGGCAGATTTTTCAGTTTAAGCTTCAAACTGAGCAATAAGTCGGGAAACGGACGTCATCTTGGCAAAGAATCGAAGGTACTCAAGCCTTCCCTTCGATAATCTTTCTCTAAAAACTGACTAATAGACCTGTAGACCTATCAAAACAGCGCTGAAGAAAAAGATTAGAACGGCCTCAAGGTACTCAGTCTTCCCTTGAGGCAAAAAAAAAACAGACAAAATTAAAACAGATAAAAAGCGTCGCCTCCCCGGCAACGGCGCCAAAATTTGATACGGTCGTTATGTACCAAAAATAAACCTAAAAACAACTAACAGAAGCTAGCAGCAAGTAGGGTCGATCTCCACAGGGAGGCTATTTTGCTAATTATCTGTTTAATTCGGTCTGTCAGGGTGTCACAGAAATGGGGGTTTTGAATTGATTGTGAACTAACTAAACTACTGAAACTAAAGGCAAGAGAAGAGAATAAAGGAAATTAAAAATAAGAGAAAGGAAGTATGCTAGGAGTCGGTCTACCGTGGCAGCTATCAGATCTTATACTATCGGGAATACTACGGCGATTAGACTATTGATAAGAAGAGCTATGGTCGTCACCTTTCGGTCCTTAAACCGCCCTAGAGCGTAACAGCTTAACTTTCGCCCTCACTGCAATACCCTATTGTAATTAAGCAAGCCTTCCCTTCCAATCTTTCGATCTAGGTCGGGGTTAACTAAATTTATGGTCTCCTGCATGCATTCATTCGACCGGATAACAATTAAATTGCCTAATACAATTCCTATCGCAAGACTAATCTATATAAGTCAATTAAAACATCGCTACCACGGCTTCCCTAATCCTAACATACTAGGGGAATTAGCTATGTATAATTAAGGGAGAACAAGGAATAAAGAAAGAACAAATAATAAACATTAAATTAAATTAAAGAGAGAAAAGGGAAGAAAGGATTACTGAAATAAATGATCCGGAAATGAAAGAACAAAAGTAACAGTAGCAATCCGAAGAAAAGGTAATTAGAGAGGTGAAGAGGGAGTGCCCTAACGTCCTCCTCTTAGATTTATTTTATAGCCTCAAAACATAAACCTAATCTAAGCTTAACGTAAATTGAGGCCCAATAGCTTGTAATTACTCGATCGAACAGTTAAGTCACTCGATCGAACAGTTCCTGCGTCTGTTTACTCAATCGACCAAAAGATAAGGCTCGATCGAACAGTTGGCCCCTAGATCGAACAGTTCCTTCGTCTGTTTACTCGATCGACCAAAAGAAACTGCTCGATCGAGTGGTTCCTGGTTCCAGCTCGTGTTGGTCTTGTAATTTGGTCTTTGACTTGGCCTTTTAGCTCCCGAAATAGCTTCACGCATCCCAAGACAACAATATTTCCCGCTCCAAATTATCTCTTCCTCCAAATGCATGCATAACGGACGGTAAAAGGCATGAATCTACTACTTTATGGTTCATTCCTGCAATTAAGACAAAATACACCAAAGTAGCATATCCGGGGCATTTCGTAGCATAAAACCACGATAAAAGCATAGAAATACGTGCATAAAATAGGCTAAAAAGACTATATAAAATGCACGTATCACCTGTTGCGCCTCTTCCCAAGTCCTTTTCTTCGTATTTTTCATATCTTTCATATCTTTTCGAGATTCACTTCCAATGTTTCTCCGAAAACCGTAATTTATTCCGTGTGATTAGTATAAATAGGGACCTTCGTTCCTCATATTTCTCACGCGAGTGTCCGCCCTTATCTTCTCCCTTTGCATTCTAGACCACGTTCTTACATTTTGGCGTCTACGTGCTTGAAATTTTGACCACGTAAGCTCGGATCCTTCTTAGTAACAGCCTCGTTTTGCATGACCGACCAATTTGACCAACTCCACAATAATAAACATTAATCAATCTGTTCGTTTTCCTCCTAGAGGGCACTTTCGTCTACATTCGAGTCGAACATCACTAAACGTTAACTTAGTTCATCTCGTTTCGTCAAACATGTAAGTCTGAGGGTGTATAATTCCTATTTTATTTATTGTTCTTTATTATTGTAATCATATTGTAAGGTTTATGTCGAAAGTATTCTTAAAACCGATTTGGAAAACTTTGTTTTTAAACCCTTTTTACGGATTTATCAGAAGACAGACGCCGAGAAAGGACGCAGCAACTGCTGCGCCTCTTCGAAAGGACGCAGCACCTGCTGCGCCTCTTCGTGAGGCTGCCGCAGTTCCTGCTTCCTTTCTTCTTCCTTCGTCTTTTGTTAATTTGTTTGTTTTTTCTTTTGCTTTCAATCGTTCGTTGTTTCTTTGACATAATAACTTAAGCATAATAATCTGACATGTAAGTAATCCATCATTAATTAATTCATTCATCATAAATCCCGACTTAAATCCCAAGTAATTCATATTTGCGGGTTTTCGTCCTTAAAATCAAATTCGGGTTTTAGAGGTTCGGTTCATCAATATTGAGTCTCTGGAATTCGTCATTGATATATGTTTCACCTTTTGTTTATCGTCACCATCATTAATTCGTCATTAATAACTTGTTTGGCTTAATTAATTTGTTTAACCTAATTAATTCATTAATTAACCTTGTATCTTGTACATATTCGTTTTAATTAGTTTTCATCCGTGTTTATCGTTTTTATGACCCATCCACATGTAAATAATCTGTTAATCACTTTCATACGAGTCAATTATTATTAATCGAGCATTAAATCACCAACGAATATTAACGATTTGCAATTCCGCTTCACAGCTTGAACTGAGCCAAGGAACGGACGCAACAAGTGATGCGCCTCTTCCAAGGGACGCAGCTCTTCTGCGCATGTTCCTCGTTGATTTCTGTCCCTGAACTCCCGTGTTGCTTTGACCTAGTTATTAATTACGTATTAATTAACTATTACTCGTATTATCACCTAATAATCTGTTCGTTAATTCGTTTATTCTTTCTTTTCTAAAACCATCCGTTTTAAATGTATTTTTGATATAAATTAATTAATCCGATGTAATTATTGTAATTTTCTTTATTGTATTTCTTTTATTGTATCACCTGTATGTTTTCACATGTAATAAATTCTTAAATCCCAATTCGACCCAATTATATGTTAAATTACGTGTTAACCGACTTAGTATTAATTCTCACATGCCAGGATTAATTCGTTGGATGTTGCATTGCATGCATATAAATTGACAATATATCAAGTATGAATAATTTCTCTAATCATTAGTAGAGGCCGCTATCGAGGCGGGCGGGATTAGATGTTCGATCAAAAGAGCTTCCTAATACGTACCGTCAACCCTTACTCCAGATCTCTGTGAACATCCGTGTTCATTGGCATCCACGAGAGTCATTCTAGACATAGAATGCTAAGGGTAACGAGTTCTTGGTGTTCATGTCACTACTTTGTGTCTTGACATGGCACGAGGTATTCGAACGGTTTCCAATTTTCCACAATAAATTGGTGGCGACTCCACAAATGCAAACGCTTGTTTCCCAAGCACCCCCGTGGGCCCGCGTCCACAGTTTGGTGACTCCGCTGGGGATAATACACTTACGTGTAGCCAAAAGGGTGAAACTTGATCAAGGTTAGGGAATAGTTTGTACAAGACAATTGTCGGTTTTCATAACTCGATCTTCCTAGATCGTTTCATTCGGCCTTCCTAGGCCCAACCCAACCAATTCGACCAATCGTCCCGTCTAGACGGTCCTAATTCTTATTTGGGCCTAAGAATGGATAGCGATTGACGTCATCCATACCGCGGTACTTACTCTTGTTTATCAAGGACCTTCACTACTTGAGGAAATGGACTAGGAATCAGCATTACTCTTGTTTGGTACGAACCTCTCCACAGACTTCGGGTTTGATTGATCGGTATGGCAACCCACCCTTTAAACCAAAACCCTTCTAAATGCATTTAGCATCCCTTATAATTCTTGTATATTGTTTGTACCATACGTGATCACCATTTTCTAAACGAAACCATGGCAATTTTCGTAAAATCAAAATCCTTCTTCAAAATGTAAATTTTCGAAACTTGGGCCTAATATTAGCACAAAACAAGCCGAAACTCTGTCCAATTGTCAAGTCAAAATTCGGGCCTCAAATACCATTCCAAAACCTCACCTCGAGTCCACTCCTACAACTACACTAAAGTTGACTAGGACCAACATTTTTCAAACTTTGTCATTTCCTCAAAACTCACTGACACAAGTGGCACACTCCCACTTCACGAGCTAAAACATTTCTTTTCAAGTAAGTGTGCTAGAATGGTCGATCGTGTTTTGATTCATCGTCGATCTCTTATTTAGTTTCCAAGATGCCTGAAATAAGCGACCCGAACTTCAATCAACTCCAGAATGGTAATGATCAATTCCTAGCCGCGCTAGCTCGTCTCCAAGTTACTCAAGACCAAGTGTATGATCGCCTTGACACCATTGATGGCCGAATATATGCCGTAGAAACGAGGATGCCTCCTCGAGAAAGTGAAATAGCCGATGACTCCGTGAACAACTTCAGTGATGAAAACCCTCCCATAGGTACGACTGCAGCTGAGAGACGACTCCAATACTTGGAGGAACAATTGATGTATCTCAAACGGGATGACATTTATAGGGAGAACAATCGCAAATATGAGGCTGTGAGTTCCAAGTTTCCAACCAACTTCAACATGACGGATATCCCGAAATTCAAGGGGCATGAAAACCCTTTGAACCATATCCGTGCTTTCAAGGATTACATGTCTATCAAAGGCATTAAACTCGAGATGTTCTTAAGGATCTTTACTTCATCTCTTGACACCATCCCAAAACTATAGTTCTATTCGCTAGAGCACAAGAAAATCGCTACCTGGGATGATGCCGCAATCGAGTTTGCTAAACAATATGCGGATAATGCTGAAATCCAGGTCAACATGCGCACTTTAGAGGTTCTCACCCAAAATGACAAAAAAGGTTTCACCGACTTCCTAAGTCGGTGGAGGAAGACTAGTACTCAACTTGTTGAACGTCCGGATGAAGCTACTCTCGTGGAGAAATTCGTGGACAACCTAAAGCCCATCTATGCAAATAACTTGAGGTATCAAAACATCAAAGACCTTCAAATATTTAACCGTACTAGGGACGAGGATCGAAGATGACATCCGTAAAGGGCTCTTGTCCAAAACGATAGGCCGTGGATATCAAGGCTCAACAAGTCGTTCTTACGGCTCTACTAGCAAAACTGATGAAGTTAACCTTCTCGAGCCATCTAAGAAGAGTACCCCTCCAAGGAAATTCACAAATCTAGGGGACACATACTCCAACGCTCTAAAAAGGTTGATCAAACTGGGTAAACTTCAACCCATAGGCCCTACACCCGAACCAGAAAAGAAATCCAAGTTCTGGGATGAGAACTCATACTGCGAATACCATAGATGTAAGGGACATGATACAGAAAAATGCTACAAACTGAAAAATGTACTCCAAGATATGATTGAAGACGGTCGCCTACCAATACCACCTGGAGGTAAGCCTAACAACACTCAGAATCCTCTTGGAGTTCTGATGATTACAAGTGACGAATCTACCTTAGATTGCTCACATCTTATCTCCCCAAAAGAGGAGGTGATCAATGGGATATGGACGGATAGCGAGAAAGATGTCTACCTCCAGGATCTTCCCTTAATCAAGAGCGCCAAAAGCATCATAGATAAGATCATTACCACACTGGATACGGAAACCAACACTAATCAGCAGAAAGGATGGAGAAAATCGATCAAGTGGACAAACAATCAAGGAGGACTCTTCAAGCTCACCACTGGAGAATGAGAGATGTTCAAAGGAGAGCCAGAAGACGATGAATTCGAGTCAGAGTCGGAGTCAGAGTCGGAGTCTAGAGAAGTTCCTAGAGAGTCTCCTCCTGTCATCATTCCCACTCCCCTTGTTTCTCCTAGCTTAGTGTCAAATAGTAACAGTAGTTCGGGAAATGTCCCAACGACTGTCCCTTTGCCGCCAGTGACTACAGATCAGATGGCTTCTTTGTTCCAACTTTTCTCAAATCTTAATATGAATAAATCAGGTTCTGCTTACTCTTCGTGCTATCTTGAATGCAATTCTGTTTACGATGATAATGAGAATGACCCAGACCCAGACTCAATCAAAATACCTCCCTACATAGCCAAAGAAATATTACAAGAGGGGGAAGGGAGACCAGTGATAGAAAATACTGAACCCATCAACGTAGGAACTGAACTAGAACCCCAAGAACTTAGGATAGGGACAACCTTGAGCCCCACCGAAAGAGCCAATTTCATAGACCTCCTGCACGAGTTCAAAGACGTTTTTGCTTGGTCCTACAAAGATATGCCAGGGATCGACAGGGAGATCGCAGAGTATAGAATCCCAATCAAACCAGGTTTCAAACCCGTGAAACAGAAGCTTCGTCGAATGAGGACAGAATGGGCTCTCAAAATCAAAGAAGAAGTCGATAAACAATTCAAAGCCTGGTTCATCAAAGTTTTCGAGTACTCAGACTGGATAGCTAACATAGTACCCGTACCCAAAAAGGATGGGATAATCCGCGTTTGTGTTGACTTTAGAGACTTAAACAAAGCGAGTCCTAAGGATGACTTTCCTCTACCACATATCGACATATTGGTGGATAACACAGCAGATCACGCGCTACTATCCTTCATGGACGGATACGCAGGATATAACCAGATCAAGATGGCCTTAGAAGACATGCATAAGACCGCTTTCGTCACTCAATGGGGAACCTATTGCTACACGGTTATGCCATTTCGGTTAATCAACGCCGGAGCTACATACCAACGCACTGCAACTACGCTCTTACATGACATGATGTATAAAGAAGTTGAGGTATACGTAGATGACATGATTGTCAAGTCCAAGGAAAGAGAGGGACACATTGCGAACCTTCGCAAATTTTTTTCAAGCTTACGGAAGTACAACATGAGGCTCAACCCTCAGAAATGCGCATTCGGAGTGACATCTGGCAAACTCCTGGGATATGTCGTTAGTCAACGAGGTATAGAAATAGAACCTTCCAAGATCAAAGCTCTAATCGAAATGCCGCAACCTCAAACAGAGAAAGAAGTTAGAGGATTCCTAGGAAAGGTGCAATACATAAGTCGATTCATATCAAAACTCACCATGATCTGCGAACCTATCCTCAAGAAGTTAAAGAAAACAGATCACACCATGTGGGATGATAACTGTCAGAAGGCTTTCGACCGAATCAAGGAAATACTAGCCAAACCACTAGTGCTCCTGCCACCTCAACGAGATCAACCTCTCGGTTTATATCTCACGGTAATTGAAACGGCCAGGGGCGCCATGCTAGCTCAAACTGTAGGAAAAGAAGAAAGAGCCATCTACTACCTTAGTAAGAAGTTCTTGGAGTACGAGTGCAAATACACACCACTCGAGAAGACATGCCTCACTCTTGTGTGGGCAACGAAGAAGCTACGCCATTACATGCTTAGTTACTCCGTCAAAATATTCTCCAAAATGGATCCTGTCAAATACCTCCACCCGTTCTCAATGGACGCTTAACAAGATGGACTTTGATGCTCTCAGAGTTCGATCTCAAGTATGTACCTCTGAAAGTTATAAAGGGGCGCGCCGTTGCCGAATTCTTCACAGAAAATCCCATCAATGATACACAAACGATAGACACCTGGTCGTTTCCGGATGTGGATATACTCCAACGGATGTAGACTCCTGGGACCTCTATTTTGATGGGGCATCGAATTTAAGAGGATTTGGAATAGGAGTGTTGCTCATTTCTCCTGAAGGCGAGCATACACCAATCTCTGTCAAACTCGACTTCGAGGTGACGAATAACGCTGCAGAATATGAAGCCTGTCTCATTGGATTGCAAGCGGCAATAAGTTTAGGCATCAAGAATCTTCGAGTATATGGGGATTAATCTTTGATCATCAATCAAATCACGGGATCTTGGAAAATCCGAAGCGAAAGCTTAGCACCTTATCAAGCCAGAATCGACCAAGTTGCCCAATTCTTCGATCAAGTGACCTACCTACATCTACCTCGAGAAGAAAATCAATTTGCAGATGCTCTTGCAAAACTTGCATCTTTGATTAATATGCCGGATAGCATGATAGAAATGCCTTTATGCATCGAACGACGATCACAGCCAGCTTATGTGCACCAAATCACCGATGAAGAGGAAATTGCGGAAGAACCTTGGTTCCAAGCAATCCTAAATTTCAAGCTCAATGGCACCTATCCACCAGATATGGACAAAAGAGGACAACGCGCTATCCACTTGCTAGCTTCCCAATACGTTCTCATGCAAGGAGAACTATACAAAAGAACACCTTTTGGTGTAATCCTACGTTGTCTTGATCATTCACAGGCACGGAAAGTGATGGAAGAAGTCCATGATGGAGAATGTGGCCCTCACATGAGTGGATCCATGATGGCAAAGAAAATCAAACGTTTAGGGTATTATTGGACCACGATGGAATCCGATTGCATCAAATATGTAAGACATTGCCATAATTGCCAAATCTTCGGGAATGTGAAACATGTCCCTCCTTCATTACTTTACACCATGACATCTCCCTGGCCATTTTCTTCTTGGGGAATTGACATCATCGGCAAGATTACTCCAGCCGGAACAGGAGGTCACTGTTTCATCCTAGTAGCAATCGATTATTTCACCAAATGGGTAGAAGCGGTCCCACACCAGTCTTACAGCCAAGAACGTGGCAAAGTTCATACAAACCAACATTATCTGTCAATATGGTTGCCCACATGAGATCATCAGTGACAATGGATCACATTTCTAAGCTGAGACTGAACAATTGCTAGCCAAATACAAAATCAAGCATCACCACTCCTCGCCATATAGACCACAAACCAATGGCGCGGTAGAGGCAGCAAACAAAAATGTTGTCACGATTCTCAAGAAAATGATTGACAACTATAGAGATTGGCCAAGCAAGATACCCTTTGCTTTATGGGGATACCGTACGTCCGTTAGGACGCCCACTGGGGCTACTCCTTTCTATTTGACCTACGGCATGGAAGCTGTACAACCAGTCGAGCTAGAAATACCATCCATGCGTATTTTACTCGAAAGCCAAATCCCAGAAGCCGAGTGGAAGAGGGATAGATATGAAGAACTCATCCTCCTGGATGAACGAAGGTTACGTGCATTACATAATGTGCAAACATATTAGGCACGTATCAAACGAGCCTTCAACAAAAGGGTTAAGCCAAGGAACATCAAGGAGGGAGACTTGGTCCTCAAATCAATTAGAGCTCTCTTACCTGTCGATCCACGAGGAAAATTCAAACCCAATTGGGCCGGGCCATTCCTAGTCAAGTCCATACTTTCAGGGGGTGCGGTTAGGATCACAGACCTAGATGGGAACGAATTTGCAAACCCAACAAACCTTGTCCAACTGAAACGTTACTATGCCTAGAATAGGAGCAAAAATGCGCCTCGCGTAACCTCACGTGTCGCTCTTGTGGCACAAAATAAACGGCCCCTGGCCAAGCTGGATTAAGCTAGTGTCATCTTGCTCTTGCACTTTGACAATTTGTCATTCTCATATCATCAAATAAACTAAATTGCATTTTAGGAGTAAGTAAAGCTCATGCTTATTTTATAAGTTCATTACAAGCTCTTACTTAGAACAATTATTCTTTTACATTTACTCGAACTACGCGCAAGGGTTTGATTTCATTTTCTAAATGAATACCTAGGCAATCCCTCACGGGATACAACCCATTGAATTATTTTAAATGTAAATAGAAGGACATTTGCAATTGCATTTGAAATTCGACAAGAATAATGAAAAGAAAATCATAACGGTTTCATAACCACTTAACCTTTTTATTTCATTTCTTTAATAATAATAGTACGTTACATAACAAAAATAAATAGGCTAGGATTCTAAAAACCCCACCTTCTTATTACAATAATAATAATAATAATAGATAATAATAAAGACTTAGGCTACTCTTCCATTTTCCTCTTGCCTTTGTCATTTTTGTCAAGTTTCTTGTCCCGACCTCGAGCCGGACGCTCTTGCGCCACTTCCGACCTAATCACCAATGGTCTCTCTCGAGGTCTTGCTTTTCCATTCTTGTCAACCCCCATCTCGACGGCAGGAGAAGTCTTCAGTTTCTTTGAAGGATGAACAACTCGAAATCCGGCTTCTTCCTCTCCCTCAGTCATATGCTTCTCCGTCTCCTTTTCCACCTCACGAACCTTGTAGTAAACAGGTTCGCGTTTCCTCAGTCTCTTGCGCTCCTCCGGAGTAGTAGCTTTCCTCCACCGCAGATAGGAATCTGACACCCATAGAGCACTGCTAGAAGAATTCAAGAACCAAATGTTCCTCTGAGCCCATTTGATGGCCCATTCTCTTCGACTCTCAGTAGTAAGCGCCACGGCGATCTCATGGGGGCATGTGTCAAGCTTCGGGATCATCTGCTTCAACCCAACCTGCCTCATCAACCTCTTCGGGAAGATGCATATCATAAACTCCAAGCCGGGAATGCGAACAGATCGAGTAGGATCCAAAGAAGATACTCCAGTGACAGATTTGAGATGCCACCATGATACGATCTGTTAGGCCCAGTTTAACCTGGTCTGACCATAACCTGGTCCGACTCAATAAAGCTGATTGATTGAGACGAAGACCGGACAAGACTAACTACTATCTAGCTGATGAAGAATATTATGGCAAGAAGACTACTAAATCCTGGAAGAGAAGCCTGATAGTCAGTATATCATAGCTTGGCGGATTACTAAAAATAGCCTGGATTGAGCAGATAAACAAGAAATGCGATTGTATAAGCCAAATAACCGTGCCCTATTCTCAAGGAAGACCAAGTCCAAACCTAAAACTATTTAATCCATGAATCTGGACGGAAAGAAGAGAAAAAGCAAAGGATTGGTTGAGTTGAGAACGGGTCAAGCGAGCTAATAGGAAGCATGCCCTATTATTCCGGCAACAGCTCCTACAATTTGGGGAAGAGGTTGCTGATTATAGACGTTGCTCATTATAACGTTAAGGGAGGATAGAACTATAAATAGGAGAATTTAACAATTGAAAAGATATTCATTATTAGTTAATTTGATCTATACTTTATCTTCTTTTTCTCTTGAGCATTCAGATATTCATACAACATTGTGCCCGGTCTATCAAAATAATAAAAACGTCATTCTTTATACTTACTTCTTTCTTTATCATTTATTCATACCATTCTAATCTTATAGAACTAGATACCCTGATCACTATATAACTAAGCCGGATCCCTTCAGGAAAATCCTGCTAAAACAATTGGCGCCCACCGTGGGGCATCTAGTTCTTCAACCAATAAAATTCTCCTTATTATCTTTCAATTAATATTCACACACAAAAAATGGTGGAACTCACTGCTGAACAACAATTAGCGGCTGCTCTGGCCAAAATCAAGGAATTGGAAACAATCCAAGAGAAAGCAGCTCAGGCTGAAGCAGAAATCAATAGGCTGAAGGAATCTGAGTCTAGCCTGAAGAAGAAATTGGAAAATCAGGCTTCGGGCTCCAAGACCGATTCAACCAGAACCCCATTCTCATCCATCATCAAAAACATAGACTTCTCTAATTTTGGAACCCCGGAGAAGGATACATTATCCGGCACTCCAACCATTCCCAATGATGAGACAAACAAAACTGAAGCCGCAATAATGATGGCTATGCTTCAGGAAATCCAAAAACTCCACAACAAAATAGAAAATATACCCGGAGTACCAGACCCTGTGGCTGAAGTAGAAATTGACAGCTTTGCGGATTCACCCTTTGCAGATGAAATTGCAAAGATTGATCTACCCAAGAAATTTACTGTCCCATCCATGAGAACTTATGATGGAACTTCTGATTCACAAAATCATGTTGCCATATTCAAACAAAAAATGTTGGCTGCCTCAATACCCAAAGAACTCAGGCAAGTCCGCATGTGCAAAGGCTTTGGCACAACCCCGATCGGGGCAAAGATTACAATGGTTCATCAATCTCCCAAATGGAGGTATCAAAAATTTTGCACTGATCAATGCCTTCAATCAACAATTCGCAAGTAGCGAGAGATATGGCCAAGAGACCAAGCAACCTGTTCAGGGATAAAGCGACTTCCTGAAGAATCTCTCAAGGAATTCCCGGCCGATTTGTCAAGGAAAAGGTGGCCATTCCAAGATGTGATGAAGAAACAAAGAAGAGAGAAGCATTCAGCAGGGAGTCCTGCTGACAGGTGATATTTATGCGGATCTGACCAAGAAAGCATGTCCAACCTTTGCCACCGTTCAATCCATCGCCTTAGAGCATGTCAGATTGGAAGAAGACCTCAACTTCAGGACGAACTCATCCGGAGGAAAGCAGGGCTATGGACATACTAACAGAAAAGCTCCTACCGAAAGGAGGCAATCCCGGATCAAGACCCTATTCCAGGCCCGAACGATCCAAGTCAATATGGCACAAGAACATAAAGGTAACCTCTCAAGCCTCCCAACTATTCCCGAATATAACTTCTCTATTAATACTGCAGGATTAATCAAACGCTTGGAAAACCTGGGAGATACGGTCAGATGGCCAAAGAAGTCCGACAACCCCAGGAAAGATCCAACAAGATGGTGTGACTTCCATCGGGACATCGGACACACCACGAAGAATGCATTCACTCGGAAACAAGTGGCATATCTTCTAAAGAAAGGCTACTTGAAAGATATAATCCAGCAGCCAAAGAATAAAGATGAAGGACAAAATAAGAGAGACCCGAAAGCGGCAGAGATCCTCCTCCTCCTCCTCCCATCTATGAAGTCAAATTCATAAATGGAGGATCGAAATCGTGGTCCGACCAGACTCTGCAGCCCAAGAGAATATCCAGGAATCCGGACTCCAACCTCCTTCCAGGCCCGAGTCATTGCCTGCTATTACCTTTGATGACTCGGATCTGCAAGGAATATCGGTCTACACCATGACACCTGGTAATCACAATGCAAATCGGACACCCAAAGTATCAAGAATCCTGATAGATGGAGGAAGCTCAATCAACCTGGTGATGCTTGACGTCCTTAAAGCTATGAAGATAGACGAAAGCAAGATCATAAAGAAATCCAGCGTCCTGGTTGGATTCAGTGGAGAAACAAAAAACACCCTGGGAGAAATCAACTTGCCTACCTATGTGGAGGGCGTGGCTTCATATGAGAGATTTGGAGTAATGGATTGCTTATCCTCGTATAATGTAATCCTGGCAGACCATGGATCCACAATGTCAAAGCAATTCCATCAACATACCATCAATGCGTGAAAATTCCAAATGAATGGGGGATAACCACCATCGAGAGGAGAACAAAGGATCGCTCAGAATGTTACACTCAGGCTTTGAAACCCTCAAAGTCACGTAAGTCCCTTGCATAGCAATTAAAGTCACCTGTCAGGAAGAATACATAGCATAAACACGGATGGAAATAGGAGAAGTCATATTAGACCCGAACTCCCGACAGAAAGTACTTGTAGGGTCGATGCACCCGACTCAATCGGACAAATCTGGTCGACTTTCTTAAAACTAAAATGTCTTGTTTTGCTTGGTCACATTTTGATATGACTGGTATAGATGTTGATGTTATTACTCATAAGTTGAACATTGACAAATCCTTTAAGCCTCAGTACATCAAAAGAGAAGAAAATTTGCTTTGCAGAAAGGCACGAAATTATCAACCAAGAAGTCGACAAGCTATCGGACATGGGAATGATCAGGGAAGTAATGTACCCTGACTGGCTTGCAAACGTGGTAGTCGTCCAAAAGAAAAATGGCAAATGGAGAGTCTGCGTAGATTATACTTGACTTAAACAAAGCCTGCCCAAAAGATCCATTTCCCCCCACACATCGATGCAATGGTAGATGCCACTGCACGCAGCCACGAAATGTTGACATTCATGGATGCCTCCAAATGATTCAATCGAGATAAAAATACATCCAGCAGACCAGAAAGCACACTTTCATCACCGAAAGAGGTATATATTGTTATACTTTGCTATGCCCTTTGGATTAAAAATGCAGTGCAACCTACCAAAGGCTAGTCAACATGATGTTCAAAGATCAGATAGGAGACACCATGGAAGTCTATATAGATGACATGGTAGTCAAATCAAAAAAGGCGTAAGACCATGTCAAAGACCTGGAAGTAGCCTTTCAAATATTGGAAAAATTCAATATGAAGCTCAACCCACAAAAATGCCACTTCGGAGTCTCAAAGAGGCAAATTCTTGGGCTACATGGTGACAAAGAGAGGAATAGAAGCTAGCCCTGAGCAGATCAAAGCTATCCTGGAACTAGAACCACCAAAGACAATCAAAGACATACAAAAGGCGACGGGGAGAATAGCAACTGAATAGATTCATCTCAAGATCATCGAAAGATGCAAATCGTTTTATAACTCGCTAAGGAAGAACAAGGACTTTCAATGGACCCCCGATCATCAGCCGCCTTTGAAGACCGAAAATATACCTATCCTCTCCACCCTTGCTGGCTAAACCGGTCAAAGATGAACCCCGACAAGATACCTGGCTCCACAGAATCATTTCTTTGTCGGTGCGATCCTGGTCAAAGAAGCGACGGACAACAAGACCACTATTATGTAAGTAAAAGTCTGCTGGATGCGAGAGATCGTGTACGGCCTACTAGAAAAATATGTTTTAGCTTTAATAATGAGTTGCACAAAATTAAGACCATATTTTGAAAGTCACCCTATAATAGTCGAACAAATCTTCCTATTAAGCCTTTGTACTTAGGAGACCAATTGTCCTGGACGAATGTGCAAATGGTCACCCAAATAAGCACATACAATATAAAGTTTGAACCAAGGACAGCAATTAAGTCACAAGCACTAGCAGATTTTGTGGCTGATTTTAGTCCGACCCTAGAACCCGACCTAATAAAAGAAGTAAATAAACTGACCAATGACCAAACAGACCTAGAATGGACCCTATTTGTCGATGGAGCAATCAACACAAGGGGCACAGCCTAGGTGTAGTACTAAAATCACCACAGGGGGGATAAGATAGTACAGGCTATAAGTCAGTGCATTTGAGGCCACCAACAATGAGGCGAAATATGAAGCCCGATAGCCGGGTTAAAGGTATGTATTGATCTTGGTGTGCAAAATTTAAAGGTACGCACTGATTCCCTTCTCATCTCCAACCAGGTAAATGGCATATATTCGGCAAAAGACCCCAAAATGATGCTTTATCTAGATGTTGTTCAAATGCTAAAATCAAAGTTTAAAAACTTTAATATCGACCAAATTTCCGGGGACTTAAATACCTGGCCGATGCCTTAGCCGGCCTAGGGTCCAACTTTAGTCCCCTTGATTTTGACAAAATACCCATTGTGCATTTATTAGAACCTGCAATAAACAAACAAGATGAAAGTTTCCCAATCTACATTGCTAATTCTTGGACGAAACCTTACTATGATCGGCTACAACAGGAATCCTACCCTTAAATAAGCAAGATGCCGAGAGCACCGAAAATAAAAGTCGCCAGTATACTATTATTGACAACGTGCTTTTTAAGAAATCGCAGGCCGGACCTTACCTCGGATGCCTGGAACCACAGGAAGTCGAGCGATATTATCGTAAATCCATGAAGGATCTTGTGGAAATCACAAAGGTGGAAGAAGCCTGGCAAGCAAAGTACTCGAACAGATATTATTGGCCCACCTTAAGAGCCGATTGCCTGGATTTTAGCTCTAAATGCAAAGCCCGTCGATTCACGGACCATATATCCATCACCATCGAAGAACTACATTCCATATCCGCACCCTGGCCATTTATGAAGTGGGGCATGGATATAGTAGGAAAACTACCTCAAGCACCCGGACAGAAAGTTTTCATGCTAGCAATGACTGACTACTTCTCCAAGTGGATAGAAGTTTGAATCATACAGCAAATCAAGGAGAAAGATGTCATAGCATTCATCAAACATAATATCATATGTAGATATGGCATCCCCTCCGAAATAGTATGCGACAATGGCACACAATTTGTGGGAAAAAGAACAAGACAGCCTTTCCTCGTGCTCAATGGAACATCAATCTGGTAACATCCACGCCAGATATCCAAAAGCCAACGGTCAGGCGAATCCAAGAACAAAGTGGTGATCAACTGCATAAAGAAAAAGCTGGAAAGAAGAAAAGGTAGATGGGTCAAGAGCTCCCCCTGGTCCTTTGGGCCGACAGAACCACGCCTAAAACATCCACCGCCAAACCCCTACTCCTTGGTCTATGGATGTGAAGCGATAATCTGCCGAGGTGGACATTCCATCAGCCAGATGTAGCCTGAACACAACAACAAACAATATACCTCTAATGGAGGATAGCCTGGACTTAACAGAAGAGCTAAGAGATGCAGCAAGCATCAGATTAGCAGCATACCAGCAAAGAGTTGCGAGAAGCTACAACAAGACTGTCAAAGCCAGGGTGTTCAGGGTAGGAGACCTCGTTCTCAGGAAAGTATTCCAAAACACAAAAGAGAAGAATGCTGGCAAATTGGCCCCAACCTGGGAAGGCCCCTATCTGATTGATTCAATAGTCGGCCAGGGAGCTTATAGACTACAAACCCTGGACGGAGAAATGATCCCAAGAGCTTGGAATATTACACACTTAAAACTATTTCACATATAGAATATATCTGCACAATCCAGGTATAACTTTTACTTTAAACACTTCTTGCCTGAAAACTACATGTATGATACTTGCAATTATATGAATAAATGCCGTATATGATTTCTTCAAATTATGTGCCCAAGTACTTACCTATAATCTCATAATTACTTAGTGAAATCTTCAACACTTGTTTTACATATTGCATCTTATTTAAAAACAAATCTTAAAGATTGGGGGCCACCCCACCAAATATCCAACTCGATATCCAAAATTCAAATTGCAAAATAGGCCTTTAAATATTAAGCTCAACATAACATACAAACCTGGAAAATCTATTCCTAGATCAGATGACATAAATGGGTCATAAGCCCTCCAGCATGGCAAGGGACATAAGCCCTCCAGGCATGTGCAACAACCCCACCCATAACACATTAAATCGCTCGATCGATCGAATAATCGCCTCGATCGATCGAAATAATCGCCGATCGATCGAAATAATCGCTCGATCCAATCGAAATAATCGGCTCGATCCATCGTATAATCGGCGATCCAAAGACACGTCTAACATCACAAAAGTACTTTGTCAAAACACAAAAAGAAGCAAAACAAAGACCAAATATTTATTCACCCAAAATAATTGGCCCTACCTAATAACCATCCATTTCAGGGACATCCCCCCTGGATGAGCCAAAAAAGTTTCTGATATACTCTAAATATTCATTCCAGGGACATTCCCCCTGGATAGACCAAAACCCAAAAGAAAAAACTAAGTTATTTTTGAGCCAAGAATCACTCACAACCATCCACCATCTCCGATCACCGACTTTGCCTTGGAAGGAGGAGAATCCACTTCTTCTTCTTGACCCATGTTGGCCAAGTCGATATCGAGCATCCGTGAGTCGTCTCATCTCGGTCCGGATTCCAATCAGCCCCGGTCGATTCTCGGGTCCCTCATAGCATCAACCCGACCTTTTCCGAAGAAGTACCGAGCCGCATCGGCCAACCTCGCCTCCACTAACTCCTTTTCAAGAAGAAGCTCTTCATTCTTTTTCAACTGATCCTGCATTGCCTCGCTTCTCACCTCCAACTCCACTGACAAATTTTCTCGATTTTTCGCACCACCTCACAAACTATAGCAGCCCTGGTTGACTCCTTAGCCGCTAACCGAGATTGAGCACCACTTCATTACCCCCGGATGAGTGCAGTCACGGTTTAGCCTATCCAGCTTTTCCTCCAAATCGTAACCTTGGCACAGGCGTCCCTAAGCCGACAAGCGTGCTTGCCACCAAAGATCCAACCCCTGCGTACATACAAAATCAATTAGGCAAATACAAGGTAAAACAAAAAGCACATAAACAATAAAAAATATCCCTCTACAACTAACCTCTCTAGCCTGGGAAGCGAGTTCAAGAAATTTCCTTGTTATAAGAGAAGTCGAATAAAAAACCACCCTGGTAGACGAATCAAGGGTACTAGCAGACAATAGTTGGTCGCTCATCTTTGCGTAAAAATCATCTATCCGAGCCCGGGCATCATCCATGTCATCAATCCTAGCAGGCACTTGCCTTATACTCCCGAGTGGTCGAGCCGGATAGGTCGTTTCCCTCCTTCCTCCTCTTCCAGAATATCATCCTCCCTCTTTCTTTTTTGAGCCTGGATGACCTCTGGTGACACTATCCTGGGCGGATCTTGAGGAGGCCGGACATCGAAATCGGGATATCCAAAGTCTTGTCACTCCCACTAGTTTCCTGGCTCTTGACCGCTCAAATCCTAGCCACCCCACCTTCAAATCCTTTGCGAAAAGCTAGCCAGCCTAGCGAGAAGATCTAAATACTGGATATATAAAAATATACGTAAATATCAAACCAAAAAGTGACAAAAGACAACAACAACATAAAAGCAAGCGGATAGGCGTACAGAAAGAGCAAGAGAACTAGGCTTGCCTTTGGGTACTTTAACCCCAGATCGGCTTGGTCTTCATATACCGGGGCAACAATTCCCTGCCCAAGCAAGCTGGCCAAGTCCTCTCTTCCTCAGGAATGGCAAGGAAAGCATCTATCCTTGCAATAGCCTCTTCATCTAGAGGATCGTGATTCCAATCAGGAGCTACAAACATTACAAAAACAAAATATACAGGTAAGATTTATGTACCTCACTCTCATTCAATATAACTACAAAATAAAAATACAGAAACCTACCACTCTCCAAAGGAGGATATCTCGAGTAATCAAAGCCCGATCCCAGTCTCATCCGGATAAACAGAAAGTCTTTGCCCAACTCTTGTCGTCTCCGTAATCCAGGTTAGTAATTAATGGAGTCATCTTTGACTTAATTCTCAAATTAAAACGACCAACAGAAGGATTTTTGAAATGATATACTGCCTTAATATCATTGAGAGTAATCACAAGATTGTGTTTAGCGCATAAATTTTCTATGGAATGAACAAGTTTCCAAACCATCGGCATAATCAAAAAAGGTGACACTTCCATAGCACGGATGGTGTCAATCATTAAGGGAGTAAAAGGTAACTTACACCGCTTTGAATGCCCATTCAAGATACAAACCAACCAGGTGATACCCGATTAGCCCTAATCGGACAAGACTCGTGAATCCATACCTCGGTCGATTCAGGAATTATTTTCTTCTCCCTTAGTATCTTGTCATAATTTGTTTTCAACAAGTTCTCTTCAGAAAGTAAGGATCCAAAGATTGAAGGGCGGTGAAAATGAATCCTGGTACTTAAAAGCAACAAAATACGAAAGCAGAGGATCAATCTCCATCACTTCTTCTTCCCGGACGTTTATAGGTTCGGCTCGGCAGTGAGCAGACTTTCGGATGTAGGGCGTTTCTTTGCTCCCATGTTCTTAAGTGTTTGATTTATTATAGAAATTGTTGAGAAAATACAGAACAGGATTACTGAGAAATATGGAAGAATTCCAGAAGAATTTTAGAAGAATATTTAGCAAAGAAAGTGGAGGAAATTTGGTGAAAGATAATCTTGCCCTAAATACCGTATTTATAGAAAATCTATAACGGTGTGAAAACCCTAGGGATTGCAAAACTCTCAGCATGACATCACCTAGCCGTTATAGTGTCCAACGGTAACTAGGAGTCTAAGAGTCATTGATTAAGTGTAAGTCTCTTTATTGTTTAGCCCGGTAAAAATTGACATTTCACCCCTGGCCTGACCCAGCACGGGTAAAATGTCAAGGGGCAATTGTTAGGCCCAGTTTAACCTGGTCTGACCATAACCTGGTCCGACTCAATAAAGCTGATTGATTGAGACGAAGACCGGACAAGACTAACTACTATCTAGCTGATGAAGAATATTATGGCAAGAAGACTACTAAATCCTGGAAGAGAAGCCTGATAGTCAGTATATCATAGCTTGGCGGATTACTAAAAATAGCCTGGATTGAGCAGATAAACAAGAAATGCGATTGTATAAGCCAAATAACCGTGCCCTATTCTCAAGGAAGACCAAGTCCAAACCTAAAACTATTTAATCCATGAATCTGGACGGAAAGAAGAGAAAAAGCTAAGGATTGGTTGAGTTGAGAACGGGTCAAGCGAGCTAATAGGAAGCATGCCCTATTATTCCGGCAACAGCTCCTACAATTTGGGGAAGAGGTTGCTGATTATAGACGTTGCTCATTATAACGTTAAGGGAGGATAGAACTATAAATAGGAGAATTTAACAATTGAAAAGATATTCATTATTAGTTAATTTGATCTATACTTTATCTTCTTTTTCTCTTGAGTATTCAGATATTCATACAACATTGTGCCCGGTCTATCAAAATAATAAAAACGTCATTCTTTATACTTACTTCTTTCTTTATCATTTATTCATACCATTCTAATCTTATAGAACTAGATACCCTGATCACTATATAACTAAGCCGGATCCCTTCAGGAAAATCCTGCTAAAACACGATCCATCTGATTAAGGGGCCATCTTCACTCTTCAATTTGTTTTCCCAGTAATTGGAAACTCGAGTGAAGTCCACCATGTAAAGCCTAGTCCTCATTGCAATTGAGCGAGCATGATAAGCAGGAACATTAACTGGGGGCTCAATCAATCGAAGACGCTCCATAAGCCAGACCTACTAAAAGCGGGTATTAAAAAGAAAAAAAAAAGAAAAAAAAAGAAAAAGAAAAAGAAAATAAACGAAAAAAGGAAAAAAGAGAAAAAGAGTTCTTTTACCTGCAATATAATGGGACTTCCCAAGTAAGGTAGGTCGCGATTGGTTTTCCTGTTATCTAAACCCAATAGGATCTCTCCTAAACATAGATAAGATGGGCTCCTGCGAAGCTCCATTTGCTCAATCAAGCTCAAGAGACGAGGGTCGCCTCTCATATCCTCATCAACATGCCCTTGAAGGACATATACATGTAATAGGCAAAACCCGAATGCCCTTCGCCTCGCAACATAAGAGACAGTGGGATCTGCCCTATTGATGAATCAATCAATGAAGTCCAACATTCGCACCCCTTTAGAGGTCACAAGACGGTCAGCATCAGCTCTTGCCAACTCAAGCAAGTCTCTAAACTTGTTCTTATACCCTTGAGAAGTCGAGGGGATAGCAGGCGAGTGTTCCGGGTCCCAACCACCAATCGCAGCAATTTCCTCGGGAAATGGGCAAATGTCGCCTCCAGGGAAGGCAAATACGTGATAATTCGGGTCCCAATAATCACGACAAGCATCTAGGAATGGTTTGACTACCGTGATCAACTTCAAGATCAAAAGCGATCCAAAATTATAAGCACCCATGTCGTGTTTCTCCACATTAGAGAACTCATTTGTCCATTCTTTTAGATGAATTTCAAGAGTATTCATGATGTATGCTTATTTTGGGAGCTTTGTGTAATAAGACGAAGAAAGACGGAAGAATTATGTGAATAAAACCTCCCTCGACGTCTCTATTTATACTAAAATCCGTTTCCTAAAATCCGTCAGGACGGATGCACTGGGGAACAGGCACAGCACCTGCTGCGCCTCTTCGAAGGGACGCAGCTCTTGCTGCGCCTCTTCCTCAGCTTTGTTTCTGTGATTTCCCGCGTTGGATCTTTCCTAAATTCCTCAACGAATAATTTCCTATTCATACGGGTTATTATTTTGGTAAATACGTCAAGTTGCCATATTTCGTGTTTCCTAATTTCACGGAAACGCATTTCGAGACGATATCGAAATTTTCGTCATTTTAGTACACACTTATACATTTCTTTTTAACTTTCTTTTTTTTGGGGACTCATTTAACCAATTTAATTTAATTTATTAATTTTTTTCAAATTTATACATTTCTTTTTAGATTTTTATTTACTTTAATTTATTCATTTTCAAACTTATACATTTCTTTTTTATTTTTTCTTTTTTGGGGAATCATTTCACTCTCCTTCCACATTACATTTCAAACTTATATGTTTCATTTTTTTAGGGGGTAACCCTCCCTACCTTCCGGTCATTTCCGGCAAAATTTTTGCATTTTCATTTCCAGCCAAATTTTTGCAATTTTCGCGTTTTCGAGTCATGGTTTTGCGCTAATTTAGGCCATGTGTACAAATGAATGTTCTATGTGACTTCTATGTAAATTTCGGCAGCATGACGGCATAAACCGTCATCTACCAAATCTGTTCAAAACTAACCTGCAGGTACAAAGCAACCCAGCAGCAAAGGCACTCAGGCCATCATATATACAACTAAAAGGGGATGCGTACACCAAACTGGGGGCTCGAGCCCCAAAACAAAATCCAAATGTCCAAAATGTGGGTCCTAAAATGTACAAAATGTACAAAAATACAGCCAAAAAGCAAGAACCAACAAAAAAAGCTACTGCTGGTCGCCGTCTAGCTCAGCAACTCTCGCCTCGAGAGCAACAACCTCGGCGTCACGAACCTCGAGCTCCCTCAGCAGGCGAGTTGTCTCCTCCCGGGACTGGGCAAGCTCTCGCTCCAGCTCACGCTCCCTCTGCAAACAACAAGAATTGGATCATGTCAATCATTTCAAACATAAGGAAAGTTAGAAAATTCGAAAATGAAGTAAACGGAAGGTTCATACCTGACGTCCTCGGCCGCCAGCAAGTGCCTCGACGGCAGCAGCCCGCAGCCGGTTGGCTACCCTCCACAAAGCCACGGACCGGGATGGCGCAACCTGCATTTCAAAAGGAAAAATCTCAAACGATTGGACAAACTCGAGCAAAATGTGTTCTTACACAAAATTATACAAGTTAGGAGACTCACCCTCCGAATCAGATGCTGCCACTCGTCCAAGCCAGCATCTCTCACCGCCACGTCAAAGTCACGTAGCCCGGAGATCGTCGTCATCCCCGTCGCGTCAGTGTACTCAAGGGTCTCGGGGTACTCTGGGGGCTCGATGCCCGCCGCCTCGACCCCCTGCAAAGTCAGGTGATTTCCATTAAACGATGATCATTCATCGTGTTCTCAAATAATCAAAAATGAAAGAGGATAAAGCACTTACCACAACCGGCCAGTACGCCAACCTCCTGTAGAGGAATGCCGAGTAGTCCTCACCTGGAAGAAGGAGGGCGTCGCCACCGACGCCAGCCAATTCAGCCTCCCTCTCTGCCTCAGAAGGCTCCCTAAACATCGTCCGAGGAGGATCGATGGAACCGTTAAGACGTCCTGAGAGCACTGATGAGCCAAGCGCTCACCCAAGTACCACACAGGACCCATCGACGTCCTCAGCAGCAACCGGCTCGAGCTCCTAGGTCGAAGGACCTCAGCCACGAAGGGAGGAGCACCAGCGTACTCGTCCTAAGGCCTGGGCACCCACTAGAAAAGCAAACGAAGGGTCATTCTTATAATCAGTTCTAAAAGTAAAAGAAGAGAGACAAACAATGCAAGGTAAAATACTCACGCCGTCCAGCTGAAGAGCGTTCACCTCCCGCCGACAGACGTCGTGGAAGGAACGCCCACTCCTCGTGCGACACATCACCCAATCCTTCACAACGGGATATGCCTTCTCCACCGGCTCCGTCCTCTTGGGCGCAAGGCCCGGAAAGTAAGAGTACACCCACGCCTGTAAAACAAGATAATCAACAACGATCTTTCGTGATTTGACAGAAAAGGAAATGATCTTTCATGAAATGAAATGAAGGTTCATATCTCCAACAGCAGTCCAGGGCCGACAGCAGCAGGAGAAGTCCCCTTCTCCATCAACTCCGGACGAACCATGGCCCTCATAAAGCGGATGAGGACCGCAAAACTAGTAGTGACCCAGTCCCAACGGCCTGGGGAGCTCAGGTAAAAAAGAAAGGGAAGAAGCTTCGTCGAAAGCCTATCTCCCTTGTCTCCGAGGTAGATCGAAGACAGAAACCACCAGAGCCACAAACGGACCCTCTGCTCTGCAGTGCAGGGAGGAGGAGTCGTCTCCCTCCCCTCGATCACCACTGACGCCGGGGTCTTCCCCGCAAAGTAGTCCCGAACATAAGAACTAGGCACTAAACCAGGTACCGCGGTAGCCTTCGGCGCCAAGTTCCAGCTGATCAACCTCCTAGCCTCAGCCGAGTCAACCCTCATGGCTGTCTCCGGCCACTCCACCACCTCAGTCCCACACGGCAGACCAGAAATCATGCCGTAGTCCTCTAACGTGACCCCCACCTCGCCAAAAGGCATGTGAAACGTGGAGGTCGTGTCCCAAAACCGGTCCAATAAAGCTCGTACGAGACTGAGGTTGGCCCGAAGCTTCCTCCTCGCAATATCCCTCCAAGCCTGCACCAAAGCACCGAATGCTCCCCGCTCGATCATGGCTCGCTCCTCAGCCGACAGCCTCTCGTAGCACCCCATCATCGTCGTATAGCCCGAGAACGATCTGATGTTTCCGGCCAGGTGGCGACCACCCCGTCCAACGTTGGCCCGTCTCGGGACCTCCTCCTCCTCAACAACCTCGTCCTCAGTAGCCGTCACCGCAGCAGTGAAAGCCTCCTCCAACGCCTCCTCAAGTACCTGAGAAGGGTCAACAGCAGTGTCCACATCCATGGGATCCCTCCCGGATGTAGAAGCTTCGTCGCCTACATAACTAAAGTGAATTTAGGCCGCGTCAAGTGACGACAAGCCTTGATTAGAGGATTTCCGAATTTTCGGAGCTCCGAAATCGCTCTTTTTTCTCGCCATCTTTGGCAATTTTCCCACAAACCCGACCGCTCATGTGGTAATTTGGGTCAAGTCAAGCCTAAGTTGAGGCCTAGTCATGGGTTTGAGTCGGAATTTCGGCAGCATTTCGTTATAACGACGATTATGCCCTAGGAAGTGTCCTGAAAAAGCCGTCACAAATCAAAATTTCGAGATGGTAGGAAGTTTACCCATCATACAAGGATTCCAAATATCAAGTTTCGTCACAAATGGGCAATCCTAAGGCTATTTTCGAAGAAATTTACGGTTTAGCCGTGAAACCGTCTCAATTTCACTCAAATGCTCAAAACTCAATGAAAATTCGAAACAAATACATGGTTATGATCCTTATATTACCAATTAGCCATTTATAAAGTCTATTTTGCAAGGCAAAATCATTTGGGGGAAAAGCCCAAAATTTTCGACTAATTAGGGTCGAAAACCCTAATTTTGTCGCTCTCATTTGATTGAATACGGAAGATAAATGCAAGATTGATACATATACCTCAATTAGTCATGGCAAATTCAAGCTTTTGGATCAAATTTTGACGAAAATGGTTGGAATTTGAGAGAGAAATTGAGAATTTGTGTTTCGAATAAATGAAATAAACCCTCTGTTTCATCGGGTTTTTACGCAGGAAATACGCAGCAAGTGCTGCGCCTCTTCCTCAGCTTCCCTTCATACGAATTTTCAAAAATTTGTTATGAGTTCGTTATTTGTGGGCCCATCTTTGGTGCGCTTCTTCCTTGATGCCATATCACATGTTTTGGTCCGTTTGACATTCATTCTTCGCCCGAACCCGCATTTTCAAGCCAACTGCAAATTGCCATATATTATTTTTGCCAAGACCTAGCTTGTCACAATGAGCGGTTCTTCTTTGACAGGTGTTTCGACACGCCTTTATTATGTTCCCCCAGCGAGAGTACACGGATAGACATTCCCTCTCGAGACATGGAGATCAGATCCCGATTATGTTCCCCCAGCGAGAGTACACGGATAGACATTCCCTCTCGAGACATGGAGATTAGTTCCCGATTATGTTCCCCCAGCGAGAGTTCACGACCAACAGTCATTCCCTCTTGAGACATGGAGATCAACATCGACCCCAAGCTCTTCCGAAGTTTGTTTGAAGCCGACCACAAGCAGATTTCTCCCAGCAGTTCCAGACTATGTCCTGTTGTCTTCTCATAATATTGCATCTTTGTTTCCCCTGGAGTTTCAAGGAATTTCAGGTATGGTCTCTTCTTATGGCTGGCGAGCCTCCTTACGTAGTCTAATGGACTTTAAACGACCCTCCTCGATAGTCGACAGACTCTAAAATGTTCCTGACGACAGGTCCCTGGTTCAAACCCCTTGAGCCGCCTCGCGTCGCCATAGTCGTCAGGTTGTAATCTTCGATTGATCTGATGGCTATACTTTGACTTTCGCCTTGTCCAAGCCTCAGTCAAAGTGGGGGCTCTGTAGATACCTCATTTCTGCACCTCCCGCAAACCACCTGGTGATGATTGGGCCGCATGTTTGGTACGCGGAACGATTTGTGACAGTTCGTAAGTTTATCGTCAAGTGATTGCTCAAACACTGATGTCTACCTCTTAATTGTCATCTACGTGCCGATACGGTCATTTTGGCAGTAATTAGAGTACATTTGGAGTCCGGGTCAAAAAACCCTCTTCATTTTCTAAAACCGAGTCAAAATGTTCTGGAATGTTCCGGATATTTATATTCCATATTTTCGCAATCTTTTAATCTTTGGCAAATAATTTCCCGTAATATTCACACAAAATATTAAGGAAAATAAGATTAATCCGTTATTCCATAACCAAAACACGGAAATCTTTCTTCCGCAGGAGGAAACCACTTGGGAAAGGACGCAGCAAGTGCTGCGCCTCTTCCAAGAGACGCAGTGCCTGCTGTGCTTCTTCCCAAGTCCTTTTCTGCGTATTTTTCGTATCTTTTCATATCTTTTCGAGATTCACTTCCAAAGTTTCTCCGAAAACCCTAATTTCCTCCATGTGATTAGTATAAATAGTGCCCGCCCTTCTCTTCTCCCTTTGCATTCTAGACCACGTTCTTACTTTTTGGCGTCTACGTGCTTAAACTTTCGACCACGTAAGCTCGGATCCTTCTGAGTACCAGCCTCATTTTGCATGATCGACCAATTTGACCAACTCCACAATAATCAACATTAATCAATCTGTTCGTTTTCCTCCTAGAGGGCACTTTCGTCTACATTCGAGTCGAGCATCAGTAAACGTTAACTTAGTTCATCTCGTTTCATCAAACATCTAAGTCTGAGGGTGTATAATCCCTATTTTATTTATTGTTCTTTATTATTGTAATCATATTGTAAGGTTTATGTCGAAAGTATTCTTAAAACCGATTTGTAAAACTTTGTTTTTAAACCCTTTTTACGGATTTATCAGAAGACAGACGTCGAGAAAGGACGCAGAAACTGCTGCGCCTCTTCGTGAGGCTGCCGCAGTTCATGCTTCCTTTCTTCTTCGTTCGTCTTTTGTTAATTTGTTTGTTTTTTCTTTTGCTTTCAATCGTTCGTTGTTTCTTTGACATAATAACTTAAGCATAATAATCTGACATGTAAGTAATCCATCATTAATTAATTAATTCATCATAAATCCCGACTTAAATCCCAAGTAATTCATATTTGCGGATTTTCGTCCTTAAAATCAAATTCAGGTTTTAGAGGTTCGGTTCATCAATATTGAGTCTCTGGAATTCGTCATTGATATATGTTTCACCTTTTGTTTATTGTCACCATCATTAATTCGTCATTAATAACTTGTTTGGCTTAATTAATTTGTTTAACCTAATTAATTCATTAATTAACCTTGTATCTTGTAAATATTTGTTTTAATTAGTTTTCATCCGTGTTTATCGTTTTTATGACCCATCCACATGTAAATAATTTGTTAATCACTTTCATACGAGTCAATTATTATTAATCGAGCATTAAATCACCAACGAATATTAACGATTTGCAATTTCGGCTTCACATCCAGAACTGAGCCAAGGAACGGACGCAGCAAGTGCTGCGCCTCTTCCAAGGGACGCAGCTGTGCTGCGCCTGTTCCTGGTTGATTTCTGTCCCTGAACTCCCGTGTTGCTTTGACCTAGTTATTAATTACGTATTAATTAACTATTACTCGTATTATCACCTAATAATCTGTTCGTTTATTCGTTTATTCTTTCTTTTCTAAAACCATCCGTTTTAAATGTATTTTCGACATAAATCAATTAATCCGATGTAATTATTGTAATTTTCTTTATTGTATTTATTTTATTGTATCACTTGTATGTTTTCACATGTAACCAATTCTTAAATCCCAATTCGACCCAATTGTATGTTAAATTACGTGTTAACCGACTTAGTATTAATTCTCACATGCTAGGATTAATTCGTTGGATGTTGCATTGCATGCATATAAATTGACAATATATCAAGTATGAATAATTTCCCTAATCATTAGTAGAGGCCGCTATTGAGGCGGGCGGGATTAGGTGTTCGATCAAAAGAGCTTCCTAATACGTACCCTCACCCCTTACTCCAGATCTCTGTGAACATCCGTGTTCATTGGCATCCACGAGAGTCATTATAGACATAGAATGCTAAGGGTAACGAGTTCTTGGTGTTCATGTCACTACTTTGTGTCTTGACATGGCACGAGGTATTCGAACGGTTTCCAATTTTCCACAATAAATTGGTGGCGACTCCACAAATGCAAACGCTTGTTTCCCAAGCGCCCCCGTGGGCCCCGGTCCACACAATTATGTTACCATGTTCTATTTGGTAACATATGTTCCAAGAATAGTGTCTAGACTATCAAAGAATGGCAACCCTAAGTTGTTTATAGTTTCAGCACTAATGTTACCGAATTTTATATGGTTACATATATCTCAAGAATGGCAACACGATTTTAAAAGGCCAATGTCATATCCTTCCATAGGCTAAATTAGTTAAAAATGTCAAGTGTATACATATAATTATGGTATCATATTGTGCAAAAGTAAGGACATTATTTAAATGAGTCATAAGGCAGCCTGTAATTCACCATTGTTTCTTAGAAAAAATGAACTTAAGGACCAACTCAAATGGTTTACAGTTTGAAGAATTATGTTACTATATTGTATTTGGTAACATATGTTGGAAGAATAATGTCTATACTTTAAAAGAGTGGCAACCCTAAGCTGTTTATACTTTCAGCAATAATGTTACCAAATTTTTATAGTTACATATAGTCCAAGAATGGCAACATGCCTTTAAAAGTGCAAACCATTATCTAATCATTTAAGATCTGCTAACAGATTGTACAATAATGGTAACATTAATTCGGTACATCGTTTTCCAAAAAGGAGACCATAATTTCAAACATTACGACATAGTTCAAAATGACAAATATCAGACCATTTTAGATAACCTAACAAATAATACAATAATGGTCACAACAGTAATGTCTTCCACGCCCTATGGCTAAGTGGCAGCAGCTTTGATGCGTTGTGGTTTGCAAAAGTTCAAAATGTTACCATATCAACGACGTTCACAGGAGACGAGGTATTGGGGGTGTAGGCATCCCCATCGTTGGCAGCAACTTTTTTGGCTTTCTTCTTCTTACCAAGTCCGCTTTTTTTCCTTGCGCTCCTACCTTTCGTCGTGACACGGATAGGATCAAGAACAAGACGTTCTTCGGTTGTTTGAGTGTTTAATTTGTTTCGGCGTCCACAGTAAGCTTTTGCAGCAACACTATTACTTCAGCATTTGCCGCCTCAAAGAACTTCTCCACAATTACCCTTGCCTCCATTACCTTCTGGCTCTTTGTTATGAGATTGTGGACATTGGTGAGTGTTGAACGTCGCCAATTAATGGCCTCATTTGCGGCACTTCGGTGCATATCAGAAGGTAGTTAACGTTTCCAGAACTCCGTTTTTGCGAATTTCGTCCACCTCCTGTGTATGCAACTAGCTGGGATCTCTGGAACAGAATGCATGTGCAGGACACATATGATGTGGTAACATATGATGCCCATTACTTGGTACTTCCTGCAAGTACAAGTGCACAAGTTGTTCCCGCAATCATAAGTAACATGATGGGAAAAACCCTCGTTGCCAACCGTGTCGACACTATAGATTAAGGTGGTGTCTTCATGGGTGATAAGTGCTACCCGGGTGCCCATTGCAAGTCCAAACTCCTTCTCAAACACACGGAACAGCTCCATAGTGTATATCTGCGATGCATGTTGTAGAAGGTCTACAAGGGGGAACACGGATGTAGGGGACGCTCTTATAGAGTTGAATTCTTTCCGCTCCTCTCCTCTCCACCTTGTCACGGTCGTCTCAAATATGCCAAAGAATTCAGTGACTGACGTTGTTTTTGAAGCTTGGAACCCCATAGCATGATTTGTACTCTCGCTCCTTTGGGAAGAAAGGATACCCGCTGAGAAATACTGATTATTCAATGCAGTGCACCATTTGATTCGTAAACTGTACAATCTATTGAACCATGGGTGGTTTTCAACACCATACTCTGTCGTCATTCTTTGCCATGTCGCTTCAAATTCCTTTTCGTTATAACAACCATTAAGACATTTGTTGAACAAATTCTGGAATGTCCTATCATGCTTTAAATGTCCAAAGTGTGAGATGGCGTTCTGTTGGATATGCCATTGGCATAGCCTATGCCTGCTTTCTGGGTATATCTGTATGGAGACAGAAGACAAATGTTAGCATTTAGAAGTCATATGTTTATGTTTGCACTATTCAATTGATATCATTACTTAACGGATTCATATGGTGACATCTTAAAAATTAACACAAAAGTTCATCAGTATAATATGATTACATATCTGGGGATAATGTTGCCATTCAATGTGGTTACATAAGTACTTCATATGGTGACATCTTCAACTTAACTCAAAAAGTTGATTATTAAAATATGTTGTCAACTTTTGGACAATTGTTGTCATTTGAGTTGCCATTTGAATAAAAAGCTAAACATATGTTAAGTGGTCACATATTGAACAGTTAACTAGACATAGTTTATGTCTGGTTCTGGGTATATCTGCTAAGGACACAACATAATGTTAGCGTATAGAGGTCATATGTTTATAGAAATATTTTTTTATTTCCATGTGATTACATAAGTGCTTCATATGGTGACATCTTCAATTTAAATCAAAAGGTAGATTAGTAAAATATGTTGACAAAGTTTGGAAAATTGTTGTCATTTGAGTTCCCATTTGAATTAGTAAAATATGGTGACATATTTTATTGAGCTAATAACATAAGATCTTAATATAGTGACCTCTTCAGTTTTGTCCTCAGCGTTTCCACCAGTATAATTTGTTATCATATTTGGGATTAATGTTATCCAAAGTTAAGTGGTCACATAATGGTGGGATAACACAACATGCGAAACTTAACAGTAAGACACAGAATATACCGCTTCAACTGCATTTGTCATTGCTTTGTCTTGGTCAGTGAAAATGGAGACAAGACGAACATCCTCACCCATAGCTTCATTAATCACATTGAATAACCATTGGAATGATTCTTCTTGCTCGTCGGATAGGAAAGCACACCCAAACATGACATTGGACCAGTGGTTATTTATACCGACAAAAGCGCCACAAATAAGATTGTACCTATTAGTGCGGTACGTTGTGTCAAATATGACAACATCATGATACAATCGGTAGTCCTCCCTCATCATCGAGTCATACCAGAAAAGGTGATGGAGTCTCCCTTCTTTGTTGAATTGGACTCGGAAGAAAAACCCCGGATCCTCAGCTTGTCTTTGAGTGAGAAGATTAATTAGTGTGGCTGCGTCACCGCCCTCGATCGCTTTAATCTTCAGCCTATGAACACAGTTGATGTGATCCCTCTTGGTGTGTCCGACGAATACATCGCCCCCTGCTACAGCAGCTGCCACTTTGTATTGAACCGAGGGGGCAACAAAGGCTTCAGTCAAGGCCCTTATAGCCTCTGCCTCAGCATCAGTTATTCTCCTCTCCGAGCGGTGGTGCTGCTGCCATTGAGTGGGAGTCAGTTCATGGTTATGTTATGTGAAATGTTGCATTACCTCCCACTGCCCGTCCTCGTGTACTTGTGTCCTTAGATCGTCTTTGCATTGGCAACGTGTGACTGCATAATTCCTCAAAGGATTGCCGTTATCGTCTCGCCTATTACCATTTCCATGTACTCCTGCACATGAACATACAAAGTATCTCTCGACTTCGGGTGTGCCAGGCCCGTTCGCTCTGCGAGAAGTTGTTTTCCTAATGCTGAAACCAATGGCCTGTGAGTGTTTTCTAAACATCTCATAAATTAATTCCCATTTCTCTACTTTCATTCCCAATAGGGATTTGGAATAATCTGTACCTGCATAGGTTTACAGGGTCACATTAGGCAAGAAAGTGTAAACATTTATAACATAAATAACAACATCTGCATTTACATATTCATCCCTACTCTAGTTACACGGTTACATTAGGACGAAAATTAGACACATTTGTTAGATATACAAAATTTGTTTTCAAGTAAGCTGGCCCAATGGAGTTGACAGGGTGACATTATGTAGAAAAATGCACACATTAAACAGATAAATAACAATATGCAATGTAGTTGACAGAGTGACCTTATGAGAAAAGTATAAACATCTTAACAAGAAGCCAATAAATTTCCTCTACGTTGCCAACATTTTTCTACCCATTATAGTTGACAGGGTGACATTAGGACTAACAGTAAAGCCATTAACACAGAAAATGTAAACATCCATTATATTTAAACATCCGTTATAATCATACACATATGCTGAACTGAAAACCTAAAAATAATATTCAAATTAATGAATTGACAGGCTGACATTTGGACCAACAGTATAGACAATAACACGATAAATATAAACATCCATTATATTACAGTAAAATCAAACATATATGGTACACTGAAAAACTATAAACTAATATTACAGTTCATGATGATAAAACATAACACAAATCAAACTTTATACTCCATGAGACTTTGCACATCAATATAATGCAATACAAATATCACAAACACATCAATATAATGCAATATAAACTTGTTATTTCCTTGATGTTAAGATGTATTATAGTAACATTAATAATAACAATAATTTGCCCTACGTTCTCAACAAAAAAAGACATACCTTTACTCGTCGTGTTTTCTGTTGAAGGCTGATGAATTATCCCACCATGATTATTATCTGCACTTTCCATTGTTGTTGGAACGATTAGGGCACCATCAACTAACATTTCTGTGAAAGTTTGTTGAAGATCCTCCATTTTTTTCGAACTATGAGAATAATAAGGTGCAATTTTTACGCCATTTTTTCAGAATTATGAGAATAATAAACTGCAATTTTTACGCCATTTTAGTTGTAAATTATAGAGAGTAAAAAGAAAATGTGGAAAGAAGTTCAAAATTATGTGAATGGAAGGAAATTGTGCAAAATAATGGTGAAATAAAAGTAGGGTTGTGCGGGGGGGGGGCAAAGAACTCAGTAGCATTAAATGCAAAATTCACTTATTGGAATTAAATATGGTAAAGCAAGTACAATTGGCAATTAAATAATGCTTTGCAGTACAATAGTCATACTCAGCCAAACAGTGTAAGCCGCCCCCTTTTGATGTGCTGTCAGCGCAGGGTTTTGTGCAAACGGGTACCACATTCATGTAAATGGTATGTATTTGACCCGTCGCAAGCTTACGACGGGTATCTCCGTCACAAATAAGAATTTGTGAAATATGAATGGAAAGGTCAATGGTCAAATTATCTTAATTACCAGCATGGTTTTTTTGATTTGTTGGTTTATGTGAGTGCATGTATGTGTACGAACATGTCTATATGGTATGAAATTGTCGAGATAAACTAAAATTATGCGATCACATCGATTATTTGTAACACGATTTTAATGCTCGGAGCCTTTCAATTCCCCAAATTTACATTCATAGGCCAGGATTAAGACCTCAACTTAACATATTGAACGATTTAGGAAGTTACAAATAATCGATTGAATGAATTGGGGAAAAGAGATACTCCCTCCGTACCATACAAATGGTAACGTGGTAAAAATGGAATTTTTAAGAAAAGAGGGTAAAATAAGGGGTAAAGAGGGAAGAAAATAGGTGGGGTATGTAATTATTGGTTTAATTGTGAGTTGGTAGGTGGGGGTATGTAGTGACATTTTATGTAAATATCAAATGGGTGTAAGGATAATTTGGTAATGTTGTGAGCCAAATAAGGAATGTTACCATTGGTGTGGTACGGCCGTATTAGGTAAGTGTCACCATTGGTCTGGTACGGAGGGAGTAAGAAATTTGGGATTTAAGGTTAGGTTGGGGTAATTGAATGAATTGATTATTTGATTCATGAATGCAAGTTTAACGAGGTTAGTCTTGTCATTTCGCTTAAATCGTCACTTAATAAGTCGAAAAATAAGAAAAATGATGTTCGGGATAGAAATACGGTGTTGATTGGGGAATATACATTGAAGTTTGGGGGTTATTTGTAAAAACGCAAATACGTGGTGGTAATTTGTAAAAATATGTAAATACGTGGTGGTTATTTGTAATTTTTCCTTGTTGTTATTATCATATAGAGTACAAGATTATTTGAAATAAACTATGGCTTGAAAAGTAACCGGGAATTCTAAAGTAGACATCCCCTATTTACTAAATGAATAGGCGAAACTCCAACTTTTCCCACCGAAAATATATTTCCTAAAATAGTGTTTGATATTTTTTTGCATATATACTATAGGTATGGACATGATAAGTTATAAATGCACATAATCTTTTTGTATTTAAATATTTATAACATTCAATATTTCACATTATACACAAATTTATCTCCGATCTTTTTAGGATAAAAAAATACAGTTTTTTTAAAGAACTTTATGATAAAAATTCATTGACTTTTTATGACAAAAAGTTGCTCTAAAAAAATATGTTATTAGTAAATATTTGTTAAAAATTCATTGACTCATATGATAAAAAATTAAGACTAAAAATTATATTATTAGTAAATATTTGGAAATTAACATCATTAATTTCTCGGTAAAAAAACAAAAAAAAAAGCTTTCAGAAAAATACTCATTTCATTAATTCTTACGATTTAAATTTTTATTTCTCTAATCAAAATATAATAAGTAGCTAGAAACAAGAAAAATAAATAAAACTTTATAAATACCGTACATACATTGCACAGATCTATACTAGTTAATAAAGGAACTATATAAAGCTATGAAGGATAACTATAAACCATCTTGACTTGTCTATACTTGACAAAGTCGCCATGCTTACATGGTTACACTCACTTACTTTTTCGGTCTTTTGCCTATTCAGTGACTTTCTTTCGGACAAAACCAAATAATTACCTTTGGTAAATATTATAGAAGAACATTAAATCATTAACTATTATTTCTGTTTTCTTTATAAGATAGTTTGGTGGTGTTAGCGGGTTATCAAATGAGTACTCATTAGGTAACAGATTGATAAACATTTGCTCGTAAGGTTTAAACAAAAGACCCTGTTCTTTCTGGCTTATTTTCAGCTCACTTCAGTTCAGTTCTGAAGAGTCACGGACGAGGGCACCTAAGAGGGAGAGAGGGTGAATTAGGTGTCTATTTAAAATTTAAGCTTAATGAAAGCTTCTTTAAAAACTCTTACACACTTTAAACAATGCTTAGATGAAAGGAGAAGTCGATACTTAGAACTAGAGAGTTAGAAGTATTCAACAACGATTCAGCAAGTAGAAGTTACAGCGTACTCAACAGTTGATTCTGTAGATAAAAACGTGAGTAGAGTATGCAGCGGAAATAAAACGAAATAGACACGACTAACGATGTTTTTAAAACTGGTTCGGTCACTACTCCGCGACTGTAGATACCTCATTTCCGCACCTCCCTCAAACCACCCGGTGATGATTGGGCGACATGTTTGGTACGCGGAACGATTTGTGACAGTTCGTAAGTTTATCGTCAAATGATTGCTCAAATACTTATGTCTACCTCTTAATTGTCATCTACGCGCCGATACGGTCGTTTTGACAGTAATTAGAGTACATTTGGAGTCCGGGCCTAGAACCGTCGTCATTTTCTGATAACCGCTAAAATCCCGAGTCAGAATGTTCTGGAATGTTCCGGATATTTCTATTCCATATTTCACAATATTTTAATCTTTGGTAAAGAATTTCCCGTAATATTCATACAAAATATTAAGGAAAATAAGATTAATCCGTTATTCCATAAATTAAACACAAAAATCTTTCTTCCGCAAAGAAACCACACAGAACGACGCGCGAGTCTTGCGCCTCTTCCAAGAGACGTAGTGCCTGCTGCGCCTCTTCCCAAGTCCTTTTCTGCGTATTTTTCGTATCTTTTCGAGATTCACTTCCAAAGTTTCTCCGAAAACCCTAATTCCTTCACGTGATTAGTATAAATAGGAGCATTCGCTCCTCATATTTCTCATGCGAGTGTCCGCCCTTCTCTTCTCCCTTTGCATTCTAGACCACGTTCTTACTTTTTGGCGTCTACGTGCTTGAACTTTCGACCACGTAAGCTCGGATCTTTCTGAGTACCAGCCTCGTTTTGCATGACCGACCAATTTGACCAACTCCACCACAATCAACATTAATTAATCTTAATCGTTTTCCTCTTACGAGGGCACTTTCGTTACATTCGAGTCGAGCATCACTAAAACATAAACTTAGTTAATCTCGTTTCGTCAAACATGTAAGTCTAAGGGTGTAAATCCTTCTTTATTTATCGTTATTTACTTTTGTAATCATCCTGTAAGATTTATGTCGAAAGTACTTCTAAAACCGATTTGTAAAACCATGTTTAAAACCCTTTTTACGGATTATCAGGAGACAGACGTCGAGAAAGGACGCAGCAACTGCTGCGCCTCTTCGAAGGGACGCAGCATCTGCTGCGCCTCTTCGTGAGGCTGCCGCAGTTCCTGCTTCCTTTCTTCTTCCTTCGTCTTTTGATAATTCGTTTGTTTTACTTTTGTTTTCAATTGTTCATTGTTTTATCGACACGATAATTTTAAGTATAGCAATTTTAACATGTAAGTAATTCATTATTATTTAATTCATCGTTAAATCCCGACTTTAATCCCTTATAATCCAATATTCGCGGGTTTTCGTCATTAAAATCAATCCGGGTTGTAGAGATTCGATTCTTTCATATTGAGTTTCTGGAATTCGATCTTTGATATATTTCCATCTGTCTATTATCGTATCCGTCATTATTTCTTCATTAATTCGTCATATTTAACCTAATTAGTTCACTCATGTCACTAATCAATCTTTCGTTCATGTAATTAATTCGTTCACATTGGTTTTGTCCATATTTTATTGTTTTTATGACTCATTCACATGTAATTAATGTATTAAATCACTTTCATCCGAGTCGAATATCATAATCAATCATTAAATTCACCCACGAATATTAACGATTTGCGATTCAGCTCCGCTTCACGCCGAACTCGGCCTTGAACAGACGCAACAATCAGCTATGCGCGCCTCTTCCGGGGCGCAGTTCACTGCTGCTGTTCCAGGTTGATTTCTGTCTCTGAACTTCCGTTCTGCCTTGACCTAGTTTAATTAGTTTACGTATTAATTAACTACTATTCGTATTATCACCCTATTTCCTGTTCGTTAATTTATTTATTTATTCTTTCTCAAATTATCCGTTTTAGAAGTATTTTCGACATAAATCATTTAATCCCAATGTAATTATTGTAATTTTTCATTATTATCTTTATTGTATTTCTTCTTTATTATTGTTTGTATGTTTTCACATGTAATTGAACTTAAATTCCGACTTCGACCCAATTGTATGATTAAATTACGTGTTTCACCGACTTAGTATTAATTCTTCACATGTTAGGATGAATCTAATGGATGTTGCATTGCATGCATATAATCGACAATATATCGAGTATAGACAATTTCCCTAATCATTAGTAGAGGCCGCTATCGAGGCGGGCGGGATTAGGTGTTCGATCAAAAGAGCTTCCTAATACGTACCCTCACCCCTTACTCCAGATCTCTGTGAACATCCGTGTTCATTGGCATCCACGAGAGTCATTCTAGCCATAGAATGCTAAGGGTAACGAGTTCTTGGTGTTCATGTCACTACTTTGTGTCTTGACATGGCACGAGGTATTCGAATGTTTTCCAATTTCCCACAATAAATTGGTGGCGACTCCACAAATGCAAACGTTTGTTCTTCCCAAGCGCCCCCGTGGGCCCATTGTCCACAGTTTGGCGACTCCGCTGGGGATAATACACTTACGTGTAGCCAAAAGGGTGAAACTTGAACAAGGTTAGGGAATAGTTTGTACAAGACAATTGTCGATTTTCATAACTCGGTATTCCTAGATCGTTTATTTGGTCTTCCTATGCCCAACCCAACCCATTCGACCAATCGTCCCGTCTAAAAGGTCCTAATTCTTATTTGGGCCTAAGGATGGATAGCGATTGACGTCATCCATACCATGGTACTTACTCTTGTTTGTATCAAGGACTTTCACTACTTGAGGAAATGGACTAGGAATCGGCCTTACTCTTGTTTGGTATGAGCCTCTCCACAGACTTCGGGTTTGATTGTTTGGTATGGCAACCCACCTTTTAAACCAAAACCCTTTTAAATGCACTCAGCATCCCGTTATAATGCTTGTATAAATGTTTGTACCTTACGTGATCACCATTTCTAAACGAAACCATGACGATTTTTGTAAAATCAAAATCCCTTTAAAATGTAAATTTCGAAAAAGCTAATGATTAGCACAAAACCGAGTCAAAACTCTGTCCTTTCGTCGAGTCAAAATTCCAGGTCCAAGCCCATTTCAAAACCTCACTTCGAGTCCACTCCTACAACTACACTATAGTTGACTAGGACACACATTTTCAAACTTCGTCATCTTTTCAAAACTCACTCGACACAAGTGGCACACACCCACTTCATAAGTCATAAACATTTCTTTCTTAGTAAGTGTGTTAGAATGGTCGATCGTGTTTTAATTCGTCGTCGATCTCTTATCTAGTTTCCAAGATGCCTGAAACAAGCGACGCGAACTTCAACCAACTTCAGAATGGTAATGATCAAATCCTAACCGCGCTAGCTCGCCTCCAAGTCACTCAAGATAAAGTGTACGACCGCCTCGATACAATCGAAGGCCGAATTTATACCGTAGAAACGAGGTTGCCTCCTCGGGAAAGTGAAGTAGATGATGGCTTTGTGAACAACTTCGGGGAAGAAAACCCTCCCATGGGTATAATCACTGCAGAAAACGACTCCAATATTTGGAGGAACAATTGATGTATCTCAAAGGGGATGACATTTATAGGGAAAATAACCGTAAGTATGAGGCCGTGAGTTCCAAGTTGCCAACCAACTTCAACATGACGGATATCCCTAGGTTCAAGGGACACGAAAACCCTTTGAATCACATCCATGCTTTCAAGGACTACATGTCTATCAAAGGCATCAAACCCGGGATGTTCTTAAAGATCTTTCCTTCATCTCTTGACACCATCCCAAATCAATGGTTCTACCCTCTAGAACATAAGAAGATCGCTACTTGGGAAGATGCCGCGATCGAATTTGCTAAGCAATACGCGGATAATGCTGAAATCCAAGTTAACATGCGCACTTTAGAGGTTCTTACCCAAAATGACAAAGAAGGTTTCACCGACTTCCTAAGTAGGTGTAGGAAGACTAGTACCCAACTAGTTGAACGCCCAGACGAAGCTACCCTTGTGGAAAAGTTCATGGACAACCTAAAACCCATCTATGCGAGTCATTTGAGGTACCAAAACATCAAAACTTTCAAAGACTTAACTGTGCTAGGGACAAGGATCGAAGATGACATCCGTAAAGGGCTCTTGTCCAAAACGGTAGGCCGAGGATATCAAGGCTCAACAAGTCGTTCTTACGGCTCCACTAGCAAGACCGATGAAGTTAACCTCCTCGAGCCATCCAAGAAGAGTACCCCACCGAGGAAATTCACAAATCTTGGGGACACTTACTCCAACGCTCTAAAAAGGTTAATGAAACAAGGCAAACTCCAACCCATAGGCCCTACACCCGAACCTGAAAAGAAATCCAAGTTCTGGGACGAGAATTCATACTGCGAATATCATAGGGGTAAGGGACATGGCACAGAAAAATACTACAAATTGAAAAATGTGCTTCAAGACATGATTGAGGATGGTCGACTACCAATACCGCCGGGAGGTAAGCCCAACAATACTCAGAATCCTCTTGGAATTCTAGTGATCACAAGTGAAGAATCTACCTTAGATTGTTCACACCTCATTTATCCAGTTGAAGATGAGATCCACGCGATCGAGAATGAAGGGTTCTACTCTACTATTTCCCCTACCATTACCGACTTCATCGCATGGGCAAGGAGCATGGATAGACAAGTTTCGGAATTGGAAAATGTGGTGACAACTTTACATGACCCCAATGCAACACCTAAAGAACATGCACCACTAATCTTCTCCCAAAATGCTACTATGGAAGAAGTAGTCATTGTGGTTGATGAACTAATCGACCAAATTACACAATTAGAGGACGAGATCATGAGAATGAGGGAACTAGCTACAGTCAACGGAGTATGGGCCGATGATGATGAAGACGAGTACCTCATTGAACACTCCCTAGTCAAGGAAATAATCCAAAATGGTGAAGACCAAGATGTGGACCACCTAACTCGTTCGGGGCATCCATATCAAAGTACTACTCAAAATGGTCCAACCAATGTTATCACACCAAATGATAACGAAGATGACTCTACTGATCATTTGCTCAAGCAATTACAGAAGACAAAGGCTGATCTTTCAGTCTGGCAACTAGTAGCAAGCTCATTCCCACATCGCCAAGCTTTACTACAAGCTTTGGCCAAACTAAACGTAGCACATAACTCCACACCCGACGATGTAGTCAACTTGGTCTTCTAAGAATCACCGAAGCTAAGTAATCCTATTACTTTCTCAGATGAAGATTTGCCACCCTTTGGCGCTAGTCACAACTTAGCTCTTTACATCACTGTCATTTGCTTAAAGAAGAACGTGCCAATGACCTTGGTGGATGATGGCTCCGCGGTCAACGCCATACCCTTGAAAACGGCATACAAACTAGGCATGAAAGAGTCGGATTGGACCCCTACCAATCAAGGTGTTCGCGCATATGATGGTACACGACGAAAGGTAGTAGGACTCGTTAACCTAACCATAGCCACAGGGCCAATTGAGCGAAAGGTTAACTTCCAAATAGTGGACATTGAAGCTTCCTTCAACATACTTCTGGGAAGACCTTGGATTCACGCTTCCAAAGCGGTAACATCCACCCTTCACCAAAAGATCAAAATCCCACTAAATGGCAAAGTGGTGACGATCACTTCATCGCCCATCAAGGCAATAATCGAAAAGAAGTCAAATAATCAAGTCCTTGCGGATCCAATATATGAACTTGGGGGCTTTCAAAGCATAAGTGTCATAGAAAGCGAGTTGGCACCCCTATACTACGATCCCTACTCCAACTTGGTGGTCAACCACATACTCAAATCCCAGGGATACTTCCCGGGAATGCCTTTGAACCCTGCCCGAAGAAACACCTTCACACCCTACAAGGAAGGCAACTCAAAAAGAATACCACTTGGACTAGGATACAAACCCACTAAAGAGGAAGTTCTCGAGATGCTCGCTCAAGTTCAAAGCCTTAAGCACATAGGAGTCCAAATGCGACCATATTTCCCTACCCTTAATGGATACTTTGTTAGGGAAGGAAGTCAAGAACTCTTTCACGGATTTCCCGAACCTTGGCACTACCTCGGAAGGAAGCTAACCGGAATCGAGATCTTTCACGATTGCTACTTCAACCCTCCAGAAACGGTTCCTACCGTCAAGGCTCGTCAAGCATCTTGCTTAGACGAACAAGCTGTTAGTCTACTATTTGGAGAAGATTGATTTGTTAGAGCCGCGCAGGATAAGATCATTACCATGATACTTCAAGACGATCACTTCAACCCTACCGCGTTGATCACAGAAACAAACGCGAACTAGCAGAAAGGATGGAGAAAATCAATCAAGTGGACCAACAATCAAGGAAGACTCTTCATGCTCACCACTGGAGAAGGAGAGATGTTCAAAGAAGAACCAGAAGACGATGAATTCGAGTCAGAGTCAGAGTCGGAGTCTAGAGAAGTTACTAGGGAGTCTCCTCCTGTCGTCGTTCCCACTTCCCTCGTTTCTCCTAGCTTAGCCTCAAGTAGTAACGGTAGTTCGAGAAATGTCCCAACAACTGTCCCTTTACCGCCGCTGACCACAGATCAGATGTCTTCTTTGTTTCAACTTTTCTCAAACTTTAATATGAATAAATCAGGTTCTGCTTACTCTTTGTGTTATCTTGAATGCAATTCTGTTTACGATGATACTGAGGATGACCCAGACCCAGACTCAATTGAGATACCTCCCAACATAGCCAAGGAAATACTACAAGAGGGGGAAGGGGGACCAGTAATAGAGAACACCGAACTCATCAATGTAGGAACTGAACTAGAACCCCAAGAACTTAGGATAGGGACTACCTTGAGCCCTGCCGAAAGGGCCCCCATAGACCTCCTAAACGAATTCAAAGACGTTTTCACTTGGTCCTACAAAGACATGCCAGGGATCGACAGGGATATCACCGAATATAGAATCCCAATTAAGCCAGGTGAAGCCCGTGAAACAGAAGCTTCGTCGAATAAGGACAGAATGGTCTCTCAAGATTAAGGAAGAAGTCGATAAGCAATTCAAAGCCGGGTTCATCAAAGTTTCCGAGTACTCTGACTGGGTAGCCAACATAGTACCCGTACCCAAAAAGGATGGGAGAATCCTTGTTTGTGTTGATTTTAGAGACTTAAACAAATCAAGTCCTAAAGATGACTTTCCTCTACCACATATCGACATATTGGTGGACAATACCGCAGATCACGCGTTACTATCCTTCATGGATGGGTACGCAGGTTACAACCAAATCAAGATGGCCATAGAAGACATGCATAAGACCGCCTTTGTCACTCAATGGGGAGCCTATTGCTATACGGTCATGCCGTTTGGGTTAATCAATGCCGGAGCTACATATCAACGCACCGCAACTACACTTCTACATGACATGATGCACAAAGAAGTTGAGGTATACGTAGACGACATGATTGTCAAGTCCAAGGATAGAGAGGGGCATATTGCGAACCTTCGCAAATTCTTCTCGAGGCTACGAAAGTACAACATGAGGCTCAATCCTCAGAAGTGCGCATTCGGAGTAACATCTGTCAAACTCCTGGGATACGTCGTTAGCCAATGAGGTATAGAGATAGACCCTTCCAAGATCAAAGCTTTGATCGAAATGCCACAACCTCAAACGGTAAAAGAAGTAAGAGGATTCCTGGGAAAAGTGCAATATATAAGTCGATTCATATCGAAACTCACCATGATCTGTGAACCTATCATCAAAAAGCTCAAGAAAACAGACCACACCATGTGGGATGATGACTATCAAAAGGCATTCGACCGACTCAAGGAGATATTAGCTAAACCACCAGTGCTCATGCCACCTCAACGAGATCAACCTCTTGGTTTATATCTCACAGTAACCGAAACAGCCATGGGCGCCATGCTAGCTCAAACAGTAGGAAAGGAAGAAAGGGCTATCTACTACCTTAGTAAGAAGTTCTTGGAGTATGAGTGCAAATACTCACAACTCGAAAAGACATGACTCGTTCTTGTGTGGGTAACGAAGAAGCTACGTCATTACATGCTTAGCTACTCCGTCAAAATATACTCCAAAATGGATCCTGTCAAATACCTCTTCGAGAAACCCGTCCTCAACGGACGTCTAGCAAGATGGACCTTGATGCTCTCAGAGTTCGATCTCAAATACGTACCTCTGAAAGTTATAAAAGGGCGCGCCGTTGCCGAATTCTTTGCAGAAAATCCCATCAATGATACACAAACAATAGATACTTGGTCATTTCCAGACGAGGATATACTCCAAACCGATGTAGACTCCTGGGACCTTTACTTTGATGGAGCATCAAACTTAAGAGGATTTGGAATATGAGTGTTGCTCATTTCTCTTGAAGGCGAGCATACACCGATCTCTGTCAAACTCGACTTCGGGGTGACAAATAATTGTTGGGGAACATTTAAATCTCTAAAAGGATCAAAGGGCATACTTTTGTATTATTATCAGTTGGTCCACGTTTATCAATAACGGTTGGCTTGCTAGATAAGTTTGACGTTATTGTCATACAGATGGTGGTGATCAACTGGTCCCTAAAAGTCACACCTATAGGATACGTTTGAGAGATGTGACGGTATGAAAATACAGTCATGTTGATGCCTAAGTTGACTAAACAGTTAGTCGGAGTTATTGACTAGTGATTAGTCAAACGCGATGTTGAGATAATTATTTAATACGGATTAAATAATAATGGCTAATATGAATTAAGCAGTTAATTCGTAAATTGAATATAAACGATTTATATTTAATTAATGTATATTGAATTTATTTAATTATACAATATTGTCTTTGTCGGACATGTATTAATATATTGACTGAGTCATGTTACCAGTTGATACGTTAATAACCGATAACCGATGACGATTTATAATTGAAAACCCGTCATATACATTTTAGTAATTTCGAGCTGAACTACGAGTTAAAAATAAGGAGGAAGTGAAAGCCCACTCCCTCCCCGGGGCTCACGGTTTGGCCGAACAAGACAAAAGGAGAGAGCCTCTCTCCTTTTGACCTAAGCATTCTCATTTTACAGAAATTTAGGTTTTGGAGGCATTCTCTCTGAAACCTAGATCTCACATCGAAAAACCTCACATAAACTCTCTCAATATTGCAAGGCAATTAGAGAGTACTTTCTAGCACAAGGGGCATAGTCTCAGACGGTCTTGGGTGCAACGATTAGGAGGAAATCTACTTTGATTTCTGTTCTTAGGCCGCATTCACAAGGACCCGAGGTTGATTTTTTACCTTTTATCGTTTCTCTTGTATTTTGTTTTATGACTATAATTCACATGTAAATTTGCGTTATAATCCTTAAAATTTAAGGGAATTTTACGGATATTTCCCTAGAAATGGTATCAGAGCAAGGCCACGTAAATTTTCATTGTGATTTTTCATAAAAACGATTTGAGACGATCTTGTTTTGTCTAGAAAATTGTGCGGCAGCAGCATTTTTTCTCTCGGCAGAAATTTTTTTTTTTCGGCTGTTGCGTTTTTGAAACCGTGACATGAATTTACACGGATGTTTTATCTTGTTTTCATTTTGTTCTTTTGCATATTGTTATTTTATACGGAGATTATAGCAATATGTTAAGTTTTGACAATTGTAGAATTGTTTTGATACGGTTTTGATCAAAATTGAAATTGTTTTGTTATATCAAATCGTTTTCACGAGGGTTTTACAGTTTTCAGCCATGTTTGCATTCGATCGAGCGTATTTCTACTCGATCGAGTGCTATTCTGACTTGTTTTTACTCGATCGAGTAATCGCTGCACTCGATCGACCTTTTTAAAACCCCATCTGTTCGATCGAGAAGTGCTCGTACTCGATCGAACAGCTTTGCTAATAAAAGTTCTCGATCGACCTCCAGTTTTGTCGATCGAGCACTTCCTGTTTGGCATTCCTCTCGATCGACTAGCGCTTGATCGATCGAGCACATTGTTCTTCTTCGATCGAGGACTTTAGTGTCTCGATCGAGGAATTTTTATCCTGGCAAAATGTAAAATTTATTTCTTTTGTTTTAAATTTTATTTTTGGCCATAAAATGTACTTAATACGGATATTGTACACTCGCTTGATAGTGAAACGGTTCACTCACGTACCATATAGTTATTTTAAAGCATATTTAAAATAACGGATTGTAATGGATTAAAATTAAGTTGATAGAAGCGGTTTTGTCATATAATTTTAATCGTTAAAAGGTTGTTTGGATTAAATTTAACATAATTACGGAATTATGTCACGATTAAATTTGTTTTAGTTGATGCATTTTTATTTATCGTTATTGTTGAATGCCTTGAATGTTTTTAATTACGTATTTATTTATTTTACAAACGGTTGTAACTTAGTGTGGCCTTAGTAGAACGTGTTACCGTAATCTTGGAACACGGTCTTGGTTGTATTTTGAGATCTCGTATCTCCGTTTTGGATTTTTCACTTGTAATTACAGTTTTCATTTAGAATGTAAATAGGTTTATATTTTATAAATTTTAAATTGTAATTTTGAGAAGACCAAAGATGGAGAATCGGATGCTCACTCCCGCTACATGGATCAAGATGGAACATCAAGACAAGCTTCTCGGGTCCAACGGTGGATTCCAAAGTTGTTTTATGTTCTTTTTATTAGGATAGGCCACACTAGGAATTTTATTTACGTATTGCATTCTTTTATTTATTTTTCGTAACGATAATATGCATCATATTCCGCCTAAAACCAAACCACCTAATAATTGCATGAATACTGACTCATATAGAGGTCACGCGTTAGTTTTCTATGACATTCTCATGTCACACGATCTATTTTAAGCCATCACCTAAGTTAATTCATTCACGTAATGCTAGTTTTTCGTTCACTTAAAATGAATTAAAACTAAGTTGATGGGATCTTCCTCGTATAAACAAAAATTGAGAATAGTCTTTATAGGTCAAACTCCAATGAATCCCTTCTTCGTCGGTAGGCATAATATGACCCCTTCTACGTCGGGTAAGTTGGAACCGATTGACCTATTTTATCTCAACACTATGGTCACTCGTACGATCCTGTGATTATGGTGGACTATAGATAGGATTTACGGAAATCTATCGACCAAGAGTTCTTACGGAAGAGCTAGCTAAACAGTTGGCTTATCAATTTACGGAAATTGAGTCTTGGGATCACTTGTATCATTCTTGAGGGAGATCAATTATGCAAGTGCAATGAGTCTACACGTTAAAATAAATTTTAAATAGACTTAAATCACCTCGATGAGTTGCTTATTTCGTTTTTGTTCTTCTTCCTTTTTCAGTGTAGAACACGATCATTAAACTGCTAATAACAAAATGGCTGGCCGTGCTGACGACCCAATGCCAAGTGTCACATTGGACCGTGAGTCCTGGCTTCGAATCTTCATGGATCAGATGAATCAGTCTACTCGACTGAAAAATGATGGATCTAACTTCGCCGACTGGGAGGCGGCATTACGGAATGCTGCCATTGCTGATGGGAAGCTCAAATATCTGACCGAGCCCATCCCACCAAACCCAGGCCCCACGGCTGGAATTAACGAGATCGACAAGTATAACGATTTCGCCATATAAGCGGGTGCGGTAAAGAACGTACTCATTTTTGCAATGGAATCCAATTTGCAGAAACGCTTCAAAGCCCAAGGTGCAAACAAGATTTTCACCACGCTCACTAAGGAATTCTCGAAAGCACCGAGAATCGTGACCTATGAGCTTACCAGTCGCTTCTTTGAGGCGAGACTCCAGAAGGGCCAACCGGTTAGCCCACACATTCTCAGCATGATTGAGAATGTCTGTGGACAGCGGGCCGCCCACGGGGGCGCTTGGTTGAGAAACGAGGGACAAGCGTTTGCATTTTGTAAGGAGTCGCCACCAATTTTTATGGGAAATTGGAACCGTTCGAATACCTCGCGTCATGTCAAGACACAAAGTAGTGACATGAACACTAAGCAATCGTTACCCTTAGCATTCTATGTCTAGAATGACTCTCGTGGATGCCAATGAACACGGGTGCTCACGGAGATCTGGAGTAAGGGGTGAGGGTACGTATTAGGAAGCTCTTTTGATCGAACACCTAATCCCGCCCGCCTCGATAGCGGCCTCTACTAATGATTAGGGAAGTTATTCGTACTTGATATATCGCCGGCTATATGCATGCAATGCAACATCCAAGTTTAATCCTAACATGTGAGAATTAACTAAGTCGGTTGACACGTAATTTAATCATACAATTTGTGTCGAAGTAGGATTTTAATGCTCAATTACATGTGAAGGCATACAAATGATAAATTGAATACAATAATTATAAATTACAATAATGAAAATTACAATAATTACATTGGATTAGGCGATTTATGTCGAAAATACCTTTAAAACGGATGATTTGATAAAAAGGAATAAAAGAATAAGAAATAAAAGAAATTAATTAACGAATTGAAATTAGCGATATTACGAATATTAGTTGAATTAATACGTAAACTAACTAAACTACGTCAAGGCAGAAAGGGGTTCAGGGACAGAAATCACCCTGGAACAGGCGCAGCAGGCACCGCGCCCTTTGGAAGAGGCGCAGCAGTTGCCGCGTCTGTTCCAAGGGTGAGTTCTGGCTATGAAGCCGGAACTGCAAACCGTTAATGTTGATTGTTAATTTTAAGGATTGATTGATAATAATTACTCGGATGAAAGTGATTAGCAGATTATTTACATATGATTAAAGTCATAAAAACAGTAAAACATTGATGAGACGGAAATAAGACGGATTAACTATGTGAAGGGTCGATGTTAATGAATGGGATTAATTAAACTAACATGAATGAAACAAACTAAACAATTAATTAGACTAAACATGATGGATTAATGGCGAACATGGATGCAAATATATCAATGACGAATCTCAGAAACTCAACATGAACAAATTGAATCTCTAAAATCCGGGTTTGAATTTAATGACGAAAAACCCGTAAATATTGATTATTTAGGATTTAAGTCGGAACAATTAAACATGTGAATGAATTATATACGATATACATATGAATTATATGCTAATATGATGGATTAATAACAAACAAACGAAACAAACAAAAAATAATTGACGAATAACAGAAGACGAAGGAAGAAGAAAGGAAGCAGGAACTGCGGCAGCCTCACGAAGAGGCGCAGAGCTCGCGCTCCTTCAAGAGGCGCAGCGATTCTTTGCGTCCTTTCTCGACGGCTATCTACTGGAAATCCGCAAAAACAGAGTTTTAAAGCACGGTTTTAGAAATCGGTTTTAATGGTGTATTCGACATAAATCTTACAATTGTGATACAATAAAGTAAAATACAATAAATAAAGAGATTGATACACCCTCAGACTTACATGTTGACGGAACGAGAAGAACTAAGAAAATCGATTAGTGATGCTCGACGCGAATGCAAGGAAAGAGTGCCCTCGAAAGAGGAAAACGATTTAACAAATTGATTAATTAGATTGATTATTGTGTAGTGGTCAAATTGGTCGGTCATGCAACGGAGAGGCTGGTACCCGGAAGGATCCGAGCTTACGTGGTCGAAGGTTCAAGCACGTAGGCGCCAATTAGTAAGAACAAAGTCTAGAATGCAAAGGGAGAAGAGAAGGGCGGACACTCGCGTGAGAAATATGAGGAACGAAGGCTCCTATTTATACTAATCACACGGCGGAATTATGGTAAGACTAGGACACGGAAGGAAAGATCCGTAAACAACCGACTTAGGTTAAACGCGGAAACTTGGACAAAAAGAAAGCCCTGGGAAGAGGCGCAGCGAGGCATGCGCCCTTGGAAGAGGCGCAAAGACCCTGCTGCGTCCTTTCCCGGGTAGGTTCCTCTGCGCGTAGAAAACGCGTTTGACAGCCTGTCGTATTTTAGGCATAACTTTCTCTACAAGACTCGTATTTAGGTGATTTCGGTGGCGTTGGAAAGCTAAAAGAAAGATCTAGAACTTTCTGTGAAATAGGCCTGACCCACAAAAGTCGTTATGACCTCGTAAAACGGGCCTAAAAGTCGGGTTGTCGTTTTAACTAAATGAAATACACATTTTGTAATGTAAACTTTTAGTTTAGCCTAATGAAGTGACATAGGACTCAAAATGAGATATAATCTCAACATTTTATGACATACTAACCTTAGGTAGACAAGCACGTTGCTTTGACTCGGGATTTGACGGTTTTAGTAAATGAAGACGGTTTTTGATCTAGACTCCAAATGTACTCTAATTACTGTCAAAACGACCGTATCGGGACGTAGATGACAACTAAGAGGTAGATATTAGTGTTTGAGCAATCACTTGACGATAATCTTACGAACTGTCACAAATCGTTCCGCGTACCAAACATGCGGCCCAATCATCACCGGGTGGTTTGCGGGAGGTGCGAAAACGAGGTGTCTCTGAGCCCCCACTTTGACTGAGGCTTGGACAAGGCGAAAGTCAAAGTATAGCCATCAGGTCAATCGAAGATTACAACCTGACGACTATGGCGACGCGAGGTGGCTCAAGGGGTCTGAACCAAGGACCTGTCGTCGGGAACATTTTAGAGTCTGTCGACTATCGGGGAGGGTCGTTTAAAGTCCATTAGACTACGTAAGGAGGCTCGCCAGCCATAAGAAGAAACCATACCTGAGACTTCTTTCTCGAGATGCTTCCGGAGTTGCGTAGGAGCTAGGGTAAGCGTAGGAGCTAAGGGTAAGACCTAAAAGTGATGTAAGGATTTGTGCTAGGGTATGGGGCCCTAAAGGAAAGCATCAATGGGAAGAAGGCCAAATATAAGTTCGACCTAAGGGTAACTAAGGTTTGAGTGTGGGAACTCTAAGGAAAGGTGATCCTAAAGGAATGTGATCCTAAAGGAAAAAGGTGATCCTAATGGAATGTGATCCTAAAGGGTATAAGGTGATCCTAAGGAATATGATCCTAAGGGTAGAAGTGTATGAACTCTAGGGAGTTTGGGAACCTAAAAGAAGCTAGGTGTGTGAACCTGGGTATATGAACCTAAAAGGACGGCTGGTATAGGAACCTAAAGGCTTGTGAACCTAAGAGGAATTGGGATCCTAGGGTTAAGTTTAGGAACTTACTGGGTTACTAATTCTTGTTTTAAACGCGTGCGCTTAAGCTTTCTATGGTATGAGAACTCCAAAAGGATTTATGGGTTTATGAACCTAAGGATGTTGATGTGGGAGCTTACAGGTTTATGAACCTAAAGGAAGCCATTTTGGGATCTAAGAATCTAGGGGTAAGAATCCTAACTTTGGGTTTATGAACCTAAGGAAGGAGGCTTTGGTTTGGGAACTTCTGGAGAACGACACCTTTGTCGAACTCTATGAGGAAACAAGGAATATTGTGAGTAGCAGGACGTCGGTAGAAACTGCTGGGGAATCTGCTTGCGTCGGTCTCAAGCGAACTCTGGCAAAAACTTGAGGTTGAATCTGCTTGCGTCGGTCTCAAGCGAACTCTTGTTGGGGAATATATTGACGATTAGGAACATCTTGATCGTCATGGAAGAAATCTTGAGTGAGCAATACTGCAAAATACTGCTGCGCTGGGGACAAATATTTTGACGACTAGGAACATCTTGATCGTCGTGGAAGAAATCTTGAATGAGCAATACTACAAAATACTGCTGCGCTGGGGAGAATGAAGACTTGAGCGAAGCCCCCAGTTAGAGCGAGCACTGCTTCTGATACTTACCTGCATGGATATTAGCCACACAAGAATGCAATCTAATATATGCACGTAAGCAATCATCACATGGACCTCGAATGAGGAAACACATAGGTTTTGCAAAAGTTGTTTCTTTATAAAAGTTGTTTAAAACTTGTTCAAAGAAATTTGTCGTTTGTAATGCGTTATGCATATTCAAATGGGCTTTAGACACGTGACTGACGCGACGTAGACCTACTAGGACGCGACGCGAAATGTAGACTTAGGTTTGACGCGACACAGGGGATGACCTTGACAGACTTTGCTTAAGCATGCGCAACCCCTATCCAAGTGTGGGTGACAATGCGTATCGGTTCCAAAGGTATAAGAATTGCAAGAATGATGGGGACACATAAAAGCAAGGCATGAGCCATGGATCATCTGTCTACTTGAACATCTTTTGCTGCCACTTGCTGCAAGAGAGACCCCTCTCTGAGGCATGATAACTTGGAGAATCGATCTATGACCTTTGTCATTGTCCGGACCGAGTACTAACTAGACTTAGGGGAATAAAGGAAGGGTGGCATCTTGGAAGAGAAGCCCCCAGGATGAGAAGATGACTTTGGACTTTGGTAAAAAAGAGGTTGGGCGACAATAAGGAGCCCCCAGTATAGAGGTGTTGTTTGTGGAAAGGATGACAACTGAGTCTGGAAGGTTGAAAACTGGGATGGTTGATAATTGAGATTGAAAGTTGGGATGGTTGAGATGGTTGATAATTGAGATTGAAAGTTGGGATGGTTGTGTCCTTGAGGACTGCCTACGTATTCACGTGAAGTGAAATCAAACCAGATCGTAGTTCAAAGGTTTGGTTAATTTTGTTTGGGTGTTGTGGTTGTATCCTTCTTGTGTAATAAAGGACTGCCTACGTATCCACCTGAAAAGGTGAAATCAAACCAGATCGTAGTTCAAGTGTGTGCCTAAGCTATGTTGTTAGGACCTTAAAGTGCAGGGGTCACAAGGGTAATATTCCTTTGGTGACTCGAAGAATCGATTTGAGATAACTCCCTCTGATCATAGACCAAAGAGGTATAACTAATTTTGTAAAAATTTCCTTGTCGTGTGAGCACACTTAGTGGACCCTAAGGATGATATGGGTATGTCCCGTTCTAGGTAGCAAAGTATTAGAAGACTCCGTGTATGGGTCAAGGTGAAACTGGATTGGATATTTGGAATGTGAAGCTTGGACATAAGAGGCTTTAATGAAACAAATCTCTGGAGCTTGATTTTGTGGAGTTAAGGCTTGATGGGGTTATGGCTTGTAATGTGGCTTGGAAATTGAGTCTCTTGGCTTGATGTAGCCTGAGCACATAAAGGTAGGTTAAAATGACGTGGGTTCAAGTTTCCATGTCTTGGCCCTAAAGGATGGGTATACTTGACGAGCTTGAGAGGATTCTCAAAATTCCTAACTATCTCCCCGTAACGTTCTCGAGAAGGACTTAGGGTGTGATGATGTGTGAACGGCTAAGTGAGGGTGCTAGCTGACCATCTTGATTGATGTCTAGATTCTATATAGACTTCAGCAGTATTCTGTATAGCATTTGATTCCAGGCTTGTTCTTGATTCAGATTTGGATTCTTGGTCTAGGATATATTTCGGCTTTTGCTCAGATTTTTGATCAGGTTTTTTTGAAGATAATGTTGACTTTGGATATTGACATAGGCTGATTTGATTGAGCCTTGTTCTTATTTTGACTCTTTTGTGTTGGATATTGATCTTGGTCATTTCTCTTGATTGAGCCTTTTGTCTTTGATCATGGCTCGTATCATCTTGGATTTGCTTGCTACCATAGATTTTGGTCAAACTAGCACCTTTTGATGTGAAACGGGTTGGTCTTTAGTAACACGGGTTATTTATTGTGTGGAATGGGCTTGCCTTCTGTCATGGATCGTTAACAAAGGAGATGGTCTGGATTCATCCTAGAATCTCTTGAGGTATGCTCGTGCTAAACTAGGGTTATATTGTGGTTTCTATTGCCAGACATGGAATAGGTAAGAAAAGAACACGGAGTTTCAGGTCCTCTACAACTTGGAACGGAACATCATCTAAGTGTACTCACATTGACTTGGAACGTGTTATTGTTGTTCATTTAAAAAAATATCTCAAACCAATTCTTGTTGTCACAGGAAAAGGGTAGAGGAAGAGATATGATAGAATATGTGGATTGAAAATTGTAATATTTTTATTGAAATGAATAATGAATGTATTTAACATAGACTCGAGAAGACATGTGACTCGTGGGACAACCCCCAGGTTGTCACTAGCAATGGAAATGGACAAGAAGGAAGACACTAGAACAAATATGAGATAGAAAGCCTAAGACTCGGACTCGGACTTAGACTTTGACGCGATTTCAGATCTAGACTCGTAATCATCGGCCCACGCTTGAACATTTTCTCTTCCAGCAACTGGCTTCGACATCCGGCTTTGAGCATTCACCCATTTGAGCACCACATCCTCATCATTGGGAATATTGGAAGGATAATAGTCAAGAAGAGTTTCTTGATAAATGGTATATCCATGAGGATTGCCTAAGCTACCTTGTGGGTTAAAGGTTGAGAGGGACAACCTCCCGCTTTCGATCATATCTTGGATCATATGCCTCAAACAAAAGCATGCTTCTGTATCATGTCCCCTACCACGATGATATTGGCAATATGCATTACTGTTCCATCTAGGTAGTATGTTTTCAGGGTCTGGAGTTGGACCGATTAGGTGTATTTTGCCCTGTGATACTAACATTTGTAGCGCCGCCGCATAGGTGATGCCAAGGTTAGCGAATGCTCTAGGAGCCCGTCCTGGTCTTCTGGGTGGAACTTCCATGAGTTTAGCCCTATCACACTTAATGTCATCTTGAGCAAAGGTCGATACATGGTACTTGCCATTCTCGATATTATCTTGGATGATATTCTTTAGTTTGTAGCAATTCTCGGTGTCATGCCCCCTTCCTCTAAGGTATTGACAATACGAATTGCCATCCCAAAACTTAGACTTCCTTTCCGGATCTGGGGTGGGCCCTATTGGTTGAAGAAGACCTAGAGAGGATAATTTGTTTAAGGCTAGGGCATACGGTATGCCTAGACTTGTGAATGACCTGGGAGAGTTCTTTGACAAAGGCTCCATGAGGTTGACTTTGTTGATTTTGATGCTTGGATTGGAAGAACTAGAGATAAGTGTCTCGTTTGTTGCTTTAGGACTATTAGGTTGAGGGTTTGTCTGGACACTTTTCATCTTGAAAGATTGGGTCTCAAGCTTCTTACCCATTTCAGCAAACTGTTTCTCCATGTTGGAAAGTCGAGAATTTAGGCTATCAATAGCTCCCTCTATTTTGGAAAATTTGTTGTTGAAGGCAATGGAAAGCACGAGCATTCCATTTTGGATATTGTCGTCTTCAAGCACGTTGATCTCTCCGTCGTCACGAGGATCGAGGAGGTGAGAACAGTCTAGGAATGATTCTTCGTTATGTTTAATAATATTAGACCCAAGAGGGTCGGTCTTCTTTGATTTCCCGACAGAAGGTGGCTTAGGAAGCTTGCCCTCTTCGATCATATCTTGGATAACGTGTTTCAAGAGAAAACACTCTTCAATATCATGGCCTCTACCTTGGTGATATAAGCAATATTTGTTGCCCTTCCGAGGGTTCACTGTTTCTCTAAAGGTGGATCCGGAGTCGGTCCTATTGGATGTAGCTTGCCTTGGGCAGAAAGTCTCTTCAAAGCATCGGCATAAGACATGCCTAAATCGGTAAGCACCCTTTGATGCCTCCCAGGTTTCCTTTCAGCTGTTTTCGGCTTTCTAGGACGATGGTTATTGCAAGAGGTAAGCTTTGGACGACCTAGATTAGAGGTTTCTCTAGGTGGGATGTTCTTTTCCACCATTCCATTCTCGAGGGTGAGGACGCGAATGCTCAAATTTTCCAGTGTAGCTTGAACTCGTAGGACCATGGCATAAATGTCTTGGAGAGACATGGTGATTGTGGCTTGAACTTCTTCGTGACCTTGATGATTGACAGAACTTGCTGGATTCCTACTCGACAGAAATGATGCACATTACAACTCGATTCGACGTGGGATCACGCATACTAAGGCAACCAACAAAGGAAGGGACAAGATGACAAATCTAGAGTTGACTTGTGAATTCATGAAATGTCGTGAGCGACTTCTCGTGTTTGAATCCACGGTGCTTGACTTTAATTTAGACTCGAGTGTTGACTTTGACGGAGTGACCCTCATATGATTGACCTTATTGACGGGATTGATGACATGTGTTGATTCTAAAACGTGTGTTGAAGATAGACTTGACTCGAGGTTCGGGTATGTGTGTCCCGAACGTGTCATTAGGAGAATTCAAGAGACAGATTTTGGAGTGACTCGATGCGTTAGCCTCGAGTGTGTGAGACTAGGTGTGGAAATGTTTAGCTCCTAACTGAATTGGGGTAGGGGGTCCCAAATGACGGCGTGACGCCTTAGGACTTGACTTGAATTTGAAAAGACCCAAATATGTAAAGGGAGACGCGTTTATGACTCGAGAGAGTTCCGACTAGGACATAGTCCGTTTGAACTTCGACTCTAACTTAGCCCAATTGGATTTGCATATTTACATTTACATGGTTTGAAAATCTTTTGATTAAAACATGTTTTTTTTTTTTTTTTGGATTCTTTTTTTTTCGTTTTTTTTTGTTTTTTGGATTTTTTGTTTTTTAGACGTTTTTTAGACGTTTTTTTTTGGTTTTTTTTTTTTGAAATGGGTTTGAGGCCCGAAATTTGACTCGATAAACGGACAGAATTTTGACTGGTTTTTGCGCTAATCAAATGGCCTATTTCGAAATTCTTGTTTGAAAAAGGGTTTTGATTTTTTTGAAAATTCGTCATGGTTTCGTTTAGAAATGATGATCACGTAAGGTACAAACATTCATACAGGCATTATAACGGGATGCTGAGTGCATTTAGAAGGGTTTTGGTTTAAAGGGTGGGTTGCCATACCGAACCATCAAACCCGAAGTCTGTGGAGAGGCTCGTGCCAAACAAGAGTAAGGCCGATTCCTAGTCCATTTCCTCAAGTAGTGAAGGCCCTTGATACAAACAAGAGTAAGCATCATGGTATGGATGACGTCAATCGCTATCCATCCTTAGGCCCAAATAAGAATTAGGACCGTTTAGACGGGACGATTGGTCGAATGGGTTGGGTTGGGCCTAGGAAGGCCGAATTAAACGATCTAGGAAGACCGAGTTATGAAAACCGACAATTGTCTTGTACAAACTATTCCCTAACCTTGTTCAAGTTTCACCCTTAGCTACACGTAAGTGTAATTTCCCCAGCGGAGTCGCCAAACTGTGGACAGCGGGCCGCCCACGGGGGCGCTTGGTTGAGAAACGAGGGACAATCGTTTGCATTTTGTAAGGAGTCGCCACCAATTTTTATGGGAAATTGGAACCGTTCGAATACCTCGCGTCATGTCAAGACACAAAGTAGTGACATGAACACTAAGCAATCGTTACCCTTAGCATTCTATGTCTAGAATGACTCTCGTGGATGCCAATGAACACGGGTGCTCACGGAGATCTGGAGTAAGGGGTGAGGGTACGTATTAGGAAGCTCTTTTGATCGAACACCTAATCCCGCCCGCCTCGATAGCGGCCTCTACTAATGATTAGGGAAGTTATTCGTACTTGATATATCGCCGGCTATATGCATGCAATGCAACATCCAAGTTTAATCCTAACATGTGAGAATTAACTAAGTCGGTTGACACGTAATTTAATCATACAATTTGTGTCGAAGTAGGATTTTAATGCTCAATTACATGTGAAGGCATACAAATGATAAATTGAATACAATAATTATAAATTACAATAATGAAAATTACAATAATTACATTGGATTAGGCGATTTATGTCGAAAATACCTTTAAAACGGATGATTTGATAAAAAGGAATAAAAGAATAAGAAATAAAAGAAATTAATTAACGAATTGAAATTAGCGATATTACGAATATTAGTTGAATTAATACGTAAACTAACTAAACTACGTCAAGGCGAAAAGGGTTCGTGGACAGAATCACCACGAACAGGCGCAAGAGCACCGCGCCCTTTGGAAGAGGCGCGGCGATTGCGCGTCTGTTCCAAGGGTGAGTTCTCGGGCTAGTTTTAACCGCAAACCGTTAATGTTGATTGTTAATTTTAAGGATTGATTGATAATAATTACTCGGATGAAAGTGATTAGCATTATTTACATATGATTAAAGTCATAAAAACAAGAAAAACATTGATGAGACGGAAATAAGACGGATTAACTATGTGAAGGGTCGATGTTAATGAATGGGATTAATTAAACTAACATGAATGAAACAAACTAAACAATTAATTAGACTAAACATGATGGATTAATGGCGAACATGGATGCAAATATATCAATGACGAATCTCAGAAACTCAACATGAACAAATTGAATCTCTAAAATCCGGGTTTGAATTTAATGACGAAAAACCCGTAAATATTGATTATTTAGGATTTAAGTCGGAACAATTAAACATGTGAATGAATTATATACGATATACATATGAATTATATGCTAATATGATGGATTAATAACAAACAAACGAAACAAACAAAAAATAATTGACGAATAACGAAGATTTAAGGAAGAAGAAAGGAAGCGAGAATCATGCGCGGCCTCACGAAGAGGCGCAGCGAATCTGCGCTCCTTCAAGAGGCGCGCGATTCTTTGCGTCCTTTCTCGACGGCTATCTACTGGAAATCCGCAAAAACAGAGTTTTAAAGCACGGTTTTAGAAATCGGTTTTAATGGTGTATTCGACATAAATCTTACAATTGTGATACAATAAAGTAAAATACAATAAATAAAGAGATTGATACACCCTCAGACTTACATGTTGACGGAACGAGAAGAACTAAGAAAATCGATTAGTGATGCTCGACGCGAATGCAAGGAAAGAGTGCCCTCGAAAGAGGAAAACGATTTAACAAATTGATTAATTAGATTGATTATTGTGTAGTGGTCAAATTGGTCGGTCATGCAACGGAGAGGCTGGTACCCGGAAGGATCCGAGCTTACGTGGTCGAAGGTTCAAGCACGTAGGCGCCAATTAGTAAGAACAAAGTCTAGAATGCAAAGGGAGAAGAGAAGGGCGGACACTCGCGTGAGAAATATGAGGAACGAAGGCTCCTATTTATACTAATCACACGGCGGAATTATGGTAAGACTAGGACACGGAAGGAAAGATCCGGAAACAACCGACTTAGGTTAAACACGGAAACTTGGACAAAAAGAAAGCCCTGGGGAAGAGGCGCAGCAGGCACTGCGCCCCTTGGAAGAGGCGCAGCACCTGCTGCGTCCTTTCCCGGGTAGGTTCCTCTGCGCGTAGAAAACGCGTTTGACAGCCTGTCGTATTTTAGGCATAACTTTCTCTACAAGACTCGTATTTAGGTGATTTCGGTGGCGTTGGAAAGCTAAAAGAAAGATCTAGAACTTTCTGTGAAATAGGCCTGACCCACAAAAGTCGTTATGACCTCGTAAAACGGGCCTAAAAGTCGGGTTGTCGTTTTAACTAAATGAAATACACATTTTGTAATGTAAACTTTTAGTTTAGCCTAATGAAGTGACATAGGCTCAAAATGAGATATAATCTCAACATTTTATGACATACTAACCTTAGGTAGACAAGCACGTTGCTTTGACTCGGGATTTGACGGTTTTAGTAAATGAAGACGGTTTTTGATCCAGACTCCAAATGTACTCTAATTACTGTCAAAACGACCGTATCGGGACGTAGATGACAACTAAGAGGTAGATATTAGTGTTTGAGCAATCACTTGACGATAATCTTACGAACTGTCACAAATCGTTCCGCGTACCAAACATGCGGCCCAATCATCACCGGGTGGTTTGCGGGAGGTGCAGAAACGAGGTGTCTACAATGTCGAGAAACTGGAGGCACATGATTGTAAGATCAGTGAAAACATCGTGATTGACCGCATGCTTCATTCACTCCACGATGGTTTTGCGCTCTTCAGAGCCAATTACTATATGAATGATTTGAAGAAAAGTCCTCATGCACTACACTCCCTTCTTGTACAGACCGAGAAGGACATGAAGTTTAGTGGGAGCATGAAACAGGATGTTATCATTGTGTCAAACAAGGGCAAGGGTAAGGGCAAAGTTCAGCCAGACCTAGCAGTAGGTAAGCCGAAGTTTAAGAAGTCGGGATCAGGTAAGAGTGGACCTGGTGAGTCGAGCACCTCATCAGGCATGACAAAGAGCAAAAACGATAACATGGAATGCCATCATTGCCACAAGACTGGGCATTGGAGGCGTACATGTCCTGTTTACCATGAGGACATAAAAGCAGGTCGCGTTAAACCTGTTGGTATGTCTTCATCCTTTTCTACTTTTATTCATATGATTGAGATTAACCACACAAGTTACGGAACTTGGGTACCAGATACTGGTTGTGGCTCTCATCTGTGTAATCATGTGCAGGGGCTCCGAAACATCGAACCCCTCGTAAAGGGTGAGGTGGACCTGCGTGTCGGGAATGGAGCACGATTGGCTGCCGTCTCGAGGGGAACATACGTGATCCAGCTTCCTAGCGGATTTGAGTTATTTTTATATAACTGCTATAATGTACCCAGTCTTTCTAAAACATTATTTCAGTTTCTGCACTTGACAAACTTGGTTTTTCATTTGTAATAGAGAATAATAATTGCATTTTCTCATTACACGATATGATTTTTGGCAAGGCAGTCTCCATGAATGGAATTTATGTTTTAGATCAGACCACCGAAATATTACACGTAATGAATAAGAAGTTAAAGGTTGGTGACAAAGATCAAACGTATCTATGGCACTGCCGTATGGGACACATTGATAAGAAACGCGTTAAACAGCTCATACAGAATGGAGCTATCTCGGCTTTTGATTTTCAATCATTTGGCACGTGTGAATCATGTCTCATCGGTAAGATGACTCGGATTTCCTTCAAAGGTGTTGGAATGCACGCTGCTGACCTATTAGGACTCATACACACGGATGTATGTGGCCCTATGTCAATCACCGCACGAGAAGGCTATAGGTATTTCATCACTTTCACGGACGATTTAAGTAGATATGGCTATGTCTACTTAATGAAGCATAAAAGTGAGTCCTTTGAGAAATTCAAAGAATACCAAAATCGGGTACAGAACCAACTGGGTAGAAAGATTAAAACACTACATTCAGATCGTGGTGGCGAGTATCTTTCTCACGAGTTTGATCAACACCTTAAAGACTGTGGGATTGCCTTACAGTTAACTCCACCTGGAACACCTTAGTTGAATGGTGTGTCCGAACGGAGAAATCGAACACTACTTGATATGGTTCGATCTATGATGAGTAACACTGTATTACCTGATTCATTGTGGAGTTATGCTCTTCCGTCAGCTGCTCTAATACTTAACCGAAGTCCGTCTAAAGCTGTTGACAAGACTCTATATGAACTATGGAAGGGAACGGTCCCCAACTTGTCCTTTATACGGGTTTGGGGCTGCGAGGCTCATGTCAAGTGGAGACACGAGGATAAGCTCGGCCCGCGATCGGTCAAGACATACTTTATAGGTTATCCTAAAGGAACAGTTGGTCATTACTTCTATTCGCCAACCGAACAACGTGTATTTGTTGCGGCTAGTGCGACATTCTTAGAGAAGGAATTTCTCGAGAATGCAAAGAGTGATAAAACCTTCGACCTGTCGGAGATTCCAGAACCAAATACCGAGCAACCATTGGAGGAACCAGTTCCTTCAATCCCTTGCGTTAATATTCCCGAGGAACCTAGGAGGTCGGGTAGAGTCTCTATTCCTCCGGACAGATACATTGGTATGGTCGAGGAACATGACATAGATGACATTCTACTCTTAACGAGTAGTGAACCCGCAACCTATAAAGGTGCCATGACTAGTTCCGACTCAAACCTATGGCTTGAGGCCATGAAATCCGAGGTGGACTCCATTTATGGACTTAAGCAAGCTTCTCGGAGTTGGAATCATCGATTCGACCAGGTGATAAAAGAGAATGGATTTACTCGATCAGTCGAAGAACCGTGTCTATATATCAAGTCGAGTGGGAGCAAGATTGTCTTCCTAATATTGTATGTTGATAACATACTCCTGATTGGGAATGACATACCTCTCTTAACTTCGGTAAAAGTATGGTTGAAGAACCATTTTAAGTATAGCAATTTTAACATGTAAGTAATTCATTATTATTTAATTCATCGTTAAATCCCGACTTTAATCCCTTATAATCCAATATTCGCGTGTTTTCGTCATTAAAATCAATCCGGGTTGTAGAGATTCGATTCTTTCATATTGAGTTTCTGGAATTCGATCTTTGATATATTTCCATCTGTCTATTATCGTATCCGTCATTATTTCTTCATTAATTCGTCATATTTAACCTAATTAGTTCACTCATGTCACTAATCAATCTTTCGTTCATGTAATTAATTCGTTCACATTGGTTTTGTCCATGTTTTATTGTTTTTATGAGTCATTCACATGTAATTAATGTATTAAATCACTTTCATCTGAGTCGAATATCATAATCAATCATTAAATTCACCCACGAATATTAACGATTTGCAGTTCTAACTTTACAGCCAGAACTCAGCCTTGGAACAGACGCAACAACTGTTGCGCCTCTTCCAGAGGGCGCTGTAACACCTCAAGATATTGAGAGGGAAGTTGTCCCACATCGGGAAATTGAGTGGCTTATGAGATACTTATAAGGGCTTCCACCCACCACTTTTGTAACAAGGCCTTGTACTTTTGGGCTTAAGTGAGGACAAATAATGGGCCAAAGGTGCACATCCCATCTTATTGGGGTTGTGTTACGACGGTTGTGGGTCGGGTTATTATAAGTGGTATCAGAACAACCCTGCGACCGTGTGGTGAGCCTGGAGTCAGAAGTACTCGGGTCACCCACCTAGCGAGGGAGGATTCTGGGCTTGGCTGCTGTCAGCCTCCGGGCACAACGGGGACGTTGTATTATTTAAGTGGGGGAGTTTGTAACACCTCAAGATATTGAGAGGGAGGTTGTCCCACATCGGGAAATTGAGTGGCTTATGAGATACTTATAAGGGCTTCCACCCACCACTTAGTAACAAGGCCTTGTACTTTTGGGCTTAAGTGAGGACAAATAATGGGCCAAAGGTGCACATCCCATCTTATTGGGGTTGTGTTACGACGGTGGTGGGTCGGGTTATTATAGGCGCAGTTCTGCTGCGCCTGTTCCAGGTTGATTTCTGTCTCTGAACTTCCGTTCTACCTTTGATGCCTGTCGTTGTAAGCACCAAAAATAAAATTTATAATTTCCAACTACAACTATAGATAGTGGCAGTCGGGTCGAACCACAGAGAGGCAGATGTAATTATTAATTGTTCTATTTAAGACCAAGGGTAACAGAGTGTGGGGGTTTGAATTGATTTGGTCTATAGCTAAAGACAGAAAGTGAAAGTAAACTAAATAAACGGGTAAAAACAAGTATTAAATGGGGTACTAGGATGGCCGGTTCACTATAGTTTCGGCGGCAGTAAACTAGGTAGGTCTAAAACAATCACGTGAGGCGGGAAGATAAGAAGTGCTTTCGGTCCATTCTCACAGGTAGCATCTTTCGATCTCGCTACAGGTCCCTAATATCACTAATACTGACTTTCGTCCTGAAGTGACTAAAATCTAAACAATACCTATCTTTCGATCTCAGCACAGTTTCGTCATTTTAATTGGTAGTCTAATAACTTTCCCTATCTTTCGATCTAAGGGGTCAGTCATATACTAAGCATTCAACTAGCCGCATGCATTCGATTCGTCAAATGTAACAGTTAAAACAATTAAAACGAAACACAGCTCACGTGGCCAGTCGATCGACCAGGTAGGACGGTCGATCGACCATGGCGCGATTAGGGTTCTCTGATTCTAATGCCGCCTACACTATAATTCCCCTACATCCTAGCACAATGAATTTAGCTACTCATGCTAGGAATAACAACAACAATAAAATTCACTAAATAAACAGAAGAATTCATGATTGAAACGACGAAATAAACAATTAACATAAAACAATAAATAGGCTTTCGGGAGACTATTCTAGCAATTCCTATACTACGAATGAAATAAACAGCGAAACTGAACAGAAGAATACCGAAGAGGAATCGCAGAGAAAGATCCGAAAACCGATTGCAAAAGAGTGAACTTTATTGACGGAAATAATCTAACTAATGAATGTTGAATTATATCTAAGAACTGTGTGCTAAAAAACTAGATGATAAAACTGAATGACTATTCTGTAAACCTAGCTTACGTTATATAGAATACAACGTAGTTCTTATTCCAAAATCTAATGTACTATGGGCTTCAAATTCCTCGATCTTTTAATTCACGTCTGAATCACGGTCTGGTCGATCGACCATGTTGCTCAGTCGATCGACCAACCTACGCTGAGCAGTAGTTCCTGGAAGTCGTGCCTTGGTCGATCGACCATAGGAGTCAGTCGATCGACCACTGTAGCTGGTACTTTGCTTCAAAAACTACGTGGATTAGTCTTTCGGGCCTCGAAATGCGCACCAAGCTTGTTCCTTGCGTAAATACCTCATGTCAAATGCAATGCAAGATACTCGGGGACGGATTTAGCTCAATATCTACTCATTTCCGCATAAATCTGCAATATTACATAAAAATACGAAAGTAGACGAAATGGGGCAAATAGTAGCATAAAACTACACAATTGAGCTCTGAAATGCGTGTAAAATGAGGTGTAAAACATCATATAAATGACACGCATCAAACTTCCCCAAACCAAAACCTTGCTTGTCCCCAAGCAAGAACTAGACTCGATCCTGAAACCTAATGGGACGAGTTCAATCTCAGAGCGAAATGCAAACCGAATAGCCTAAACCAATTTAATGCAATAACCAACAATCAATTAGCGTACGAATCATACAAACGAGTTATGAAGTCGTCAAAAACTGCTGAACCGTCAACTGTAGAGACTTATCATTATGGACTCTCACGGGTCGCTCAAATCACTCAAATAAGCACAGGGTGAATATATGTAAAGACAGAAAGAAGTAATATTGTAAAGACGTTCACCTAACTACGACCTATAAGAACATGCCTGCAATTTAATATGAAAGTAATCTCTACAACCGTACATATGCATTCCAACCAATCAAATGACCATGACACATGCCGAGGTATATATGGATATGTGAGGTAATGGGTAAGAAGAGGCAAAGATAATTATGGGAGTGTGGAGGTACAGGTGATCAAGCTAGTACCTAACAAAGCCATATGACAACATCCAACTTCTTGCTCAAAATTTCAACAATAAACCCGGTGCTAATTGGAAGCACTAATCTCGCATTCTCCATAAAATTAAATCAATCAACTCCCCATAAGACATAAATGCAACATGGGAGCAAAAATCGCCATAAAATAAAGACTTTAAATATACGAATTGATTCTTTTCCTTTCATTCGGACTCCAGTCGATCGACCATTGATGCTAGTCGATCGACCGCTTCAAACAGTACAACACTCTTTTTTTCCTTTTTTTTTGAATCATTTTTCTTTCTCTTTTTTTTTTCTTTTCATTTCTTCATTCCTTTTCATCTTCCCAACAACATCTCAAAAGAGCATATGCCACCAAAAATGAAGTAACAATCCCAAAACCGTAAACTACTAGCTTGACAAAGGCAGGCTAAATGTAGGATGTGGTTAACGGGACAAAAAGGCTATTTTTGGCAGTGTGGAGCTTATAGGAGAAATGAATGAAGGGGACCTCTTCCACATGTGTCAACTAACCACAAACCGAATGCATACAGGTATTAAGCAGATTAAGTTCATATTTATGCACATTTATGTAACATGTCTCATAAGGAGTAACTACTCACAATCCTAGATGAACTGGCCATGAATGACACCAGTTATAAGCTCTAAACCTCAGAAAATGATGTAGTTTGCCAAAATCTAAGTCAAGTCTCAAGTTCAGCAAGAAATTTAACCAAAACTCGTAGATATGCAATAAGATTCTACTAATAACACATCAATTTAGCACGGCTTAGGCATAAAACAGCTGCAAATGCAATGTCATCATTGAAATACTACCGTTCCGACTCGACCTATATGCTAAAGTAAACGTGCAATTTTTGAAATTTTTCAATTTTTTTTTTTTTTGAATTTTCTGTATATATAAGGGAAATGAAATAAACAAATGCAAACTGAAATGTAAACGTGAATATGTGGACAGCGGGCCGCCCACGGGGGCGCTTGGGTTGGAAAAGAGAAACAAGCGTTTGCATTTTGTATGGAGTCGCCACCAATTTTTATGGGAAATTGGAACCGTTCGAATACCTCGTGTCATGTCAAGACACAAAGTAGAGACATGAACACTAAGCAATCGTTACCCTTAGCATTCTATGTCTAGAATGACTCTCGTGGATGCCAATGAACACGGGTGCTCACGGAGATCTGGAGTAAGGGGTGACGGTACGTATTAGGAAGCTCTTTTGATCGAACACCTAATCCCGCCCGCCTCGATAGCGGCCTCTACTAATGATTAGGGAAGTTATTCGTACTTGATATATCGTCGGCTATATGCATGCAATGCAACATCCATAGATTAATCCTAACATGTGAGAATTAGACTAAGTCGGTGAACAATTAATTAGCAAACAATTTGGTCAAAGTTGGGATTTAATGTTCAATTACATGTGAAAACATTCAAGCAATAAAAGAAATACAATAATTATAAATTACAATAATTAAAATTACATTAATTACAAAGGAATAGGCGATTTATGTCGAAAATACCTCTAAAACGGATAATTTGAGAAAAAAAAAGAATAAAAGAAAGAAATTAAATAAATTAACGAACAGGAATTAGCGCGATATTACGGATAATAGTTAGTTAATATGTAAACTAATTAAACTAAGTCAAGGCAAAACAGAGTTCAGGGACAGAACTCAGCCAGGAACAGGCGCAGCAGAGCTGCGTCCTTTGGAATAGGCGCAGCAGACGCTGCGTCTGTTCCTTGGCTCAGTTCTGGCTGTGAAGCCGTAATTGCAAACCGTTAATGTTAATTGATGATTTTAATGGTGGATTAAATTATTTACTCGGATAGAAGTGATTAACAGGTTATTTAACATATGAATGGGTCATGAAAACAGTAAAACATGAATGAGACGGAATTAAGACGAATTAATGATAAGATGGAATAATGACAGAAGTGAAAAATATTAATGAGTGAACAAATTAATTCAATTAACTAGGTTAAATACGATGGATTAATGACGAATATGCGACGAACATGACGAATAACAGATGAAAACTATATCAAAGACGAATTCCAGAAACCCAATATGGACGAATTGAATCTCTATAACTCGGAATTGAATTTAATGACGAAAACCCGCAAATATTGGATTATTAGGGATTTAAGTCGGATTTGTGACGATTAAGACATATTAATGATGATGAATAAAATATACATGTGAATTATATGCTATTATGATGAAGAATTAACAAACAAAACGAAACAAACAAAAGGAATTTGGAACGAATAATAGAGGACGAACGAAGAAGAAAGGAAGCAGGAACTGCGGCAGCCTCATGAAGAGGCGCAGCAGGAACTGTGCTCCTTCGAAGAGGCGCAGCAGTTGCTGCGTCCTTTCTCGACGGTTATCTACTGGAAATCCGTAAAAAAGAGGTTTTAAAGTATGGTTTTAGAAATCGGTCTTAATGGTAATTTCGACGTAAATCTTACAATTGATGATACAATAATAATACAATAAATAAAAGAGAGATTTACACCCTCAGACTTACATGTTGACGAAACGAGAAGGACTAAGATATCGATTAGTGATGCTCGACGCGAATGCAAAGAGAGTGCCCTCGTAAGAGGAAAACGATTAAAACAAATTGATTAATTAAGTTGATTATGGTGGAGTTGGTCAAATTGGTCGGTCATGCAAACGGGGAGGCTGGTACTCAGAAGGATCTGAGCTTACGTGGTCGAAAGTTCAAGCACGTAGACGCCAAAACTAAGAACAAAGTCTAGAATGCAAAAGGAGAAGAGAAGGGCGGACACTCGCGTGAGAAATATGAGGAGCGAAGGCTCCTATTTATACTAATCACGTGGAGGAATTAGGGTTTCGGAGACTTTTTGGAAGTGAATCTCGGAAAGATATGAAAAAGATACGAGAAATACGCAGAAAAGGACCTGGGAAGAGGCGCAGCACCTGCTGCGTCTGTTCCCAAGGGGTTTCCTCCTGCAGAAGAAAGATTTCCGTGTTTGAGTTATGTTAGGACGGAAATAATTCGGTTTTCCTTAATATCTTATGTGAATATTACGGGAAATTGCTTACTAAAAGATAAAATTTATGAAATATGGAAAAGGAATATCCGGAACATTCCAGAACATTCTGACCCGGGATTTAACGGTTATCAGAAAATGGAGACGGTTTTAGGCCCGGACTCCGAATGTACTCTAATTACTGCCAAAACGATCGTATCGGGACGTAGATGACAACTAAGAGGTAGACATTAATATTTGAGCAATCACTTGACGATAATCTTACGAATGGTACAAATCGTTCCGCGTATCAAACATGCGGCCCAATCATCACCGGGTGGTTTGCGGGAGGTGCAGAAATGAGGTATCTACAGAGCCCCCACTTTGACTGAGGCTTGGACAAGGCGAAAGTCAAAGTATAGCCATCAGGTCAATCGAAGATTACAACCTGACGACTATGGCGACGCGAGGCGGCTCAAGGGGTCTGAACCAAGGACCTGTCGTCGGGAACATTTCAGAGTCTGTCGACTATCGGGGAGGGTCGTTTAATGTCCATTAGACTACGTAAGGAGGCTTGGCAGCCATAAGAAGAGACCATACCTGGGACTTCTTTTCGAAATGCTTCCGGAGGTGCGTAGGAGCTAAGGGTAAGCGTAGGAGCTAAGGGTAAGACCTAAAAGATAAGTAAGAATTGGTACTAGGGTGTGGGACCCTAAAGGAAAGCATTGACGGGAAGGAGGCCTAAGGTAAGTTCAACTCGAGGGATAACTGAAGGTTGGGTATGGGAACTCTATTGGTTTGGGAACTTGAAGGCTTATGAACCTACAAGGGATTGGGACCCTATAGTTAAAAATCCTAATTTCGGGTTTACGAACCTAAGAAAGAAGGCTTTGGGTTTGGGAACTTCTGGAGAACGACACCTTTATCGCACTCCGCGGGGAAACAAGAAATATTGTGAGTAGCAGGACACAGGCGGGAACTGCTGAGGAGAAAACTGCTTGGGTAGTCTTCGGGAAATAATTGCGAGTAGCAGGACACAGGCGGGAACTGCTGAGGGGAAATCTGCTTAGGTAGATGTCAATCCTCACGTCTTGAGAGGGACAGTACGTCCGCTTACTCTCGCTGGAGACATGATTGGGAGGTATTTTTCTTGTCATGAGAGGGAAAGTATATCCGCTTACTCTCGCTGGAGACATAATGAAGGTGTGTCAAATTCTGTGAAGAAATAAATGCTCGTTGCGACAAGCAAAGGTCTTGGAAGGAATAAATGATATGCGACCGTCTGCTGCTGGCTTGGAAATGCGGGCCTGAACGAAAGAAAATCGCCAAACGGACCAAAAGAATAAAAATAGCATCGGGGAAGAGGCGCACCAAAGATGGGCCCACAAATAACGAACTCATAACGAATTTTTGAAAATCCGTATGGAGGGAACAAAAGGAAGAGGCGCAGCAAGAGCTGCGTCTCTTGGAAGAGGCGCAGCGCCTGCTGCGTCCATTCCCCAAATTGGTTTTCCTGCGTATAAACGCGAAAATCAGGAGGCTTTGTTCATTTTTATTCGAAACACAAATCACTCATTTCTCTCTCAAATCTTCACCATTTCCGCCAAGGTTTGATCCAAAAGCTTGCATTAATCATGACTAATCGAGGTAAGTGTCTCAATCTTGTATTAATCTTCTATATTCGTCCAATTTTGAGCCGAAAAACCTAGGGTTTATGACCCATTTGATCGAAAATTTGGGGCTTTTCCCCCAAACGCATTTGCCTTTCCAAATTGACATTAGAAATGGATAGTAGGTAATATTAGGAACATAACCATGTATTTGTCTCGAATTTTCGTTGAGTTTTGAGCCCTTGAGTGAATTTTGAGACGGTTTTACAGGTAAACCGTAAATTGCTTTGAAAATAGCCTTAGGATTGCCCATTTGTGATGAAACTTGATATTTGGGATACTTGAATGATGTATAAACTTTCTACCATCTCGGAATTTTGGTTTGTGACAGCTTTTTCAGGACACTTTTCTGGGGCATAATCACCATTATAGCGAAATGCTGCCGAAATTTCGACTCGAACCTGGAACTAGACTTCAAACTAGACTTGACTAGACCCAAATTACCACATGAGTGATCGGGTAGGTGAAAATAGGGCCAAGGATGGCGAAGAAAGAGCGGTTTCAGGGCTCGAAACTCTTAACCAAGGCTTGTCGTCACGTGACGCGGCCTAAATTTGCTTTAACGTTACAGGTGATGAGGCTTCTACTTCTGGGAGAGCTCCCATGGAGATCGACGCTGCTACTGTCGAGGAGGCTTTAGAGCAGGCCTTCACCGCTGCGGTGATGGCTGCTGGGGACGAGTTTCACGAGGAGGAGGCCGTTGAAGAGGAGGAGGCCCCGAGGCGGGCCAACGTCGGACGAGGAGGTCGTCAGCTGAGAGGGGCTCCTGCGTGGGATGAGACTTGGGAGAGCAGGCACCTGGTGTGGGCTGCAGAGGGTCACCTGTCCTACAGGACGGTGAAGAGTTTGGTAAATAGAAATTCACTACTCATTACTCATCCTATTTCATTCATTTGTTCAAATTTCTTTCAAATTTCATTCAAAACTAAAGATAGCTTTGTTTCAAATCACAACAGGAGGCCGGGAACATCAGGTCGTTCTCGGGTTACACGACAGCGATGGAGCACTACGAGCGGCTGTCGGCGGAGGAGAGGGCTATGATCGAGCGCGGAGCGTTCGGTCCTTTGGTGCAGGTCTGGAGGGATATCGCGAAGAGGAAGTTGCGGGCTAACCTTAGCCTGGTCCGCGCTTTCTTGGACCGATTTTGGGACACGACTTCCACGTTTCACATGCCTTTCGGTGAGGTGGGAGTCACTTTGGAGGACTACGGCATGATTTCTGGTCTGCCGTGCGGGACCGAGGAGGTGGTGTGGCCGGAGACTGCCATGAGGGCGGACTCGGCCGAAGCGAGGAGATTTATCGGCTGGAACTTGTCGCCGAAGGTTGTTCTGATCTTGGGTTTGATACCCGCTTACGTTCGAGATTACTTTGCGGGGAAGACCCGGCGCCGGTGACGATTGACGGGAGGGAGACGGCTCCTCCTCCCCGTCTGAGATGAGCGAGGGGCTCGTTTGTGGCTCGTGGTTTCGTCTTCGATTTACCTCGGAGACAAGGGCGAGAGGTCGTCGACGAAGCTTCTTCCCTTCCTTTCGACTCGAGTTCCCTAGGGCGTTGGGGCCGGGTCATCGCTGGTTTTGCGGTCCTCATCCGCTTCATGAGGGCCATGGTTCGTCCGAGCTGATGGAGAAGGGGACTTCTCCTGGTGCTGTCGGACCTGGACTACTGCTGGAGGTATGAACCTTCCTTTAGACCAAAGTAAATTCTTTTCTTTATCCAACCATGAAAGATCGTCATTGATTATTCTGCTTTACAGGCGTGGGTGTACTCCTACTTCCCGAGCCTCACGCCCAGGAGGACGGAGCCGCTGGAGAGGGCTTATTCCGTGGTGAGGGATTGGGTGATGTGCCGGACGAAGAGCAAGCGTTCTTCTCACAACGTCTACCGGCGGGACGTGAACGCTCTTCAGCTGAGCAGCGTGAGTATCCCACTTATATTAACTTGCTTCTTATATTGTCTTTTAATTGATCATAGGAATGATCCTTGTTTATCTTGTCACAGTGGGTGCCCAGACCTTGAGCGGAGTACGCTGGAGCGCCTCCTTTTGTGGCTGAGGTCCTTCGACCTAGGTGCTCGAGTCGACTGTTGTTGAGGACGTCGATGGGTCCTGTATGGTACTTGGGCGAGCGCTTGGCTCGTCAGTGCTCGCGGGACGTGTTGACGGTTCCCGTCGATCCTCCTAGGACGATGTTTAGGGAGCCTTCTGAGGCCGAGAAGGAGGCGGACTAGGCTAGTGCCAGTGGCGACGTCCTTCTTCTTCCTGGCGAGGACTACTCAGCGTTCCTTTACGGGAGGTTGGCGTACTGGCCGGTAGTGGTGAGTATTATTTATTTTTCCTCTTGATTTGATTTTGAGATTTTATGATGAAAGATCATCGATTAATGATAACCATTTGTCTTTGTAGGAGGTCGAGGCGGCGGGCATCGAGCCCCCAGAGTACCCCGAGACTCTCGAGTACACTGATGCGACCGGGAGGACGACGATCTCCGAGCTGCGTGACTTTGACGTAGCTGTGACGGATGCTGGCCTGGACGACTGGCAGCATCTGATTCGGAGGGTGAGCCTCTAACTTGTATAACCTTTGTGTAAGAACACATCCGATTGAGTTTGTTCAATTGTTGAGAATTTCTTTTTGGAAATGTAGGTTGCGCCGTCTCGGTTTGTGGCGTTGTGGAGGGTGGCCAACCGGCTGCGAGCTACTGCCGTCGAGGCACTTGTCGGCGGTCGAGGTCGTCAAGTATGAACCTTACGCCTATTTCATTTTTGATTTTTTTTGATTTTCTGATTTTGCTTGAAACGATTGACATGAGCCAATTTATTGTTTACAGGGTGACCGCGAGCTGGAGCGAGAGTTGACCTAGTCTCGAGAGGAGACAACTCGCTTGTTGAGGGAGCTCGAGGTTCGGGACGCCGAGATCGCCGTTCTCGTGGCGAGAGTTGCAGAGTTGGAGGGCGCCCAGCAGTAGTTTTGTGTAGCTTTTATTGTATTTTGCACATTTGTACATTTGATTTTGAACATTTTTTGACTTTGCTTGGGGCTCGAGCCCCCAGTTTGTACATTTCTTCGTTTGGTATATATATGACGGCCTGAGTGCCTTCGCTGCTGGGTTGGTGTTGTTTGTATCTGCAGGTTAGTTTTGAACAGGTTTGGTAGATGACGGTTTACGCCGTCATGCTGCCGAAATTTACATAGAAAACACGCAAAGCATACATTTATATATACATACGGCCTTAATTAGCGCAAAACGAGAGACTCGAGAGAATGCAAAAATGCAAAAATTTTGCCGAACATGACCGGACGGTAGGGAGGGTTACCCCCTAAAAAAAGAAAAAAAAGGAAATTTATAAGTTAGAAATGTAGAAATGAAATATATATATATTGAGATTCGTTAAAATAAATGAATTAAAATGGAAATTATGTCCTTAAATGATGAATTGGAATTATTTCCTAAAAATGAAAATGAAATGTATTTCCTGTAATTTATTTCCTAAAAATGAAAATGAAATTTATTTAAAAATGAAAATGTGCACATGTGGTAAAATGGCGAAATGTCGATGTCGTCTCGAAATACGTGCCCGCGAAATTAGGAAACTTGAAACATGGTAATCTTCCCGTATTCACCAAAATAATAAGCCGTAGGAATAGGAAATTATTCGTCATGGAATTAGGAAAGATCCAACGCGGAAAATCACAAAAGTGAAGCTGAGGAAGAGGCGCAGCATGAGCTGCGTCCCTTTGAAGAGGCGCAGCAGGTGCTGCGCCTGTTCCCAAGGTGTGCTATTCTGACGAATTTTTGGAAACAGCAATTAGTATAAATAGAAACGTCGACGGAGCTTTTATTCACACAAATCTTCCGTCTCTTCTTCGTCTAATTATATAAAATTCTAAATTTTTCATCATGAATACTTTGGAGATCCGCTTGAAGGAATGGACCAATGAATTTTCAAATATGGAGAAGCACGATATGGGCTCTTATAATTTTGGGTCGTTGTTGAGTTTGAAACTCATCAAGGTTGTTAAACCATTCTTGGATGCTTGCCTTGACTACTGGGACTCGAACTACCATGTTTTTGCGTTCCCTGGGGGTGATATTTGCCCCTTTCCTGAAGAAATTGCTGCTATTGGTGGATGGGACCCCGAACATTTGCCTGCCATTCCTTCTACTTCTCAAGGGTATAAAAGCAAATTTAGAGATTTACTCGGATTGACTAGACTTGAGGTGGACCGTCTAGTTACCTCGAAAGGCGTGAGAATGTTGGACTTCATAGATCGATTCATCAACAGGGCCGACCCCACCGTTTCTCATGTTGCTAGGCGGAGAGCCTTTGGCTTTTGCTTGTTGCATGTGTATGTCTTCCAAGGGCATGTTGATGAAGACTTGAGAGGTGATCCCCGTCTTTTGGGCCTTGTTGAGCAGATGGAGCTGCGCAGGAGCCCAGCTTGCTTATGCTTAGGATAGATCATTTTGGGCTTGGATAACAGGAAATCCAACCGTGATCTGCCGTTCTTGGGGAGTCCCGTCATTCTGCAGGTAAAAGACACCCCTTTTTTTTTGTTTTTTTTTTGTTTTGTTTTGTTTTTTTTTTTTTCGTCTTTTTTTTTTTTTTTTTTTTTTTTATGTCTAATACCCGCTTTTGGTAGGTTTGGCTTATGGAACGGCTCCGATTGATCGAGCCCCCAGTTCATGCGCTTTCCTATCATGCTCGTTCGATTGCGATGAGGACGAGGTTGTATATGGTGGACTTCACCCAGGTTTGTGATTATTGGAAGAACAAGCTGAAGAACGATGATGGCCCGTTGATCAGGTGGGTCGTACCGTGGTGGCACCTCAAGTCCGTCCCTGGAGTTTCTTCTTTGGATCCCACTAGGTCCGTGCGCATTCCTGGATTGGAGTTTATGGTGTGCATCTTTCCGGAAAGGCTGATGAGACAAGTTGGGCTGAAACAGACGATCCCGAGGCTTGATACCGTCCCGCAGACTGCTGTGGTGCTTACTACAGAGAGCCGAAGAGAGTGGGCCATTAAATGGGCTCAAAGAAACATGTGGTTCTTAAACTTCTCCGCCAATGCTTTATGGGTGTCGGATTCTTATCTGAGATGGAGAAAGGCTACTAATTCGGAAGAGCGCGAGAAATTGAGGAAGCGCGAGCCCGTTGATTACAAGATGCGCGAAGTAGAGAAAGAGAAAGAGAAGCATTTGACAGAGGGAGAAGAAGAAGCCGGGTTTCAAGTTGTTCATCCTTCGAAGAAACCAAAGACTGCTTCTGTCGCGGAAATGGTGATTGGCAAGAATGGAAAAGCTAGGCCTCGAGAAAGACCGTTGGTGATTAGGTCTGAAGTGGCGCAAGAGCGTCCGGCTCGAGGTCGTGACAAGAAGTATGACAAGAATGACAAGGGCAAGGGGAAGATGGAGGAATAGCCCGAGTCTCTTTATTTATTATTTGATTATTATTATTATTATTGTTGTAATAAAAAGGTGGGGTTTTTAGAATCCTAGCCTATTCTATTTTTTATTATGTAGCGTACTATTATTATTAGAAAATGAATGAAAAATAAAAAAGGTTAAATGGTTATGAAACCGTTGTGATTTTCTCTTTATTATTCTTGTCGAATTTCAAATGCCATGCAAATGTCCTTCTATTTACATTTTAGATATGATGGGTTGAATCCCGTGAAGGATTGCCTACGTATTCACTTAAAAAAGCGAAATCAAACCCTTGCGCGTAGTTCGAGTAAATGTAAAAGAATAATTGTTCTAAGCAAGAGCTTGTAATGAACTTTAGAAAAGAGGCATGGGCCTTTGCTTACTCTAAAGGTGCGAATTTAGTTTATTTGATGATACGAGGATGACAAATTTGTCAAAATGTAAGAGCACAGTGACATTAGCTTATTTCAGCTTGGCCCGGGGCCGTTTATTTAGTGCCACAAGAGCGATACGTGGGGTTACGTGAGGCGCGTTTTTATTCCTATTCTAGGCATAGTATCGTTTCAGTTGGTCAAGGTTTGTTGGGTTTGAAAACTCATTCCCGTCTAGGTCTGTTATTCTAACCGCACCCCCTGGGAGTATGGATTTGACTAGAAATGGTTCGGCCCAATTAGGTTTGAATTTTCCTCGTGGGTCAACAGGTAAAAGAGCTCTAACCAATTTAAGCACTAAGTCTCCTTCTTTGATGTTTCTTGGCCTAACCCTTTTGTTGAAAGCTCGTTTGATACGTGTTTGATATGTTTGGACATTATGCAAGGCGCGTAGCCTACGTTCATCCAGGAGGACGAGTTCTTCATATCTATCCCTTTTCCAATCGGCTTCCGGGATTTGACTTTCTAGTAAAATACGCAAGGATGGTATTTCTAGCTCGACTGGTTGTACAGCTTCCATGCCGTAGGTCAAATAGAAAGGAGTAGCCCCAGTGGGCGTCCTGACAGATATACGATACCCCCATAAAGCAAAGGGTATCTTGCTTGGCCAATCTCTATAGTTGTTAATCATTTTCTTGAGGATTGTGACAACATTCTTGTTTGCCGCCTCTACCGCGCCGTTAGTCTGTGGTCTATAGGGCGAAGAGTGGTGATGCTTAATCTTGTATTTGGCTAGCAATTGCTCGGTCTCAGCTTGGAAATGCGATCCGTTATCACTAATGATCTCATGTGGGCAACCATACCGACAGATGATGTTGTTTTGTATGAACTTTGCCACATTTTTAGCTGTAAGACCAGTGTAGGAAGCCGCTTCTACCCATTTGGTGAAATAGTCGATTGCTACTAGGATGAAACAGTGTCCTCCTGTTCCGGTTGGGGTTATCTTCCCGATTATGTCAATTCCCCATGCAGAAAATGGCCAAGGGGATGTCATCGTATAGAGCAATGAAGGAGGGACATGTTGTACATTCCCGAAGATTTGGCAGTTGTGGCAATGTCTTACCTATTTGATGCAATCGGATTCCATTGTGGTCCAATAATATCCCAAACGTGTGATTTTCTTTGCCATCATGGGCCCACTCATGTGAGGACCGCATTCTCCGTCGTGGACTTCTTCCATCACCTTTCGTGCCTGTGAATGATCAAGGCAACGTAGGACTACACCAAGAGGTGTTCTTTTGTATAATTCTCCTTGCATGAGAATGTATTGGGAAGCTAGTAGGCGTATAGCACGTTGTCCCCTCTTGTCCATATCCGGTGGATAGGTACCATTAAGCTTAAAATTCAGGATTGCTTAGAACCAGGGTTCCTGTGCGATTTCCTCTTCATCGGTGATTTGGTGGACGTAGGCCGGCTCTGACTGTCGTTCGATGCACAAAGGCATTTCCATCATGTGATCTGGCATGTTGATCAAAGATGCAAGTTTCGCAAGAGCGTCTGCAAATTGATTTTCTTCTTGAGGTAGGTGTAGGTAGGTTACGTGATCAAAGAATTGAGCGACTTGGTCTATTCTAGCCTGATAAGGTGCGAGGCTTTCGCTTCGGATTTTCCAAGATCCTGTAACTTGGTTGGTGATCAGTGATGAATCTCCATGTACTCGGAGGTTTTTAATGCCTAAGCTCACTGCCGCTTGTAGTCCAATGAGACAAGCTTCGTATTCTGCGGCATTATTTGTCACCTCGAAGTCGAGTTTGACAGCAATTGGTGTATGCTCACCTTCAGGAGAAATGAGAAACACTCCTATTCCAAATCCTCTTAAATTCGATGCTCCATCAAAGTATAGGTCCCAGGAGTCTACATCAGTTTGGAGTATATCCTCGTCTGGAAATGACCAAGTATCTATTGTTTGTGCGTCGTTGATAGGATTTTCTGCGAAGAATTCGGCGACGGCGCGACCTTTTATAACTTTTAGTGGCACGTATTTGAGGTCGAATTCTGAGAGCATCAGGGTCCATCTTGCTAGACGTCCATTGAGGACGGGTTTCTCGAAGAGGTATTTGACTGGATCCATTTTGGAGTATATTTTGACGGAGTAGCTAAGTATGTAATGGCGTAGCTTCTTCGTTGCCCACACAAGAGCGAGGCATGTCTTTTCGAGTTGTGAGTATTTGCACTCGTACTCCAAGAACTTCTTACTAAGATAGTAGATAACTCTTTCTTCACTTCCTACGATTTGAGCCGCATGGCACCCATGGTCATTTCTTTGATTCTTGTGAGATATAAACCAAGAGGTTGATCTCGTTGTGGTGGCATGAGCACTGGTGGTTTAGCCAATATCTCTTTGATTCGGTCGAACGCCTTTTGACAATCATCATCCCACATGGTGTGGTCTGTTTTCTTGAGTTTCTTGAAGATAGGCTCACAAATCATCGTAAGTTTCGATATGAATCGACTTATGTACTGCACTTTTCCCAGGAATCCTCTGACTTATTTTTCTGTTTGAGGTTGTGGCATTTCGATCAGAGCTTTGATTTTGGAAGGATCTATTTCTATACCTCGTTGGCTAACTACGTACCCCAGGAGTTTGCCAGATGTTACCCCGAATGTGCATTTATGAGGATTGAGTCTCATGTTTTACTTTCGTAGTCTTGCGAAGAACTTGCAAAGGTTCGCAATATGTCCCTCTCTTTCCTTGGACTTGACAATCATGTCATCTACGTATACCTCAACTTCTTTGTGCATCATGTCATGTAGGAGTGTAGTTGCGGTGCGTTGATATGTAGCTCCGGCGTTGATTAGTCCAAACGGCATTACCGTATAGCAATAGGTTCCCCATTGGGTGACGAATGCGGTCTTATGCATATCTTCCATGGCCATGTTGATTTGGTTATATCCTGCATACCCATCCATGAAGGATAGTAATGCGTGGTCAGCAGTATTGTCCACCAATATGTCGATATGAGGTAGAGGGAAGTCATCTTTTGGACTTGCTTTGTTTAAGTCCCTAAAGTCAACACAAACATGAATTCTCCCATCCTTTTTGGGTACGGGTACTATGTTAGCTACCCAGTCAGAATACTCGGAAACTTTGATGAACCCGGCTTTGAATTGCTTGTCAACTTCTTCCTTAATCTTTAGAGCCCATTCTGTTCTCATTCGTCGAAGCTTCTGTTTCACAGGTTTGAAACCTGGCTTAATCGGAATCCTATGTTCAGCGATATCCCTGTCGATCCCTGGCATATCTTTGTAAGACCAAGCGAAAACGTCTTTGAATTCATTTAGGAGGTCTATGAAATCGGCCCTTTCGGTAGAGCTCAAGGTAGCCCCTATCCTAAGTTCTTTGGGTTCTAGTTCGGTTCCTACATTGATTGGTTCGGTGTCCTCTATTACTGGCCCCCCTTCCCCTTCCTGTAATATTTCTTTGGCTACGTAGGGAGGTATTTCGATTGAGTATGGGTCTTGGTCATCCTCAGTATCATCGTAAACAGAATTGCACTCAAGATAACACAAAGAGTAAGCAGAACCTGATTTATTCATATTAAGATTTGAGTAAAGTTGAAACAAAGAAGCCAACTGATCCATGGTCAGTGGCGGCAAAGGGACAGTGGTTGGGGCATTTCCCGAACTACTGTGACTACTCGAGACTAAGCTAGGAGAAACGAAGGGAGTGGGGATGACGACAGGAGTAGACTCTCTAATGACTTCTCTAGACTCCGACTCTGATTCCGACTCCGACTCGAACTCATCGTCTTCTGGTTCTCCTTTGAACATCTCTCCTTCTCCAGTGGTGAGCTTGAAGAGTCTTCCTTGATTGTTGGTCCATTTGATACATTTTCTCCATCCTTTCTGCTGTCCTGCGTCGGTTTCTGTGATTAACGCGGTGGGGTTGAAGCGATCGTCTTGAAGTATCATGGTAATGATCTCATCCTGCGCGGCCCTAACGAATCGATCTTCTCCAAACAATAGGCTAACAGCTTGTTCGTCTAAGCAAGGTGCTTGACGGGTTTTGACGGTAGGAACCGTTTCTGGAGGGATAAAGTAGCAATCGTGAAAGATCTCGATTCCGGCTAGTTTCCTCTCGAGATAATGCCATGGTTCGGGAAATCCGTGAAAGAGCTCTAGACTTCCTTCTTGAACAAAGTACCCATTTAAAGTAGGGAGATAGGGCCTCATTTGGACTCCTACGTGCTTGCGATTTTGGACTTGGGCGAGCATTTCGAGAACCTCCTCTTTCGTGGGTTTGTACCCTAGTCCAAGTGGTATCCTTGTTGAGTTGCCTTCCTTGTATGGTGCGAAGGTATTCTTCTGAATAGGGTTCAAAGGCATTCCAGGGAAGTATCCCTGGGATTTGAGTATGTGGTTGACCACCAAGTTGGAGTAGGGATTATAGTATAAGGGTGCCAATTCACTTTCTATGACACTTACACTTTGGAAGCCCCCAAGTTCGTATACAGGATCTGCAAGGACTTGATTGTTCGATTGTTTTTCGATTATTGCCTTGATGGGTGACGAAGTGATCGTCACTACTTTGCCATTTAGTGGGATTTTGATCTTTTGATGAAGGGTGGATGTTACCGCTTTGGAGGCGTGAATCCAAGGCCTTCCCAGAAGTATGTTGGATGAAGCTTCAATGTCCACTATTTGGAAGTTAACCTTTCGCTCGATTGGCCCTGTGGCTATGGTTAAGTTATCAAGTCCTACTACCTTTCGTCGTGTACCGTCATACGCACGCACACCTTGATTGATAGGGGTCCAATCCGACTCTTTCATGTCTAGCTTGTATGCCGTTTTGAGGGGTATGACGTTGACCGCGGAGCCATCATCTACCAAGGTCATTGGCACATTCTTCTTTAGACAAATGACAGTGATGTATAGAGCAAGGTTGTGACTAGCGCCAAAAGGTGGCAAATCTTCGTCCGAGAAAGTAATAGGATTACTTAGCTTCGGTGATTCTTGGAAGACCAAGTTGACTACATCTTCAGGAGTGGAGTTATGTGCTACATTTAGCTTGGCCAAGGCTTTCAGTAAAGCTTGGCGATGTGGGAATGAGCTTGCTACTAATTGCCAGACTGAAAGATCAGCCTTTGTCTTCTGTAATTGCTTGAGCAAATGATCAGTGGAGTCATCTTCATTGTCATTTGGTGTGATGACGTTGGTTGGACCATTTTGAGTAGTGCTTTGATATGGACGACCCGAACGAGTTAGGTGGTCCACATCTTGGTCTTCACCATTTTGGCCTATTTCTTTGACTAGGGAGTTTTCAATGAGATACTCGTCCTCATCATCGTCGGCCCAAACTCCATTGATTGTAGCTAGTTCTCTCATTCTCATGATATCATCTTCTAGTCGTATGATTTGATCGACTAGTTTATCAACTATGGTGACTATTTCTTGCATAGTGGCATTTTGAGAGAAGATTAGTGGCACATGCTCTTCGGGTGTTGCATTGGGATCACGTAGAGTTGTCACCACGTTTTCTAATTCCCAAACTTGCCAATCTACACTCCTTGCCCATGTGATGAAGTCGGAAATGGTAGGGGAGATAGTAGAGTAGAACCCTTCATTCTCGATTGCATGAATTTCATTTTCGATTGGAGAAATGAGGTGTGAGCAATCTAAGGTAGATTCATCACTTGTGATCACTAGAACTCCAAGAGGATTCTGAGTGTTGTTGGGTTTACCTCCCGGTGGTATTGGCAATGACCATCTTCAATCATGTCTTGAAGCACGTTTTTCAACTTGTAGCATTTTTCTGTGTCATGCCCCTTGCCCCTATGGTATTCACAGTACGAATTCTCGTCCCAGAACTTGGACTTCCTTTCGGGTTCGGGAGTAGGCCCAATGGGTTGGAGTTTACCTTGTATCATTAGCCTCTTTAGAGCATTGGAATAAGTGTCCCCAAGGTTTGTGAATTTCCTTGGTGGGGTACTTTTCTTGGATGGCTCGAGAAGGTTAACTTCATCGGTCTTGCTAGTGGAGCCGTATGAACGACTTGTGGCCCCTTGATATCCTCGTCCTACCGTTTTGGACAAGAGTCCTTTACGGATGTCATCTTCAATTCTTGTCCCTAGTACGGTTAAGTCCTTGAAGGTTTTGATGTTTTGGTATCTCAAATGATTGGCATAGATGGGTTTGAGATTATCCACAAACTTTTCCACGAGAGTAGCCTCATTCGGGCGTTCAACTAGTTGAGTGCTAGTCTTCCTCCACCTACTTAGGAAGTCGGTGAATCCTTCTTTGTCATTTTGGGTACGAACCTCTAGAGTACGCATGTTAACTTAGATCTCGGCGTTATCCGCATATTGTTTAGAGAACTCGATTGCGGCATCTTCCCAAGTAGCGACTTTCTTGTGATCTAAAGAGTAGAACCATTGTCTCGGGATGGTGTCAAGAGATGAAAGAAAGATCCTTAAGAACATCTCGGGTTTGATGCCTTTGATAGACATGTAATCCTTGAAGGCACGAATATGGTTCAAAGGGTTCTCATGTCCCTTGAACTTAGGGATATCCGTCATATTAAAGTTAGTTGGCAATTTGGAATTGACGGCCTCATACTTGCGATTGTTCTCCCTATAAATGTCATCCCCCTTAAGGTACATCAATTGCTCCTCTAGGTATTGGAGTCTCTTCTTAGCTACAGTCATCCCCATGAGAGGATTTTCATCCTTGGATTCGTTGTCAGAGTCACGTAGTACTTCACTTTCAAGAGGAGGCAACCTTCCCTCTACGGCATAGATACGGCCCTCGATGAGCTCAAGGCGGTCATAGGTTTGTTCTTGGGTAACTTGCATTTGGGCTAGCGCGGCTAGGATTCGATCATTACCATCTTGAAGTTGGTGGAGATTTGTTTCATCACTTGATCCGGGCATCTTGAAAACTGGATAAGAGATCGGCGACGAATCAAAACACGATCGACCATTCTAACACACTTGCTAAAAGAAGAAATGTTTTGACTCATGAAGTGGGTGTGTGCCACTTGTGTTGAGTGAGCTTTGAAGAAAGACAAGGTTTTTTGAAAATATGTGTCCTAGTCAACTGTAGTGTAGTTGTAGGAGTGGACTCGAAGTGAGGTTTTGAAATGGGCTTGTGGCCCGAATTTTGACACGACAAACGGACAGAGTTTTGACCGGATTTTGCGCTAATTAAGAGCCTATTTCGAAATTCTTGTTTGAAAAGAGGGTTTTGATTTTTTGAAAAAATCGTCATGGTTTTGTTTAGAAATGGTGATCACGTAAGGTATACACATTTATACAAACATTATAACAGGATGCTGAGTGCATTTAAAAGGGTTTTGGTTTAAAGGGTGGGTTGCCATACCGAACCATCAAACCCGAAGTCTGTGGAGAGGCTCGTACCGAACAAGAGTAAGGTCGATTCCTAGTCCATTTCCTCAAGTAGTGAAGGCCCTTGATACAGACAAGAGTAAGCATCATGGTATGGATGACATCAATCGCTATCCATCCTTAGGCCCAAATAAGAATTAGGACCGTTTAGACGGGACGATTGGTCGAATGGGTTGGGTTGGGCCTAGGAAGGCCGAATAAAACGGTCTAGGAAGACCGAGTTATGAAAACCGACAATTGTCTTGTACAAACTATTCCCTAACCTTGTTCAAGTTTCACCCTTGCTACACGTAAGTGTATTATCCCCAGCGGAGTCGCCAAACTGTGGACAGCGGGCCGCCCACGGGGGCGCTTGGGTTCGAAAAGAGAAACAAGCGTTTGCATTTTGTATGGAGTCGCCACCAATTTTTATGGGAAATTGGAACCGTTTGAATACCTCGTGTCATGTCAAGACACAAAGTAGAGACATGAACACTAAGCAATCGTTACCCTTAGCATTCTATGTCTAGAATGACTCTCGTGGATGCCAATGAACACGGGTGCTCACGGAGATCTGGAGTAAGGGGTGATGGTACGTATTAGGAAGCTCTTTTGATCGAACACCTAATCCCGCCCGCCTCGATAGCGGCCTCTACTAATGATTAGGGAAGTTATTCGTACTTGATATATCGTCGGCTATATGCATGCAATGCAACATCCATAGATTAATCCTAACATGTGAGAATTAGACTAAGTCGGTGAACAATTAATTAGCAAACAATTTGGTCAAAGTTGGGATTTAATGCTCAATTACATGTGAAAACATTCAAGCAATAAAAGAAATACAATAATTATAAATTACAATAATGAAAATTACATTAATTACAAAGGAATAGGCGATTTATGTCGAAAATACCTCTAAAACGGATAATTTGAGAAAAAAAAAAGAATAAAAGAAAGAAATTAAATAAATTAACGAACAGGAATTAGCGCGATATTACGGATAATAGTTAGTTAATATGTAAACTAATTAAACTAAGTCAAGGCAAAACGGAGTTCAGGGACAGAACTCAGCCAGGAACAGGCGCAGCAGAGCTGCGTCCTTTGGAATAGGCGCAGCAGACGCTGCGTCTGTTCCTTGGCTCAGTTCTGGCTGTGAAGCCGTAATTGCAAACCGTTAATGTTAATTGATGATTTTAATGGTGGATTAAATTATTTACTCGGATAGAAGTGATTAACAGATTATTTAACATATGAATGGGTCATGAAAACATTAAAACATGAATGAGACGGAATTAAGACGAATTAATGATAAGATGGAATAATGACAGAAGTGAAAAATATTAATGAGTGAACAAATTAATTCAATTAACTAGGTTAAATACGACGGATTAATGACGAATATGCGACGAACATGACGAATAACAGATGAAAACTATATCAAAGACGAATTCCAGAAACCCAATATGGACGAATTGAATCTCTATAACTCGGAATTGAATTTAATGACGAAAACCCGCAAATATTGGATTATTAGGGATTTAAGTCGGATTTGTGACGATTAAGACATATTAATGATGATGAATAAAATATACATGTGAATTATATGCTATTATGATGAAGAATTAACAAACAAAACAAAACAAACAAAAGGAATTTGGAACGAATAACAGAGGACGAACGAAGAAGAAAGGAAGCAGGAACTGCGGCAGCCTCATGAACAGGCGCAGCAGGAACTGCGCTCCTTCGAAGAGGCGCAGCAGTTGCTGCGTCCTTTCTTGACGGTTATCTACTGGAAATCCGTAAAAAAGAGGTTTTAAAGTATGGTTTTAGAAATCGGTCTTAATGGTATTTTCGACGTAAATCTTACAATTGATGATACAATAATAATACAATAAATAAAAGAGAGATTTACACCCTCAGACTTACATGTTGACGAAACAAGAAGGACTAAGATATCGATTAGTGATGCTCGACGCGAATGCAAAGAGAGTGCCCTCGTAAGAGGAAAACGATTAAAACAAATTGATTAATTAAGTTGATTATGGTGGAGTTGGTCAAATTGGTCGGTCATGCAAACGGGGAGGCTGGTACTCAGAAGGATCCGAGCTTACGTGGTCGAAAGTTCAAGCACGTAGACGCCAAAAGTAAGAACAAAGTCTAGAATGCAAAGGGAGAAGAGAAGGGCGGACACTCGCGTGAGAAATATGAGGAGCGAAGTCTCCTATTTATACTAATCACGTGGAGGAATTAGGGTTTCGGAGACTCTTTGGAAGTGAATCTCGGAAAGATATGAAAAAGATACGAGAAATACGCAGAAAAGGACCTGGGAAGAGGCGCAGCAGCCACTGCGTCTCATGGAAGAGGCGCAGCACCTGCTGGGTCTGTTCCCAAGGGGTTTCCTCCTGCAGAAGAAAGATTTCCGTGTTTGAGTTATGGTAGGACGGAAATAATTCGGTTTTCCTTAATATCTTATGTGAATATTACGGGAAATTGCTTACTAAAAGATAAAATTTATGAAATATGAAAAAGGAATATCCGGAACATTCCAGAACATTCTGACTCGGGATTTAACGGTTATCAGAAAATGGAGACGGTTTTAGGCCCGGACTCCGAATGTACTCTAATTACTGCCAAAACGACCGTATCGGGACGTAGATGACAACTAAGAGGTAGACATTAATATTTGAGCAATCACTTGACGATAATCTTACGAATTGTCACAAATCGTTCCGCGTATCAAACATGCGGCCCAATCATCACCGGGTGGTTTGCGGGAGGTGCAGAAATGAGGTATCTACAGAATGCAAGCAAATGAATTGCGACGCAAAACCCTTCCCCAAACCAAATCGCACAATGTCCCCATTGTGCAAAATCATATAATGAAATAAAAGAGAAATGGGAACTTGCGTTAAAATAAATAAATATGACATGAGATAGGACTCGGAAACTCACAAGACTTTAAGCGCAGCAAAAGGAAACCTCCCCAAACCAGCGTGAGCTAGGAGGTTTTAGTAGCCAGCAGTGCTACCAATAAGTGCCTGAAAAGACAAACAATACCACGCATAAAATCGAGAAAGCAAAATTGGGACGGTAAAATTATGTGCAAAGTTAAGAAAATGGAAGAAATCAGAAATGAGTCGGAAAATAAAGTGGAGAAAAGACTCCCTCAATTCCGCAAAACGACCTAACACAGCAGGGGAAAGGTCGAAAAACAGTACAACACTGGGGCGGTCGATCGACCACATCACCCAGTCGATCGACCAGAATGAACAGGAACAGAAACTCCTGAGATGCGCAGCTCAGTCGATCGACCATATTGGCCAGTCGATCGACTGAGAAACCTGCTGTAACTTTCTGATTTCTTCGAATTAGCTCCATAACTTGAGCTAATATGGTCTTTTAACCTGCAAATGCACATAATACCGCGCCCAAAATTGCGCAAAACCCAAAGCAATAGTCTAAAATGTATAAAATCCTAAGCAAACTTAAAAGAGCGAAGTTTCGCGCACACGAAAAAACGGTAAATAGTCTTAAAAAGCAATAAAATGTTTGGTTTATAAAGCATTCGATCAACTAGTAGTTGATCAAGAATGGTCACGGGATGGCCCACTTGGTCGGCTCCTGTCTACTAGAGGTAGCCTCAACAGTGCTCATCTTCTCAGCTGCACTCTTCTCAACTCCGGCATCCGCAGAACTCAACGGATCAACAGCTTCAGCATCTCCCCAATCAATGACCTCTTCTGGCTCATCGAAGTCCAAGTCAGAATCCCTCACTTTGACTGGCTCATCTTCAAGCTCCTCATCAGAGCCATAGCTAAGACATCTTAGGCCGCCTCTTGAGACGATTGGCTCCGTCACAGCTGGAGCAACATGCAGCTCTTCCTTCCCCAAACCAGCTCCTGCAATATCAGAAATAGATAAATCTTCCTCCAATTTGCTCCCAGTCTGGGGCGGAGGTGTTATAACAGGAATAGGTGTAGAGACAGGCATATCAGGAAGCACAAAATAAGATTTCTTTTTAGAAATCGTATTACAAGTTACAGGCCACATGGGGTCTATCTTCTTAGCTATCTGGGCAAAGACAATAGAGTGCTTTCCCACTTTAAAGGTCAAAGTCCCTGAACCAACATCGATAACTGCACCAGCAGTGTGCAGAAATGGTCTACCTAGTATGATGGGTATGTGGGCATCCTCAGGCATATCTTGTAGGGTAATATCCGTATAAAACCCTTAAATTATAGGACTATAACGTAAATTTAATATGCAATTTATGGTCATAAACGAAATACAACAAAGAAACGATAAAGCATTAGAAATAACCTTCGGTCCTAGTGCAATTCGGCAATGATAGAGATCAAAGTAGATCTCCTCCTAATTGTTGCACCCAAGATCGTCTGAGACTATGCCCTTGTGCTAGAAATGTATTCTCTAATTGCCTTGCAATATTGAGAGAATTTGTTGTGAGTTTCTTTAGATGTGAGATCTAAAGTTTTGAGAGAAAATGTTTCTCAAAACCCTAATTTTTGTTGCAAAAATGAATTAGGTCACAAAAGGAGAGGAGCTCTCCTTTTGTTCCTCACTCGGCAAACCGTGAGCATAGGGGGGGAAATAGGCTTTCCATTTTCTCCTCATTTAACTCGTGGTCCGACTCGAAATTCGCTAAATGTATATGACACGTTTTTATTATAAATCGTCATCCGTTATCGGTTATTAAAAATATCAACTAGTAACATGACTCAGTCGATATATTAATACTTGTCCGACAATGACGATATTGTATAATTATATTCAATATACATTAATTAAATATAATCGTTTATATTTAATTTACGAATTAACTGCTTAATTCGCCTTAGCCATTATTATTTAATCCGTATTAAATAATTATCTCAACATCGCATTTGACTGATTACTAGTCAATAACTCCGACTAACTGGTTAGTCAACTTTGGCATCAACATGACTGTATTTTCATACCGTCACATCTCTCAAACGTATCCTATAGATGTGACTTTTAGGGACCAGTTGATCACCGCCATCTGTATGACAATAACGTCAAACTTATCTAGCAAGCCAACCGTTATTGATAAACGTGGACCAACTGATTATAATACAAAAGTATACCCTTTGATCCTTTTAGAGATTTAAATGTTATTGCACTACTTGTAGAGGACACCAGCCCCAACAAGCTCCCACTTGTCCGTACAAGTGTATGTGCAATGACGTTATCCGCACTCACTGGAGGACACAAGCTCCAACAAACTCCCACTTGTCCGTACAAGTGTATGTGCGATAACCGATTCTCATATCCATTTAAAATTTCTCCCACTCAATGTAAAACAATTTGCAGATCCGGATCCGCAAAGGTCGTATTTTACAATCGATCTGTATCTAGAGTGGTTTCCCCGACTAGAGAGTAACTCAATTGATAAAACGAATCCGTATTCGAGCATGGCCATGCATTTCAGTTACAGCTCCTCGAGTGGCCCTGAGAAATATCGAGTACCTGATAAAGGCTGAATATTTCCTTCAACTCGACTCCTTCCGAACTAAGCACAGCATGAAATGACCCAGAAAAAATCTACTTGGCCCCCTGTTACGGATGACCGTGAGAAAGAAACCAAAGTCACCCAAAATCTGTCTTAGTCTCAAGAGACAGTCGATAGTCAAAAGAATCGACTCTTAGGATCACCATGGAGGTCCTATCCACGACCGGGCACCGAATGTTATAAAACATTTAGGACTCCACGTCGATGTCACAATTGTGTCCTACGAGATATCCGTATAAATCGCCTCTGTGATTGGTCAGTCAACCTTTTGACTTATGGCTCGTTGAACCCACCATCAACCAACGTCACAAAATAATTACCTTGAGTTATCAGCTCACGTGGGCAATTAAGGACCAAAAATATAATGTTTGTTCAGTTCACTTTGTGGTGTTCAAAATTGTCGTACAAATCCACATGAAAAACAAAATATATAAATATCAAAACGATGATGTCGTATAGAGTACAAAAGAGAATGAATCTAATCCATAAAAGAGTACTACAACTTAGGAACACGTTTAATTCCCATGGAATTAACGTGCCCTTCATGCTTATCTTGTCGTAATGGTTTAGTGAGAGGATCTCGCTATGTTATCATCTCAGCAATCTTTTCTATCACTACTTCCTTTTGCTCCACGTAATCTCGGATTAGATGAGCTTTCCGTTGTACATGTCTAGACTTGTTGCTAGACTTAGGCTCCTTAGCTTGGAAGATGGCACCTCTATTGTCGCAATAGATGGTGATCGGGTCATTCGAACTAGGCACTACAGATAGTCCTTGTAAAAATTGACGCATCCATATCGCTTCCTTTGCGACCTTCGACGCGGCATAGTACTCGGACTCGATCGTAGAATCCGCTGTAACACTTTGTTTGGAACTCTTCCAGCTGACTGCAGCGCCATTAAGAGTAAAAACGAATCCAGACTGAGATTTCGAGTCATCTCGATCCGTTTGGAAGCTAGCATATGCGTAACCGGTTGCGCATAGCTTTTGATCGCCTCCATAAGTCAATGCCCAATCTTTAGTCCTCCGTAGGTACTTAAGAATGTTCTTGACAGCCATCCAATGTGATTCACCTGGATGCTGCTGGAATCGACTTGTCATACTCAATGCATATGCCACGTCCGGACGTGTGCATATCATGGCATACATGATTGATCCTATAGCCGAGGCATAAGGAATCCGTGTCATGCGCTCTTTCTCTTCCGGTGTCTCTGGTGCCTGAGACTTGCTCAAATGCACCCCTGGAGCCATAGGAAGAAACCCCTTTTTGGAGTTAGTCATGCTGAATCTCTCTAGGATTTTGTCTATGTAAGACTCCTGACTGAGAGATAACATCCGACGTGATCTATCTCGATAGATACGGATGCCCAGAATTCTTTGTGCCTCACTCAGATCTTTCATCTGGAAATGGTTTTTCAACCATACTTTCACCGAAGTTAAGAAAGGTATGTCATTCCAAATCAGGAGTATGTCATCGACATACAATATTAGGAAGACAATCTTGCTCCCACTCGACTTGATATATAGACATGGTTCCTCGACCGATCGAGTAAATCCATTTTCTTTTATCACTTAGTCGAAACGATGATTCCAACTCCTTGAAGCTTGCTTAAGTCCATAAATGGAACGCTTAAGCTTGCATACTTTCTTAGGATGTTCTGGATCGATGAAACCTTCGGGTTGTACCATGTACAACTCTTCCACCAAAAAACCGTTTAAGAAGGCGGTTTTCACATCCATCTGCCAAATTTCATAGTCATGAAAAGCGGCGATCGCTAAGATAATCCGAATGGAACGCAGCATGACTACGGGTGCAAAAATTTCATCGTAGTGCAAACCTGGCACTTGGGTGAAACCTTTAGCAACTAGTCGTGCTTTATAGATATCTTGTTGACCTTCCACAGAATGCTTTATCTTGTAAAGCCATTTGCATTGAAGGGGACAAACCTTAGCAGGTAAGTCAACCAGATCCCATATGTTGTTCTCATACATAGAGTCCATCTCGGATTGCATGGCCTCAAGCCATAGCTTTGAGTCATAACTAGTCATGGCACCTTTATAGGTTGCGGGTTCACTACTCGTTAAGAGTAGAATGTCATCTATGTCATGTTCCTCGACCATACCACTGTATCTGTCTGGAGGAATAGAGACTCTTCCTGACCTCCTAGGTTCCTCAGGAATATTAACCGCAGCCGGGATTAAAGGAACTGGTTCCTCCAATGATTGCTCGGTATTTGGTTCTGGAATCTCCGACAGGTCGAAGGTTCTATCACTCTTTGCATTCTCGAGAAATTCCTTCTCTAAGAATGTCGCACTAGCCGCAACAAAAACACGTTGTTCGGTTGGCGAATAGAAGTAATGACCAAGTGTTCCTTTAGGATAACCTATAAAGTACGTCTTGACCGATCGTGGGCCGAGCTTATCCTCGTGTCTCCACTTGACATAAGCCTCGCAGCCCCAAACCCGTATAAAGGACAAGTTAGGGACCGTTCCGTTCCATAGTTCATATGGAGTCTTGTCAACAGCTTTTTAGACGGACTTGATTAAGTATTAGAGCAAATGACGAAGAGCATAACCCCACAATGAATCAGGAAATACGGTGTGACTCATCATGGATCGAACCATATCAAGTAGTGTTCGATTTCTCCGTTCGGACACACCATTCAACTGAGGTGTTCCAGGTGGAGTTAACTGTAAGACAATCCCATAGTCCTTAAGGTGTTGATCAAACTCGTGTGAAAGATACTCGCCACCACGATCTGATCGTAGTGTTTTAATCTTTCTACCCAGTTGGTTCTGTACCCGATTCTGGTATTCTTTGACTTTCTCAAAGGACTCACTTTTATGCTTCATTAAGTAGACATAGCCATATCAACTTAAATCGTCCGTGAAAGTGATGAAATACCTATAGCCTTCTCGTGCGGTGATTGACATAGGTCCACACACATCCGTATGTATGAGTCCTAATAGGTCAGCAGCGCGCATTCCAACACCTTTGAAGGAAATTCGAGTCATCTTACCGATAAGACATGATTCACACGTGCCAAATGATTGAAAATCAAAGGCCGAGATAGCTCTATTCTTTATGAGCTATTTTACGCGTTTCTCATTAATGTGTCCCATACGGCAGTGCCATAGATACGTTTGATCTTTGTCACCAACCTTTAACTTTTTATTCATTACGTGTAATATTTCAGTGGTCTGATCTAAAACATAAATTCCGTTCATGGAGACTGCCTTGCCATAAATCATATCGTGTAATGAGAAAATGCAAGAATTATTCTCTATTACAAATGAAAAACCAAGTTTGTCAATTGCGAAACCGAAATAATGTTTTTAGAAAGACTGGTACATAATAGCGATTATATAAAAATAACTCAAATCCGCTAGGAAGCGGATCACGTATGTTCCCCTCGATACGGCAGCCACTCGTGCTCCATTCCCGACACGCAGGTCCACCTCACCCTTTACGAGGGGTTCGATGTTTCGGAGCCCCTGCACATGATTACACAGATGAGAACCACAACCAGTATCTAGTACCCAAGTTCCGTAATTTGCGTGGTTAATCTCAATCATATGAATAAAAGTAGAAGAGGAAGAAAACATACCAACAGGTTTAACACGACCTGCTTTTATGTCCTCATGGTAGACATGACATGTACGCCTCCAATGCCCAGTCTTGTGGCAATGATGGCATTCCATGTTTTCGGTCTTGCTCTTTGTCGCGCCTGATGAGTTACTTGCCTCACCAGGCCCACTCTTACCTGACCATGACTTCTTGAACTTCGGTTTGCCTACTGCTAGGTCTGCTTGAGCTTTGCCCTTACCCTTGCCCTTGTTTGTCACAACGAGAACATCTTGTTTCATGCTCCCACTGAACTTCATGTCCTTCTCGGTCCGTACGAGAAGGGAGTGCGATTCGGGGGACTTTTCTTCAAATCATTCATATAGTAATTGGCTCTAAAGAGCGCAAAACCATCGTGGAGTGAATGAAGCATGCGGTCAATCACAATGTTCTCGCTGATTTTACAATCAAGCGCCTCCAGTCTCTCGACATTCTCAATCATGCTGAGAATGTGTGGGCTAACCGGTTGGCCCTTCTGGAGTCTCGCATCAAAGAAGCGAGTGGTATGCTCATAGGTCACGATTCTCGGTGCTTTCGAGAATTCTTTAGTGAGCGTGGTGAAAATCTTGTTTGCACCTTGGGCTATGAAGCGTTTCTGCAAATTGGATTCCATTGCAAAAATGAGTACGTTTTTAATCGCACCCGCTTCCATGACGAAGTCGCTATACGTGGAGACCTCGTTAACTCGAGCCGTGGGACCTGGGGGTCATGCGGGAGGGGCTCGATCGGATACTTGAGCTTCCCGTCGGCGGTGGGCCGCATTCCGTAATGCCGCCTCCCATTCCGTGAAGTTTGATCCATCATTCTTCGATCTAGTAGACCGATTCATCCGATTCATAAAGATCCGAAGCCGGACTCACGGTCCAATGTGGCACTTGGCATTGGGTCATCGAGGATGCCACCATTAAGTTATTAGCGCTTTAAAAATCGTGATCTACGCTGAAAAAGAAAGAAAAACAAAAACGAAATAAGCAACTCATCGAGGTGATTTAAGTCTATTTAAAATTCAATTTAATCGTGTAGACTTATTGCACTTGCATAATTGAACTCCCTCAAGAATAATACAAGTGATCCCAAGACTCAATTTCCGTAAATTGATAAGCCAACTGTTTAGCTAGTTCTTCCGTAAGAACTCTTGGTCGATAGATTTCCGTAAATCCTATCTATAGTCCACCATAATCACAGGATCGTACGAGTGACCATAGTGTTGAGATAAAATAAGTCAATCAATTTCAACTTACCCGACGTAGAAGGGGTCATATTATGCCTACCGACGAAGAAGGGATTCATTGGAGTTTGACCTATAAAGACTATTCTCAATTTTTGGTTATACGAGGAAGATCCCATCAACTTAGCTTTAATTCATTTTAAGTGAACGAATAACTAGCATTACGTGAATGAATTAACTTAGGTGATGGCTTAAAAATGATCGTGTGACATAATAATGTCAAAGAAAACTAACGCGTGACCTCTATATGAGTCAGTTTTCATGCAATTATTAGGTGGTTTGGTTTTTAGGCGGAATATGATGCATACTATCGTTACAAGAAAATAAATAAAAGAAAGCAATACGTAAATAAAATTCCTAGTGTGGCCTATCCTAGTAAAAAGAACATAATACAACTTTGGAATCCACCGTTGGACCCGAGAAGCTTGTCTTGATGTTCCATCTTTGTCCATGTAGCGGGAGTGAGCATCCGATCTCCATCTTTAGTCTTCTCAAAATTACAATTAAAATTTACAAAATATAAACCTATTTACATTCTAAATAAAAACTGTAATTACAAAAAAAATAAAAATGGAGATACAAGATCTCAAAATACAACCAAGACCGTGTTCCATCATTACGGTAACACGCTCTACTAAGGCCACACTAAGTTACAACCGTTTGTAAAATAAATAAATACGTAATGTAAGCATTCAAAATAACGATAAATGAAATGCATCAACTAAAAACAAATTCATTCGTGACATAATTCCGTAATTATGTTAAATTTATCCAAACCACCTTTTAACAATTTAACAATTAAAATTATGTGACAAAACCGCTTCATCAACTTAATTTTAATTCATGATAATCCGTTATTTTAAATCGTTTTAAAATAACTAAATGGTACGTGAGTGAACCGTTTCACTATCAAGCGAATGCACAAAATACGTATTGTGCACATGTTTTGGCCGAAAAAAATAAAAACTAAAATTTTTTTTTTTTTCTTCACGGTCTGATTGTGAACAGTACACAAATTTTTTTTTTTTTCTTCAGCTATTGCCGAGAGCAAGAAAAAGGCCAAAAAAAATTAATCGGCTCAAAAACCGAGAGCCATCAACAAAACAAACAAAAATCGATTTGTTAAAAACCAATTGTAAATTGAACATAATCCGTATTAAAGTAAAATTACAATTGACATGATCTTCACATATTGTTATAATTATCGTTTAAAACAACAATACGCAAAGAACAAATCGAAAACAAAACAGAAGATCGTCACAAGGCACGATTTCCAATGCACAAAAAAAATTCAGCCGTGTAAAAAAAATACAAACCAGTCGTGACAAATAAAATGATGCCTCACGTTTTTTTATGCAAAAAAATATCGATTCAATTTCGTTTGATGAAAAACATATAGAAAAATTTACGTGGCCTCGCTCTGATACCACTTGTAGGGTAATATCCGTATAAAACCCTTAAATTATAGGACTATAACGTAAATTTAATATGCAATTTATGGTCATAAACGAAATACAACAAAGAAACGATAAAGCATTAGAAATAACCTTCGGTCCTAGTGCAATTCGGCAATGATAGAGATCAAAGTAGATCTCCTCCTAATTGTTGCACCCAAGATCGTCTGAGACTATGCCCTTGTGCTAGAAATGTATTCTCTAATTGCCTTGCAATATTGAGAGAATTTGTTGTGAGTTTCTTTAGATGTGAGATCTAAAGTTTTGAGAGAAAATGTTTCTCAAAACCCTAATTTTTGTTGCAAAAATGAATTAGGTCACAAAAGGAGAGGAGCTCTCCTTTTGTTCCTCACTCGGCAAACCGTGAGCATAGGGGGGGAAATGGGCTTTCCATTTTCTCCTCATTTAACTCGTGGTCCGACTCAAAATTCGCTAAATGTATATGACACGATTTTATTATAAATCGTCTTCGGTTATCGGTTATTAAAAATATCAACTAGTAACATGACTCAGTCGATATATTAATACTTGTCCGACAATGACGATATTGTATAATTATATTCAATATACATTAATTAAATATAATCGTTTATATTTAATTTACAAATTAACTGCTTAATTCGCCTTAGCCATTATTATTTAATCCGTATTAAATAATTATCTCAACATCGCATTTGACTGATTACTAGTCAATAACTCCGACTAACTGGTTAGTCAACTTTGGCATCAACATGACTGTATTTTCATACCGTCACATCTCTCAAACGTATCCTATAGGTGTGACTTTTAGGGACCAGTTGATCACCGCCATCTGTATGACAATAACGTCAAACTTATCTAGCAAGCCAACCGTTATTGATAAACGTGGACCAACTGATTATAATACAAAAGTATACCCTTTGATCCTTTTAGAGATTTAAATGTTATTGCACTACTTGTAGAGGACACCAACCCCAACATATCTAGTACAACGAAGTCAACAGGGAAGAAAAACTTTCCTATTTGAACAGGAATGTCCTCTAAGACTCCTATTGGCTGGACCGCAGATCGGTCAGCCATCTGTACTGTCATATTGGTGACTGCAAACCTAGTCAATTTCAATTTCCTAGCTAGACTCAAAGGCATAACGCTAATGCTAGCTCCTAGGTCACATAATGCCTTCTCAATTGAGAAGGTACCAATATTACAAGGAACGGAGAAGCTACCTGGGTCAGCTAATTTATGTGGTGCAGTATGGGTTAAATAAGAGCATGACTCTTCATCAGTGAGTGCGACAGTATGCACAGTTTCAAGTGACTTCTTTTTAGACAGGAGTTGCTTCATGAATTTCATATAAGCAGGCACTTGATTGACCAACTCAAGAAAAGGAACTTGTACATTTAAGCTACGGATAACATTTTCAAACTTATTAAATGATACCTGTTCCTTCGTCGGCACCAATCTCTCCGGATAAGGGGCTGTAAGAAGTAACTTAGCCCGCTCCTCTAAATCTCGCATGCCGGCATCGGTGGACTTAGGCTGAAAGTCCACAACCTTCTCTTTGTTGTAACTTGACCCTTCTTCAGACCGTCTCAAATGTGAACCATTAATCGACATAGGGTCGTACTTCGTAACCGAAACTGACCCATCAGCATTTGGGTCTTGCCTCAATGTTTTCGGGGCGGTCGTACCCCGAAACAAGTGATCCCTCAAGTTATCGGGCATTGGAGGACGAAATTGTGCATTATCAGCAGCGACCTCAGTCGATCGACCATGTTGCTCAGTCGATCGACTGAGTTCTACAGTTCCAGAAGCTGTTTCTCTGCGTGCTTCAGTCGATCGACCGGGTGTATCAGTCGATCGACTGATATACCTGGTAGACGCCTTTTTCTTATTATTATTCAACACGGCCTTTTTCTTGCTCGATTCCGCTTCACCTTTTTCAGGGACATCCTCAACCATAGCAGGTCCCTCCAGGGTGGACCCACTCCTCAAAGTAATGGCATTAAGGGTCTCTTTTTGGTCCATCTGCGTCGGTAAATGTCCCGGAGCTCGAGTTGTATTCTTGCTAGCCAATTGGGCAATTTGGCTCTCCAACATCTTCATCCCGGCCTCTCTAGCTTGAGACTCCTTTAGCAGCAAATTCTTCAACTCAGCAAGATCGGAATTTTGGGACTACTGCTGCTGCTGAGGAACATATGGAGGCTTTTGGTACTGTTGTTGCCTATGAGGGGGCACATAATTCTGCTGATGCTGCTGCTGTGGAGGTTGAGTCGGATTCAGAACATTTTGGCTACTCCACCTCAAGTTTGGATGGACATTCGGCTCATAGTAAGTGTTTGTCTGCCTATAATGTTGAAAGGCAGCACAAGACTCAAAGGGACTGGGACAATTGTCTGAAACATGTCCCTCAGCTCCACATCTTTTGCAGACGAAAGGACCGTCTGAAACAGCATTCACATGGTAGATCCCTCCTTTTGAAGCTCCTCCCAACTCGTACTTGTCAAATCTCGCAGTGAGAGCTTCTAATGCAGCTACAGAAGGAGATTCAGCAGCTCTCCTTTGATTTCCCCTGGAATTCCCATACTCAGCTTTGTGGGTGGCCAAGTCATCAATAATTTTCCACCCCTTAGTCTCTCCCATATTCTCCTGGAATCTGCCACTAGCTGCAGCATCCAAGATAGCCCTCTGATCGTCGTAGAGCCCATTATAAAACTGATTGCATAGGCTCCATTTCTCAAACCCATGATGCGGAATGGTTCGCACCAGCTTCTTGAAACGGACCCATGCCTCATGAAAGTTCTCGTCAGGCCCCTGTTTAAAGCTCGTGATCTGAGCTCTAATGGCATTAGTCTTCGAATCAGAGAAGTACTTCTTGTAGAATGCCAAGGCCAAAGAATTCCAGTCGGTGATCCCATTAGCATCTCGGTCCAGGTCTCTGTACAACTCCCTTGCAGCATCACGAAGAGAGAATATAAACATGGTTTCCTTCACCTGGTCCTGGGTCACACCGGTCGGCGGGGGTATAGAGCAGCAATAATCAATAAATATCTCCATATGCTTGGCAGCATCTTCATTTGCAGCTCCCCCGAATTGGTTCCTCTCAACCAAGTTGATATATGAAGGCTTCGGTTCGAATTTTCTATCAGCTCCCGGTAATTCGAACCCCTTATATAGGTTCGCAGCTGTCGTCTCCGAGTGACTGGCTATAGTTGCTTCTTCAGCCATCTCTAGAAAATCTGGAGAAGTGACTGTCTCAGCTGATGAAGTAGAAACTGGAGACGAAGGTGGATCCTCCTCAAATAGAGCGTTCTCGTAGTAACTAGACAGAGTACTCAGCTCTTCCTCCGTCGGTAATACCCTAGATGATCGCCTCAACTCGCGCAAAGTCTTCTCAATCTCAGGATTGAACGGTAGTAATTCACCACCCTGTGACCTGCGCATAAGAAGAAACTACAAAAAGAATATAAGAATAGTTTAAGGAACGAATGTCCCTTAAACTAGGAAACAGACTAAAATAAAACAACTAAAAATTAGAACAACTGCCTCCCCGGCAACGGCGCCAAAATTTGATGCCTGTCGTTGTAAGCACCAAAAATAAAATTTATAATTTCCAACTACAACTATAGATAGTGGCAGTCGGGTCGAACCACAGAGAGGCAGATGTAATTATTAGTTGTTCTATTTAAGACCAAGGGTAATAGAGTGTGGGGGTTTGAATTGATTTGGTCTATAGCTAAAGACAGAAAGTGAAAGTAAACTAAATAAACGGGTAAAAACAAGTATTAAAGGGGGTACTAGGATGGTCGGTTCACTATAGTTTCGGCGGCAGTAAACTAGGTAGGTCTAAAACAATCAGTTGAGGCGGGAAGATAAGAAGTCCTTTCGGTCCATTCTCACAGGTAGCATCTTTCGATCTCGCTACAGGTCCCTAATATCACTAATACTGACTTTCGTCCTGAAAGTGACTAAAATCTAAACAATACCTATCTTTCGATCTCAGCACAGTTTAGTCATTTTAATTGGTAGTCTAATAACTTTCCCTATCTTTCGATCTAAGGGGTCAGTCATATACTAAGTATTCAACTAGCCGCATGCATTCGATTCGTCAAATGTAACAGTAAAACAATTAAAACGAAACACAGCTTACGTGGCCAGTCGATCGACCAGGTAGAACGGTCGATCGACCATGGCGCGATTAGGGTTCCCTGATTCTAATGCCGCCTACACTATAATTCCCCTACATCCTAGCACAATGAATTTAGCTACTCATGCTAGGAATAACAACAACAATAAAATTCACTAAATAAACAGAAGAATTCATGATTGAAACGACGAAATAAACAATTAACATAAAACAATAAATAGGCTTTCGGGAGACTATTCTAGCAATTCCTATACTACGAATGAAATAAACAGCGAAACTGAACAGAAGAATACCGAAGAGGAAACGCAGAGAAAGATCCGAAAACCGATTGCAAAAGAGTGAACTTTATTGACGGAAATTAACTAACTAATGAATGTTGAATTATATCTAAGAACTGTGTGCTAAAAAACTAGATGATAAAACTGAATGACTATTCTGTAAACCTAGCTTACGTTATATAGAATACAACGTAGTTCTTATTCCAAAACCTAATGTACTATGGGCTTCAAATTCCTCGATCTTTTAATTCACGTCTGAATCACGGTCTGGTCGATCGACCATGTTGCTCAGTCGATCGACCAACCTACGCTGAGCAGTAGTTCCTGGAAGTCGTGCCTTGGTCGATCGACCATAGGAGTTAGTCGATCGACCACTGTAGCTGGTACTTTGCTTCAAAAACTTCGTGGATTAGTCTTTCGGGCCTCGAAATGCGCACCAAGATTGTTCCTTGCGTAAATACCTCATGTCAAATGCAATGCAAGATACTCGGGGACGGATTTAGCTCAATATCTACTCATTTCCGCATAAATCTGCAATATTACATAAAAATACGAAAGTAGACGAAATGGGGCAAATAGTAGCATAAAACTACACAATTGAGCTCTGAAATGCGTGTAAAATGAGGTGTAAAACATCATATAAATGACACGCATCAGCCTTGACCTAGTTTAATTAGTTTACGTATTAATTAACTACTATTCGTATTATCACCCTATTTCCTGTTCGTTAATTTATTTATTTATTCTTTCTCAAATTATCCGTTTTAGAAGTATTTTCGATATAAATCATTTAATCCCAATGTAATTATTGTAATTTTTCATTATTATCTTTATTGTATTTCTTCTTTATTATTGTTTGTATGTTTTCACATGTAATTGAACTTAAATTCCGACTTCGACCCAATTGTATGATTAAATTACGTGTTTCACCGACTTAGTATTAATTCTTCACATGTTAGGATTAATCTAATGGATGTTGCATTGCATGCATATAATCGACAATATATCGAGTATAGACAATTTCCCTAATCATTAGTAGAGGCCGCTATCGAGGCGGGCGGGATTAGGTGTTCGATCAAAAGAGCTTCCTAATACGTACCCTCACCCCTTACTCCTGATCTCTGTGAACATCCGTGTTCATTGGCATCCACGAGAGTCATTCTAGACATAGAATGCTAAGGGTAACGAGTTCTTGGTGTTCATGTCACTACTTTGTGTCTTGACATGGCACGAGGTATTCGAACGGTTTCCAATTTCCCACAATAAATTGGTGGCGACTCCACAAATGCAAACGCTTATTCTTCCCAAGCGCCCCCGTGGGCCCATTGTCCACAGCGACCTACGTCCAGCGTTGTTTTATTAAACGTCTCAGAAGTAAACTCATACAAAATATAACCACCCCGAATAATAAAATAACTCCCCAACCTACTCCGGTTGCTAATGCTTAAAAGCTACTCCGCTTCCAAGACTTTTACTTTGGGCTACTCCGCCGAAAGACTCCTTGCTTAAAGCTACTCCGCAATAAGACTTTTACTTTGGGCTACTCTGCCGAAAGACTTTATGCTCAAAAGCTACTCCGCTTCGAAGACTTCATGCTTAAGGATAACTCTATCCTAAGACTTGTTTGGTTCTACCCGTTTGTTACAAGACCACTTCTCAATGTTGTTCACTCAATTGAACGGAGGAGATAAAGTTTAAGTACAAAACACGGGATCCTTGAACACGACTAAAACGACTAGGTGCAACAACAAAACTCAAGTAAAAAACTCAAAAGATAAATAAACAAACTTGCAAAAGATTCAAAGATTTTGAAATGATAAACGGTTTTGCAAAGTTAATTTACTCGATTGAAAGCTTAAGTCTTTTTCAGTTTAAAACTCGTTTGTTGCACACTGGTAAAAATGAATTAAGCAAGCTATTTATAATGTCCAAGTAGTATACTTTACACATTAAAATATATTACACTCATAAGCACAAGTGATTCAAATATTGTCAGTAGTTTGCTTGGGCAACATGCACAAGCCAACCGAATTTATTCTCCAAGAAACCGAGTATTCTTCCTCAAGAAATCAGATTGTGCACACACACAAAAATAGGCTGGGTTTTTCAACAAGAAACGAGCATAAATGGTTGTGTTTATGGGAACCATAAACATTTCCATAAATGTAAAAGCAAACAACCCATTTATAGTAAGTGTCTTATTGTGCAAGCAAACTGCTTAGCAAGTCATTGAAAGCTCAATTTTCTTTAAAAGACTTCAAAATATTTCCAGAAAACATTTGTGAACATTGAAAGCATTTTAACAAAGATTCAAATATTTTCGAAATATTTCTTTCAAAGACGAGCCTTAATCAACTGTTGGCTGAACTGTTGTTTATGCACCTAAACGTAAATTCGTGTTTAACGATCACCTTACAACACATGACTTTAGCACTAATGACAATCTTTATCTTTGATCTTCATGATGACATTCTTGATAACCTTGAATTGACAATTGGAGCTTCATGCTACATGGTTAAACTTAAGAGGCACATAATTAAATAACAAATGAGATTAATTTGTCTTAAGGCATCATCAACACTAGCTTAATCAAATTGGGTTTCTTCATTGATGGCAAGACAAATAAAATTCAGTGTGCAATTCCCCTTTAATCCACGGTCAAGGTTAACAAGTCAAAACATGATCAAAATAAGATGCATAAGTACATGGTCATTGAAAATTAGTCAAATTTTTCGTTAGCCTAAGTAGAACATTTAATCGCCAAGTTAACATAGATACGGTGAACGCAAGCCTAAGAGTCATTGAATCACCACCTGCAATTTTAAACAACTTCCCCCTCTTAACATTATCAAGTAGGAAGAACACATAGTCTAAATAAGGATTAGAGTTATACAAAATAAATTGTTCAACAACTAACAACATAACCAATGATTAGCAAAATATATCACAAACATAAAGCCAAGGTAAAAAGGGATTAGAAAGGCTTTTGTTTTGATTAGGCATTAGGCAAGGTTATGGCAAAAGGCTTGGTACGACATACGACATAGGCTAGGTACGACATAGAGCAAGAGATCAATCATCGGCTTCTTCGGTTTCATCTTCTCCAACTAACCCGTGAACCATCTCCATAAGCTCTTCATTTTGACCCTTGAGTTCCTTACGCAAACCCGACACTTCCAAACGAAGACCCGCAATCTCACCCATTTGAGCATGTTGGAGATCCAACAAGACTTTAACATCCTTAGTGAGACGTGTCAAGGAAGACGATTGCATAGAGGAGGAGGCGACATCCGTAGCCTTCATACCCGACCAAATACGAGCAAGTTTATCACCATCAATTTTCAAGTACATTTGTGATAAAACTCCCGAGGTCATAGTGTCACACATGTGATCCACACCAAAACTAGTCGAGTCCACAATATCCATTTTCTCGAAAATGACCGATAACCACATCCCATATCACTACAAGAAATCCTGTTTCGGGCGACTACGTTTGGCGACTGAAATGGCATCAACGGCATTAAATGGCATATTAAACTCACATTTCACGGTTACTATCCTAGAGGCGGCTTGTAACAATGACATTTTGCTCCCTTCATATAATGGTTGTTCAGAAGCTTTTAACATGTCAAAAAAGACCTTTGCTTGTGGATTTGGTGGTTCTTGTTCATTCATTGCAAGATGATCGTCATTATTGAAAATATTAGACTCAAAGGCATCAACAACCATATCTCTATATGGGTTCTCATTTTGTTGGATTTGAGGTTGTTCGGGAGAATATGCTTCTCCATGAGAAATCCAATTGTAATAGTTTGGACAAAACCCATTTGTATAAAGATGTTCTTCTACCTCTATGTCATGTAGATATTTCACGTTTTTGCATTTAGTACAAAAACATCTAAGTTTATTTTCTACCAAATCATATTCATCATTTTGTTTAGCAAATTCAAAAAATCCACGAACCCCCTTTATAAATCTAGCGGTAGGACGTCTCTTCTTATCTACTTTTTCTTCGTACATCCATCCACGTTCCGATCTCTTCATTTTAATCTAAATAATATATAAACCATAATTTTAACAATAAAACATAGAACCATCTTTAACAATAATCCATACAAACTAATTAACTAAACTAATTAACTAAAATTATATTAATTAACTAATATTATAATAATTTATACTAATTATAGTAATTAACTAAAATTATACTAATTTATACTAATTAACTAAAATTATACTAACTATACTAATTTATTACTACCTTTAACAATACTCCACATCAAACTAATTAAAATAATTTACTACCTTTAAAAAACTAAATTTTATACTAACTTACTATATTCAACATTACTAACATATAATAACTTCCACCTTACTAACATTATACTAATTCACTAAACAATATAACCAATAAACAAAATCAACAAAACTAACAAAACTAATATTAATCAAAATCAACAACACTACTATAACCACAATCATCACTATCAAAACCCCCAATTTACACAACCCTTAATCCCAATTTCACCAAAACCTAATTAAATTACAATTAAAAACCTAATAATCAACACAAATATTTATATAAACATATCAAATCATCCTAATACTAATTACAATAACAAAATAATCTAAAATTAAACAAATTAATTGAAATTTAAGACAAAGAAATTATACCTTGGATGAACCGAAATAAGGGAGAGGATGAACCTTGTCGTCTCAGTAATGGTGGTCAGAGCAGTGGTCGGAGTGGTGGTCGGAGCGGTGGTCGGAGTGGTGGTCGGGTACAAGTCGGATTTGTGGTTTGCGGTTGAGTTGTTTTGTGTGTTTATGTATTTTGGTAAAGTATGAGAGAGGGGAGAAAGGATCTGCGTGTTTCGATATAATCGTTGAGCGGGCGACTACTTTGGCGACTGAAGAGGGGTAGTCGCCAATTTGGCGACTGATTTCAGTCGCCCTTTCTGAAATTCAGTTGCCAGGTCCAATAATTTGAAGGATTTTGGTAGTCGCCAAATTAGCGACTGAAATCAGTCGCCCGAAATTTGTTTCAATCGCCAATTTGGCGACTATTTTTGTCAGTCGCCATTTTAAGTCGCCCGAAATAGGATTTCTTGTAGTGTATGCTAACACGGTGGAACTATCAACCTTACGCTTTTCAACAATCTTAGAAAGATGATCAATGTGAAAGAACATCAAAGCAGGTAGGTTAATTTGTAGGTGTTTAGCAAGATAATAAATCAACCACATGTCTAGCACACCACACACACCACGACTCTCATTACATGGAATCAAGGTTCGATAAATGAAATTGAAAAAGAACCGGTGGTTTATTTTGATTTCTCTCGGTTTTAGTGTGATAGGGGACGTAGCTTTGGGACTTAAAAACTTTGTGACGGTCAAGGAATTTATACCATCAATAGTCGGCCAACCACCCTTGGGAAATGAGGACAACCCGGTTGTAGGAATACCGAGTAACTTCCCGACAATTTCAACATTGAGACACAAGGGTTTGTTATTGATCACGGCGGTAAGACTACCCAATTGGACATCGACTTTGACCGTAGTATAAAATTGAACAATCTCCGCTAAATAAACTCGGTTATAGAGATTAAGAAGGTTCTCCCACTTTTGTGCATGAATCGCATCTTTAAAGAATTTAAAAGCAGGGGACGAATCATACCATTCGAGTTCATAGCGACGGCACGACTTAAAGTTTACTTGAATGACATACTTGCAATAATCAAAGATTTCCTTTGGAAAGCGATACCCATGAAGAATCTCAAGTGCCTTGGACTTGTTCTCATCATGAGGTTGCTCAATAGCAATCATAGCACTATTCGATTCATCGACTTCCTTTGCCATTTCCTCCACTTTCCTTTTCTTTGAGATCAACCGAGTGGACACTCTCTTAGCTTTGCCTTTCGGTTTGGGAACGGCTTCCTGTTTGAACAACTCGTCATCATTGAAGACGGCATTCAATTTCTCCGTGTCAATTTCCGTTTCCACAACTGTTGCCTCACTCACGGTTTTGCCTTTCCTTTTTCTCCCTTTATTTCGAACCATATCCTTCAACATCTCATCACTACCAACACTTCCTTTCGATTTCGATTTTGATTTCGATTTCGATTTCCCATTGCTCTTCTCAACCGATTCCTCCACAACTTTCTCAACACTCTTTTCTTTTTCCTCACTTTTCTCAATTGATTTTTGCACACTCTTTTCTTTTTCTTTTTCATTGTTCTCTTCATTCTCCTCTTCACTTTCAACATCTTTCTTTTCCTCACTGTTTTTCTCTCCTTCCTTCTCGGCATCCTCATCAACAAACTCCTCATCTTTTTCACTTTCCTTACCAACACCAACATCAACTTCCTCAACTTCTTGAATGATTGGATTTCCATCATCATCAACTTCACCAACAACCCGTGAGCTTCCTTCTTCACCCTCGGTTTCAGTTGTATACGGCATATTTAAATCGAATTTTTGATTGAAAACCCGACTTGAGAATCTCCTAGCCTCGGCAGCTGTTTTAGGACGATTAGCAATTGATTTCTTTCTTGTCATTGAGGCGTTTGGCACAAAGACTCTAGGTTTCTTTGGTGGTTTTTGAGTTTGGACAATTTTTTATCCAAGACATTCGATTTGTGGTTCAACCGATGCAGTTTTTGGCTTGTAGGAGTCTCGGATTTCCTTCAAGGTTTTCGGTTTGGTTGATTTTGAAGGCATGATTTTTATAGTGAAAGTAAAAGTAACAGTTGGTAGAGGGATGTGTAGGACGATTTTGGAGAATATTTGGGGAAGATGTAATTTTTTGAAATATTTGAAAGTGAGTAAGGAGGTCATCATTTAAGAGTTGAAAATTCATATAGGTAGTAAATGAGGTGGGTGAATAGTGTTTTAAGCTTTTTAATTTGATTGGTTGAGAGGAAGGTGGGTGTAGCCGGCTAGGTGTGGGTTTAGGCGGCTAAGGACATGGGTAATGTGGAAAGTGAGATTTGATGGTTAGATGATGGTTTAGTGGCTCTATGTGAATAATTACTTTACCCATTGGATTTACATGCAAATTAATCATTTAATTCATTGAGTAAAATTAACACATAATCACTCATAAAAACAAATGTAACATCTACTCTAGTCAATCATCGAGGGCAAGTCGTCATAAAATTTTACGCGGAATCCAACAAACCAATTTCCAACCGAAGTTTTACGAATTGTTCTCTTTCAAGCGGTTTTGTAAAAATGTCGGCTATTTGATCTTCCGTTCTACAAAATTTAAGACGAATTTGATCTTTTTCCACATGATCACGTAAAAAATGATGTCTTATGTCAATATGCTTAGTCCTTGAGTGTTGTATTCGGTTCTTTGAAATATTAATGGCACTAGTATTATCACATAAAATTGGAGTTGAATCAAAGATAATACCATAGTCCCTTAGTTGTTGTCGAACCCAAAGAACTTGCGCGCAACACAATGCGGCACTTACGTACTCGCTTTCAGCGGTGGAAAGAGCAACGGTGTTTTGCTTCTTAGACACCCATGAGATCAAACACAGACCTAAGAAAGTAGCCATCCCGGATGTACTCTTTCGATCAACAACGCTTCCGGCATAATATAGCATCTCCTTTATGTACTTTTGTTGATGAATCATCACACCATCTTGAGTTTGCTTGATTTGAAGCCCTGGGAAGAAACTTAGTTCTCCCATCATACTCATCTCAAACTCAGATTTCATTAGTTTCGAAAAGTACAAATAAAGGAGTTCATTCGTTGCACCAAATATTATGTCATCGACATAAATCTGTACAATCAACAGTTCACCACACTGTAACTTTATGAACAATGTCTTATCAACCGATCCACGCACAAAACCATTTTCCAAAAGAAATTTTGACAAGCGATCATACCAAGCTCTTGGAGCCTGTTTTAGACCATAAAGCACCTTGTCCAATTTTAAAACATGGTTTGGAAATTCATTGTTCATAAAACCCGGTGGTTGCTCCACAAAGACTTCTTCTTCTAAATAACCATTTAGAAAAGCCGTTTTGACATCCATTTGAAAAAGTTTGATGCCTTTGTGAGCTGCAAAAGCTATGAGCATACGTATGGCTTCAAGCCTAGCTACTGGTGCGAAGGTTTCATTAATCAATGCCTTCTTATTGTTTAAATCCTTGCACCACTAGTCTAGCTTTATTCCTTACGATATTGCCCGAATCATCTAGCTTATTGCGAAAGACCCATTTGGTACCAATCACGGTACAACCAGTAGGTTTAGGGACAATATGTCATACATCATTCCTTTTGAATTGATTAAGTTCCTCTTGCATTTCCATCACCCAACTCGGATCTTCAAGTGCCATGGTGATGTTCGTCGGTTCAATTTGTGAGAGGAACGCATGAGATGCAAAGAAATCATTGAGGGATGATCTTGTTTTCCTTCCCGAATTCAAGTCACTGGTCAAGTTAGAAAGGGGGTGATATTATTGGTGTTTCCACTTCTTTGGTACGATTAAGGATGGTGAGGCTTCTTGAGGTTCTGACTCAACAGTTAACTCAACTGTTGGTTCTGGTTCATTTTGTGTTTGGGGGTTTGTTTCTGTTTGTTCATTTTGTTCAAATGTACCCTCATTCCCCCTGGATGTCGTAGACTCATTTTGTGGTTCAAGTGGTTCTGTTCCCCCTGTCTCTTGGCCAGTTCCTTCAATCAACAGTTGATCCGACTGTTGATTCTGCTCCTCTTGTTCGTTCTCTTCGTGTACATCATCCATGTCATGTCGGATCATTCCAAGCTCATAGTCCTCATCATCTTCATCATCCTCTTCCTGTGTATTAGAATGAAAAAGACTAGACTCATCAAATATGACATGCACACTTTCCTCCATTTTCATGATTCGTTTATTATACACTTTATAAGCCTTGCTACGATCCGAATAACCGACAAATACGGCCTCATCACTACGAGCATCAAATTTACCCAAATTATCCTTTCCATTGTTGTGAACAAAGCATTTGCTTCCAAAACATTTCAAATAGGATAAATTAGGCTTTCTTCCTTTAAGCAATTCGTAGGGTGTTTTGTTAAGCATTTTTCGGATCATAACACGGTATAAATGTGACATGATGTGTTGACGGCTTCGGCCCAAAAATTCTTTGGCAACTTACTACTAATGAGCATAGTCTTAGCCATGTTTTCAAGTGTCCGGTTCATACGCTCTACAACCCCGTTTTGTTGAGGTGTAGCACGCGCGGAAAAGTTATGGCTAATACCGTGCTCATCATAATAAGTAATAAATGAGGAATTTTCAAATTCGGTTCCATGGTCGGATCTCAAAGATATGAGCTTTTTATCAAACTTGTTTTGGACCTTTTTCAACCAAATTAAAAATTCATCAAATACTTCATCTTTAGAACTCAAGTAGAGAAGCCAAACAAATCGTGAAAAATCGTCAACAATCACACATAAGAAACGACTACCTCCTTTACTTCTAACACGCATTGGACCATATAGATCAATATGAAGTAACTCAAGAGGTTTAGATGTACTAATGAACTTTTTGGATTTAAAGGAGCTTCTTAGTTGCTTTCCCTTAGCACAATCATCACACAAGCTATTAAAGTCAAATTTGATATTAGGAATACCGTTGACTAAGTCAAGTAGCTTAAGGGTGTTCAATGTTCTAGCATTTACGTGACCTAATCTCTTATGCCAAAGCCATGGGTCGTTCTTTTTCAAAGCACTCATACAAGACATGGTACGACTAGACAATGCAAAAACATTAGTCAAGTAAACATCTTTAACACGTTTTCCTTCTAGAATAACTTCCCTTGTATTACTATCTAAGACACGACATTCACTAGCACAAAATTCAACAATATTACCATTATCACATAATTGAGATATGCTAAGGAGATTATGCTTCAAACCTTTGACAAGCAACACTTTGTCGACACATTGTGACAATGACTTACCAACCTTTCCGATTGCAATAATTTCACCTTTCTCATTGTCACCAAACGTCACGGTGCCACCATTGTAGGCTTCTAGTGAGAGAAATTGGTTTCTACTTCCCGTCATATGATGTGAACATCCACTGTCCAAGTACCAATTGTTGCTGCCTCTCACTAATGCCTATAAGAAATCAAGAGGTTAGTTTAGGAATCCAACGAATTTGGATCCCTTTTTGTGAGTTGCATTGTTAATCAAATCTTTGCGAACCCACTCCCTTTTTGTAACCTTGATGTTCCTATTTAAGTCGTTTAGTCTGTTAGGACAACCATTAAATACATGACCGGTCTTACCACAAAAGTTGCAAACAATATACTCAGGAAGGCCTGCATATTTTCTCCTTCGAAAATCAGTCTTGCTTGGTTCCTGGTTTCGGAAGTTACAGTTCACTGAACTGTTACTTTTGAAACCAAGTCCAGCTTTCTCTTCAGATTTTTGGACTGATTTATGAGGGATTTTAAAATGTTTTGGCTACCTTCCCATTTCCTCTAAAACTCTTTAGCATCATGCAACTCTTTGGTCAATGTTTTAATTTTAGCAAGATGGTCAAGATTTAGTTTGCCTACTTTATCGAAAGCGGATTTAGCATGACTACATTCATCACTAAGCAACATAGCAATTTGTTCAAGTTGCTTATTATCATGTCGGCACGAGGTAAGGTCAGCTAGCAGTGAGTCTCGTTCTTTAATCAAAATATCAACTTGAATAATTAAAGACTCATTTTCTTTTTCAACATCAAAAACAACAGTTGAGGCAACTGTTAATTTTGACGAGCTAGCAATATTCGTGAGAGTAAGGTTTTCTTACCTAAATTTCTTAATTTCTTTTCTGAGTGATGGAATGATGTTACTTTCTTTTATCTCGTTTAGACACTCTCTAAGACCAACATTTTCTTCAGCAATTTCCTCAATTTGAGTTTTCAAGTCATAGAGTTTATCGCTTTTAGCTAGACTCTTATCAAGTACATCATCAAACATCAAACAAAGCATATCCTTAGAAAGAGTTCTCATATTGTTCTTGAAATTCATTACCTCAGTGTCGGAGTCATAACTGAAGTCGTCGGAATAAGCCATAAGGCAGAGTGTGGATTCTTTCTTTGAAGACTTGGGTCCGTCAAGATCAAGACGAGTTGTCATGCAAAATTTGGCATCTAATTCTTCCTCAAGGACTTCATCCTCATCGGAATCAGATACACCCCATATTGCAGACTTGACTTTATGCTTAAAATCTTTCTTTGCAAAATCTCGTTTTTCTCTAGATTTGAACTCATTCCACTTGGGGCAATCTTTGATAAGGTGACCTTTCTCACCACATTTGAAACAAGCCACAGTGGAATAAGATCTCTTCTTTTGAAAACGTTTTCTATTAGCATTGTTGAACTTCTTAGGATTGTGACTATTGATCATATCCGCCATGTTACGTGAGTACATGCCTTGTTCGTCATCTCCATCATCTTCCTCATTACTTGAGGTTGATTTGAGAGCGAAACCTCTAGCTTTGGAACTTTCACCCGAGCGCTTTGCGAGACTTAACTCGTGTGCCATGAGTGAACCCATTAGCTCATTGAGGGACAATTTGGACAGATCTTTAGCCTCCTTAATAGCCGTCACCTTCGGTTGCCATTTAACACTTAGGCTACGAAGGATCTTTTAGACTATATCCTCTGATTCGAACTCTCTACCTAGACCTTTAAGTTCATTAACAATACTAGAAAAGTGAGAAGAAAGACCATTGATTGACTCATCTTTCATCATATTGAACATCTCATATTGTTGCATGAGAAGGTCAATACGATGCTTCTTGACTTGGGACGTTCCTTCATAAGCAAGATTTAACGTGTCCCAAATCTCTTTAGTCGAGGTACATCCGGAGATGCCATTGATATCTTGTTCACTAATGCCATATTGAAGAATGGACATGGCTTTAGAATTTTTCTCGACTTTACGATAGTCAGCCTCGACATAACTTTCCTCACTTTTTACGGCACTGTTCCCATCAGAGTCACTAACCGTTATAGCAAGGGGAACCTTTTGAATAATGACCCAACACTCATAATCCGTACTTTTGACGTAGTGTTCCATACGGTGCTTCCACCAAGAGTAGTTATCCCCTTTGAAGATAGGGTACTTAGTATGTTTCCCGTCCATGACTATAGGATCAACTCACTGGTAGTTAACCAGTTATCAAGAGCACAAGGCTCTGATACCAATTGAAGAGTCACGGACGAGGGCACCTAAGAGGGGGGGTGAATTAGGTGTCTATTTAAAATTTAAGCTTAATGAAAGCTTCTTTAAAAACTCTTAAACACTTTAAACAATGCTTAGATGAAAGAAGAAGTCGATACTTAGAACTAGAGAGTTAGAAGTATTCAACAACGATTCAGCAAGCAGAAGTTACAGTGTACTCAACAGTTGATTCTGTAGATAAAAACGTGAGTAGAGTATGCAGCGGAAATAAAACGAAATAGACACGACTAACGATGTTTTTAAAACTGGTTCGGTCACTACTCCGCGACCTACGTCCAGCGCTATTTTATTAAACGTCTCAGAATTAAACTCATACAAACTAAGACCACCCCGAATAATAAAATAACTCCCCAACCTACTCCGGTTACTAATGCTTAAAAGCTACTCCGCTTCCAAGACTTTTGCTTTGGGCTACTCCGCCGAAAGACTCCTTGCTTAAAGCTACTCCGCAATAAGACTTATGCTTTGGGCTACTCCGCCGAAAGACTTTATGCTCAAAAGCTACTCCACTTCGAAGACTTCATGCTTAAGGATAACTCTATCCTAAGACTTGTTTGGTTCTACCCGTTTGTTACAAGACCACTTATCTCAATGTTGTTCACTCAATTGAACGGAGGAGATAAAGTTTAAGTACAAAACACGGGATCCTTGAACACGACTAAAACGACTACGTGCAACAACAAACTCAAGTAAAAGACTCAAAAGATAAATAAACAAACTTGCAAAAGATTCAAAGATTTTGAAATGATAAACGGTTTTGCAAAGTTAATTTACTCGATTAAAAGCTTAAGTCTTTTTCAGTTTAAAACTCGTTTGTTGCACACTTGTAAAAATGAATTAAGCAAGCTATTTATAATGTCCAAGTAGTATACTTGGACATTATAAATCCCGAGTCAAAAGCAATGTGCTTGTCTACCTAAGGTTAGTATGTCATAAAATGTTGAGATTATATCTCATTTTGAGTCTCATGTCACTTCATTAGGCTAAACTAAAAGTTTACATTACAAAATGTGTATTTCATTTAGTTAAAATGACAACCTGACCTTTAGGCCCGTTTTACGAGGTGATAACGACTTTTTTGGGTCAGGCCTATTTCACAGAAAGTTCTAGATCTTTCTTTTAGATTTCCAACGCCACCGAAATCACCCTAATCCAAGTCCTGTAGAGAAAGTTATGCCTAAAATACGACAGGCTGTCAAACGCGCTTTCTTGCGCAGGAGGAACCCGCTGAGGAAAGGGCGCAGCAAGTGCTGCGCCTCTTCCAAGGGACGCAGCACCTGCTGCGCCTTTTCCTCAAGGTTTTTTTTTGTCCAAGTTTCCGTGTTTAACCTAAGTCGGTTGTTTTTGGATCTTTCTCCTCTTTCCTAAACCCTAATTCCGTGATTAGTATAAATAGAGACCTTCGGTCTCACATATTTCTCACGCGAGTGTCCGCCCTTCTCTTCTCCCTTTGCATTCTAGACCACGTTCTTACTTTTTGGCATCTACGTGCTTGAACTTTCGACCACGTAAGCTCGGATCCTTCTGAGTACCAGCCTCATTTTGCATGACCGACCAATTTGACCAACTCCACAATTAATCAACTTTAATCAACTTTGTTTCTTTCCTTCTAGAGGGCACTTTTGTCTACATTCGAGTCGAGCATCACTAAACGTATACTTAGTTCATCTCGTTTCGTCAAACATGTAAGTCTGAGGGTGTAAATCCCTATTTTAATATTGTTCTTTACTATGGTAATCATATTGTAAGGTTTATGTCGAAAATATTCTTAAAACCGATTTATAAAACCATGTTTTAAATCCTTTTTTACAAATTACTAGAAGATGACCGTCGAGAAAGGACGCAGCAACTGCTAGGCCTCTTCGAAGGGACACAGCACCTGCTGCGCCTCTTCGTGAGGCTGCCGCAGTTCCTGCTTCCTTTCTTCTTCCTTCGTTTTTTGTCAATTCGTCTCTTTTAGTTCGTTTGTTCTTTGATTCTTTGACATAATAATTTAAGCATAATAATCTAACATATCATTAATAAATCATTAGTAATTAATTCATCTTTTAATTCCCGACTTAAATCCCAAGTAATTCATATTTGCGGGTTTTCGTCATTAAAATCAATTCGGGTTTTAGAAATTCGATTCATCAATATTGAGTCTCTGGAATTCATTGTTGATATATTTGCATCTATTGTTTAACGTCGCCATCGTTAATTCATCACTAATAATCTGATTAACCTAAATAATTTAGTTTGTTTTGTTAATAATCCATTACTCTTGTAATTAGTAGTTAATTAGTCCTAATTAGTTTTGTTTCATGTTTATTGTTTTTATGACCCTTAATCACATGTAAATAACCTGCTAATTATTTTCATCAGAGTCAAATAATATAATCAAGCATTAAAATCACCAACGAATATTAACAATTTGCAATTCCGGCTTCACAGTCAGAACTGAGCCAAGGAACGGACGCAGCAAGTGCTGCGCCTCTTCCAAGGGACGCAGCTCTGCTGCGCCTGTTCCTGGTTGATTTCTGTCTCTGAACTCCCGTTTTGCCTCGACCTAGTTCATTAGTTTACGTATTAATTAACTATTATTCGTATTATCACCCTAATTCCTGTTTGTTAATTTATTTATTTATTCTTTTCTAAAATTATCCGTTTTGAAATTATTTTCGACATAAATCATTTAATCCAATGTAATTATTGTAATTTTCTTCATTGTATTTTTATTATATTTCTTTTATCGCATTGCGTGTATGCTCTCACATGTAATCGATCTTAAACCCTACCTCGACTCAATTGCATGTTTAATTACGTGTTTCACCGACTTAGTATTAATTCCCACATGCTAGGATTAAAACGTTGGATGTTGCATTGCATGCATATAATCGACAATATATCGAGTATAGATAACTTCCCTAATCATTAGTAGAGGCCGCTATCGAGGCGGGCGGGATTAGGTGTTCGATCAAAAGAGCTTCCTAATACGTACCCTCACCCCTTACTTCAGATCTCTGTGAACATCCGTGTTCATTGGCATCCACGAAAGTCATTCTAGACATAGAATGCTAAGGGTAACGAGTTCTTGGTGTTCATGTCATTAGTTTGTGTCTTGACATGACACGAGGTATTCGAACGGTTTCCAATTTTCCACAATAAATTGGTGGCGACTCCACAAATGCGAACGCTTGTTTCCCAAGCGCCCCCGTGGGCCCGCGTCTACAGTTTGGCGACTCCGCTGGGGATAATACACTTACGTGTAGCCAAAAAGGGTTAAACTTGAACAAGGTTAGGGAATAGTTTGTACAAGACAATTGTCAGTTTTCATAACTCGGTCTTCCTAGATCGTTTCATTCGGCCTTCCTAGGCCCAACCCAACCCATTCGACCAATCGTCCCGTCTAAACGGTCCAAATTCTTATTTGGGCCTAAGGATGGATTGCGATTGACGTCATCCACACCATGGTACTTACTCTTGTTTGTATCAAGGACTTTTACTACTTGAGGAAATGGACTAGGAATCGGCCTTACTCTTGTTTGGTACGAACCTCTCCACAGACTTCGGGTTTGATTGTTCGTTATGGCAACCCACCCTTTAAACCAAAACCCTTTTAAATGCACTCAGCATCCCGTTATAATGCCTGTATATATGTTTGTATTATATGTGATCACCATTTTCTAATCAAAACCTCTTTCAAAATGTAAAATTTTCGAAATAGGCCAATATTAGCGCAAAACCAGTCAAAACTCTTTCCATGTCGAGTCGAACTTCGGGCCTTAAACCCATTTCAAAAAAAACGTAAAAAAAAGGTCCAAAAAAAAGAAGGAAAAAGAAAAGAAAAAAAAACCAAAATATTTTTAAAACCATGTAAATGTGAATATGTAAATTCAATTGGGCTAAGTTAGAGTCAAAATTCAAACCGACTATGTCCTAGTCGGAACTCGGTCGGGTCATAAACTCGTCTTCCTTTACATTTTGGGTCTTTTCAAAATTCAAGTCAAGTCCTAAGCGGTCACGCCGTCATTTTGGACCCCTTACCCCAATTCAGTTAGGATCTAAACATTTTCGACACCTCGAGTCACACGTTCCGAGGATCAACACACGAGTCTCAATGGGCCTCATATTTGAGTCTAAACTACAGCAGTCTTCTTAACACCTATAAGCAAACCTGTAGATACCCGTATCCGTCGATATTGGAATTTATAGAGAACCCGACAAACACCCGATGATGATAGGACACATGTATTCTTTAGTTGTTATTGTCATTATTTGGGCTCGTTTTACGATGTAGAATGAGCGTTGTCGACGAAGTATTTTATTAATTTAAATGATATTTAAATTAAATGTTGTTTTTAAAAGTGAATTCATTTTATTGTTTTAATTTGAATTTATTTTCTTAAATTTATTTTATTGAAAATAAAATATATTTTTGATTTGAAAAATCATTCTTTAGTTATTTGACTTGAAAAATCAATTTATATCGTTTATAAACCGTATTTGAAGAACTCGATTTTTACAACGATTTTATACGCGATTTTGAGCTCGTTTTCTACTTGATTTGGGCTCGATTTTCGACACACTTTCGGCCCAACCTCCTCTCCAATGACCCGTGTTCGATTCTTAGCTGAAGCCTACCCCAAACCCTTTGTTTAACCCATCCAATTCCCGTCCCAAACACTCCATAAACAGCCCGCAAATAACACGGCCTCCTCCCCTGTTTTGCGTGCTCAAACCCGAGCCTCAAACCCGCTCCAAACATCATTTAAACCCGTGCCCATTAACCCTAAGCCATACCCTAGTATCCTACCCATATTACCTTAGCTTAACCACCAAGCAAACCCCCCATACAAACCCTAAAACCCCACGAAATAGCTGATGGACAGCAGCTATGCAAACCGAGCCCGACTGCTTGTTGCTCTCTTAAACCCTACTTTAACTCCTTATAAATACCCCCCCCCCTATGCCATACATTCATTCCTCTAAGTTCTCCATACATATTACCATCACTCACAAGCATTAAACTCCAGAAACAAACCCTAATTGCTTCTCAAAAACCCTCGACAAAACCGAGACATCCAAACTGAAACAGTTTGTGTCTCTCTCGAAATACAATTCGTTTCCGCTTCAAATCTCCATTAAAATTCGAGTTTCTTGTTCCTAATTAACCATATAACATCCATATACATCTTAGACAAAGATTCACGAGCCAAATTGACCTTGAGAGTACACGAATCCCCTGGAAAAACAGAGTGTCATACACTCTGTTTTGGCGGCTTTTCATGTCTGTCCAGTTCTGTTTGTGCTCGTTTTTCGTGCCCAATAACTCAGAACGAGCGTGGTTTGTTTTAATATCTTTGTTCTACTCTCTTTCTAGTTTTCAAAACATCTTTTAAATCTAATTTTCACCGTGAAACGAGTGAGAAATTGCAGTTTGAAAGTTGCTGTCCAGATTTGCAAAAAACGTGTTGTTTGCTTTGTTCCTTCGTCGACGACGGCGTCTCGAGATAAAATCTACCATCGATTACGACCCAAGACGGTGTCAACGATTCATTTAGGTTGAGGGTGCATCAAATCTTCCTCTTCTCCTTTTTATTTCGTTCATTTATGTTTGTTTTTTTATTGTTCGTTTTACGTTGTTTATCGTTTTGTTTGTCGTTTGATATCATTAACTATGAAACTAGTTTAGTCCGAGTATGAGTTAAAGTACCACCACGGACAACCGCGTTGACTTGAGATGGGAAAGAAATCCGCCACATCGGTCGGTCGTATCCCCCATCTCATTTACATATCCTCGTGTTTAAGGTAGGGCATTAATAAAACGAATCCTAACTTCGTTCCTCGCTTTTGACCCCTTGCTTGTTTCGTCCAATTCGACCTACCCTAGGACCCGTTGCATGTTAGTTCGACCCCTGTTTGTTAACATATGATTCATTTAGACGACTTTAGATCGATTAAATAACCTAATTAGACATGTTAGGGTGCTTCGACACAAGCATTAAAATCGACCAACAATTCTATAACCTAATTGAATGCATCTCTCTTTTCACCTAATTTCTCGCTAGTATAAGAGTGCGTGATTAGCACCTTCTTATTAACACTCGATGAGTTAACTTAATTAGCGAACTTGACCTAATTCGACCCCTTTAGGCCGTGTAGAACACTCGGTTTTAGGCGAAGCTTTATGACCTCTTTTATCATTAATTTCTAATGTACATCCCATATCGCTTTGCAAATCTATCTAACCTAATGAACCTAACCTAGGAACTAGGGTGGCCATGTCTGGGGTCGTGTGCTTGGCCGTGCCTTTTGTCATTCTTGTTTCATCTTTACATCGTTTATTCATCGTTGTTTTGTATTTTGTAATTACCTTTTGCTTATCGAGTCGTCTCTTGTAATTCACTTGTATTTAGTTTTCTATTTTGTTGAGTCAAATGATTTACAAAAACCTTAGTCTTATTTGGTTAGGTAGTTGTGCTCCAATTCATGTAAGAGCGTAGTAAATCACATGTCATTTAAAGCAACATAGCCCGATTTATGCTAATGCATGCTTTGGTGTGTGACCCAATGTCTAATTCGATAAGATTAAGCGAAAGCACGCATTACGAGGAGTGACCCAAGGCCGTGAGTTATGTAAACCGTGGGCCACCCCTTTGTGCACGTTATCCTAGGCCGAATGGCCATGTGTCGTGTATGGTGTCGTATATAGCAATTGTATTTAGATCGAGTTGTATCTCTAATTTCTCGTTGTGTCGGCATGAAATGCCTGGGTTGTAATAGGGTAGATCCCAACGGCTCCCCCATTCCCCCTAAGCCTTGTTTGCTTTGTTTTGTATGTTGTTAGATCAATCAACCCACATGCTAAATTACAACTTTGACAAAGTTAGTTTAGTTGCATCTAAATCGACATAGAAACTTCACATGTTAGGGTTTTAAAACGATGTTTGCATATCATATATCGCAGTAGCTACGACCTTGTTTGAAATCCGATACTTGACTTAGTAGAGGCCGTTATCGACGGGCGGGGTTAGGTGTCCTTATGGGCTTCCAAACACGTACCCTCACCCCTTACTCAAGATCTATGGTTTGTGGATCCGTCTAAATACCATTGGATTACGAGAGTCATTCAAATCGAGTGATATAGGGTACAAGTCTTTATCTTTAATCACTCGTAGTCGATTGGCTTTATGCTTTTCGACGAAAGGTGTAAAGTTGACTTGAACGGTTCCAAGTTCCCAAAAAACTTGGTGGCGACTCTAATTTGTCTTAATTCGATTCGAAAGAACCTCGAGTCAATTATGCCTAGTGTGGATCCCGCGGACGCAGTTCCCGAGGGCCTTGTCCACAAAACCTCGAGTCTAGAATCAACATGTGTCGTCAATAAGGTCAACCACATAAATGTCACTCTGTCAAAGTCAACACTCGAGTCTAAAATTATAATCAAGCACCGTGAATTCAAACACGAGAAGTCACTCACGACATTTCACGAATTCACAAGTCAAGTCTAGATTTATCACCTTGTCCCTTCCTTTATTTGTTGCCTTAGTATGCGTGATCCCATGTCGAATCGAGTTGTAATGCGCGTCATTTCTGTCGAGTAGGAATCCAGCAAGTTCTGTCAGCTAGCAAAGTCACGAAGCAGATCAAGCCACAATCACCGTGTCTCTCCAAGACGTTTATGCCATGGTCCTAGGAGTTCAAGCTACAGTGGAAAATTTGAGCATTCGCGTCCTCACCCTCGAGAATAGAATGGTGGAAAAGAATACACCACCTAGAGAAACCTCTAGTCTAGGTCGTCCAAAACTTACATCTTGCAATAACCATCGTCCTAGAAAGCCGAAAACAGCTGAAAGGAAACCTGGGAGGCATCAAAGCGTGCTTACCGATTTAGGCATGTCTTATGCCGATGCTTTGAAGAGGCTCTCTGCCCAAGGCAAGATATATCCAATAGGGCCGACTCCGGACCCACCTTTAGAGAAACAAGTGAACCTCTGGAGGGGCAACAAATACTGCTTATATCACCAAGGTAGAGGCCATGATATCGAAGAGTGTTTTCTCATGAAACACACCATCCAAGATATGATCGAAGAGGGCAAGCTTCCTAAGCCACCTTCTGTCGGGCAATCTAAGAAAATCGACCCTCTTGGGTCTAATATCATTAAACATGACGAAGAATCATTCCTAGACTGTTCTCATCTTCTCAATCCTCGTGATGACGAAGAGATCAACGTGCTCGAAGACGATGATATCCAAAGTGAAATGCTCATGCTTTCCATTGCCTTCAATAATAAATTTTCCAAGTTAGAAGGAGCTATTGATAGCCTAAACTCTCGGCTTTCCAACATAGAAAACCAGTTCGTCGAAATGGGTAAGAAGCTTGATGCCCAACCTCTAAAAATGAAAAGTGTCCAGACAAACCCTCAACTTGACAGTCTTAAGGAGAAAGCAAAAAGCGAGCAATCTGTTCCAAGTTCTTCTCATCCAGGAATCAAAATCAACAAAGGCAGCCTCATGGAGTCTTCATCAAAGAAACCTAACAACTCTTCAAGGTCATTCGCAAAAGCTTCCGAGAAGAAGCATACACCCCCTAGGAAATTTACCAACATTGGTATTACATACACCGATGCCCTTCATAGAATCATAGAACGACGAATGTTGAAACCTATCGGTCCTACACCTGATCCAAAAAAGAAGGCTAAATTCTGGGATAAGAACGTCTATTGCCGGTATCACAGGGGCAAAGGACACGATACTGAGATGTGCTATAAGCTCAAGCATGTGATCCAAGATATGATTGAAACCGGGAAATTGTCTCTCTCAACCTTTAACTCACACGACAGGTTAGGCAATCCTCATGCATACACCACTTATCAGGAAACTCTTCTTGACTGTTATCCTTCCAGTGTTCCCAATAATGAGGATGAGGTGCTCAAATAGGTGAATGCTCAAAGTCAGATGCCGAAGCCAGTTGCTGGATGAGTAAACGTTCAAGCGTGGGCCGATAATTACGAGTCTAGATCTGAAATCGAGTCAAAGTCCGAGTCCGAGTCTTAGGCTTTCTATCCCATAATTTTGTCATAGTGTCTTTCTTCGTGTCCATTTCCGTTTCTAGTGACAACCTGGGGATTGTCCCACGAGTCACATGTCTTTCGAGTCTATGTTAAGTACATTCATTACTCATTTCAATAAAAATACACTTTTCATCCATATATTCTATCCTATATTATCTTTTATCCTTCTCCTGTGACAACAAGAATTGATTTGAGACCTTTTTGTGAATAAAAATAATAACGACAATGCATGGCAGGTCAATGTGAGTGCGCTTAAATGATGTTCCATTCCAAGTTGTAGAGGACCCGAAACTCCGTGTTCTTTCTTTACCTATTCTATGTCTGGCAATAGAAACCTCACTATACCCTAGTTTAGGACGAGCATATCTCAAGAGATTCTAGGACGAATCCAAACCGTCTCCCTTGTTAATGATCCATGACGGAAGGCAAGCCCATTCCCCACAATAAACAACCTGTTTACTAAAAAAAACCAACCCATTTCACACCAAAGGTGCTAGTCTGACCCAAATCCATGGTAGCAAGAAAATCCAAGACAATACGAGCCATGATGAAAGACAAAGGCTCAATCAAGAGAAATACCCAAAATCAATATCCAAAGCCGTAGTTATGCCTATAGCCCAAGACAAAAGAGTCAAAAGAAGAGGTTCAATCAAGCAAGTCAATATCCAAAGTTAAAGTCATCTTCAAAAACCTGAATCATGAATCTGAGCAAAAAGCCGAGATATATTCTAGACCAAGAATCTGAGTCTGAATCAAGAACAATATTGAGTGGAATAATGCTGAAGTCTATATAGAATTAAGACATCAATAAAGACGGTCATCTAGCACCCTCACTTAGCCTTCCACACATCACACACCCTAAGTTCTTCTCGAGACCGTTACCAGGGAGATAGTTAGAATTTTGAGAATCCTCTAAAGCTTGTCAAATATATGTTAGAAATCTAGATCTCTTTACTAACATATTCATATATGTTATAATTTTAATTTAGTCATAAAATTAAAAGGTGATCTTATGCATGCAAACTATAAGAAAAATAAGGAAGAAATCTTCATTCTTACAATGCTTTTTCGGATCTTAAGGGCACAAGAGAGTTCTCCTACTCTCTTGTTCTTGAGCTCTCCTTAATGGATGAACTAGGATTCAAGTGTAGAATCCCTCCCAATGAATAATACCCAAGGCAAACTCTTAATCAAATTAATATTATGATTACTAGAACAATATTAATTTAGTGTAAAATTGGCCCAAAAATATTATTGGTCTCTCTATGTTTCGGTTAAGAGAGAGGGAGGAGGAGGAAGGTTTTTATCTTTCTAAAACTCTAATTTTAGATAATGAATGAATGAATTACACTAGTGAATATCATAGTGTATATTAGGTAGAAATAAGAAGAAAAACCAAGGTATTTTTCTTCTCAAAAACCGGGTGGAAGAGGGGAAGAGAAGGAGCCAATGCATGCACAAGGTTGCCTTCACAAGAACAAGTAGGCATGCATGGCTAGTATTAGGCAAACATGATTATGTTTACCACTAATATAATTAACCTAATATTTTCCTAATCCTCTCCAATATTTCGGTCATAATAGATAAAATGGATTCCATTTTATCTTTGTCAAATTTGTCAATTTGTCACATGTCATATGTCACATGAAATTGTTATGTATTTTTATCATATTAAAAATCAACGTATTAATAAAATACGTCATATACAAAATCGACTTAGTAATTCATAATTACTTGTACCAAAATAATTTACCAATTATAAATCACAACATCTTGTATTTATAATAATTTATTCATTCAAATGCAATTGTTTCCTTAAACAATAATTTCATCTAAGTAGTAAAACAATTCGATTACTTAGACCGTATCTTATTTAATCAAATTTCAATGAGACACGTAAATATTACTTCCAAAATCGTCCGTCAATTTTAAGTAATTTAATTGACCCGTATCGTCATACGATCAATTAAATGATCAATTATGAGTGTTACCCTTTAGGTATGACCTAAGGGGATCAACTGGTCACCACCGTCTCACGACAGTAATGTCAAACTCTAGTCAGCCAATCATTACCGATATGTGTGGACCAGTTGACAGTAAAAATTACTTCCCAATTGTATTCTTTAAAATGAGACTTAAACATGTGATCATCATGATCAACAGTTGTGATCGCATTATTGTCGGAGGACACATATTCCAACAATCTCCCACTTGTCCTCGACAAGTGTGCGTCACCAATTCTCTTGTCCTATTACTATCTGCCACTCAATGCAAGGTGTCTTTCAGGTCGTACTTGCAAGTGATCATATCGAGAGTGGTTTCCTCGATCTGGAGAATAACTGATTGACCGGATTTATCCACCATGGATACATTCCGAGCGTGGCCACGCATTTCCAGTTCATTACTCCTCAAGTGGCCCTGAGATATTGTTATAACCCTGACTAGGGGTGGACAATTCCTATCGCACTCATTCCCTTCGACTAGCCACAGCCATCATAACCCAAAATATGCCCATTTGACCCCATTTACGAAGGTCGTAGTAACACAAATCAAAGTTAATCTGAAATCGTGCCATCTTAGGCGAATAGTCTTTAGTCAAAAGAATCGACTCATTTGAATACTATAGTAGCTCGCGCCACGACCAGGCTATATAAATTTGCCAGAACTCTATAAGCGGTCATTAGGCCCGACAAAATGTTCCTAATAGCCTGCCTATGTGATCGACTAGTCATCTCACATGACTCTATGGCACTTGAACTTGCCATCAATCGCATCACACTCTAGTCACTTCGAGACGTCACCTCATACAAGTGACTATGGGCAAATACTATGTTAATCCGTGTTCACTTTAACGGGGTTCAATTGTCACTACAACCCGATTGGATATAACAATGTATAAATTAAAGATAAAAGACAAATGTGATTATGAACATGAACAAAAACAACACTTTTTATTTCATTTCAAAATCTAACAAAAACTTGGTACACGTTTAAGTCCCATGGACGCAACATGTCCATCATGCTTGGCCTGCAATAAAGGCTTGGTGAGCGGATCGGCTATGTTGTCATCCGTCCCAACCTTACAAATCGCAATTTCCTTTCTTTCAATGAAATCTCTTATTACATGATATTTTCTAAGTACATGTCTAGATCTATTACTAGACTTTGGCTCCTTAGCTTGGAAGATCGTCCCACTATTATCACAATAGAGAGTGATGGGATCATTGGCGGTAGGTACTACTCTTAGACCTTCCGTGAATTGCACGATCCACACAGACTTCCTTGGCGACTTCGATGCTTTGCAATGTACTCAACCTCCGTTGTTGAATCCGCGGTTACAGCTTCCTTGAAGCTTCTCCAGCTAACGGCACCACCATTGAGCATGAAAACGAAACCAGCTTGTTATTTCATGTCATCTCTATCCGTTTGAAAACTCGAGTCCGTGTATCCATTAACACGTAGCTCAGTGTCTCCTCCAAACACTAAGATAGAATCCTTAGTTCTTCTCAAGTACTTAAGGATGTTCTTGACGGCTATCCAGTGACTCTCTCCTGGATTTCCTTGATATCTACTCGTCATACTCAAGGTATACGAGACATCAGGACGTGTGCATATCATGGCGTACATGATTGATCCAACAGCGGAAGCATAAGGGATCGTCTTCATGCGTTCAACATCATGGGGTTCGGAGGGAGATTGAGTCTTGCTCAATATCGTCCCAGTTACCATAGGTACCAAATCCCTTTTGGATTTGTCCATGCTGAACCGTCGAAGAATCTTATCAACATAAGACTCTTGACTTAGCGCCAATATCCTCTTGGATCTATTTCTATGGATCCGGATACCTAATATGCGTTGTGCTTCTCCTAAATCCTTCATTTGGAAGTGGTTACCTAACCACTTCTTAACAGAAGACAACATCGGAATATCATTTCCAATGAGTAGTATGTCATCGACATACAAGATTAGGAACACAACATTGCTCCCACTAAATTTCATGTATAAACATGGTTCCTCAACACTTGGAGTGAAACCATTCTCCTTTATAACATGATTGAATCGATGATTCCAACTTCTAGATGCTTGCTTAAGACCATAAATGGATCTCTTAAGTTTGCACACTTTGTTAGGATTTTTAGAATCAACAAAACCTTCGGGTTGTATCATGTACACCTCCTCTTCTAAATGCCCATTTAGAAAAGCGGTTTTGACATCCATTTGCCATATTTCATAATCATGAAATGCGGCGATCGCTAACAAAATCCGTATGGATCTTAGCATGGCTACGGGGGTGAAGGTCACATCATAATGGAGACCTTGGACTTGGGTAAATCCTTTTGCCACTAGCCTAGCTTTGTAGACATCGTCATGTCCCTCTATGCCATTCTTGACTTTGAATATCCATTTGCATTGAAGAGGTCTTGCCTCTTTAGGCAAATCTACCAAGTCCCAAACTTGGTTTTCATGCATAGAATCCATTTCGGACTTCATGGCTTCAAGCCATAAGGAGGAGTTTGGACTAGAGATTGCGGCCTTGTAGGTGGCGGGCTCGTCACTATCTATAAGCAACACATCGAGTGTTCCATCTTCTTCGATAAGTCCCACATATCGATCGGGATGGCGAATAACTCCCGCGCGTTCTTCTAAGAGGAGGAGGAATAACCGCGTTAGATGACGAAGGAACTTCTTCTTGCATCTCTATCTCGGTTTGTGGCTCTTGAACTTCATCAAGTTCAAAATTTCTCCCACTCTGTCTCCTAGAAATAAAATCACTTTCTAGGAAGACAGCATCTCGAGACACAAACACTTTGTTCTCTTGCGGCTTATAGAAGTAATACCCTAGTGAGGCCATGGGATATCCTACAAAATTGCATTTTTCGGATCGTGGTGCCAACTTATTATCATTTTTAATTTTGACATAAGCATCACAACCCCAAATTTTCATATGGGATAGATTTGGAACCTTTTCTCTCCATATCTCATATGGAGTCTTTTCAGTTGCTTTGGTTGGACTTACGTTCAAAGATTTTATTGCGGTTTGAATTGCAAATCCCCAAAACGAGTTTGGTAACTCGGTTTGTGTGGACAGCGGGGGTGCCCACGGGGGCGCTTGGGAGAGAAGAGAAACAAGCGTTTGCATTTTTGTATGGAGTCGCCACCAATTTTTATGGGAAATTGGAACCGTTCGAATACCTCGTGTCATGTCTAGACACAAAGTAAAGACATGAACACTAAGCAATCGTTACCCTTAGCATTCTATGTCTAGAATGACTCTCGTGGATGCCAATGAACACGGGTGTTCACAGATATCTGGAGTAAGGGGTGAGGGTACGTATTAGGAAGCTCTTTTGATCGAACATCTAATCCCGCCCGCCTCGATAGCGGCCTCTACTAATGATTAGGGACATCATTTATACTCGATATATCGTCGGTTATATGCATGCAATGCAACATCCAAGTTTTAATCCTAACATGTGAGCATTAGGCTAAGTCGGTTGACACGTAATTAGCAAACAATTGGGTCGAAGTTGAGATTTAGGATCGATTATATGTGAAAACATACAAATGATGCAAGAAATACGATAAATACAAATAATGAAAATTACGATAATTACATCGGGTTAGGCGATTTATGTCGAAAATACCTTTAAAACGGATAATTTGAGAAAACGAATAAAGGAATAAATTAACGAACATATCAGCAGGTGATAATACGATTAATAGTTAATTATACGTAGACTAATTAAACTAGGTCAGGCAACAACGAAGTTCAGAGACAGAATTCAACCCGGAATAGGCGCAGCAGAGCTGCATCCCTTGGAATAGGCGCAGCCGGAATTGCGTGTTGTTAATACTCGTTGGTAAATTTAATGATTGATTAAATTATTTACTCCGATGAAAGTGATTAATAGGTTATTTACATGTGATTAAGGGTCATAAAACAACAAAACACGGATGAGACGAATATGGATGAAGTTGATTAATACGAATTAATTACATGATTAATTAACAAATTAAACTAATTAGGCTAAATACGATGGATTAATGACGAATATATGATGGTGACAATAAATAAACAGATGCAAATATATCAATGATGAATTCCAGAGATTCAATATGGGTAAATCGAACCTCTAAAACCCGAATTGAGTTTAATGACGAAAACCCGCAAATATTGGTTATTTGGGATTTAAGTCGGAAATTAATGAGATGAATTAAATACTAATGATGATAATATATTACATGTGATTAATAGACGATCGTGTCAAAGAATTAAAGAACAAACGAAAACAAATAAAAACTTGAACGAATTACAGAGGCCGAAGGAAGAAGAAAGGAAGCAGGAACTGCGGCAGCCTCACGAAGAAGCGCAGCAGGAACTGCGCTCCTTTGAAGAGGCGCAGAAGTTGCTGCGTCCTTTCTCGACGGTTCGTCTTCTGGAAATCCGTAAAAAGAAGTTTTAAAGCACGGTTTTATAAATCGGTTTTAAGAGGTATTTTCGACGTAAACCTTACATTATGATGATACAAAAAGTAAATAACAATAAATAAAAGAGAGATTTACACCCTCAGACTTACATGTTTGACGCAACAAGAAGGACTAAGTTATCGATTAGCGATGCTCGACTCGAACTATAATGCAAATATGAAAGTGCCCTCGTAAGAGGAAAACGATTACATTAATTAAGTTGATTCATGTGGAGTTGGTCAAATTGGTCGATCATGCAAACGAGGCTGGTACTCAGAAGGATCCGAGCTTACGTGGTCGAATGTTCAAGCACGTAGACGCCAAAAAGTAAGAACGAAGGTCTAGAATGCAAAGGGAGAAGAGAAGGGCGGACACTCGCGTGAGAAATATGAGGAACGAAGGCTCCTATTTATACTAATCACGGAATTAGGGTTTCGGAGAGAAAGATCCGGAAATAACCGACTTAGGTTAAACACGGAAACTTGGACAAAAAGAAAACCTTGAGGAAAAGGCGCAGCAGAGCTGCGTCCCTTTGAAGAGGCGCAGCACATGCTGCGTCCTTTCCTCAGCGGGTTCCTCCTGCGCAAGAAAGCGCGTTTGACAGCCTGTCGTATTTTAGGCATAACTTTCTCTACAAGACTCGGATTTAGGTGATTTCGGTGGCGTTGGAAAGCTAAAAGAAATATCTAGAACTTTCTGTGAAATAGGCCTGACCCAAAAAAGTCGTTATCACCTCGTAAAACGGGCCTAAAGTTCGGGTTGTCATTTTAACTAAATGAAATGCACATTTTGTAATGTAAACTTTTAGTTTAGACCAAAGAAGTGACATGAGACTCAAAATGAGATATAATCTCAACATTTTATGACATCCTAACCTTAGGTAGACAAGGACATTGCTTTGACTCGGGATTTGACGGTTTTAAGAAATGAAGACGGTTTTTGACCCGGACTCCAAATGAACTCTAATTACTGCCAAAATGACCGTAATGACACCTAGATGACAACCATGAGGTAGACACAAGTGTTTGAGCGATCACTTGACGATAAACTTACGAACTGTCACAAATCGTTCCGCGTACCAAACATGCGGCCCAATCACCAACGGGTGGTTTGCGGGAGGTGCAGAAACGAGGTATCTACAGAGCCCCCACTTTGACTGAGGCTTGGACAAGGCGAAAGTCAAAGTATAGCCATCAGGTCCATCGAAGATTACAACCTGACGACTATGGCGACGCGAGGCGGCTCAAGGGGTCTGAGCCAAGGACCTGTCGTCGAGAACATTTTAGAGTCTGTCGACTATCGGGGAGGGTCGTTTAAAGTCCATTAGACTACGTAAGGAAGCTCGCCAGCCATAAGAAGAGATCATACCTGAGACTTCTTTCTCGAGATGCTTTCGGAGGTGCATAGGAGCTAAGGTTAAGCGTAGGAGCTAAGGGTAAGACCTAAAAGATATATAAGGATTGTGCTAGAGTGTGGGGCCCTAAAGGAAAGCATCGTCGGGAAGGAGGTCAAATATAAGTTCAACTTAAGGGGTAACCAAGATTTGAGTGTAGGAACTCTAAGGAAGTGATGATCCTAAAGGAATATGATCCTAAAAAGAAAAGGTGATCCTAAAGGAATATGATCCTAAAAGGTATAAGGTGATCCTAAGGAATATGATCCTAAGAGGAAAAGTGTATGAACTCTAGGGAGTTTGGGAACTTAAAGATCTAGGTGTATGAACCTGGGTATATGAACCTAAAAGGACGACTTGTATGGGAACTTAAAGGCTTGTGAACCTAAAGGAATTGGGATCCTAAGGTTAAGTTTAGGAACTTACTGGGTTACTAATTCTTATTTTAAAAGCGTGCGTTTAAGCTTTCTGAGGTATGAGAACTCCAAAAGGATTTATGGGTTTAGGAACCTAAGGACATTGGTGTGGGAGCTTAAAGGTTTACGAACCTAAAGGAAGCCATTTTGGGATCTAAGAATCTAAGGGGTAAGAATCCTAACTGCGGGTTTACGAACCTAAGGAAGGAGGCTTTGGTTTGGGAACTTCTGGAGAACGACACCTTTGCCGAACTCTGTGAGGAAACAAAAATGTCAAGGGTAGCAGGACATAGGTAGGAACTGCTAGGGAAGCTGCTTGGGTCGTCTTTAAACAAACTTCAGAAGAATGTAGGGAAACAAGAAATATTGTGAGTAGCAGGACACAGGCGGAAACTGCTGAGGAGAAAACTGCTTGGGTAGTCTTCGAGAAATATTGTAAGTAGCAGGACACAGGCGGAAACTGTTGAGGAGAAAACTGCTTGGGTAGTCTTCAAGAAATATTGTAAGTAGCAGGACACAGGCGGGAACTGCTGAGGAGAAATCTGCTTGGGTAGATGTTGATCTCCATGTCTCGAGAGGAAATGACTGTCGGTCGTGAACTCTCGTTGGGGAACATAATCGGGAATTTATTTCCATGTCTTGAGAGAGATTGTCTATCCGCTTACTCTCGCTTGGGGAAATATAATGAAGGCATGTCGAAACACCTGTCGGAAAATACTCGCTCGTTGTGACAAGCGAGGTCTTGGTAAAGAACTGCTTCTAATACTTACCTGCATGGTTAGTAGCCACACAAGAATGCAATCTAATATATGCACGTAAGCAATTATCACATGGACCTCGAATGAGGAAACACATAGGCTTTTCAAAAGGCGTTTCTTTATAAAAGTTGTTTAAAACTTGCTCAAAGAAGTTTGTCGTTTGTAATGCGTTATGTATATTCAATGGGCTTTAGACATAGGACTTGACATGACACAGACCTACTAGGACACGACGCGAAATGTAGACTTAGCTTAGACTGATGCGACACAGGGATGACTCTAACAGACTTCGCTTAAGCATGCACAACCCCTAGCCAAATATGGGTGATAAAGCGTATCAGTTCCAAAGGTAGAATAATTGCAAGAATGATGAAGGCATATAAAGGCAAGGTATGAGCCATGGATCATTTGTCTACTGGGACAACTTTCACCACCGTTTGTTGTAAAAGAGACCCCTCTTGAGGCACGATGACTTGGAGAATCGATCTAAGACCTTTGTCATTGTCCGGACCGAGTACTAGCTAGACTTAGAGGAATAAAGGAAGGGTGGCATCTTGGAAGATAAGCCCCCAGGATGAGAAGATGACTCTGGACTTTTGGTAAAAAGGAGGCTGGGCGACAATAAGGAGCCCCCAGTATAGAGGTGTTGGTTGTGGAAGGGATGTTAATTGAGGTTGGAAGGTCGAAAATTGTGATGGTTGAGATGGTTGTGTCCTTGAAGACTGCCTGCGTATTCACGTGAAGTGAAATCAAACCAGATCGTAGTTCTGAGGTTTGGTTAATTTTGTTTGGGTATTGTGGTTGTATCCTTCTTATGTAAGAAAGGACTGCCTACGTATCCACCTGAAAAGGTGAAATCAAACCAGATCGTAGTTCAGGTGTGTGCCTAAGCTATGTTGTTAGGACCTTAAAGTGCATGGGTCACAAGGGTATATTCCATTGGTGACTCGAAGAATCGATTTGAGATAACTCCCTCTGATCATAGACCAAAGAGGTATAATTAAGTTTGTAAAAGTTTCCTTGTCGTGTGAGAACGCCTAAAAGTGGACCCTAAGGATGAATATGGGTATGTCCCGTTCTAGGTAGCAAAGTATTTGAAGACTCCGCGTCTGGGTTAAGGTGAAACTGGATTGGATATTTGGAATGTGGAGCTCGGTAATAAGAGGCTTTGATGAGCAAATCTCTGGAGCTTGATTTTGTGGAGTTAAGGCTTTATGAAGTTATGGCTTATAATGTGGCTTGGAAATGGAGTCTCTTAGCTTGATGTAGCTTGAGCACATAAAGGTAGGTTAAAATGACGTGGGTTCAAGTTTCCATGTCTTGGCCCTAAAGGATGGGTATACTTGACAAGCTTGAGAGGATTCTCAAAATTCCTAACTATCTCCCTGGTAACGGTCTCGAGAAGGACTTAGGGTGTGTGATATGTATAAGGCTAAATGAGGGTGCCAGCTGACCATCTTTATTGATGTCTTGATTCTTTATAGACTTCAGTAGTATTTCGTATTTGATTTCATACTCGTTCTTGATTCAGACTCAGATTCTTGGTCTAGAATATATCTCGGCTTTTGCTCATATACTTGATTCTGGTTTTTGAAGATAACTTTAACTTCGGATATTGACTTTGACTTGCTTGATTGAGCCTTCTTCTTTTGACTCGTTTGTCTTGGATTACAGGCATAATTGTGGCCTTGGATATTGACCTCGGTTTCTCTTGATTGAGCCTTTGTCTTTGATCATGGCTCGTATCGTCTTGGATTTGCTTTCTACCATGGATTTGAGTCAGACTAGCACCTTTGGTGTGGAACGGGTTGGTCTTTAGCAAATATGGGTTGTTTATTGTGGGGAATGGGCTTGCCTTCCGTCATGGATTGTCAACAAGGGAGACGGTCTGGATTCGTCCTAGAATCTCTTGAGATAGGCTCGTGCTAAACTGGGGTATATTGAGGTTTCTATTGCCAGACATGAAATAGGTAAGAAAAGAACATGGAGTTTCAGGTCCCCTACAACTTTGAACGGAACATCATATAAGTGTACTCACATTGACTGTCATGTGTTGTTGTTGTCATTTTAAAAAATGTCTCAAACCAATTCTTGTTGTCACAGGAAAAGGATAAAGGAAGAGATATGATAGAATATGTGGATTGAAAAGTGTGCTTTTATTGAAATGGATAATAAATGTATTATTTAACATAGACTCAAAAAGACGCGTGACTCATGGGACAGACCCCAGGTTGTCACTAGAAATAGGAATGGACACAAAGAAAGACACTAGAACAATTGGGGAAAGAAAGCCTAAGACTCGGACTCGGACCCGGACTTTGACTCGATCTTAGACCTAGACTCGTAATCATCGGCCCATGCTTGAACATTTTCTCTTCCAGCAACTGGCCTCGACATCCGGCTTTGAGCATTCATCCATTTGGACACTTCGTCCTCATCATTGGGAATACTAGAAGGGTAAAGGCCCAAGAGACCTTCCTGTCTTTGAAGAGTAGGACACCCATGAGGGTCATTCTGTTCTCTTAACGGATCGAGGGTCGATAAAGATATCTTGCCGTGATCGAGCATATAGTGGATGGTATATTTGAGTTTGGAGCATTCTTCAGTGTCGTGTCCATTACCCCTATAGAATAAGCAATATTGAGAACCGTCCCAGAAGCAACCTCTCCTCTCGTACCTAGGATCTGGGGTTGGACCGATTTGTTGGATCAGTCCTTTGGCAAAGAGTCTTTTAAAGGCTACCGTATAAGGTATGCCTAAATTGTAGTATGACCTTGAATGCCGAGTTCCTCTTTCCGGTGAAGGTTCTATAAACTTTACGTCGGTAATGCGGATTGTTTGATTGTTGGGTTTAGATGTGGACGGTGAACCTTTTTGAATGACTTCATTGATACGAACAATCTCTCCCGATAAGTTTTCAACGGTTTTGATGCCACCTTTCAAATGAGAGGCGTAAACTGGGTGTAGACAGTCAATAACGCCCTCAACCAATGTCGCCTCCTTCGACTGATCGGGCATTTGTGAATCTATTTTTCTTCTTTTAACCAAATGATTGGTGGATCTTTCATATTTTTGATCATCTGTGATATTGAACTCCCTATAAGATCGCTTAACTTCTGTACCCAAACATTTTAGGAGTGAGATAGAAATCCTACCATCCTCAATCCCGTCTTGTATAACATGCTTGAGCTTATAACAATTTTCGGTACCATGACCCCTACCCCTATGGTATTGACAATATGAATTGTCATCCCACAATTTAGATTTCTTTTCTGGATCTGGTGTAGGTCCTATTGGTTGAAGAAGACCTAGAGTGGATAATTGGTTCAAGGCTAGGGCATAAGGTATTTCTAGATTTGTAAATGAACTGGGAGAGTTGTTTAATTCCTTTGAGGAAGGCTCCATGAGGTTGCCTTTGACTTTGACTCCTGGATGAGAGGAACTAGGAATAGATCGCTCACTTTTTGCTTTCTCCTCGAGACCATGAGGTTGAGGGTTTGTCTGGACATTCTTCATCTTGAAAGACTGGGTCTTAAGCTTCTTATCCATTTCAGCAAATTGATTCCCCATGTGGGAAAGCCGAGAGTTTAGAGTATCAATAGCTCCCTCTATCTTGGAAAGCATGAGCATTCCACTTTGGACATCGTCCTCCTTCGGCGCTTTGATTTCTTTGTCATCACGAGGATCGAGAAGATGAGAAAACTCTAGGAACGATCCTTCATCGTATTTAGTGATGTTAGACCCAAGAGGGTCGGTCCCATCGAATTGCTCCACAAATGGTGGCATTGGAAGCTTGCCATCTTCGATCATATCTTGAATAATATGCTTTAGACAAAAGCATTCCTCCGTATCGTGTCCCCTGTCTCGATGGTACTGACAATATGAATTGCCCTTCCATCTAGGCAGTATCTTTTCAGGGTCCGGGGTTGGACCAATTGGATGAAGTTTCCCTTGGGAAACTAGTCTTTGTAGAGCTACTTCATATGTGATTCCGAGGTCAAGGAATTCCCTATGAGCTCATCCCGGCCTTCTGGGTAGAGTTTCCAAGAGGTTAACCCCCTTGTCTTCATTGCCCTTCTTAGATGGGTGAGTTGTGTTGAAGCTATAACCTGGCCTTGGGGTATGAGAGGATGGTAAAGGTTTTATCATGTCTATCTTGTCTTCCATATTGGTGACACGAGTTCTCAAGTCTTCAACGGTGGCCTGAAGCTTAATGACTGCAGCACTTAGTCCCTCGACTTCGACAGATAAACGTTCTTGAACACTTTCATTGGAAGTTGCAGAATTCCTACCGAGAAGAAAATGATGCGCATTATAACTTGATTTGACATGGGATCACGCATACTAAGGCAACAAACAAAGGAAGGGATAAGATGACAAACTTGACTTGTGAATTCATGAAATGTCGTGAGCGACTTCTCGTGTTTGAATTCACGGTGCTTGACCTTGACCTTTAGACTCGAGTGTTGACTTTGACAGAGTGACATTTACGTGGTTGACTTGATTGACGGGATTGGCGACATGTGTTAATTCTAATTTGTGTTGTTTAAGACAGACTTGACTCGAGGTTCGGGTATGTGTGTCCCAAACGTGCACTAGGAGAATTCAATAAACGGATATGGGAACGACTCGATGTGTTAGCCTCGAGTGTGTGAGACTAGGTGTGGAAATGTTTAGCTCCTAATTGAATTGGGGTAGGGGGTCCAAAATGACGGCGTGACGCCTTAGGACTTGACTTAAATTTTGGAAAGACCCAAAATGTAAAGGAAGACGGGTTTATGACTTGACAGAGTTCCGACCAGGACCTAGTCGTTTTGAACTTTGACTCTAACTTAGCCCAATTGAATTTACATACTTACATTTACATGTTTGAAAATATTTTGATTAAAACATTTTTGGTTTTTTGTTTTTGTTTTTTTTTTGTTTTTTTCTTCTTTTTTTTCGGACTTTGTTTTTTGTTTTTTTTTTTGTTTGACTTTTTTTTTTTTTACACGGATTTTGAAATGGGTTTGAGGCCCGAAGTTTGACTCGATATACGGACAGAGTTTTGACTGGGTTTTGCGCTAATCAAAGGCCTTTTTCGAAATTTTTATTTAAAAAAGGGTTTTGATTTTTACAAAAATCGTCATGGTTTCGTTTAGAAAATGGTGATCACGTATGGTACAAGCATTTATACAGGCATTATAACGGGATGCTGAGTGCATTTAAAAAGGTTTTGGTTTAAAAGGTGGGTTGCCATACCGAACCATCAAACCCGAAGTCTGTGGAGAGGCTCGTACCAAACAAGAGTAAGGCCGATTCCTAGTCCATTTCCTCAAGTAGTGAAGGCCCTTGACACAAACAAGAGTAAGCATCATTGTATGGATGACGTCAATCGCTATCCATCCTTAGGCCCAAATAAGAATTAGGACCGTTTAGACGGGACGATTGGTCGAATGGGTTGGGTTGGGCCTAGAAAGGCCGAATAAAACGGTCTAGGAAGACCGAGTTATGAAAACCGACGATTGTCTTGTACAAACTATTCCCTAACCTTGTTCAAGTTTAACCCTTTTGGCTACACGTAAGTGTATTATCCCCAGCGGAGTCGCCAAATTGTGGACAGCGGGGGTGCCCACGGGGGCGCTTAGAAGAGAAGAGAAACAAGCGTTTGCATTTTTGTATGGAGTCGCCACCAATTTTTATGGGAAATTGGAACCGTTCGAATACCTCGTGTAATGTCTAGACACAAAGTAAAGACATGAACACTAAGCAATCGTTACCCTTAGCATTCTATGTCTAGAATGACTCTCGTGGATGCCAATGAACACGGGTGTTCACATATATCTGGAGTAAGGGGTGAGGGTACGTATTAGGAAGCTCTTTTGATCAAACACCTAATCCCGCCCGCCTCGATAGCGGCCTCTACTAATGATTAGGGACATCATTTATACTCGATATATCGTCGGTTATATGCATGCAATGCAACATCCAAGTTTTAATCCTAACATGTGAGAATTAGGCTAAGTCGGTTGACACGTAATTAGCAAACAATTGGGTCGAAGTTGAGATTTAGGATCGATTATATGTGAAAACATACAAATGATGCAAGAAATACGATAAATACAAATAAATAAAATTACAATAATGAAAATTACGATAATTACATCGGGTTAGGCAATTTATGTCGAAAATACCTTTAAAACGGATAATTTGAGAAAACGAATAAAGGAATAAATTAACGAACAAATCAGCAGGTGATAATACGATTAATAGTTAATTATACGTAGACTAATTAAACTAGGTCAAGCAACAACGGAGTTCAGAGACAGAATTCAACCCGGAATAGGCGCAGCAGAGCTGCATCCCTTGGAATAGGCGCAGCAGTTGCTGCGTCTGTTCCTGACCTGAATTCTGGCTGTGAAGCCGGAATTGCGTGTTGTTAATACTCGTTGGTAAATTTAATGATTGATTAAATTATTTACTCGGATGAAAGTGATTAATAGGTTATTTACATGTGATTTAAGGGTCATAAAACAACAAAACACGGATGAGACGAATATGGATGAAGTTGATTAATACGAATTAACTACATGATTAATTAACAAATTAAACTAATTAGGCTAAATACGATGGATTAATGACGAATATATGATGGTGACAATAAATAAACAGATGCAAATATATCAATGATGAATTCCAGAGATTCAATATGGGTAAATCGAACCTCTAAAACCCGAATTGAGTTTAATGACGAAAACCCGCAAATATTGGTTATTTGGGATTTAAGTAGGAAATTAATGAGATGAATTAAATACTAATGATGATAATATATTACATGTGATTATTAGATGATCGTGTCAAAGAATTAAAGAGTAAACGAAAACAAATAAAAACTTGAACGAATTACAGAGGACGAAGGAAGAAGAAAGGAAGCAGGAACTGCGGCAGCCTCACGAAGAGGCGCAGCAGGAACTGCGCTCCTTCGAAGAGGTGCAGGAGTTGCTGCGTCCTTTCTCGACGGTTCGTCTTCTGGAAATCCGTAAAAAGAAGTTTTAAAGCACGGTTTTATAAATCGGTTTTAAGAGGTATTTTCGACGTAAACCTTACATTATGATGATACAAAAAGTAAATAACAATAAATAAAAGAGAGATTTACACCCTCAGACTTACATGTTTGACGAAACGAGAAGGACTAAGTTATCGATTAGCGATGCTCGACTCGAACTATAATGCAAATATGAAAGTGCCCTCGTAAGAGGAAAACGATTAGATTAATTAAGTTGATTCATGTGGAGTTGGTCAAATTGGTCGGTCATGCAAACGAGGCTGGTACTCAGAAGGATCCGAGCTTACGTGGTCGAATGTTCAAGCACGTAGACGCCAAAAAGTAAGAACAAAGGTCTAGAATGCAAAGGGAGAAGAGAAGGGCGGACACTCGCGTGAGAAATATGAGGAACAAAGGCTCCTATTTATACTAATCACGGAATTAAAGTTTCGGAGAGAAAGATCCGGAAATAACCGACTTAGGTTAAACACGGAAACTTGGACAAAAATAAAACCTTGAGGAAAAGGCACAGCAGAGCTGCGTCCCTTGGAAGAGGCGCAGCACCTGCTGCGTCCTTTCCTCAGCGGGTTCCTCCTGCGCAAGAAAGAGCGTTTGACAGCCTGTCGTATTTTAGGCATAACTTTCTCTACAAGACTCGGATTAAGGTGATTTCAGTGGCGTTGGAAAGCTAAAAGAAAGATCTAGAACTTTCTGTGAAATAGGCCTGACCCAAAAAAGTCGTTATCACCTCGTAAAACGGGCCTAAAGTTCGGGTTGTCATTTTAACTAAATGAAATGCACATTTTGTAATGTAAACTGTTAGTTTAGACCAAAGAAGTGACATGAGACTCAAAATGAGATATAATCTCAACATTTTATGACATCCTAACCTTAGGTAGACAAGGACATTGCTTTGACTCGGGATTTGACGGTTTTAAGAAATGAAGACGCTTTTTGACCCGGACTCCAAATGAACTCTAATTACTGCCAAAACGACCGTAATGACACCTAGATGACGACCATGAGGTAGACACAAGTGTTTGAGCGATCACTTGACGATAAACTTACGAACTATCACAAATCGTTCCGCGTACCAAACATGCGGCCCAATCATCACCGGGTGGTTTGCGGGAGGTGCAGAAACGAGGTATCTACAATTTGACTCATCATGGATCGAACCATATCAAGTAGGGTTCGATTCCTCCTTTCGGCAACACCATTGAGTCGTGGTGTTCCGGGTGGAGTAAGTTGTGATATAATACCACAACCTTTCAAGTGTGAATCAAATTCAAGGCTAAGATACTCTCCACCACGATCGGATCGTAGTGCCTTAATCCTTTTGTTCAATTGGTTCTCTACTTCGTTTTGAAATTCTTTGAATTTCTCAAACGCTTCACTTTTATGTTTCATCAAATAGATATACCCATATCTACTCAAGTCATCGGTGAAGGTTATGAAGTAGTCATAATTTCCACGAGCGGTGATACTCATTGGTCCACACACATCGGTATGTATGAGTCCTAATAGTTCACTAGCTCGTGTCCCTTTACCACTAAAAAGATTACGAGTCATTTTGCCAAGTAGGCAATATTCGCATGTACCATATGATTGATAATCAAATGGTGTAATCACATTACTTGAAATTAATCTTTTAATGCGATTCTCGTTTATGTGACCTAATCGACAATGCCAAATGAACGATTCATTTGGGTCACTTGATTTGAGTTTCTTTGATTGAATGTTATAGATATCATTAATTGGACTTGAGGTCTCTAAAATGTAAATGTCATTGATGGAAGAAGCTTGGCCTATAACTAAATCATTCCTTGAAATAGTACAGCGATTGTTCTTAATGACAAAACAAAATTCATCCATGTCTAGCATAGCGATAGAAATAATGTTTTTAGAGAGTGTAGGCACATAAAAACAATTATGTAAATACAACTCAAATCCATTAGGCAAACCTAATACATAAGTTCCTTTGGATTCGGCCGCTACTCGAGCTCCATTTCCAAGGCGTAGATCCACATCTCCTTTGCTAAGCCTCTTCATGTCTCTTAAACCCTGTAAATGATTACAAAGGTGAGAACCACAACCGGTATCCAGTACCCATGTCGTAGTGGAAGTATAATTTATATCAATAATATAAATTTCCTTAGGAATTTTACCTTTTGGAACAATGATTCCTTCCCTTATATTTCGCAAATATATGGGACAATTCCTAAGCCAATGTCCCATGCCATAGCAATAATGGCACTCATCATTAACTTGCTTGAAGTTTTTCACTTTTTTTCCCTTCTTCTTGAACTTTTTGCCCTTTGAAGCAAGAACTTGATTGCTTGAGCTCCCACTAGTTTTGGCATCTTTATCTTCCAGAGACAAAGACCCTATAGATTGTATGAGGTAGTCTTCCTAAGACGGGCTCACACGAGATCTAGTAGTAGTAGGTGGTCTAGTAGAAGTGATGAAGTTAAGGTTTCCATCCGAACCTATCCCAAAATGAAGTTCTCTAGTAGTGTCGAAATCATTGTTGGAGCAAACGTCGTCAAAAACATTGTGGTATGACTCAATAGTTATTGGTGCGGTAGCGTTTGATGGATTCATTGTAATGAACTACAAATATGGAGGAAAAGGAAATATTAACATTTTGTCTTTTTAAATCATACTTGTAATTAAATTAACAAGATATGAACATTTATATAGTGACCTCTACCCAACTATTATAAATGATTCCAAGACCCAAATTCATATTAACTTAGGGCACGGTGTGCCGAAATACCCTTTATTAACATAATTCGGTGGATTAACCTCTTAATCGATTCTACTTTTAGAACTCTTGGTCGATAAAATTTACATTAATATTTATCTCTAGCCCGAAATACATCCGGAAATCGTCGTGAATACTTTCGTTGAGTACAACCCAAATTTCGAATAAATGTGTCCATAATCCAAACCCATATCAACTTAGGGCACGGTGTGCCGAAATACCTCTCATTAACATGAATTCGGTGGATAGACATTTATCACCCACTTCCCCTACGTAACAAGGTTTGTACCCCGGTAGGGCCGAGTGCACTCCCTCGCGAAATAGGTTTTAATGGTTTCTACTATTTGGTAAGGCTATGTCTCAATTGATTGTTTTAGCGAGAGGTCATGTCAATTTATTATCTATCACGTTTTAAGTGAACTAAAGCGGTGAACTACGATAATTCTAATTGACACGGTCGATATACTCGATTAAATGATAATGCATATTTTAGTTATGGCGATTTAGCGATGCATGCGACATATAAATAAAATGCAAAAACATAAAAATAAATCCTAGTATGGCCTTCCTAAAATAGAAAATCTAATTAACTATTACATATTCGGAAACCAACTCCATTGGTCCCTTGAACTTCGGTTATTGGCACGCATCTCGAGGTAACACCGTCTTTATGTATCGCCTTCTTTAGTGACACCGTCTTCAAGGAACTCCGGAATTAATAAATTACATAACAAATTACATAATTTCCTATTATACATTTGTAACTAAAATAAAATAAATCTATTAAATTACAAGACGGTGATACGAGATCACAATAAATTACAACCGAATTGATATTCCCATACATTTCGGGTAATACCAATAAAAACTAAGGCCATACTAAGTAAAAATTACATAATTCAAAAATTACATAAAATAAAATTATGACAATCATAAAAAAAATGCAGCATTATAATATGTATGAACATGCCCAATTTTATGCTAAATCGCCTTTAAGGAGCCAATATCGTATATTACACGGTTTTTACGGATTTGCGTGATTCAACGTTTTATAATCACAAAAATTACATAAATTCATATTTATGCACAAGTTAATTACCCTAACCTCTTTGGACTCAAAATTAGTCTTCACTAACTATTTGACTATAATTAACTCATATTTCTTAAAATTATTCATTAATGGACCTAAAAAACAATAAAAATGTCATAAACTTCAATTAAATCACAAAAATTCCAAATAAATCTAAAATTTGAAATTTAAACTTATGAACATTCTGGAAAAATACCATGACACTCATAATATTCAAAAACTTAGGTTAAAATTTCGTAAAATTATCGGAAAAACTATGTTGCGGTTTATCGGATTTATCAATAAAAACATAAAAACATGAGAAAAATTATATTCATCAACTTTTCAATTTTAGATCTGAAAAAGATAATAAAATGCAATATGTAATGTTTTTCCTTAGTCATGGAGTATGTTTTAGCAATTATTCACTAATTAAGACACTATTTATGCTATTTTTCATCAAAAATCCATAAATCATGCATAAAGACTTCAGTATAGCCTGTTATTTTACACACATCTTGTAAAATTGTATGTGACAACATACTAAATGTCTATGACCAGATTCGAAATTTATCTCATATTAACCTATTTTTCATTTAAATTCGATTTTTATCATGAAAAATCCATATTTCGAACATAAGAACTCCAAAAATTATGACAATTTACAGGTCATCTCAAAATAATATATGTGATAACATATCCAAAAATCACTGGAAAATTCGAAGTTTAGCTAATTTTAGTCCGAAAATGACATTTTAATCATAAAATCATATTTTTAATGCCATTATTATATAAGATGAACAATAAAAATTCATAAATTAACCAAAATATCCTAAAAACATTTTAGGACCAGAAACTTTAACATGCATAAATTTATTTCGTGATATATCATAATAACACAAATTTACAAGTTTTATATGTTAATCGTATAACTCGGAAAAACTATAACCGATTTGCATGCAAACAACCAAGGCTCTGATACCACTTGTTAGAAATCTAGATCTCTTTACTAACATATTCATATATGTTATAATTTTAATTTAGTCATAAAATTAAAAGGTGATCTTATGCATGCAAACTATAAGAATAATAAGGAAGAAATCTTCATTCTTACAATGCTTTTTCGGATCTTAAGGGCACAAGAGAGCTCTCCTACTCTCTTGTTCTTGAGCTCTCCTTAATGGATGAACTAGGATTCAAGTGTAGAATCCCTCCCAAGGAATAATACCCAAGGCAAACTCTTAATCAAATTAATATTATGATTACTAGAACAATATTAATTTAGTGTAAAATTGACCCAAAAATATTATTTGGTCTCTCTATGTTTCGGTTAAGAGAGAGGGAGGAGGAGGAAGGTTTTTATCTTTCTAAAACTCTAATTTTAGATAATGAATGAATGAATTACACTAGTGAATATCATAGTGTATATTAGGTAAAAATAAGAAGAAAAACCAAGGTATTTTTCTTCTCAAAAACCGGGTGGAAGAGGGGAAGAGAAGGAGCCAATGCATGCACAAGGTTGCCTTCACAAGAACAAGTAGGCATGCATGGCTAGTATTAGGCAAACATGATTATATTTACCACTAATATAATTAACCTAATATTTTCCTAATCCTCTCCAATATTTCGGTCATAATAGATAAAATGGATTCCATTTTATCTTTGTCAAATTTGTCAATTTGTCACATGTCATATGTCACATGAAATTGTTATGTATTTTTATCATATTAAAAATCAACGTATTAATAAAATACGTCATATACAAAATCGACTTAGTAATTCATAATTACTTGTACCAAAATAATTTACCAATTATAAATCACAACATCTTGTATTTATAATAATTTATTCATTCAAATGCAATTGTTTCCTTAAACAATAATTTCATCTAAGTCGTAAAACAATTCGATTACTTAGACCGTATCTTATTTAATCAAATTTCAATGAGACACGTAAATATTACTTCCAAAATCGTCCGTCAATTTTAAGTAATTTAATTGACCCGTATCGTCATACGATCAATTAAATGATCAATTAAGAGTGTTACCCTTTAGGTATGACCTAAGGAGATCAACTGGTCACCACCGTCTCACGACAGTAATGTCAAACTCTAGTCAGCCAATCATTACCGATATGTGTGGACCAGTTGACAGTAAAAATTACTTCTCAATTGTATTCTTTAAAATGAGACTTAAACATGTGATCATCATGATCAACAGTTGTGATCGCATTATTGTCGGAGGACACATATTCCAACAATATACCCATCCTTTAAGGCCAAGACATGGAAACTTGATCCCACGTCAATTAAACTACCTTGTGCTCAGGCTACATCAAGCCAAGAGACTCCATTTCCAAGCCACATTACAAGCCATAACCCCATCAATCCTTAACTCCACAAAATCAAAGCTCCAGAGATTTGTTCATAAAAGCCTCTTATTACCGAGCTCCACATTCCAAATATCCAATCCAGTTTTACCTTGACCCAAACACGGAGTTTTCAAATACTTTGCTACCCAGAACGGGACATACCCATATTCATCCTTAGAGTCCACCTTTAGGTGTGCTCACGCGACAAGGAAATTTTTACAAAATTAATTATACCACTTTGGTCTATGATCAAAGGGAGTTATCTCAAATCAATTCCTCGAGTCACCAAAGGAATATTACCCTTGTGACCCATGCACTTTAAGGTCCTAACAACATAGCTTAGGCACACATTTGAACTAGGAGCATGGTTTGATTTCACCTATTCAGGTGGATACGTAGGCAGTCCTTTCTTACACAAGAAGGATACAACCACAACATCCAAACAAAATTAACCAAACCTCAGAACTACGATCTAGTTTGATTTCACTTCACGTGAATACGTAGGCAGTCCTCAAAGACACAACTATCTCAACTTTCAACCACAACCATCTCAACCATCATAATTTTCAACCTTCCAACCTCAATTAACATCCCCTCCACAACCAACACCTCTATATTGGGGGCTCCTTATTGTCGCCCAATCTCCTTTTTACCAAATTCCAGAGCTATCTTCTCATCCTGGGGGCTTCTCTTCCGAGATGCCACCCTTCCTTTATTCTTCTCTTATTTTAAGCCAAGTTAGTACTCGGTTCGGACAATGACAAAGGTCTTAGATCGATTCTCCAAGTTATCGTGCCTCAAGAGGGCTCTCTTTTACAGCAAACGGTGGCGAAATAAGTCCTATTAGACAGATGGTCTATGCCTCATGCCTTGCCCTTATATGCCTTCATCATTCTTGCAATTCTTCTACCTTTGGAACCAATACGCATTGTCACTCACACTTGGCTAGGGGTTGTGCATACTTAAGCAAAGTCTGTCAAAGTCATCCCTGTGTCGCGTCAAATCTAAGTTAGTGTCGCGTCAGTCCAACCTAAGTCTGTATTTCACGTTCGTATAAGGTATGTGTCATGACAAGTCCTATGTCTAAAGCCCATTGAATATGCATAACGCATTACAAACGACAAATTTCTTTGAACAAGTTGCGACTTTTGCAAAGCCTATGTGTTTCCTCATTCGAGGTCCATATAATAATCGCTTACGTGCATATATTAGATTGCATTCTTGTGCGGCTACTAACCATGCAGGTAAGTATCAGAAGAAGTACTTTATCAAGACCTCGCTTACCACAACGAGCGAATATTCTTTGACAGGTGTTTCGACACACCTCTATTCTGTTCCCCCAGCGAGAGTACACGGATAGCCAATCGCCCCTTTCGAGACATGGAGATCAGTTCCCGATTATGTTCCCCCAGCGAGGGTACACGGGCAGACATTCTCTCTTGAGACATGGAGATCAGTTCCCGATTATGTTCCCCAACGAGAGTACACGGACAGACAATCATCCCTCTCAATACGTGGAGATCAACATCAACCCCAAGACTTATCGAAGTTTGTTTGAAGACGACCCAAGCAGCTTCCCCAGCAGTTCCCGTCTACGTCCTGCTACCCTTGACATTTTTGTTTCCTCACAGAGTTCGGCAAAGGTGTCGTTCTCTAGAAGTTCCCAAACCGGAGCCTCCTTCCTTAAGTTCATAAACCCAAAGTTAGGATTCATACCCCTAGATTCTTAGATCCCAAAATGGCTTTCTTTAGGTTCATAAGCCTTTAAGCTCCCACACCAATGACCTTAGGTTCATAAACCCATAAATCCTTTTGGAGTTCTCATACCTCAGAAAGCTTAAGCGCACGCGTTTAAAACAAGAATTAGTAACCCAGTAAGTTCCTAAACTTAACCCTAGGATCCCAAATCCTCTTAGGTTCACAAGCCTTTAAGTTCTCATACCAGCCTGTCTTTTCCTTTTAGGTTCATATACCCAGGTTCATACACCTAGCTCTTTAGGTTCCCAAACTCCCTAAAGTTCATATACTTATACCCTTTAGGATCATATTCCTTTAAGATCACCTTTACCCCCTTAGGATCACATTCTTTAGGATCACCTTTTCCTTTTAGAATCATATTCCTTTAGGATCACCTTTTCTTAGAGTTCCTACACCTAAACCTTGGTTACCCTTTAAGTTGAACTTATATTTGGCCTCCTTCCCGTCGATGCTTTCCTTTAGGGTCCCACACTCTAGCACAATCCTTATATATCTTTTAGGTCTTACCCTTAGATCCTACGCTTACCCTTAGCTTCTACGCAACTCCAGAAGCATCTCGAGGAAGAAGTCTCAGGTATGGTCTCTTCTTATGGCTGGCGAGCCTCCTTACGTAGTCTAATGGACTTTAAACGACCCTCCCCGATAGTCGATAGACTCTAAAATGTTCCCGACGACAGTCCTTTGCTCAGACCCCTTGAGCCGCCTCGCGTCACCATAGTCGTCAGGTTGTAATCTTCGATTGACCTGATGGCTATACTTTGACTTTCGCCTTGTCCAAGCTTCAGTCAAAGTGGGGGCTCTGTAGATACCTCATTTCTGCACCTCCCGCAAGCCACCCCGTGATGATTGGGCCGCATGTTTGGTACACGGAACGATTTATGACAATTCGTAAGTTTATCGTCAAGTGATCGTTCAAACACTTGTGTCTACCTCATTGCCGTCATCTAGGTGTCATTAGGTTCGATTTGGCAGTAATTAGAGTACATTTGGAGTCCCGGTCAAAAACTGTCTTCATTTCCTAAAACCGTCAAATCCCGAGTCAATGTGCTTGTCTACCTAAGGTTAGTATGTCATAAAATGTTGAGATTATATCTCATTTTGAGTCTCATGTCACTTCATTAGGCTAACTAAAAGTTTACATTACAAAATGTGCATTTCATTTACTTAAAATGACAACCCGACCTTTAGGCCCGTTTTACGAGGTGATATCGACTTTTTTGGGTCAGGCCTATTTCACAGAAAGTTCTAGATATTTCTTTTAACTTTCCAACGACACCGAAATTACCTTAATCCGAGTCTTTTAGAGAAAGTTATGCCTAAAATACGACAGGCTGTCAAACGCGCTTTCTTGCGCAGGAGGAACCCGCTGAGGAAAGGACGCAGCAAGTGCTGCGCCTCTTCCAAAGGACGCAACACCTGCTGCGCCTTTTCCTCAAGGTTTTCTTTTTGTCCAAGTTTCCGTGTTTAACCTAAGTCGGTTGTTTTCGAATCTTTCTCTCCTTTCCTAAACTCTAATTCCGTGATTAGTATAAATTGAGACCTTCGGTCTCACATATTTCTCACGCGAGTGTCCGCCCTTCTCTTCTCCCTTTACATTCTAGACCACGTTCTTACTTTTTGGCGTCTACGTGCTTAAGCTTTCGACCACGTAAGCTCGGATCCTTCTGAGTACCAGCCTCGTTTTGCATGACCGACCAATTTGACCAACTCCACAATTAATCAACTTTGTTTCTTTCCTCCTAGAGGGCACTTTCGTCTACATTCGAGTCGAGCATCACTAAACGTATACTTAGTTCATCTCGTTTCGTCAAACATGTAAGTCTGAGGGTGTAAATCCCTATTTTAATATTGTTCTTTACTATTGTAATCATATTGTAAGGTTTATGTCGAAAGTATTCTTAAAACCAATTTATAAAACCATGCTTTAAATCTTTTTTTACGAATTACCAGAAGATGATCGTCGAGAAAGGACGCAGCAACTGCTGCGCCTCTTCGAAGGGACACAACACCTGCTGCGCCTCTTCGTGAGGCTGCCGCAGTTCCTGCTTCCTTTCTTCTTCCTTCGTCTTTTGTCAATTCGTCTCTTTTAGTTCGTTTGTTCTTTGATTCTTTGACATAATAATTTAAGCATAATAATCTGACATATCATTAATCAATCATTAGTAATTAATTCATCTTTTAATTCCCGACTTAAATCCCAAGTAATTCATATTTGCAGGTTTTCGTCATTAAAATCAATTCGGGTTTTAGGGATTCGATTCATCAATATTGAGTCTCTGGAATTCATTGTTGATATATTTACATCTATTGTTTATCGTCGCCATCGTTAATTCATCACTAATAATCTGATTAACCTAAATAATTTAGTTTGTTTTGTTAATAATCCATTACTCTTGTAATTAGTAGTTAATTAGTCCTAATTAGTTTTGTTTCATGTTTATTATTTTTATGACCCTTAATCACATGTAAATAACCTGCTAATCATTTTCATCCGAGTCAAATAATATAATCAAGCATTAAAATCACCGACGAATATTAACAATTTGCAATTCCGGCTTCACAGCCAGAACTGAGCCAAGGAACGGACGCAGCAAGTGTTGCGCCTCTTCCAAGGGATGCGGCTCTGCTGCGCCTGTTCCTGGTTGATTTCTGTCTCTGAACTCCCGTTTTGCCTCGACCGACCTAGTTCATTAGTTTACGTATTAATTAACTATTATTCGTATTATCACCCTAATTCCTGTTTGTTAATTTATTTATTTATTCTTTTCTAAAATTATCCGTTTTGAAATTATTTTCGACATAAATCATTTAATCCAATGTAATTATTGTAATTTTCTTCATTGTATTTTTATTATATTTCTTTTATCGCATTGCTTGTATGCTGTCACATGTAATCGATCTTAAACCCTACTTCGACTCAATTGCATGTTTAATTACGTGTTTCACCGACTTAGTATTAATTCTCACATGCTAGGATTAAAACGTTGGATGTTGCATTGCATGCATATAATCGACAATATATCGAGTATAGATAACTTCCCTAATCATTAGTAGATGCCGCTATCGAGGCGGGCGGGATTAGGTGTTCGATCAAAAGAGCTTCCTAATACGTACCCTCACCCCTTACTCCAGATCTCTGTGAACATCCGTGTTCATTGGCATCCACGAGAGTCATTCTAGACATAGAATACTAAGGGTAATAAGTTATTGGTGTTCATGTCATTACTTTGTGTCTTGACATGACACGAGGTATTCAAACGTTTTCCAATTTTCCACAATAAATTGGTGGCGACTCCATAAATGCAAACGCTTGTTTCCCAAGCGCTCCCGTGGGCCCGCGTCCACACCAACAAACCAACAGCATATGTATAATATAACGATCCACTATGAAACTGATTTTCCACATTTTCACCGTATGAGGAACGACCAAGGCGCTCTTATCTATATTACCAATATAAATAAAACCTTGAAAGACAATGACTGAAAAAACTCCGAAAATAGAGACGTACAAACTAATCTCACCAAAAGGGAGACTTTTATTGATTAATTCATAAAGTTTCATACTAAGAATTGATAAATAAAGCTATTTAGGGGGCTTACCATCGATCAATTGTCGATAGAACCTCATATTTGATTGATGGAGGGTAGGGTTTTTAGGGAGGGGTTATAGAGAGAGATTTGTTTAACATTTTTTTTACTACTTGTTACACTCTTTTTTGGATATGCTTTAATCTCTACTTATCTTTTAATAATATTAAAAGTAATCCATCTTTTTTATACTTTTTTTTTATATATAAAGCATATGTAAATATTTCATTAACATGAAGAGGGAGTATCTCTTCCATCCCGCCCTAATGACATTCGAATTTCTATGCATAGACTTCCACTCGTAACATATGTAGTAGATGGTTGAACCTCTTTATATACAATTCTTTGTAACATTAGAAACCATGACAGACTTGCACTCATTAGACATTACTATTTCACACCAATATTTTCCACCTGTTGCTGATTTCCCTACGCCAAGAAGTGATGTACCCATTGCCCATTCTCTGATTTCCCATGTGTGGTAAGAAACACATACATGTAAAGCATGGACAAAAATGAAACATGGTGTAATAGAAATTCTGTTACTAGGCCACGTCATCAGCAACAAAGCTGTTAACAACCTGGCAGCTAGCTCTAACAACTTTTCCCGCCAAAGTTGTTATATAAATAATAGGCTCATGCTCATAATTCATTTAGCTTAATTCTTACACTAAAATCCTCTCATAATTCTCTCTGTAATATTCAGTTAAGACAGTTACAATTCTCTGTAATTTGTTCTTCAACATTGATCAATCAATCGAATTCTTTTCTCATTTCTAGGAATTCCTTTGTTTGATTTTGCTAGTTGTAATACATTCTCGGAATTGATTTCCTTAAGTGTGTTACAGTTGGTATCAGAGACTTCGGTCCTGAATATCACGCTAGTTCCGCCATTAAAATTAGGGTTTCGAAGCTCGAATTTCTGGGTTGATTGTTTTCTGGGTTGAGTATCAAGATTCTGGGTAAGACCAATTAAAGCTGGCTCGCCTTATAATTGCTCAATTATCTGCAACAATGGAAGAGCGAATAAAATCAATTGAAGATCAAATGGCAACGATCTTGCAATTGTTTCAGGACAAAGCAGCAGAAAATCCCCAAATTAATGATACTACAGTTCCCAACGCAGGTATAAACCCTAATCGCAATTTAGGTTTTAATCCTAAAGTTGAATTTCCTGTGTTTGATGGTACGAACCCTAGAATGTGGCTAAAGAAATGTGCTAGATATTTTGAGCTGTGTAAAATTCCAGAACATCAGAAAATTGATCTAGCGTCTTTGTATATGAATGGAAAGGCAGAATTGTGGGTGCATAGTTATCTAGCTGTAAGGAGGAATGTTGATTGGGATGATTTTAAGACTGATTTGTGTGCTCGATTTAGGGAAGAAATTGACAGTAATGTGGTAGAAGAGTTCAATAAACTTCACCAATCTGGGTCAATTGATGAATACCTGGATAATTTTGAACATTTGAGGGGTTTGATGCTTCAAAGAAATTCTTTATTACCCGATCAGTATTTCCTTGACAGCTTTGTGGGTGGCTTGAGAGCTGCTACTAAACCATTTGTGAAGGCATTTAAACCCATAAATATAGCACAGGCAGTTGAGTATGCTAGGTTGCAGGAAGAGGCTATGAATGCTACAAAATATTTGCATAAACCCATTTTAGAGAAACCCAATCATAAACCATACTCTTCTTCATCTCATTCTTACCATAAAAATTCCCAAAATAACCATTACAATAACAACTTCACAAGAAATCCCCAAACTTTTAATAGACAGAACACCCCAAATTTTGTCCCAAAACCAAACTATACCCCAAGAAACAGACCACCCTTGCCTGCTGATGTGGAAGAAAGAAGAAGGAAAAATTTGTGTTTTCATTGTGATGAACAATATACACCTGGGCATGTATGCAAGGGAAAATTGTACAAGATCCAGATTGTTCCTATTGAGAACAGTGATGAATGCTTTGAGGAAAGTGAAGGTGGGGAGGAAAATGACTTACAGGTCATTGAAGGTGAAGGTGAATTAGAGGAGAGTGTGATGGAGGAGCAACCCTTGATTTCCCTAAATGCTATGGCAGGAAACAATTCGTTCCAAACCATGAGGGTCACAGGGAGGGTGAGAACACAATCAGTTCATATCCCGATTGACACAGGAAGCACTCACAACTTCTTGGATGCGGAGGTGGCCAGGAGATTGGGTTGTAGAACCACAAATACCTACCCTCTGCAAGTCTCTGTGGCAAATGGAGACACCATAATCACAACTAAAATCTGTAAGGATTTTAAATGGCAATTGTTAGGGAATGAGTTCAGTGCTGATGTAATGATTGTACCCTTGGGAGGGTGTGAGATGGTTCTGGGTATACAGTGGCTAGCATCTCTTGGCCCTGTAAGTTGGGATTTCCATCAGTTAAGGATGGAGTTCAGGTATAAGGGCAGGAGAGTGGTGTTGAGGGGCATACAAAAAGGAGAGTTACAGTGGATCAATGGGAGGAAAATCTTTAAGAATAGCAGCAAGGGGCAATTATTTGCCTTAAGTGTCACTTCTCCTGATGCTTCTGTTGTTAAGGAAACTGGGCAGCAGACCCCTGAGGCCATTGAGCTGGTGTTGCATGACTATAGAGATGTATTTGAGGAGCCTAAGTCATTGCCTCCACATAGAGATCATGACCATAGGATACACCTGACCCCTGGTACCATTCCCATCAATGTCAGGCCATACAGGTATCCTGTTATTCAGAAGGATGCAATTAAACAGATCACAAAGGAAATGTTGGATAGTGGAGTAGTACAGCATAGCCAATCTCCTTATTCTTCTCCTGTGGTGTTGGTCGAAAAGAAGGATGGAACCTGGAGATTATGTGTGGATTATAGAGAATTGAACAAGCGCACAATTAAAGATAAGTTTCCAATTCCAATAATTGATGAGCTATTAGATGAGCTGCATGGGTCTGTCGTTTTCTACAAAATTGATTTGAGAGCTGGATACTGGCAAATTACAATGGCTGATGAAGATATACAGAAAACTGCCTTTAGGACCCATGAAGGGCATTATGAGTTCTTGGTTATGCCATTTGGTCTCACCAATGCCCCATCAACATTTCAAAGCTTGATGAATTCAATTTTCAGAGCCTATCTTAGGAAATTTATATTGGTATTTTTTTATGACATATTGATCTACAGTCCTACTCTAGAAGATCATGTCATTCATTTGAAGATAGCTCTTGGAGTTTTAAGGCAGCACAACTTATTTGCTAAAAAAAGCAAGTGCTCATTTGGAGTACCCCAAGTGGATTATTTGGGTCATGTTATCTCTGCTGTTGGAGTTGCTACTGACCCTGCCAAAATCAGAGGGGTGATGGATTGGCCACTCCCAAAGACTGTTAAGGAGTTGAGAGGATTTTTAGGACTTACAGGGTACTACAGAAAATTTGTCAAGGGCTATGGCATTATCAGCAAACCCTTGACAAATCTACTAAAGAAAGAAGGATTTAAATGGACTGAAGAGGCTACTTTTGCCTTTAAACAGTTGCAGGAAGCTATGAGCCAAGCTTCTGTATTGGTGCTACCTGACTTCACCAGGGACTTTGTAATAGAAACAGATGCCTCTGATATGGGGATTGGGGCAGTATTAACTCAGGAAGGACACCCAGTAGCCTACCTTAGCAAGGCTTTATCTATGAAACACAAAGCCCTATCTACTTATGAGAAGGAGTTGCTAGAAGTGGTGTTGGCTGTGGAGAAATGGAGGCCATACTTGGTAGGAAGACATTTTGTGATCAAGACTGATCACTTTAGCTTAAAATATCTTTTGGAACAAAAAATTACTGGTCCTTTTCAGAGCAAATGCTTACTAAAATTGCTTGGATTAGATTATGAAGTGATGTACAGGAAGGGTAAGGAGAACATTGTAGCTGATGCACTTTCAAGGATTTCTGGAGCTGAACTTATGACTACAATGGTGACTCAGGTCAGGTCTGATTTACTTCAAAAGGTGCAACTGAGTTGGCAAGATCCTGAATGTGCAGAGGTGATCCAATAATTGATTAATGGAACAGCTACTACTAGTAAATACCAGTGGAATAATGAACAATTTACTAGGAAGGGCAAACTGGTTGTGGGTCCTAATTCTGACTTGAGGCAAGAATTGATCACATTAATGCATTCCTCTTCATTTGGGGGACATTCTGGTGTACATGGAACATATAAGAGGCTAAGTTCTCTTTTTTATTGGAAGCATATGAAGAAAGACATCAGGAATTTCATCAGAGAATGTGTGGTGTGCCAGCCAAACAAGCCATTATTACAAGCCCCAGCAGGCCTGTTACAACCCTTACCCATTCCTGAGGCAGTCAGTATGGGTGAACATATCCATGGATTTTGTAGAGGGGTTACCTAAGTCTCAAGGGAAGGACACAGTGTTAATGGTGGTGGATAGGTTAAGTAAGTATGCTCATTTCTTACTGCTATCCCACCCATTTGATGCAACTACCGTGGCAAAGGTGTACTTTGATCAAATTTTCAGGTTACATGGGAAACCTCAAACAATCATCAGTGACAGGGATAAGATATTTCTGAGTAAATTCTGGCAGAAATTATTCAAATTACAACATGTGGAGCTTCTTATGTCTACTGCTTATCATCCACAGACTGATGGACAGACTGAAGTAGTGAACAAATGCCTAGAGACCTACCTTAGATGCATGAGTGGTGAGAGACCTAAGGAATGGGCAAATTGGGTTCCCTTGGCAGAGTGGTGGTACAACACTAACTTCCATTCTGTTACAGAATTTACTCCTTATAAAGTGGTATATGGACAACCACCTCACCTACATATGCCTTATGTGAGTGGTGATAGCCCTGTTGCTGCTGTGGACAGGAGCCTAAAAGCTAGAGAAGAATGCATTGCCATGCTTAAATTCCATTTGATAAGGGCTCAGTCAAGGATGAAAAATCAAAGTGACAGGCATAGGACTGACAGAGAGTTTAACATTGGTGATTTGGTTTATGTCAAGCTACAGCCTTACAGACAGCAGTCAGTAGTCTACAGGGCATGTAATAAACTGGCCCCTAAGTATTTTTGGTCCTTTTGAGGTATTGGGAAGGATTGGAGAGGTTGCTTACAAATTGAAGCTCCCTTCCCAGTCCAGAGTTCACCCAGTCTTCCATGTTTCCCAACTCAAGAAACATCATGGAAATGCACTCCCAATTTTGGATGAGAATGGGTTAATTCGAGCAGAACCTGTGGCGGTGCTAGAAAGGAAGATGGTGAAGAAGGGTAATCAGGCAGTGGTCTACTTACTCATTCAGTGGTCTAATGGTTCACAAGCAGATGCTACCTGGGAGCCTTATGAAGATATTGAGAAGAGATTCCCAGATTTTCAAATTACTTAAACTTGAGGACAAGTTTTTTGTTAAGGGGGGTGGTTTGTAACAGAAATTCTGTTACTAGGCCACGTCATCAGCAACAAAGCTGTTAACAACCTGGCAGCTAGCTCTAACAACTTTTCCCGCCAACGTTGTTATATAAATAATAGGCTCATGCTCATAATTCATTTAGCTTAATTCTTACACTAAAATCCTCTCATAATTCTCTCTGTAATATTCAGTTAAGACAGTTACAATTCTCTGTAATTTGTTCTTCAACATTGATCAATCAATCGAATTCTTTTCTCATTTCTAGGAATTCCTTTGTTTGATTTTGCTAATTGTAATACATTCTCGGAATTGATTTCCCTAAGTGTGTTACACATGGGAAGTACTCTGTATTTAGCTTTTCAATTATCCTCTCATATTAAATAGTTTGCATAAATGATCACTTGTTTTAGTAAATTACTTTAATTTATCTTCTTCATTAGTAAACTACTACGATAGTCGATAGTAATTCAGAACGCCTGATTGTTTCATGGATGTTTTCAGCAATTAATATATAGAAGCACGCTTTATCGTACTTTTGTATTTTATAGGCCGTAACATATAGAGTGCAATACAAATTCTTGGTTAAGGCTGGTAGTAAATTAAGACGTACTCACAATCAATTTAAATAAGACAAAAATAAAAGACGTTTGTTAGAGGTCTTAACTTAAGACGGTCTTAAGTAAGACCTACTGATAATGCAACACAACTATATAAACCAGGGCTATAATTAAAAACGCAAAAACAAGTACAATGGTACATATATCTATCACACACATACAAGTATAGCAAGTATATACTGGCCCTTGGAAATCCAAATTCCAGCTAGTTACGGGATTGCAGTATCATGAATTCCATAGTCTACGGATGCTCAAATATATGGCTTAGCAGGGTGCTCAGGTTTGGGTAGTTCTGGAATCTCCGGCTTTGGTAATTCATGAACTTCGGGCTTAGGGAGCTCAGGCACCTCTGGTTTGGGAAGCTCTGGGACCTTGGGCTTAGGGAGCTCTGGCATTACAGGCTTGGGTAATTCAGGGACCTCGGGTTTAGGAAGTTCATGCACTTCTGGCTTAGGCAATTCAGGGACCTCAGGCTTATGGACCCCGGGTACTTTGAGCTTGGGCAATTCAGGAACCTCGGGCACTTGTGGCTTCGGTAGCTCAGCGACTACTGGCTTGGGAAGCTCATGAACGTCGGGCTTAGGGAGGTCGGGGACTTCTGGCTTGGGAAGCTCAGGAATTTCGGGTTTAGGCAATTCAGGAACCTCGGGCTTAGGTAGCTCGGGCAACGTTGGCTTGGGTATTTCAGGCACATCAAGCTTAGGAAGTTCAGACATTGACAGCTTTGGTGCCTCCAACTTAGGTAAGTCATGCATCTCGGGCTTTGGGAGCTCAGGTACCGCAATTTTTGGCAGTTCAGGTACCTCGAACTTAGGCAGTTCGGGTAACTTTGGTTTAGGAAGCTCGGGTACTGTTACTCTTGGCAGTTGAGGCATCTCAGGCTTAGGAAGCTCGGGCACTGTGATCTTTGGCAGTTGAGGAGCGTCTAAAAGGCGACGAGCTGCTACAATGTTTGTAATACTGCTTGATAAGCAGGATATAACTACAAACATTAGTAACATGAAATGGGAACGTGTGGCCATAATCGAAAAAACAGTTATACAAATTTGAAGGGGAGTTGATTAAGGTTGTATAAGTAGAGAATGTGTTGCTAATAAACCTGAAATTATGAAGTGTATTTATAGATGTTATATTAAGGAGTTTGGTGAGAAGTAGGTTTGTACATTGCTCAACTTTCTATCTAAACTTGAAAAAATAAAACACCTGGCAATGCAGTATCCACTATCCAATATGCACCAACAATTTCTAAGCATCAAACAACATTTTAACTTCCATCATATTTTGAAAATTTCACGGATTCTGCAATTTTTGGCATATAAGAAGAAATAAGTAAAACCCCATTGAGATATACCATATTATTATGTAACTAACCTTAAGATTGAAATAAGTTGCAAAATTTTACCTCCTTAATTCCTTATTCCGTCTTAAGTAAAAGCCATTGAGATACTCATACGATATTATTATCGTTACATGGTAGTGACATTCTTTTGAATCAGTTGGAATAGTTGATTAAAAAATATTCTATATACTCATGATTTTCTTTAAGTTTCTTGAAATTTCTCTTAGTTAAACAAACACAAAGAAGAGCTTGACGACTGACGAGTCAAAGAGAGTAGCACTTGGAGAAAGTGCTCACAAATGCAGTTGGTGTCTTGAATTTTTTTGTTATGTTATCAGGAGTAATCCATATATATACTCTTCGAGTCTTGTGTTTTCGACACAGGAAAGATTGTGTGCATTTGACTTCCCTCCTACGATCCCTATCTAACCGTAGATGGGAACTTTTAAGTCAATATGGAAGGTATTTTGTAAAGAAGGCGGACCATTAGCAGGAGAAGGCGATCAAAGTAGAATGAATTCTTGAAATTGAAATTGCTTGTTGGATGGTTTGGAATTCATCCTTTTTAGATCATCGTTCTGTTTTAGTTTTTCTACTTCTTCGGGTTCCGTTTTCGCTCTTAATTCTTTATTTAATGTGCTTTTGGTACTGTTTTTGACATGTTTATAGCTTATAGTCAAATGATAACTACATTTAACACAGGAAAAAAAAAAACAGCAACCTGATGGTTAGCCAATAAAATCCGTATACAAGGACTTACAATGTGCACCAACTCCATTCAGATTATGTATAGGTGACAGTAAACATAAAGACTTCTGTAAAATTGTTTTGTGGGGGACAGGGACATACAAGGATCGTTTTTTGGGTGAAATATCCTGTAAAAGAGGAAAGTGAGACGGGTTCTAATAATTGAGTGCAAACACGGGGGGTTCTTAGAATCGTAGGCATTTGAGCTTTGGGTTCGAAAATAAGTTTTACTGAATGTATCTAGCTGTACATTTCCGGAGCTCCATGGGTCATAAGCCAATTTAGAAATACCAAATCACGTTCGTGCCCTATCATCATCGGCTGTTTTCCAGGAGTTATAAATACGAGTATCATAGATTCATAGGTACATATACGGGTGATTTGAAAACAATTTTACTATCCTAATTTAGATGGCTGAGAAATGAGAAATTACGTCTCTTATCTACATATGGAAACAAACCTAGCTTGAAAAAAAAAAAGTAATATTCTCTTCTTCACCCATGACAGCCCTACTTCAGTAGTAGAAGCACATCCAACACCGAAAAATTTTGGACAAACCAGGTAGACGATATTGTCAGCCTGTCAGGTTCTATGCAAACTTGAATTTAAACAAAAATTAATTTAGAAGTCGTAGCAAACAACTGCGCTAACAATCCCACTGGGTTAAAACTTAAAAGTAGAGTAAAAGCATAAGTTTGATAGTTTGATTACATTCAAGTCTTCAAAGGGATTAAACATCTGATGCGGTTCGACCAGAACACCATAGTAAACGATTTCAAGAAAGTTAGCTCGCCAAAAGCTGACCAGACGGGGAGAACCTACGCAAAACTGAACTTAACCACAGCAAAAAAAAAGCCGACAAGCATGAGGATGACCATGCTAACTCAACATAAGTATACATGTAATGCATTCCTCTAATTCTTCCTCTGGGATTTATTTACCCATCAAATCATCCTGGTTTCTTAGTAACAAATCCAACTGCGTGGTTTGTTCTTCAATTGCTTTTCCTTCCTTAAACAATACCATGCTCTCTACATAAGTAGACAAATAATATGAGTGATCTGCAATTCTCTCTCTTAATGTTGTCTCACCGTGTGTTACTCGATCAATTGAAACAACCAAGTTCTTCTCTAAGGTAAAAATAGCACCAACACAATTCACCATGATAACTTCCCCATATTTTCTAAAACCAAAAGCGTTTGGCATTTCACATGGACGTAAGTTACCAATATCGAGATCAAAAGTCTTCGTCCAGGATTTAACAACTCCATATTTTTTCATAAGCCATATGCTACAAGTCTGAATTGCATCATTGTAGTTCCACTTAATCAAAGTCAACATTCCGTTACACTCATGGATAAACAAGTCCAAGATCCGTGAAAATTTTGCCTTGGTCTCTTGTAAAATTCTAGGCAGTTGTATGATCTCAAAACACTCTGTAGACATATCAAATTTGAGGATCACATTTTCAACATTTGGACTCACAAAACACGAACCAACCCAATGAACGGAACCATTAAGAAAACATGAGGTATAACCACCACAGTAGACCAGTTTAATTGAGTAGCAAGGACCAACACCGATAACCCTCCAGCACCCAGATTTCAAACTATAAACCTCAATTTGTGTTTCGCGATAGCTAGGACCCAGGTCTACGACTCGAACAACCTTGTAATCATCCGAAATAGAATCAAACCCAAACCCACAAGCAGACTCATAGCCACCATATTTTTGAAATACGTATATAGGCCGAGGAACGTGAACAAACTTCCTTATAGAGGGGTTCCAAAGTATAATAAGAGTACCCTCAGTGAAAAAATCATTAACTAAGCAAAGAACACCGTTTACACAACCCACCACAGTAAACCACTCATTAGGATAATTAAGGAAAGGGACAAGCAAGCCTTGGTTTCGGAAGCCGGAAAAAGTGTCATTGTCAGGTTCAAAATGATACTTTTCTTGATTGTTTTGCGTAAAATAACGAAGTAACAAGTGGGAATTGGTGTGTTGTGCAATTTGGGTGGAGATAAAATCACGACTGGTGATTAAAGAGAGGAATGATTTGGACAAAGTTGTGCATTTAATTAGGGTTTTCACAGGCAATCTGTGTAAGATGTTATTACTGATTTCAGTAGGCAAATTATCCCACATATTTGCAGGAAATTAAAAGGGAGAAAGGTTGGAAAATAAAGGAAGTAAATTAAAGATTGAGGATGAGGAGAACTTACTGCTTGGGATTTGGGAGTCTTGAGAAGTTGAGAGCATTCAGGGCAAAAGTGCGAGACTGCGAATGACTGTTGGCAACATATATGTAACTTTGATTCGGGTCATGTTGCCGGACTTGGTCTAGAATATTTTTCGGATGTGGATTCCAAAAGTTTCGTCCGCAGCAGGTCGTGGAGTACGGGTGCGGGTACAGAGAACCCTTCCCCCGCATCCCGTCTTTCATTGATTTCGGATTAATTTTGATCGGGTCGGGTCATTTTCGGGTCAATGAATAAGAGGGAAGAGTCCATTTCAAGTCTTTTCGGATCAATTAAAGTTACGGGTCATTTTCAATCGGGCTAGTTACGGGTCAAGAAAACTCGGGTTATGTTCGGGTCGGACCGAGTCAATTTAGGATTTTAGGTCACATTCAGGTGATGTAGTTCGGATCAATTTTAAATCTTGGGTCAGCCTTTTCAAGTTGGGTCAATTAAATCGGGTTGCATTTGTCAGGTTTACTCACTTTGCTCACCTGTATTAGAAAAAGGTTGGTAACATAGGTAGCATTGTAGATGGTTTAACATCTTTATCTACATTACAAAAAAAAATAAAAAAAAAAATAAAGGGAGGTTTATGAGCGACCTTAACATAAGACGGTCTTAAGAGTGTAAGACCTACACCTACTGATCGTGCAATACAACACAAATATATAAACACGGCAATGATATGATTAGGAAAAAAAATGCAAAAACAAGTACAATGGTAGATATATCACACACACACAAGTATGGAGCATAACAAGTATACTCTATATACTAGCCCTTGGAAGATCAAATACAATCCAAAGGCGAGCTAACTATGGATTGCAGCATCATAATAAACTAGCTGGTCACATATATAACAACCATCGTGTACGGATGCTCAATTTCATGGCTTAGCAGGGTGCTCAGGCACAATAGGTTTGGGCAGTTCTGGAATCTCCGGCTTTGGTAATTCAAGAGCCGTGGGCTTGGGGAGCTCAGGCACTTCTGGTTTGGGAAGCTCTGGGACCTCAGGCTTAGGGAGCTCTGGCACTACAGGCTTGGGTAATTCATGGACCTCAGGTTTAGGAAGCTCAGGCACTTCTGGCTTAGGCACTTCAGGGACCTCCGGTACTTTGAGCTTGGGTAATTCAGGGACATTTGGCTTAGGAACCTCGGGCACTTGTGGCTTAGGCAGCTCAGGGACTACTGGCTTGGGAAGCTCATGAACCTCTGGCTTAGGAAGCTCTGGCACTTGTGGCTTGGGAAGCTGAGGAATTTCGGGTTTAGGCAATTCAGGAACATCGGGCTTAGGTAGCTCGGGTACTTCTACTTTGGGGAGTTCAGGCAATTCAGGTTTGGGCAGTTCGGGAGCGTCTAGAAAACGACGAGCTGCCACAACGTTTGTAATACTGCTTGATAAGCAGGAAATGACTACAAACATTAGTAACATGAAATGGGAACGTGTAGCCATAATCGAAAAAATAGCTATAGTACGAAGGGGAATTGATTAAGCTTGTATAAGTAGAGAGAATATGTTGCAAATAAAGTTGTAATTATGAAGTGTATTTATAGATGTTATACTAAGGAGTTTGGTGAGAAGTAGGTTGTACATTGTTCAACATCCTATCTAAACTTGAAAAAAATGAAACACCTGGCAATGCAGTATGCACCAACGGTTTCTAAGCATCAAACAACATTTTAACTTCCATAATATTTCGGAAACCTTTGGCTTAACGTCTCTGAGTTTTCCTCTGTTACGGTCATACTGATATGCTAAAATGGTAAAAAGAAAACACAGCGGTGTCAAGTAAAACACACTTCTACATTCTGCTCTAACAAATGTTACTCTGATTTTATTTCTTAACATATGTTACTCAGCCTCTATTATAAGCATCTAACACAGGTGCTTGTTCAGGTGACAAACACCCTTATGTTATGGATAAATTTATGTCCGAGGGTCGACAGTCCGATGCAAGTAGGAGAATAATATATAGAGTTGGACTGACAAAGATGAAAGATTAGCAGTCTGTAAACTGCAGCAACTGCAATTAAGACTATAATCAACACAGAGATATTAGCTAATTTCCAAAAGCACTAGCATATGAAGGCACCGAGTTGTCCAATGAACATTCAAAATGGAGAAAGATTACAAGCATGGATGTAGTTGGCGTCTTAGTTTATTTTTTTCTGTCACAAATCACCAAATATATACTCGGGTTTTCGACACATAGGAAAGATTGAAACCGAGTTTTGAATGGTTTGGATTTCTTTAATTTTCTATGGAGATAGCCACATAATATAAAAAAGGCAAATTTAACAAAAATAACTCAACCTTTGATATTTCTTCTAGAAATAACCCAACCTTTTAACTTAAATAATAATAATCCAACCAGTATGCAGTATGCACCAACAATTTCTAAGCATGAAACACCTGGCAATGCAGTATGCAGTATGCAGTATGCACCAACAATTTAACATTGCTCAACTTCCTATCTAAACTTGAAAAAATGAAACACCTGGCAATGCAGTATGCAGTATGCACCAACAATTTCCAAGCATCAAACAACATTTTAACTTCCATCAGATTTTGAAAATCTTTTGGTTACTGTCTCTGAGTTTACCTCTGTTAGTGATATGCAAGTATGCAACAATGGTAAAAAGAAAAAGGAGCGGTGTTTACTGAAATACATCTCTACATTCTATTCTACCAAATGTTAGTATGTTACTCTGATCATATTTCTAATACGAGTATACCTTACTCGGCACTAGCTCAGACTCGATTATAAGTTTCATGTCATTTCCTGACTCCTGAGGGTCGATAGTTGGATACAAGTGGGAGAATAATAAATAGATTTTTTTTTTTTTTGTCAGAGAATTATAAATAGAGTTGGATTGACAAAAATTAGCAGTCTCTAAAGAACAATTAGCTAATTTCCGATAGTATAGCATATGAGGGTATAGAGCTGTCCATTGAACTCACGGATTCTGCAATTTTTAGCACATAAGAAGAAATAAGTAAAACCCCATTGAGATATACGATATTATTATGTGTGCATCTGACTTCCCTCCTATGATCCCTATCTAACCTTAGATGGTTTGAACTTTTAAGAACTGTCCGGGCTATTTCTGAAACTGTCTGTCTTATGTCATCCTTTTTAGATCATCGTTCTGTTTTAGTTTTTCTACTTCTTCGGGTTCCGTTTTCGCTCTTAATTCTTTACTTTAATGTGTTTTTGGTACTGCTTTTGACATGGTTATAGCTTATAGTCAAATGATAACTACATTTAACAGAAAAAAAATCGTGATGGTTAGCCAATAAAATCCGTATACCAGACTCCATCGTCACAAGGACTTACAATGTGCACCAACTCCATTCAGATTCGAGTATGTATAGGTGACAGTAAACATAAAGACTTCTGTAAAATTGTTTTGTGGGGGACAGGGACATACAAGGATCGTTTTTTGGGTGAAATATCCTGTAAAAGAGGAAAGTGAGACGGATTCTAATAATTGAGTGCAAACACGGGGGTTCTTAGAATCGTAGGCATTTGAGCTTTGGGTTCGAAAATAAGTTTTACTGAATGTATCGAGCTGTACATTTCCGGAGCTCCATGGGTTATAAGCAAATTTAGAAATACCAAATCACTTTCGTGCCCTATCATCATCGGCTGTTTTCCAGGAGTTATAAATACGAGTAGCATAGGTACATATACGGGTGATTTGAACACAATTTTACTATCCTAATTAAGATGGCTGAGAAATGAGAAATTAGTCTTATCTACATATGGAAACAAACTTAGCTTGAAAAAAAAGTAATATTCTCTTCTTCACCCATGACAGCACTACTTCACTAGCAGAAGCACATCCAACACCGAAAAATTTTGGTTAAGAAAAAACCACATATTGAACAAAGAAAAGGCTTCATTGGACAAACCAGGTAGACGATATTGTCAGCCAGTCAGGTTCCATGCAAACTTGCACCAGTTAATTGTTAGACTCGGTTACCACCTCGCGCGCGAGCTGGCTTCTAATGATGGACAACAATAGGTAGGAACTTGAATTTAAACAAAAATTAATTAGAAGTCGTAGCAAACAACTGCGCTAACAATACCACTGGGTTAAAACTTAAAAGTAGAGTAAAAGCATAAGTTTGATAGTTTGATTAAATTCAAGTCTTCAAAGGGATTAAACATCTGATGCGGTTCGACCAGAACACCATAGTAAACGATTTCAAGAAAGTTAGCTCGCCAAAAGCTGACCAGACGGGGAGAACCTATGCAAAACTGAACTTAACCACAGCAAAAAAAAGCTGACAAGCATGAGGATGACCATGCGAACTCAACATAAGTATACATGTAATGCATTCCTCTAATTCTTCCTCTGGGATTTATTTACCCATCAAATCATCCTGGTTTCTTAGTAACAAATCCAACTGCGTGGTTTGGTCTTCAATTCCTATTCCTTCCTTAAACAAAACCATGCTCTCTACATAAGTAGACAAATAATATGAGTGATCTGCAATTATCTCTCTTAATGTTGTCTCACTGTGTGTTACTCGATCAATTGAAACAACCAAGTTCTTCTCTAGGGTAAAAATAGCACCACCAAAATTCACCATGATAACTTCCCCATATTTTCTAAAACCAAAAGCCTTTGGCATTTCACGTGGACGTAAGTTACCAATATCGAGATCAAAAGTCTTCGTCCAAGATTTAACAACTCCATATTCTTTCATAAGCCATATGCTACAAGTCTGAATTGCATCATTGTAGTTCCACTTAATCAAAGTCAACATTCCGTTACACTCATGGATAAACAAGTCCAAGATCCGTGAAAATTTTGCCTTGGTCTCTTGTAAAATTCTTGGCAGTTGTATGATCTCAAAACACTCCGTAGACATATCAAATTTGAGGATCACATTTTCATCATTTGGACTCACAAAACGCGAACCAACCCAATGAACGGAACCATTAAGAAAACATGAGGTATAACCACCACAGTAGACCAGTTTAATTGAGTAGCAAGGACCAACACCGATAACCCTCCAGCACCCAGATTTCAAACTATAAACCTCAATTTGTGTGGCCTGAAATTCAGGACCCAGGTCTACAACTCGAACCACCTTGTAATCATCCGAAATAGAATCAAACCCAAACCCACAAGCAGACTCATAGCCACCATATTTTTCAAATACGAATATAGGGCGAGGAACGTGAACAAACTTCCTTATAGATGGATTCCAAAGTATAATAAGAGTACCCTCAGTGCGATAATCATTAACCAAGCATAGAACACCGTTTACACAACCCGCCACAGTAAACCACTCATTAGGATAATTGAGGAAAGGGACAAGCAAGCCTTGGTTTTGGAAGCCGGAAAAAGTGTCATTGTCAGGTTCAAAATGATACTTTTCTTGATTGTTTTGCGTAAAATAACGAAGTAACAAGTGGGAATTGGTGTGTTGTGGAATGTGATCGGAGATAAAATCACGACTAGTAATTAAAGAGAGGAATGATTTAGATAAAGTAGTGCATTTAATTAGGGTTTTTACAGGTAATCTGTGTAATATATCAGTGCTGATTTCAGTAGGCAAATTATCCCACATTTTTGCAGGAAATTAAAAGGGTGTGGGTTTGGAAAATAAAGGAAGTAAATTAAAGATTGAAGATGAGGAGAACTTACTGCTTGGGACTTGAGAAGTTGGGAGTCTTGAGAAGTTGAGAGCATTCAGAGCAAAAGTGCGAGACTGCGAATGACTGTTGGCAACATATAGGTGACTTTGATTCGGGTCATGTTGCCGGACTTGGTCTAGAATATTTTTCGGGTGTGGATTCCAAAAGTTTCGTCCGCGGTGGGTCGTGGGGAACGGGTGTGGGTACAGTGAAGCCTTCCCCCCCATCCCGTCCTGCTTCAATGACATTGGGATCCGTACGCGGCTATGCGTAGACTTTCACTCACTGTTAGACCTGGTAAATGGGTCAATCATGTCGGGTTCGGGTCAGGCCAATTCGGGCCTTTTATTGATTTCGGATTAATTTTGGTCGGGTCAGGTAATTTCCATTTTGGGCCTGTTTCGGGTCAAGCGGTCCGAGTTATTTTGGGTCGGGTCATTTTCGGGTTAATGAATAAGAGAGAAGAATACATTTCAAGTCTTTTTGGGTCAATAGAGTTACGGGTCATTTCCAGTCGGGTCAAATACGGGTCAAGAAAGCTCGGGTGGGACAAGGTCAATTAAGATTTTGGGTCACATTCAGGTGGTGTAGTTCGGGTCAATTTCAAATCTCGAATCGGCCTTTTCAAGTCGGGTCGGGTTGCAATGTTGCATTTAACAGGTCTACTCACTACCTATATCCTTAATCCTTAATCCTTAACTACTAAAAAATGTGCAAAGTACTCCTTTTGGTTCTCTTATGAACAGTGCACCCCTTATGAACAGTCGGGAATAGTGTTTTGATGAATCTGAGCCGCTCATTCCCATTGTTACTCAACCTTCATCCAAACCACTCATTCAATCCCCTATTTACTAAATGAATAGGCGAAACTCCAATTTTTCCCGCCTAAAACATAGTTCTATAAATGTGTGTAGAATTAATCAGTTTTTAAATGTAGTACTTCTGTTGATGACGATTGTTCTATGCAAACTAACTCAATGTTAAAACTACACAGAAGTATAACCATAATGCACCTGTAAGAATTTCCTAAATCTTTTGAGGTTTTTAGCCTTTCGCACAGTAGCTCAAGTTAGCCCGAACTCAGTTGCATCATAACCCCTGAAAATAGCAGGACACGTATAAACCGCATGAGGTTGAATTAATCTTAGAAGCAAATTATGTGGAATATATATCTATGAGAGTTCAGACTAAATTGGTCAAATCACCAGTTAAGGTGATTGTGGTGTGTGAAATAAACTGCCAAAGTCACAGGCTTAGGTAGGTGTAGAAACAGGGCTTCAAATATGGATTTGTCTTCGAGGGTAAATAAATAATGACTTGCACCTCCGGATAGCATTTTAAACTTTTGTGGACATGTGTATGTTGTGTGTCCCTATAAATAGCATACCTTCACCCTTCATGCACACTCACTCCCACACTCAAATTAGTTACCCATTTCCTAATGTTATACTGACAACAGAAAACTTTTTAAAACTTGAAACCTGCAACTAAAAATAAGGCAAGAATCACAAAATGCCTGAACAGTGTGTTTTTGAATTGTTTAAGGAATGTCTAAATCAAGTAAGTGTGTAGTTAAGACTTAAGGTCATGTGGGGTGCAAAATCTCATATGAGATGGTCTTAGGCTTAAGTCGGCCTCCTTTGGTGCCATATTGTTCATTTTAGTATAACGACACTCTGTTGTAAGTCTATGATCGTTTTAGACAAATATGTCTTGCTTTTTATTTGTGAATTGAAAGTGAATATTTCGCTCCTTTTTACCACGAAATAGTGAACAATTTTTATCACGGGTCGTTTGGAAATAGTCTTCCTGTCATTATACTGGGTAAATGTTGTGTATATCTGACCCCTCTTACCACGTCATTTGCAAGAGCCTTCGAGACATTGGATTAATGTTGTAGTAGTAATGACATTGGCAGAAAAGGAAGAGTAAAAGCCAATTCTTTACTGAAATTACAGATTAAAGGGCTGGCATTTAGAGCATCTGAGCATATAAGAACTGCAAACCTTGTGTGGGGGGAAATGACAACCTACGGAGTTACGAGGAGTCTAATGGAGGCGTTTTAGTTTTGTCAGGGAGTTCCATTATAGTAATCATAGGGCAGATTCCAGGCTGCAGTGACAAGAAGGATGTAGGGGGAAGGAGCTGGACAGTAGGGTTATGGTTAAAGGGTAGGGGATGGGGCTGTCGAGTAGTGCGGAGGCGATGCCAGTGTCAATGAGTGGGAGGACGGAATCAATGGTTTTCATGGAGGATGAGGCTAAGAAGTGGGTTTCTCAGGCTGAGCCTGGTGTGCTTTATCACTTTCGTTTCCGTTCCTCAGGGGTGTTAATGATCTCAAGCGCATTCGGTTCAGGTATAATCGCTTTTTTTACGCTGACCTTTTTCTACAGCAATACAATATTTGCACATAAACCTCTCAATACTTGTACCAATAAGTTAAACCTTCCAACCAACGCCTGAAACATGCTATATTACGGTTTGGTAACAAGCATGCTGCCTTCTGTAATTGTGTTTTATAAGGTTGTTAGTCATCTTTCTTTCTTTCCCCCCCCCCCCCCCCTGAAAACCAATCTATTTGTTTGTCCAGACTTGAGCTCTTCAACAAATGGCAAGCGCGAAGATGTGATGAAGTTATGGAACTTTATAATGTTCAGAAGTTCCATAACTTTATAATGTTCAGAAGTTCAGTCAATAGACGATAGCAGCGCTGCCACCCCTTCTGATCTTTGAAGATCAGGTGAGAAATCAGTGTTTACTGTTAAAATCAATGGTGTTCTGGAGAAAACATGCTTCTACATATATCAACTATGTGTCGAAAAATCTATACTTTACTGCGATAACTGATTTTAAAATGATGCAGAAGTGGGACCTTCTGTCAATAGAATGGTCAGGCAAGCTTCAGGACCTCCTGTACAAGAACTTGGCATATTAACTAGACTGTGGCAATTAGTGAACGATAAAAGGTACTAAATCAGCAATATTCTTAGCCTTCATCGTATAAATATATGGTATAATTTTTTGAATGAAAACGAGGCGGATTTAGGCTTTGAATCATTAAGGAAGAGAAGTATGATAGACTTAGCCTACATTTTTAAGTTCATTAGTTTATTTTTAAAGTCGTCACCAAAATTAAAAGTTTAGATTTGAGGTTCACATGGTAACTTCTGAGACATCCCATAAGTAGTTCATTGATTTCTTTTTATGGTAGCCAATAGAAATGCAATCCAAGCAACGTTTCTAGAGTGAACAGTGCAAAGGATTGTTTTGAATGTGTTCATGGGGGGAAAACACATTGTCAGTCATGGTTTTAAAAAAAAAACAAAAGAAAACCTATTCGTTTTTTTTCCTTTATTTTGAAATATTATTAATCTCATTGCTTAGTGTCACGGTTAATAATAGGAACACACTCTGTACTTTAAGAAAGTTTTATCTCTAACAGAGTTTTCCATATCATTTTTTATCTAATCTACATTTTCCTAAACAGGTACAATCATGAAGATGGATCTTATTATGAAGATTGTGAACTTGAAGACTCCAGTCACCATCGTCTAAACACCGCCGCTACCCCCACAGCTAAACTCCTACGAAGATCGAATCTTGAAAGGCGACCAAATTTGAGATGACTATGTTAATTACTAATTCCCTCTTTTATTTGTAATAAAGTTGTTTGATGGAGTGCTCTACTTGTCCATTTATGTGAGTATAATATAAGCTTTGTAAACATTTTTTTATCATTCTCAAAGTCTTGGTTACTTTGGATCTTCTCTAGGTTTGTAATCCATTGGGGAACCAACATTTGGCTATCGAGGAGAAGTCTTGTAATAATACTTGGAATATAAAGAGACGGACAACTTTCTATAACTTGTCCATTTATGCGAGTACAATATGAAGTTCGACTTCAAATTATGGGTTTTTATACCTTTTAATGACTTATCCAGATTTTGTTTGCAAGAAGGTAGATGTCCTAAAAGTTCAATTGTTATGTAACAACTTTGGAGGAGGGTTCATCTTAATAAGAGTTTTAAGGGATTATATCTAAAAAAGAAAAGTCAATTGCTTGCACTTGTACTTTAATCATAAACAATCAACAAGAAGAGTTTGAAACTTTAAAACGATGAAATAGATGAAATACGTGAGTAAGATGATGGATCGAGTCGGATTTATTAATACTACCCCCATTTCTTTTAACATTATGTTCCAACCGCTACTAGAGTGCTCGGGTGAAGGTGTTGTACCCAATTAGTTGGACCTCATAGTAACTGAACCTTTTATCATTAGCACTCATTCACATTAATACAATCGGAAATGAATGATAATGTAACCCAACAGAATGCCGCACCCGTTAGGGTGCGGACCACCAACTAGTTAGAAAAAGGTTGATAAATGATAACATAGGTAGTACTGTAGATGGTTTAACATCTTTATCTACATTACAAAACATGACACATAGACTTGCTTCATTCCACACCAATATTTTCCGTCTGTTGCCATTGGGTACAAACCATGGATGAACGCATCATCATCTTGTTAAAATTAGCTAATTTTCTACGGAGTACTTGAATAAGTTAATCAATCAGTCTTATTGGACACTATCCGTCTAAAACGGTAGACGGACAGTGGCCCTCTCACAAAATGCAAGTGGGGATTAATACTTTCCAAATACTCGGTAACTTGTAATGAGAAATGTAATGGTAGACTAGGTTGCACGGACACTCCTCCTAATCGCCGTGTCGGTCACCCGTGTCGGACACGACACTCGTCGGACACACGTCAAAACGTGTCGAACACCTGTAAAGTCGTGTCTAACTTTCATCTTTTATTTGGGCACGTGTCCGACGCGTGTCCATGGTATTTTGAGCCGTGTCTATGGTATTTGAACACACCTTCAAACGGAAAGTTGAATTTAAGGTAAATGGCGTGAATTGTTATATGGTTGAATTTGGTGGGCAAATGATGTTCTTTAGACAAGTAATGAGATGTCGAAATAGATTGATTATAAGTTGGTTTTTGGTTTTAGAAATGAGAATAAGTTATATTTAACGTCAAATTTTACCTTCATTTATTTAAATTTAATATCAAATACTTTTTCAAAAATAAAATCACACATATATAACTACAAAATATATATTTTATTAAATTTAAATAACGTGTCCCGTGTCCTAAATTTCATGGGATGTCGTGTCACGTGTCCGTGTCGTGTCCGTGTCCATGTCCATTTTGGTGCTACCTAGATGGTAGATGTACTTTCATACTACTAGACATAATATAAGAAGCATACATATATGGATCTTCGTACTTCTATAATTTAGATCAGACCATCTGCTTCGCAGTGTCTCTCGGTAAGCAACTGGATGGTACATGTAAGGATGGACAAAAATGAAACATGGGAAGTACTTTGTATAACGATTTTAAATTATCTACTCGTATTAAGTACTCCGTATAAAATTATAAATGATCACTTGTTTTAGTAAATTACTTTCCTGTATAGCTGTATCTTCCTCATTAGTAGACTACTAATAGTAACAGTAATTCAAAACTTCAGATTGTTTCGTGAACGTTTTCAGTAATAAATTAATATAGAAGCACGCTCTATCATACTTTTGTATAATGCGCCCTAGCAAATATCATGCAGTACAAATTCTTGATTAAGACCGTTGTAAGTTAAGACGCACTCACAATCGATTTAAATAAAACAAAATTAAAGGAAGGTTTGTGAGAGATCTTAACTTAAGACGGTCTTAAGAGTGTAAGATCTACTGATCGTGCAAATACAACTCAAATATATAAACATGGCAATCATATTATTAGAAAAAAAAATGCAAAAACAACTAGCACAATGGTAGATATATCCACACACATACAAGTATGGAGAATAGCAAGTATACTGTATATATAGTAGCCCTTGGAAGATCAAATACAATCCAAAGGCGAGCTAACTATGGGATTGCAGCATCATAATAAACTAGCTGGTCACATATATAACAACCATCTTGTACAGATGCTCAATTTCAAGGCTTAGCAGGGTGCTCCGGCACAACAGGTTTGGGCAGTTCTGGAATCTCCGGCTTTGGTAGTTCAGGCACCTCTGGCTTTGGTAATTCAGGAACCGTGGGCTTGGGGAGCACAGGCACTTCTGGATTGGGAAGCTCTGGGACCTCGGGCTTAGGGAGCTCTGGCACTACAGGCTTGGGTAATTCATGGACCTCGGGTTTAGGAAGCTCTGGCACTTCTGGCTTAGGCAGTTCAGGGACCTCGGGTACTTTGAGCTTGGGTAATTCAGGGACCTTTGGCTTAGGAACCTCGGGCACTTGTGGCTTAGGCAGCTCAGGGACTACTGGCTTGGGAAGCTCGGGAATTTCGGGTTTTGGCAATTCAGGAACCTCGGGCTTAGGTAACTCGGGTACTTCTACTTTGGGGAGCTCAGGCAATTCAGGTTTGGGCAGTTCGGGAGCGTCTATAAGACGACGAGCTGCCACAACGTTTGTAATACTGCTTGATAAGCAGGAAATGACTACAAACATTAGTAACATGAAATGGGAACGTGTGGCCATAATCGAAAAAACAGTTATACAAATTTGAAGGGGAGTTGATTAAGGTTGTATAAGTAGAGAATGTGTTGCTAATAAACCTGAAATTATGAAGTGTATTTATAGATGTTATATTAAGGAGTTTGGTGAGAAGTAGGTTTGTACATTGCTCAACTTCCTATCTAAACTTGAAAAAATAAAACACCTGGCAATGCAGTATACACTTAACAATTTCAAAGCATCCAAAATCCATAATATAAAAATTGTCAAAAGGTATTTAAACAGCGTAATGGTTTGGATTTCGTTAATTTTCTATGGAGATAGCCACATAATATAAAAATTGTCAAAAGGTATTTAACCATGGAAGAATAGAGTTCAGGAGTATTGGCCTACAAAATCCATATACCAGACTCCATCGTCACAGGGACTTAAGACGTGCACCAACTCCATTCAGATTCGATTACAGCGGACAGTAAACATAAAGACTTCTGTAAATTGTTTTACCCAAGTGCCCAAGAAAGGTATAATAGAAATCTTGCATAACTTGACTTAAATTCCACAACAGCATACGATAATATTAACTCAGTTCCTTAAAAGCTCCCGTCAACGCCAAATAAGGGGCTCGGATATACATGACCTTACCATTGTGTTAATACCACAAAGACGTTTCTGAACGACCCAATGAGAATTGCGTCAAGCACTACAAGTTCCCATACACAATCTGAATAATTATGTCCACAAATTTATCAAGAAAATAGATAGGCATCTACTAATGTATACCGTATCTACATCAAACACAACTAATCTCACTAAAATGCTAGCGGAAACAAGCTAAATGCCTAAATGGGAGACACTCAGACACTGAACCAATAATGAGCAATAACTGTTCTTTACTATAGTAAAATAGATAACTACTTCGTACTTTGAATAACCGGGTAGTCTATCATATTCCAGCGGAGTTCTCGGGTTCCACGCAAACATGTATTTGTTGATCAGGCTTCTAATGACGGACAACAATAATTAGGAAATAGCAATAATAAGGAACTTGAATTTAAACAGAAACTTAACTTGAAGTCGTTAGCAAACAATTGAACTAATATTTCGGTTAGAAGTAGAGTAAAAGCATAAGTTTGATAGTGTGATTACATTCAAGTCTTCAAAAGGATTAAACAATTTTGAGAAAGTTATCTTGCCAAAAGCTAACCAGACGAGGAGGACCTTCCCAAAGGCGCAAAGCTGAACATAACACCACACTAAACGATTTTGAGTAACTTCCGACGCCAAAAGCAAACTCAGCCTACCTATACTATGTAATGCATTCCTCTGGGTTTCTTTTCCCTATCAAATCATCATGTTTTCTTAGTTGTAACAAATCCAACTGGGTGGTTTGTTGTTCAATTCCTTTTCCTTCCTTAAACAATACCATGCTCTCTACATAAGTAGACAAATGAAATGAGTAACAATCTACGCGCATTTCGCTTAGTGTTGTCATACAGTGTGTTACTAGATCAGTTGAAACGATGACAGTTTCACTTCCGCGTCTGGCAGAAATATTATGACCACCACTCACCATGATAAATTCCCCATTCTTTTTAAAACCAAGAGTCCTTGGCATGCCATATGGATGTAACTCAGCAATATTGAAATCAAACATCTTCGTCCAAGATATAACGACCCCATCTTCTTTCATAAGCCATGCACTACAAGTCTTAATTTCACCATCGTAGTCCCGTTTAATCAAAGTCAAATTTCCCTTACACTCATGGATAAAAAAGTCCAAGGTCCCTCCAAATATTAACCCGGTGTCTTGTAAAATACTAGGCAGTTGTATGGTCTCAAAACTCTCTGTAGACATATCAAATTTGAGGAGCACAGTTTGAGGCTTTGGACTCCTATAAGGCGTGCCAAGCCAATAAACAGAACCATTAATGAAACGAGGGGTATACCTGCAGCTGTACTGTTTAATTGAGTAGCAAGGACCAACACCGATAACCCTCCAGCTCCCAAATTTCAAACTATAGACCTCAACTTGCGTTTCGGAGCTCACCTCATAACCACTAAGTTTTACGAGTCTAACCACCTTGTAATCATCCAAAATAGGATCAAAACCGAAGCCACAAACAGACTTATATGGACCATATGTTTCATACACCATAATAGGGCGAGGAACGTGAACAAACTTTCAAATAGAGGGGTTCCAAAGTATAATAAGAGTACCCTCTATTTGAAAGTCATTAACCAAGCAAAGAACACCGTTTACACAACCCGCCACAGTAAACCACATATCAGGATAATTAAGGAAAGGGACAAGCAATCCTTGAGTCTGGAAGCCCGAAAAAGTGTCATCGTCAGCGTCAAAACGGTACATTTCTTGTTTATCGTGGGTAAAATAACGAAGTAACAAGTGAGAATTGGTGTGTTGTGCAATGTGATCGGAGATAAAATCATGACTAGTAATTAAAGAGAGGAATGATTTGGACAAAATAGTGCATTTAATTAGGGTTTTCACAGGCAATCTGTGTAAAATGTTGGTGCTGCTTTCAGTAGGTAAAATATCCCACATTTTTGTAGGAAATTAAGTAAATTAGGGGCGTGGGTTTGAAATTAAAGATAAAAGAAGAGGAGAGTTTACCTGTTTGGGAGTGTTCGGAGCTGACTGTTGATGGAAATGGACAAAGAGAGTAGTAGTGCGAAAGACGGTAACAAATATGTTACTTCCTCCTATTTTTTCGGGTTGAGTCCTAATATTACATAGTGCACTCAAACTTTTCATTTTTCTACGTGATGCCTCTGACTTTTTAAAACATCATGTAGTAACCCTAATTGTTTTCATTATCACTAAGTACACCCCTAAACTTTATTTTCCGTCTATTAAACTCAATTTTAGGCATTAATCGATGATGACTTGACGCGTAATTAGAAACATCATTTATTATCCCATGACATATGGACTCTATTAGGCTCAATATCCATCTCGATCCTAATATTTATTGATATATATGGGCTAAAAAAATTTTGACGGAAAATTTATTGATCCCATGCCAAATTATCACTTCCAAAGATGGATATTGAGCTAATAAGTCGCTATGTCATGAGATGATAAATGACGAAGCTTGTTCTGCAGCGTCAAGTAATCAATTAACGCCTAAAAAAAGCGAGTTAATTGACGGAAAATAAAGTTTAGGGGTACAATTAGTCATAATAACAACAATTAGGGGTCACATGTATGTTTTAAAAAGTGTAGAAAATGCATCTATAAAAATCAAAAAATTGAGGATCTGTATATAGAATATCCCTTTTTTTTTTCTTTCCTTCTCATTTGTTGTTTCAGTCTTTGAGATCGTACTATAATTTTTGGCCACGGGTTCTTAAAACGGCAATTGTTTTTCCAAACAAAAGATCTCATAAGACAATCAACTTGAAAAAAAAATCCTTACTTATGAACTCGTAACCATGAGAAATAGTCAGTTAAAGTTTATTTGGTTAAAAACGTTTGACCGACCATTACTCTTGCAACAAATTGAGAAGGCAACAGTATTTTTTTTTTTCAACTCAAAAATCTTGTAAAGACGATCGATTTGAAAAACTAAAATCCTTGCGTTCTGAACTCATGACCATGAATTATAAGCCGTCAAAGATTTTTAGTGGAAAAAGAAGAGTACCCCCTTAGAAACCCAAAAAATCAATCAAAGTCACAAGGTGAAAACCTCTCACAAAACAGCTAGTCTTGCTTGTGACCGGCTAATCTCATCACAAGCTTGTGACCTCTCACAAAAAGGTAGAGGGGACAAGGTGGGGCACCCTCCATATGCTTCCCACTCACCTCTCAATGGGTATTTTGTGAGAGGAAGCGGTATTTGTCACAAGCTTGTGACGGATATCGCTCGTCTTCAATGAGATTTTGTGCTCACAAAAAGGGAGAGGGGATAAGGTGGGGCACCCCCATGTGCTTCCCACCCACCTCTCAATGGGTATTTTGTGAGAGAAAACGGTATCTGTCACAAGCTTGTGACGGATATCGCCGTCTTCAATGAGATTTTGTGAAAATCAATAGGGTCAGGCTCAGGTTATACAGCTAGTCTTGCTTGTGACGGTTTAATCCCGTCACAAGCTTGTGACCTCTCACAAAAAGGGAGAGGGGACAAGGTGGGGCGCCCCCCATGTGCTTCGCACTCACCTTTTGTGAGAGGAAATGGTATCCGTCACAAGCTTGTGACGAATATCGTCCGTCTTCAATGAGATTTTGTGCAGGTTATAAGCTTCTACTTTCTACCACCAGGCCATGCGGGCCTACTAGCGTAACCCTTATTGGGCTGGTTCAGGGCCAACATTTTCATAGCTGGACCCATTTGAGCCGGTCCACCATTGGCTCATGGTGTGGGCTCAAGGCTTCTCCCCTACAGCCTGACCCAACCTCTAGCCTGACTCGATCCCCCAACCCGGTCCACTATCCCCTTCTAACCATGTAGATTATCCCATAAATTTAAAGTATTTTCTCAACTTACGAGCTATTTTTACATGTCTCATATTTCTTCTTATATGAGATGACAATAAGTATAATAATAATTATTAACTAAGGAATTATGTACAACAAAATAAGGAACTAAGTGGGATTTCATACCAAAACTAGTTTTAAACCCGTGCAAAAAATACACGGGTTGTAATAGAATTTGCAAAAATTTGCCACTTAAATTTAGACCTAGCAAATAGGTCAATCGACTTGGGTTTGGGTCGGGTCAATATTGGGTTTGCAAGAGTTTGAGTCGGGTTGGGGCTGGTCATTTTTGTTTCAGGTAATTTTCGGTTCCACTATTATCGAATTAAACGGATAATAATCAATGTGCAGCAATAAACATTCGGGTTGGGTTATATTTGATCGGGGAATTTGAGTTCGTGTCAAGCTTGAGTCTTGAGTTCGGGTGTCATGTCGGATATAGATCAGGTTATACGGGTTGGATCAGTTTTGGCGGTTTACGTAAACTTACACCAAATACTTAACTCATCTTCGAGACGGGAATATAAACACGCAGTTAACATTGTTTAACACCTAAAAACTAAAGTTTAAAATATGAAAAGAAAAAAATCTGAAAACCCGCAAAAGAAAAATTAAAAGTTAAATGGAATTTGTGGACAATGGACCCAATCAACCAAACCGCCCAATTCACCCTCATATTATATTTTTGGGCTCAAACCCTCCAATTAACCCTTTACATATAAGACATTATTAATTAATCCTCCTACTTTTAAGTTTTAACCCTAACTCTCTCACATTTTGCTCATCACTTCTCTCTCTCAGATCTCACTCAATCTTTCATAAACCAAATCGTCTTATTTTATTTATAATCCTGTCTCAATCTCCCTCTCTCACAATTATCCCTCTTCTAATCCACAAAAGTTCATAAGCCGTTCAATTTTAGCGTTCAATCGACATGAAGAAATTTAATTTAGAAAGTAATTGATGTAAAGTCATGTATAAGTATTCTTTAAATAATTGATAAATTTAACCTTAAGATCTTTTAAAAAAGATGAAATCTATCTAATATAAAAGCCAGGTTTTTTCAAGGCTTCCCACCATGTTCTATACACCATTTAATTACCCTCTCTCCTCTCATCTCCTCCACCCAATTCAAATCTGAAAAATTACTCCGAAGAAAACTATTTTGAGTTTATTTTGCACGGTTTTTTATAATAAAATCAATGTATTAATACTCCGTATAATCTAAGCTAATCTAATTTGAATTATTATAATCTAATTCTTTTAAATGATCTCAAAAAAGTGATTACAAATATTTAACATCTAAAAATTACTTTTTTTTTTTTGAAAAAATTGTTTTAAAATCTTCAAAAAAATCCGGAAGCTAAATTTAACAATTTATTTCAAAAAATTCTATTTAAAAATCATGTAACTCAGTATAGGAAAAACATGCCATTAAAGCATAAAAAACTTATATAAAAATAAGATTTAGGAATTTAATTGATAACTATTCTTCAGAAAATATCCAAGTCATTTAAATTTAATAGATTTGATTTCCGTTCTTAGAAATACTCTATTGTTTTGTCAAAATAAAATAAAAAAAAAAACTTCAAAAAAGGGGAAGATTACATTCAAAATATGGGATTTTTTTAAATTAACGAAAATAAGTTTTAAATATATGAAAAAAACAATTTAAACATATTATAGGCAACTAAATAAAAATAAAGAATTTTATTTAAAAACACATACTTACTTATATTGAGTAATTTTATTTAAAAAAACAATATTCATTAGATCTATGATATTCACTAATAATTTTATAAAAAATAAAAAATCAACTTTTAAGAAAATAACCATCAAATCTATGAGAAATTGAATAGAAAAAAATCACAGAAACATGAACAAAAAATGAAACAAACATAGCTGAGAGTAAGAGAGATTGACAATTGGGTAAACATTATCGAGTAAGGAGATGATATATTGTTTAAAGAATGAGGATTATAGAGAGAAATTATAGGGACTATGAATCCATGAGATTTACGAGAGATAAAAGTTGAGACGGAAGTGAGAGAATGAGTTTGAGGGAGTGATATAATGACGGTGACTGATGGAGAGCGAGGGAGAAAAAGGCGTGCGAAGTATGTTAGGTTAACATTACTAATTTACTACTCATTAGGTAAAGGTGGGGCCTTTGGCGATATGTACTGGGATTTTAATGGGTTAGTTTGAGGTTGTTTAAGCCTATTTTAATCATATTTAGATTTTGAGCCAATAATTTGTTATTGAACTTATTTAGATTGACACGAATTATAGAGTAAGACGGATCACCCAGTGAGACGGTTCATTTCTACAAATAAACTATTTATCTAACACTAATAAGTAAGTTATTTTTATATACAACGAAATCGTCTTACCGTGTAAAACCGTCTCATGTAATAACGACTGTATTAATGTTATTTTCTTTACTATATTCAATATTGTCAATTGATATTCTTACTTACTACTCCCTCCAATTCACAATAAACCTCCCTATTTCCTTTTTCAGTTATTCACAATAACATCCCTATTTCCTTTTTTGGTAAGTGTTTGTGTAGTCCAAATTTAATTGTATGGTGGGATAGTGTATTTGTGTGGTCCAAATTTAATTGTATGGTGGGGTAGTGTGTTTCTTTAATTTTTGTGCCAAAATGAAATGAGAGGTTTATTGTGAATTGGAGGGAGTATACTTTTGTATATTTGAATTTTAATATTTCTACATTTTCTCCATACATAATTTAATAATAACAAGTGTTTAACAAGTAACCTCGTACAATTTTTGCACGGGATTAAAACTAGTTTTGCATGAAATTAAGGTTTTTTTTATAACAAAAATGCTCAGATCTGTTGCATGTAGGTCTTTTTGGTTTATCTAAGTGCAGTGTTGTTTTTTGATTTTGTAAAATTTTTGGTCAGAACAAATTTTTCGTTGATTTTAGAAAAGAAAATAATCAAATATACTAAATTTTAATGGTGGGTTTTTTATACCGAGTATAAATCTAATAAAATGCCCTTTATTTAATAAACGAAATACAAATTTTAATTTTATTTATATAGAAAATATTTTTATAGACTGAATATGTTTTGTGACTGGAATCGAGTACAAATTTTATTTGAATTACGGAGTATTATACAAATTCTATGCGGATTCATTCAGGCATATTTGATGATGGGTTAAATGGAAGAGACATAGTAATATGAGAATATTGGTGTATTGATTGGAGAAATTAAATCATCTTAAAACCCACGTCTGATGGATGGTACATGACCTATTGGATTTTTTTTTTCTAAAATTCAAGTAGCCAATAGTAATGTTTTAAATGTTATGTTTTTTATAAATAGAAAATTATATGTAAACTATTCAATGTTTTAAAAAAAAAAAAAAAGTAAAATTTTGGCATGTTAATTTTTACGAGTACGTATTAAATGGGGATAGTCATGTTATTAAAATATTCACTGTAACTCCTTTCATATGTCACATTTTTAATCTGCATTTGACTATTGCTTCAATTAATTAAATGTATTGGTAGTTAATGGCCCTACTACTATGCAAAAGAAAAAAAAAGAAAAAAAAAGAAAAAATGTTGCTCCTAACAAATAGGGACTAATAAAAAGCCTTTAAAAAACCTATTTTTTGTACTATTTAGATTACAACAAAATGAGGAATTAAGGGGGTGTTTGGTTGGAGCTTTTGGAATGGATTGGAAATTTGGAATGGATTCAAGCCATTCCAATATTTGGTTGGAGCATTTTGGAATGGAGTTAGATACCTGATGGATTCTAACTCCATTCCAACCCCCTGGAATCTCATACCCATCTTTCTCCCTCTTTCTCCAACTTCCAACATTCCATCCCACACATTATTATTCTCATTCCCGGATTGAACCAAACAACTTTAAACAGGTATAGGGTTCTAACTCCATACCTCCTTGGAGTTAGAATCCATTCCATTCCATACCTAATGTTTGAAACAAATTCTGTACAGTTGGGGAATTGAATTAGTGGCGATTTCCTTATGGCTTGGGAAGCTCATGAACTTCGGGCATAGGGAGTTCGGGCACTTCGGGCTTAGGCATTTCAGGCGATGTTGGCTTGGGCATTTCAGGCACATCAAACTTAGGTAGTTCAGACTTCAGACGTTGATAGCTTTGGTGCCTCAAACTTAGATAATTCAGGCATCTCGGGCTTCGGGAGCTCAAGTACCACGATTTTTAGCAGCTCAGGTACCTCAACTCTGTTACTGATATGCTACAATGGTAAAAAGAAAAAGGAGCAGTGTTTACTAAAAGAAATTTCTACATTCTATTCTACCAAATGTCACTCTGATGTTATTTCTTAACATATGTTACTCAGACTCTATTATAAATATTTAACAAGGGTGCTTGTTCAAGCAACGGACACTGTTCCGAAAAAAAAAAAATATGTTGTCGTCTAAAATGAATTGTCTAAGTTTCATGTCATGTCCGAGGGTTGACACTTGACAGTCTTTGATCTCCAACAACTGCATGCTATTAAGTCTGTAATCAGCCGAGAACAGTTAGCTTATTTCTAACAGTATAGCATATGAAGGCACAAAGTTGTCCAAAAATCTGATAATAAGTGTTGGCTTACACAAGAACCATTAATTATAACCACATTCATAAGGCATATCTAACTTAAACCTATCTACCTAACTTAAAGATCAAAATAATCAGGGATGGTATCAGCCCTCGGTTAGGACTCTTAGGGCTAGATGTTTAGCTATAATTATTTATGTGCATAGTTATATGCAGCAAAAAGTTGTTGGCGTAGTAGTTGATGGCCGGAAGATTAAGTGACTCATTATGTTCTTTTTTGTATAATTCATTAAAATTTACTCAATGTGACTCATCATGTTCTTTTTGTCTATTCAAAATTTGTCTTAAACGAACTGCTAGAATATGCTTAAATCTGTTACGTCTCCTTTTGAACGACCCTGTATGGGAGTCTCGCTGCCACATGATTTCTGAATTGTCAATGCTATTTCACTAGGATGGAAAGCGGCCCATTCAGTTTTTTTTTTGGAAGAAAGAAGTGCATAAATAAAATCAAGAGAACAAAAGTACACAGAAATCGGGGGAGCGGGGGGGCGGGGGGGGGGGGAGCGGTTCGATAGCCGCTACAAAGTCACTAGTACAAAGGCGAAGAACGAAAGGGGGAGCAACGTCCCAATTAATACAACTGATTGGGGGGGGGGGGGGGGGCGGGGGGAGCGGTTCGATAGCCGCTACAAAGTCACTAGTACAAAGGCGAAGAACGAAAGGGGGAGCAACGTCCCAATTAATACAACTGATGGGGCATATTCTGCACCGCTGACCAAGTCAACATATTGAACAAGGTCAAAGATATCCACAGCAAGTCAACGACTTAGACAGCCTAGCCGATGCAGCCCATCGGCCTGTTAGCTTGGGTCTCGGCGTGACAACCTGCCAGCCGGGACACATACCCCCGTACTCATATCCAAGACCCCTCGGCGGCGAGTCAACATGGCCCGCCGGCCTTCCATAGGTCCCTCGGCCGAGGGGTAGACCAGTCTTTCCACCTGCTAGCCACTTGGCCACTTGGCCACTACGTGACAAAAGGTGAAAGCCTATAAATACTCCTCAACCTTCATTGAGGAAAGGATCCCACAACTTAACCTAAGTACACTATTCATCTGGTAATATCTTCCTTATCTCTCTACAATACATACCTAGCCAAGTAACACAACTTAATCCTTTAAGTTTACTAACTTGAGCGTCGGAGTGAGTACGCTTGGCACAAAACCAAGCCCTCAGTTCGTTCATCGTTGCAGGAGAGGCCGAGAGGAACGATAAAGGCAAGAAGGGTTCAACTCAAGACATTATTCTACAAGCCACGTGTGGTAACGATACTTGCTCTGGAATTACACCCAGAACAATTGGCGCCGTCTGTGGGGAAAGACACTAGAAGCTAGTCACATTCATTCCCAAAAAAAAAAAAAAAAAAAAACAACAAAAACCCATCCAAAAAGCTAAGAAGGTGTCGAAACAACAAGACGTAGTCGTGACCGACGAAACCGCATTCTACCAAGATGATACTTTCAACAATTCTGGAGTCGTGCAGCCCTCCACCGGCGGAGTAATCCAACCAGAGTTCGGGATGCCAATAATACCCGACACGCGCCGCCCGACCAACCAGTCACCATCATGGGACATGTGGTTGACGTAGCAAACCGAAAATGCTCCTGGACCTAATCGATGTCGCCCTCACACCGTCACGCCGACAAGAGCGGCGGAAACCGTCCAGGAGACCAGGGCCCAAAACGTGACTCCGAGAAATTTGAACGGAGCACTAGGAGAAGCTGACCCAGTCAAGACGCCGGGGGAGCCCAAAGTGGGCGCGGTAGACCTAAGTCCTTCCCGCACTCGTGGGAGGACAGCGTCCCCGCCGCACGAACGAGGCTTACCCCAAAGGAGCCAGAGGAGTCCGACTCAACAGAGTTGGAGGAGAAGTCCAAGCCGAAGAAGGAGTCCTTCCCGCTACGAGGAGAGGAGCCGGATTAGGAATGCGAGGAGCCGATCGCCGCGTGTCATTCGACACGTGGTCAGACAGCCCCCCAGCGCCTACGTCCTAGAAGTCCAGGTGCCAACTAAGCTCAAGTTGCCACCTCTATCATACAAGGGAGATAGCGATCCAGTAGACCACGACCACGCCGAGGCTTTCGAGTCTTACATGTCGGTATGGGAGCAGCCCGATGAGGTCTGGTGCCGAGTTTTCCCAACAACTCTGCATGGAATGGCTCAAAGTTGGTACAAGGGGCTTCCCGACGGCTCGGTATACTATTACGCCGACCTAAGGGACGCCTTTCTAGCCCAGTACTCTTGCAACAAGAGAAGGGCCGTAGAGACATCGGACCTCCTAACTATCAAACAGGAGGGAGGCGAGACTCTACGAAGCTATGTGAAGAGGTTCGACGGAAAGGTCCAGCAGATTCGGGAAATCAATCCCGAACTGGCGGCCTTCGCACTGATGAAGGGCCTCCCAAGGGGAGATTTAAAAAATGAGCTCATCAAGTGCGGAGGCCTGGGTTTGGACGCCGCCAGAAAGTTGGCCGACCAAGCCATCAAGGTAGAGGACTATCACAAGACCTGGGTAGGCCCCAGCGAGGCCGAGCACTCAGAAAAGAAAAGCCGCCGGGAGGACAACCCGGACGAAAGACGCCGTGACAACAACGGGTCACGGTCCGATGAAAGACGCCGTGAGAATAATAGGTCACGGTCGGACAGATCCACCAGGAAACAGGACTCGGCGGGCGCCGGGTGGAGTTCAGGAACGTACCACCAGAGGCGGTATAGTGACAAAACCCCTCTCGTCGTATCAGCCGCCGAGGTCTTCGCCCTGAGCAAAAACGAGGGCCAGAAGTGGGAAAGACCCCCCAAGCCAAAAAGCGACGGTGACACGAGCCAGTAATGTGAGTACCACGGCCACACCGGCCATCTAACCAATGACTGCCGGCATCTAAAGAATGCCATTGAAGAGCTGATCCGGAAAGGGAGCCTCGGCAAGTATGTTGCCAAAGGCCAAAAGACTGACGCCGACAGTTCAGGTAAGAAATCCGTCTTCGAACGGATATGAGTGATCCATGTTGTCATCGGGGGCAACGAGAACGGAGGGTTCGCTCATGGGCACAAACGGCACCTGAACGAGCTATACCAGGCCATCAACTTTGTGCCCAACACAGCGATCCCCACTTCCAACATCCCCGATATAACCATTGGAAGGAAGGACTACGAAGGAGTCATCGCTCCTCACAGCGACCCACTTGTAGTCAACTTGGACATATCCAACCACCTGGTCAAAAGGTGCCTGATTGACACAGGCGCGTACACGAACATCATGTTCAGGGAGTGCTTCCTCAGTCTCGGCCTGAAATTCAAGGACTTGAGCCCCTGCACCAACCCACTATACAGCTTCTCTGGGGCCGGCCTGGTACCACTAGGATCAATCAGACTCCCGCGGTAACGTTCGGCGAAAAGAATGCGGCTAAAAATGTCCTAGCCGAGTTCGTGGTCATCGACGGCTCGTCCGCCTACAACGTTCTCATAGGCCGAATCACCCTGAGCGAGGCTGACGCAGTGATGTCCATCCGGGCCCTAACACTGATGTATGTCTCGGACCGGGGGGAAGCGCATAAGCTCGTCTCCAAAGACGAGAATGACGAAGTGGTCAACGTCCAGATAGCTGCCAGATGATGCAACATGCAATCCCTCAAAGTAGCAAAGAAATCAGAGAAAGGGAAAAGTCTATCCTTACAACAGGAGGGCGACCTCATGGATGTAGCTAGCGGCTGACCGGGAGGGTGTGCCTTTGATAAACTGTTAGGACACTGGTAATCTCGGGGAAACTCTGTGTAACGGCGGAGGTGTCCAAAACAGCTGTGGGCACCCCGACGCATTTTTTTTATCTAATGAAAAATCGTCCAAGCCTTCCATCAAAACGTTCATTTTCCCCATAGTCACTAGGAAGCAGCAGACGCCGGCTCACACTGTCACACCGACAAGAGCGGCAGTCTCCTCCAAGAAATAGGCGCCGTCGCAGTCACCCCAAGTAGTAGACGCCACGGCAGTCACCCCAAGAGGTAGACGCCGTCGCAGTCACTCCAAGTGGTAGACGCCACGTTAGACGCTATCAAGAAATAGACGCCGGCTCACACTGTCACACCGACAAGAGCGGCAGTCAGTAACAAGGAGCACTCGCCGACTGACACCGTCACACCGGCAAGAATGGCAATCACCCTCAGGAAATAAACACCTCGACGGTCACGACCATCGCAGTTGATACTCGCAAAGCGATCAAAACGCCTTAGAAGCGTTGCACGGTTGAGGAACGCACTCTAAGACTGCCTCGACCAAGCCAAGGCGGAAACAGAGGAGACGCCCAATTAATAACATAAAAAAAAATCAGACAAGGATGAGAAAAGACCTCGGCCGAGCCAGAGGCAAAGTGAAACGTTAGGTACAGATTGAGATGCTCAACTATTAGCACAAGAAAAAGGGAATGAGGTAAAGACCTCGGCCAAGCCGGAGGCAGAAGAAACGAGCTCTTATTAAATATGTTCAAACAAATTACAAGAAATACAAACGACGGCCGTCCCCATAAGGGTCAGCCAAAGGAAAACCCGCCAAAGTTGTACAAAATACAAAGACGAAAAGGCAAAAGGGTACAGACATCATCTCCCTATGTCTGTTGCTGCTCGCCATCAGCAGCGGTAGCAGCGTCTCCCTCGGTGGGTAACCCAGCGGCTTTCCTGGCAGCCTCAGCCTTTGCCTCGGCAGCCTCAGCTTCCCTCATTCTCTTGGCCTCCTCATTGGCCGTCTTCGCCCTCTCAGCAAGGGCTGCTGCCTCCTTGGCCGCCTCCTGCTCTATCTTCACCCTCACCGTCTCCTTGACCCTCTCCTCCACGGCCTTCTCCTTAGCTTCGAGCTTGTCGTCAAACAGCTCGTCGAATTTGCCCCACGGAAAGGAACCTTCAAGAGGGAAGAGCTCCTCAATTACTTACCTGGCAAAACTTCGGCCGGATCCCGAATCGGAGCACATGTCAGGGAGCATTTTGGTTTGGAGCATCTCAATGTCGTCCTCCTTTTGCCTGATGATGGCCTCCTTGCTCCGAATCACCTTCCCCTGGATCTGAAACCGTTCCCTGAATTCATTCCTCTGCTGGAGATAGAGGTCGGCGTGCCTCTGAACGAGGCCACACTTCGCCAGCAGAGTTTCAACTTCGGCCGCAGAAGTCTCGGCCTTGGCCCTCTCAGCAAGGACCTCCTTTTCAGCGTCCTCCCTGAGCTTTCTCTCAGCCAAGAGCGCCTTCTCGGCCTCCCCCCGAAGCCTCTGCTCATTGAGAAGATCCAGCTTCGCCTTCGTGGCCACCTTCTTAGTGGCATTAAGCTCAAAAGCGGATTGAGCCGCGGCCTTCTCCTGCTCCATGATACGAGCGCCGGTCAGCTCGTTCCACCTCGCCAGTCTCTTAATCAACCTCGCGCCTTCCGCCACAAGCTGAGATGAAGAGTCAGTAGCGACGTTATGATCACCAGCTTGCGGACGGGAAAGGGAAACCTTCTGGGATGAAGAGTCAGTAGCGACGTTATGATCACCAGCCTGCGCAGGTTTCTCCTCCGTCTGCTGCTCAACAAGAGCGGTGGCCGACAGCGGTGGATCTACAAAAATTTTTTTTAAAAAAAGGGGAGGCATCAGTATCAACATACATAGGCATGCCGAAAAGCCTGTCATCGGCAGCGCCTGACGAACCGGCTAAATCTGAGCCACCGGATAGTTCAATACCGTGCTTGGCCTTCTTGGCCGAAGGGTGCATTTCCTCGTCAGCAGCAGAAGCAACGGCAGCGGTAAAGGCTGTCTGCTTTCTTTTACGGACAAGGGGAGACCCCTCCTCCTCGCCGGAATCATCGCCATTGGAGATATAAACGACTTCCACCGTCTCCTTCTGAACAGGGGAGGTGGAAGGCGGAGCCGATGTCGACGCCATCATCGCCGAAGGATTTATTTTTCGCGTATGGCGCGGCATATTACTAACAACCTTCGCCCGGCCTCCACCACATTCAAGCGTTTGTTCTTTGGTCCATAAGATCATTCGGCGACGTCCGTGGTCGTGGGTCGAGCCTTGGGATGCAAGTTAGCAACGGTTTTGTCTTTGTGCAGCCCCATTCTCCGGAGGATATCCTCAGACAAATCCGGTCCAAAGTGGTCTGCGAAGGAAACAAAGCAAGAATTAAATAGAGGAATTAAATCGAAGTTCGAAGAACAGAAACATTGACAATGGTGATGGGCCTCATACCGACCCCACTCACCCCGTGCTAGGGCCGGTATGAGGCCGACATGGCAGAGCGGCTCATCCTGAAGAATGATCTGCGTTGGGGGAATCCATCTTTTCGGCACCCCACTCTTGTCCGCCTCAAAGAGCCTCATCGCCAGCCTCTCATCCTCCTTAAGAGGGACCCTGCTGGCATCCATCTTGAGTTTTTTCCGGGAGACCCATCTGTCATGTTCCACCTTAGTCTCACACCGCAAGTTAACTTGGTCTTGGCAATGGGCGATGGTAGTCATCCGGCACCTTAACGTACACCCACCAATCTCTCCAGTCTTTGCAAGAAGTAAGTTTGTCAACAGAGACATAACCCTTCTCCATGTGCACACTGTACCAACCAACGCGGCCAGAGATTGACGGCTGGAGATAATGCAGCCGGCGGAATAAATTCACCGTCGGGGCCTCCCCCTTGAAAAGGCAAAGCCACACAAAGCCGACTATCGTCCTCACGGCCAACGGATGCAGTTGGGCCACATCGACGTTCATGGCTTTGATGATAGCCATGACGTACTCGTTCAGCGGAAACCGAAGCCCGTACTCCAAATGTCGCATATATACACCGGTATGGCCCGGTGGAGGGCAACAGACGGCCTGACCCTCCTCAGGGATGACAATCTTGTATCCCCTGCCAAAGAAAAAGTGGCCCTCAAAAAACTTCTCACCAGAACAACTGGCCAACTTATGGGTCCAATCTCGGTCAACGCTTGCCTTACAGACGTCACCGTGATCCATAACGTACTGCCTCCTCTCTTTGGGACGAGCACTTTCCGCATCATCACCGAAATCATCACCAAAATCACCATAAGAATCATCATCCTCCCATTCCTCCAAAATTTGAGGATCAACTTCAGGAGAAGGAGACCTAGGGCCCTCCGACGCAGGTTTACTAGGTCCAAATCGCGAAAGACATGGTCACAACAAAATACTAGCAAGATAAAAGAAAAATTTGTTTGTTTACCTCGAAGAAAAACACTCGCCGGATCAAAGACTCTGAAGATTGGAAGAAAAGGAAGCTCTTGAAAGTTTAGAAAGATGAAGATTTTGGAGAAAAATTTGAGAAACTGAAATTGGTGGCCAAAATCACGGAATAACTACCCTATTTATAGGGAAAAGCCCATAAAGAAGGACCAATCAGCGAACAGCCCATGAAGCGTCATCCAATCAGCGTGCAGACACGTGTCGGACATGCAACCACGGGATGTCAATCGTTGCAACAGTTAGACGTCCATCAATGCAACAGTGACCAAGCGTCTTCAACACGCCCATTCATATCTCTCCGCCTATTCACCTTCCTCAACAAATTCCCAAGCATCTGTTCTCCGCCGGCCACTCGATCAACCAAGCTAGGTAGTGCCGGCCGGGGGCAATCAAAAACAACCGGCACTCTCAACCCTGGTCTCGACCAGCGTCACTTTCTTTTCCACATCGGATACCCATTACGCATCCATGTGGAGGGGGGATATGGTACGGTGATAGGTAGACCAGGCCGAGGTAAAAGAAGCCGCCGCAGAAGAAGCCAATACAGAACATTTGTTACGAATTACTTGCGCAGAATATACGCTCAAACGTACATCGGAGCCCATACCACGGCATAGACTACGCTGAGGGCAAATTGATGGGGCATATTCTGCACCGCTGACCAAGTCAACATATTGAACAAGGTCAAAGATATCCACAAAGAAGTCAACGACTTAGACACCCTAGCCGATGCGGCCCATCGGCTGTTAGCTGGTCTCGGCGTGACAACTCGCCAAATGGGACACATACCCCCGTACTCATATCCAAGACCCCTCGGCGGCGAGTCAACATGGCCCGCCGGCCTTCCATAGGTCCCTCGGCCGAGGGGTAGATCAGTCTTTCCACCTGCTAGCCACTTGGCCACTTGGCCACTACGTGACAAAAGGTGAAAGCCTATAAATACTCCTCAACCTTCATTGAGGAAAGGATCCCACAACTTAACCTAAGTACACTATTCATCTGGTAATATCTTCCTTATCTCTCTACAATACATACCTAGCCAAGTAACACAACTTAATCCTTTAAGTTTACTGACTTGAGCGTCGGAGTGAGTACGCTTGGCACAAAGCCAAACCCTCAGTTCGTTCATCGTTGCAGGAGAGGCCGAGAGGAACGATAAAGGCAAGAAGGGTTCAACTCAAGACATTATTCTACAAGCCACGGGTGGTAACGATACTTGCTCTGGAATTACACCCGGAACAACAACCATTACTAGAACTACTGTCGACTAAACCGGCTTTGGCAAGAGCATCCGCAACAGCATTAGCAGATCTTTTTTCAAAGACAATCTTCAAGCTGGGGGAGCTATCCAAGAGATCCCTACACTCAAGAATAACATTAGCAAATTGACCACAAGGTTGAGCCTTACTCAAAATAGAAGTAACCGCATTAAGACAATCCGAAGCAATGATAAAACGATCCATAGACGCAAGGCCGGCCCTAAGACCCTCCCTAATGGCTAAGACCTCCCCAACGAAGGGGGAAGGGGCAAGAAGCCGTCTAGACCAACCCCGAACCCAGGATCCTATGTCGTTCCTAACCACACACCCAATACAAGCTAAAGAATTAAGGGGGGGGGGGGGGGGGAAAGCCGCATCAACGTTGATTTTGAACCAACAAAGCGGAGGAAGGGCCCAACTACAAGAGTAGTAAGAGGCAGAGGTAGACCCGGGTGATGTTGTCTTATGTCCTTATCTTTTCAGTTTGCGAAGCTAATGTTGTCTTATGTCCTTATCTTTTCTAGATTATCATTCTGCTGTAGTTTCTCATTTTCTCTGGCCTTATTTTGTTGTACTTTTGGTTCTGCTTTTGACATGCTCCGAGCTTGTGGTCATATTAAAAAAAAAAAAAAAAAACTACTTATAAAAACAGAACTAGTAGTTACACTACTTAATTACGGCATCATTTTCTTATCGTAAGTACGAGTAGTAACTTATCCTCATCACTACTATCAGAGATAGGAGATAACAGTAAAAGGTGAGAAAATATCCGAAATATGGTACAAAGAAAAAAAAAAAAAAAAAAGTTACACAAATGAATATATTAAAATCACACAAGTACAATCTGAGTACCAATACAAAATCAACTTATTTATGGAATTTCAGCATCATGAAGTAGGTTATACGTAGTATATAAACCCATAGTGTGCGGATAATTTCATGGCTTAGTATGGTGCTCGGGCACAACAGGTTTGGGCGACTCCGGAATCTCAGGCTTAGGGTGTTCAGGCACCTCCGGCTTTGGTAATTCAGGGACCTTGGGTAAGTCGGGTTTAGGGAGCTCAGGCACTTTGAGCTTGGGCAATTCAGGAACGTCTGGCTTAGGAAGCTCAGGGACTTCTGACTTAGGTAGCTCTGGGACTACTGGCTTGGGAAGCTCATGAACATCGGGTTTAGGGAGCTCAGGGACTACTGGCTTGGGAAGCTCATGAAGATCGGGTTTAGGGAGCTCGGGCACTTCTGGCTTAGGAAGCTCAGGAATTTCGGGTTTGGGCAATTCAGGCACCATAGGCTTAGGTAGCTTGTCACGGTCCGCTACTTTTGCCGGACCGTGGCGCGCACCCTTGCCCGTCTCAAGGCAAGATGCAAGCGACAAGGATCTTCGTACTAGTTAGGGATCGCCCACTAGCACGATACTCGGGTCTCGGGTCGGTGTGTGTCGGGAATCCTAGTCACGATTATCAAGTCCGGCACACGAAAGCAATAAAAGTAAGCACTACGATTATTGAAAGCAAGCAACAAGCAACAACAAGCTTTTGGATAAGAAGCGGTTTTTCATTGACTAGCACCTCTCAAAGAGGCAAATTTGATAGTTTGGTCCTGGTAGCAGGAAACATTGAATTTACAAGTTTAGTTCAGAATAGCGATATACCTATTTATGGAAACCTACTCTAAAACTACTAAGAAAATACTTACTACAAATGTACAAGGGAAATGAAAATACATAAGCATAAATAAATCTAAGGGTTCAAGTGTGCGGATCGTCACACTCTCCCCCACCTAATCTGTTGCCGCCCTCGGCAACACAAAAAATCTTGAATGGTGCTTCAGTGAGACATCCTCGGTGAGCTCTGACCGTCCATGCAGTGTTGGGGATTGGCTTGTACCACTCGGCTTGAATGTGCGCTTCGTCCCAAACAATGACTGGCCTCTTCGTCCCTTCAAGGATAGGCTGGAGTTCTTTGACATAGAAGCTGCCGAACATCATGTTCTCCAAGTCCACCACGTGCTCCTTGTCTCTCGGGAACGCCCACTTTGCCGCTGCTTGAAAAGTGCTCTCTCGGGCTTTCTCCAAGTACTGGCTCCAACGGACCTTCACTTTGTCTCTCCTCACTTCAGCACCTGTATTCAAGGGAATGTGAGATCTCCAGGACGCCGAATCAGCATTTCGGCGCGGCCCCCTGATGGTACGAGGCCTTCTCTCTTGGGTCGACTGACCCGCAAACCAGGACGTCGATTCAACACATCGACGCGGCCCCCTGATGGTACGAGGCCTTATCTCTTGGGTCGACTGACCCGCAAACCAGGACGTCGACTCAGCACATCGACGCGGCCCCCTGATGGTACGAGGCCTACTTCTTTGGGCATCTCGGCCCTCATTGTCTACTCCTCGGTGAGGGGGTAGACTCTTCTTTCGTCCCCCAGGCCACTTAGCATCGTAGTTAGCCTGGGTCTTGTTCGCCCTCGGCTCCACCGAACCTTTAGGCATTCTCCAAGGTCGCATCCCTTGTTTCGGCGTCGGTATCACCCTCATAGCCGAAATTCGATGCTGCCCCTTGTCTTCGTTCTTGTCTCACCGTCTTCACTACGATAGACCCCATTAGTAGCATCGATCCGTCACTCGGTTTCAATACCACTAATGCTTTCTCGAAAGAACGCATCCCGAGTACTAACTTGAAGTCATCCAGCGGAACGGTGGTGAAGTCGAGCTCCCCCGCCCACTCACCCACTTGGACCGCGACCTTCTTAGCCACTCCTTGGACGCGTCTCATTTTCCCATTGACCGGCTTCAGGCAGCTGTTAGCATCCCGCAAAACTAGCCCCAACCGATCAGCTTCTTCTTTCGTAACAAAGTTGTGGGAGGCACCCGAGTCGATCAAAGCTCGTGCGTGCTTCCCATTCACCATCATGTCCACGTACATGAGCCCGTTGGATTTCTTGGCGGAGGAATCTTCGTATTTCCCCATCGCGCTGATCCGTTGAAGTGAGCCCATCCGTGGTTGGTCTTCACCATCACTCGAGTCTTCGTTACACTCTTGGTGATAGTCGGCCAATGCCCCATCAAGACGTTCTTGAGCCCCTTTCGGCATCTTCTTGAGCATGGCATTGAACTCCGCGTTGTTCGGACAATCGGCCATTTTGTGAGGACCCTTACACACAAAACACGCGAACGGTCTCTTCGTTGTGGAAGCAGTAGAGTTTCCCACCTTAGAAGACGAGCTTGTGGGCGAGTTTGTAGTGCTTGCCGATTGGGCTTGACCTCCTTGTGAGCGGAACCGACTGTTCCCAACTGAAATGGCGCTATTTTGTGGCCTTTGTCCATTATACCCACTTTGTGATGCACCCATATTCCCCGTTGGTGCCACAACTCTTGGTGCCTCTCGCTCCCCGTGAAAGTCGAGTAGGCGCTCCGCAGCCGATATGGCCGAAGACAGAGTTTTGGGATTCTGCCTCATGACCTCTTGTTGTGCCCACCTCTTCAACCCGTCAATGAACTCGAATGTCCTATCCGTCTCGGACATTTCGCTAATCTCGAGCATGCACGCTGAGAATTCCCTCACATATTCCCGGATTGATTTGGTGTGCTTGATTTCCTTCAACTTCTTCCGAGCAACAAACTCCGTGTTCTCGGGGTAGAAGTGATCCTTCAAGATCCTCTTGAAGTCGGCCCACGATGTCACCGTAATCGTGCCCGCATCGATTTTCTTGTACCTAGCCCTCCACCACATTTTGGCATCGTCGACTAGATACATGCTTGCCGTGACAACTTCCGCGTCTTCGTCGAGCCCACTTACTCGGAAGTATTGCTCCATATCGAAGATAAAGTTATCGACCGCTTTCGAATCCCTCGCCCCATCGTAGGCACGAGGTGGAGGTGCCTTCACCTTATGGCTCCCCGCAGATTTCCCGTCATTGGCCACCGCTTTCACGAGCGTGGCGCAAGTGTTCTCTAACATCTCGACTTTTCGATGCAGATGATTGATCTCTTCCTCCCGATCGTCGGGGATCGCACCACTGATCACTTGGATGCGGGTGTCCATCCCGTCCACCTTCGTCTCAAGGTCACAAACCGTCTTTTGCAACTCCTCGAGGCTCGCGGCCATCCGCATCACGATGCTCTCGAGTTTGGGAAGCTTGACGTCGATTGTGTCCATTAAGGCATCCACTCGGTCCTCGATTGTTTCGCCCATTTTCTCGATCTCGATGAACAAATGCGGCTTGCAGACGCCCGTCCGAAGACCGGGCTCTGATACCAAATGTCACGGTCCGCTACTTTTGCCGGACCGTGGCGCGCACCCTTGCCCGTCTCAAGGCAAGATGCAAGCGACAAGGATCTTCGTACTAGTGAGGGATCGCCCACTAGCACGATACTCGGGTCTCGGGTCGGTGTGTGTCGGGAATCCTAGTCACGATTATCAAGTCCGGCACACGAAAGCAATAAAAGTAAGCACTACGATTATTGAAAGCAAGCAACAAGCAACAACAAGCTTTTGGATGAGAAGCGGTTTTTCATTGACTAGCACCTCTCAAAGAGGCAAATTTGATAGTTTGGTCCTGGTAGCAGGAAACATTGAATTTACAAGTTTAGTTCAGAATAGCGATATACCTATTTATGGAAACCTACTCTAAAACTACTAAGAAAATACTTACTACAAATGTACAAGGGAAATGAAAATACATAAGCATAAATAAATCTAAGGGTTCAAGTGTGCGGATCGTCACACTGGGGCACTTCTACCTTAGGTATCAACCATATCTCTTCATCTAAAGAAAATAATATTCCACTCTCCAAGACATAATCTCATATCTACCCTTCCCTCCTATGCAAGTTATTGATCTCATGAATATTGTAATTATAGAAAAGATAGTTTGTAAATCAAATTAAATATTCTAGGTCTCTCTTGTATGTAATGCTATATATATGCATTCCCGTATCAATGTAAAAATACAATTCATCAATACAATAAACCAAGTCTTATATGGTATCACGTTGCCCTAATCGATCCGCAATTAACCTCCGACCTAAACGACCCTCCTTCAAACGAAAAACCTCCCTGCTTCCGCCATCCTCAATCACCATGTCAAACCCCAACAATGACCTCTCTGTCCCAAACCCTCACGAAACAACCAAACCCTTAACCTCCTTGAACTTGAACCACTGTGTCAAGTTAACCCCTCTTAATTACACGGCCTGGCACTTTCAACTCACCCATATCCTTTTCGGATTCAGTCTCCTTGGATTCCTCGACGGATCTGAGAAAGCACCACCCACCACCATTGTTGATGATGCCAAACACGAGACCCCAAACCCTGCATACCTATCTTGGTTGAAACAAGATGGGTTAATACTAGGTGCTCTTATGGGCACGATCACCTCCGCCTTGCAATCACTGATTGTGCGCGCGAAAACCTCCAAAGAGGCATGGGATATCTTAGCCCAAACATATGCCAACCCTTCCCGAGCTCATATTTTACAGCTCAAAGAACGTCTTGATTCCATCGTTAAAACGACGGATCAAACCATTACCGACTACATGAACCAAATCAAAGCATGTGTCGACCAACTCGCTCTTATGGGCAAAGTTTTAGACACCGAAGATGTTGTCGCAAAAATATTTAAAGGACTGGACTACGAACTCTATAAACCCGTGATTGACACAGTTAGAGATCGTGACAACCCCATCACTTTTGAGGCTTTACACGAGAAGCTCTTGCAACATGAACTTCTCCTTCAACACCAACCCACCTCCAACCACTTTACCCCGTCTGCCAACCCGGCTTATCGAAGCCAAACCCGTGGCAACAACCGTCATTCCCAACAGACGGCATCCACCCCAAATCATGCCTCTTCCCACCCTTATCAGCCACCCTCCAATACCAACCCGAGACCATTCAAAGGACGATGCCAGTGGTGTCGTCAAACTGGTCATGTCATAGCAAATTGCCCATTATTTCGCAAGCTATTTCCAACCATCGTCTTTCCCGAACCCAACTACCGCCAACATACTGGACCACCCCAAGCCAACCTAGCTACCCACGGCAACCCATCACCAAACCCGAACTACCTCCTTGACAGCGGCGCGTCCCACCACTTGACCCATGACTTGGATACCCTGGCTTTTCATTCTCCATATGACGGTATGGATGACTTGATCATTGGAGATGGTTCTACTCTTGAGATTGCCAATACAGGTTCATTTAATTTACATAATCTAAAATTCCATAATGTTTTACATGTTCCAAAGATTTCTCGTAATATTTTATCAATCTCGCAACTATGTCGAGATAATAATGCTTATGTAATTTTCTCACATGATTCGTTTTTTGTTAAGGCAATCCAAACCGGGACAACCCTCCTCCAGGGCCATGCTAAACACGGCGTCTATGAATGGTGCCCCTCCAAACCAGCCGCACTAGCTGCTGTCAAAGGATCGTCACTACTATCGTTACATCATAAGTTAGGTCATCCATCCTACGATGTAATGAAATTAATTAATAAAACTTCAGTTTCAGCAACTATGCATTTCGATAATTGTCACTCATGTCGTGTTTCGAAGAGCAAAAAACTTCCGTTCACAGTCTCTTCTTTACACTCCACGGCACCCCTTGACCTCGTCTTTTCTGACCTATGGACGAGTCCCGTCCTATCTCGCGACCATTATAAATACTACGTTATATTCGTTGATCACTTTACCAAATATATTTGGTTATATCCTTTAAAAAGAAAATCTGAAACCACTACTATCTTTATGCAATTCAAAGCCCTTGTCGAGAAGTATTTTCAAAGACCAATTCGACGTTTCTTTTCCGACAACGGCGGCGAATATATTAAATTAAATCCCAACCTCCTTAATGACGGAATTAACCACAGTACATCACCCCCTCATACACCCGAACACAATGGCTATGCCGAAAGACGACATCGTCACATTGTTGAAACGGGTCTTGCGTTACTTAACTATGCCGGGTTATCTACCAATTATTGGCCTTATGCCTTTTGCACGGCTACTTATCTAATCAATCGCATGCCTACCAAAACCTTAAATGGTAGCACACCATACTTTAAACTACACGGTATTCCTCCAAATTACACTAAACTACACAACTTCGGTTGCTTATGCTATCCGTGGTTAAGACCGTATACCAGACATAAATTAGAAGATCGCTCCATTGCTTGCATATTCATTGGTTACTCCAACACCCAAAGCGCCTATCACTGTCTCGATCCAAAAACGAATCGAATCTACACATCTCGTCATGTGCAATTTGTTGAAGATGACTTTCCCTCTCGAAAGTCCAACCCGCCACCATCGACAACCCCTCCTGATGATTGGTGCACTCTTAACATTCCTCTCCTTCCACCTCAAACCACACCCACACCCAACCCACCAACCAACTCCCACAACCGTCAGCCCATCACCATCGTCTACACTCGAAGGAAACCAGCTCAAACCACTATCCCTACCACATCACCTCCCTTCGAACAAACCACCTCCACCACCATCGATGCATCTCATCCCACGACATCACCCGCTGACAATATCACCTCCAACTCCATCGACACACCACCTGCCTCTGACCTCAACACCACCACTACTAACCCGCCCTCCTCCTCGACATCACCCTCTGATCAGCCCTTGACTTTTACTCCTGCCCCACGCACAAAACGTGGCCATCCACCACCACCCAAGACAGTCACAACACGGCTTGACAACAATATTCGGGTTCCTAATCCTCGCTATGCTAACCTTGCGCACACTACCACTACCTCTGACAACCTTCCTAATACTATAAAGCAAGCTCTTGTTCTTCCCCACTGGCGACAAGCTATGCAAGACGAATTTCAAGCACTCGAACGCAACCATACATGGACTCTTGTTCCACGTACTTCGTCCCAAAATGTCATAGGTTGCAAGTGGGTTTTTCGAAACAAATACAATCCTGATGGTACCCTCAAACAACACAAGGCTCGACTAGTTGCTAAAGGGTTTCATCAACGACCTGGTATTGATTATAATGAAACCTTTAGTCCCGTTATCAAACCAACCACCGTTCGTCTAATTCTCTCCTTGGCCATCACGCAATCATGGTCCTTAAGACAATTAGATGTTAATAATGCATTTTTACAAGGCCACCTTACTGATGATGTATTCATGATTCAACCACCTGGATTCGTTGATCAATCTAAACCCGACTTCATTTGTAAGCTCAATAAAGCAATTTACGGACTAAAACAAGCTCCGCGAGCTTGGTATACAGAATTAAAAACCTATCTTCTGCGTCATGGATTCAAACAATCTATATCCGACTCTTCTCTATTTATTTTCCAAACAAAAACCACCTGCATTTACATGCTCATTTATGTGGACGATATTATAGTCACTGGACCGCATCCACACCAACTTCAAACCTTTATTACAAATTTGGCACAACGATTTTCGCTCAAAGACCTTGGACCACTATCCTACTTTCTTGGCATTGAAGTAGTGCCAAACCACAATGGCCTCCATCTAAATCAATCTAAATACATTTATGATCTACTTACAAAATACAAGTTTATCGACGCCAAACCAATCAACACACCTATGGCTACCTCCCCGCCTCTTACTCGGGAAGACCATCACTCCATTCATGATCACGCCACCTACCGTGCCATAGTAGGCAGCCTGCAATATCTGTCACTAACTCGGCCTGACATTGCATTCACCATAAACCGTCTTGCTCAATTTCTTCATCACCCTACCGTCACTCACTGGACTGCACTTAAAAGGCTCATTCGCTACTTGCAAGGAACACAAACCTTTGGGATTCAATTATATCGCAACTCACCCTCCTGTCTTCATGCCTTTTGTGATGCAGATCATGCAGGCGACAAAGACTCCTACATGTCAACCACTGGCTACATCATCTATCTTGGTCGAAATCCCATCTCGTGGTCGTCCAAAAAGCAACAAGGTCTCGCGCTCTCTACAACTGAGGCTGAATTCCGGGTTGTCGCATCTGTCACAACCGAGACACTCTGGCTTCGCAATCTACTAACCGAGCTTCATATCACTGTCACCAAACCTCCAGCTATCTTTTGTGATAATATCTCGGCAACTCTTTATGCTAAGAACCCCGTCTTTCACTCCCGCATGAAACACATGGCCTTATCCTTCCATTTCGTCAAAGAACAACTGCAGAATGGTCAAGTTCGAATTCAACACGTCGCAAGTAAAGATCAACTAGCAGATATCCTCACTAAACCGTTACACAAAGCTCAACATTTCGAATTAAGGTCCAAGATTGGTCTCACCTCACGGACGTCCATCTTGCGGGGGCGTATCAACCATATCTCTTCATCTAAAGAAAATAATATTCCACTCTCCAAGACATAATCTCATATCTACCCTTCCCTCCTATGCAAGTTATTGATCTCATGAATATTGTAATTATAGAAAAGATAGTTTGTAAATCAAAGTAAATATTCTAGATCAAAGTAAAACTGATCTCAGGCAACGTTGGCTTGGGCAATTCCTGCACGTCAAGTTTAGGTAGTTCGGACACTGACAGCTTTGGTGCCTCAAAGTTAGGCATCTCAGGCTTTGGGATTTTTTGGAAGTTCAGGCTGTGTTTATCCACAGACTCATCTTCAGACTTCAGACTCTGCCACCTCAGCTTTCCACTAACTTTTCATTCTTCAGACTCAGACTCAGACACTCTCAGACTCACTTAAAATATACACTTTATCCTCATACTCATTTCAGACTTTGCCACCTCAACTTTCCACACAATCTACAATATATATATATATATATATATATATATATAGAAATAGGATCATATGAGTTTGGTTTTTTTGGTGAGTTACCCCTCTGAATCTAAACCACTAATCTAATCTAAGATGAATGGCTGAGATTAAATCTTTCATCTTTTATTTAAATCTTATATTTTATGCTCTACACTTTTTTTTTCATTTATCCAGTTTCTTTCTCTCTCTCTCTCTCTTCATATTTCCCCTCTATTATTCATCTTCTACTGCGACATTCACTTTCTTCAAGCTTTTTCTTCGTGCTCCTTCTTCGTGTTCGCTCACTAATTCGACTTCATCTTCATCTTAAATTACGTGAAATCAGGTAATGATTTTTTCGTTTTCTACTATTTTTTTGGTTGAATGTATTCAATTCTCATTTCATCTTCTTGTTCTTTGCTCGAATTTAATGTTTTTTGTGTGTGTAATCTTCAATTTATTCAGTTTCCTTCATTATATTGTTCAATTTTTTGTGTTTGTGTTGTTAAATGATTTTTTTTTTGTTTTCACATAATTCTAGGGTTTTGTAATTGTATTTTGTGTTTTTGCACTTGATTTTTGAATTGGATGTTTCTCTTTCTGGTTGTTCAATCAAACTATTATGAATGTAGATAGATGGCAGAAAAATGAGGTTCTTTAGAGTATCTTCTGTTGATAAGAATGGTGCGTCTTAATGCATTTGGGTTTTTTTGGTACATTATTATTTCTCTGAAATACTCAGTTATTGTATTGTGTTGTTTCGATTATTTCAATGCATTAGTGGGATTATTGTATTTCATTTTGTTTAGTTACGCCATTCTGACAAAGTATGTTTTTATTTATCTAAACTAACAAGTTATTTTATAGTATTTTATGGTTATTTCAATACTTATGGGTGGTTATTGTATTTCAGTTGCATAATTATTTCAACTTACGCTCTTCGTTGTTTTTATTTCTTTCAGGGAGCTTTTGCTTTTAACAGGTTTAACCCCCATTAATAGGCTCGACATGGTTCTCGTTGAGAAGAATGATGAAACACCAGCAAGACAACTTCTTGTTAATGTTTAACTCCAAGGATAAAGTATGAGACAAAGTACACAATAGTTCAACCATGGTTATTGTAAATTTCAATCACGGTTATTGTAAAGTTCAATCATGGTTATTGTATAGTTCAATCACGATTATTGTAATCATTATTATAGTACACCATAGTTGACGCATGGTTATTGTAAAGTTCAATCACGGTTATTGTAATAATTTAAGTCAATTATTATACGACTCTGATGTAATTACTCTATTTTTATGTTCTAAACAAGTGTTGCTTATGTCAAATTTAGATTCCATGGTTATTGTATATTCATCTTTCTCGCCTTCTTCTTCTAAAGCACGCTCGACAAATCAGAAAGGGCTTTATTAGCTTGGTTATTGCATTAACCAATATCAATCATTTCATTGAAGAAAATCAATTATTCTATTGAAAATAATGACCATTATTCAATTAAACAAGATGAAAACAAACAAAAGATAGATTGTTGACTATATTTGAGTTTCATCTCAATACAATAATACGTTTTATTCATTACAATAACTGAGTTTCTACATTACAAAACTACAAATAGCAGATTTTCTACATTTAAATAACTGAGTTTCTACATTACAATAACTACAAATAGTAGAGTTATTCTATAGTGTATTTACAGTTATTTACAGTTATTCTTAGTTATTGTATTGTATTTCATTTTGCATGGTTACTCCACTCTGACAAAATATGCTTTTATTTCCCTAAAATATCCAGTTATTCTATAGTGTATTTACAGTTATTTTAATACGTATTGGTGGTTATTGTATTTCAGTTGCATAGTTATTTTTAACTTACCCCCTTTTTGTTTTTATTTATTTCAAGAGCTTTCATTTTCAACTGGTTAAGCCCTCAACAATAGGCAGGACATGGTTCTCATCAGGAATAAATACAGACAGAAGAATGGTGAAAACACCGGCAAGACATGGTTCTCGTCGGAATGAAATAATTTTAGACATAACATTTGGAGATACATATATGTAATGTTAGTGATGTTACTATTATTATATGTATTGTTTGAGAAGATTAGATGTAATTACGAAGATGTATAAATATAATTTGTTGGAGATGCTTAAGTGTAATGTGTTGGAGACAAAATAGTTATATGGTGAAAGTAAGCGGTTCTTTTTAACGTTGTCAAATCTGATTATTTCATTTTTCAGATTTTGCTATTATATTAAGCAATCTCAAATATTTTATTGAACAAAATCAATTATTCTATTGAAAATTGCCAGTTATCCAATTAAACAAGATGAAACAAGAAAAAAAGATAGAAACTTTATATTTGAGTTTCATCTTAATACAATAACATGAGTTACTTGTTACAATAACTGAGTTTCTACATTGGAATAACTATAGATATCAGAGAACATAATTCTCAGTAAACAACTGAGTTTACAATAAAATAATTGCGTTTCTTAATTACAATAATTGAGTTTCTCCATTGGAATAACTATATACACAAGTAAACATTATTCTCAGTAAACAACCGAGTTAACTATAAAATAACTAAGTTTCCTCATTAACATGACCAAGTATATACATCAACTATTACATTGAACATCAATTATCCGTGTTCATCATGATTCAACCTGCAAATCACCAAACATAATGAGTTATTTCATTATACAAAGGTAGTTATTGCATTAAAAAGGATAAAAAAGAATAAATCGAGTCAAATTCATATAAATTTCAAGTTCATTAGTAAGGTAGAAACAAGTTATTTTATTACAGAAACGTGGTTATTGTATTATACTGCGTCAGTTATTCTATTACATTGCGTCAGTTATTCTATTGAACACCATTATATTTGTTCATCATGATTCAAATTGCTTTAAATCACAAAAAATATCGAAATCTTTTCAAAAGTTGTTGTAAATGAACAAACTTTCTATTAAATTTGTTGTTTCCTAATGTTATTAGTCACAAAATTTAAAAAATTATGCTTACCTTCTTTTCATAGTCTTACATTAGGGTTTCTCCATATTTGGGGCTAAATTTGACGGATATTGCTTGATGCAATCGAATTAATCGTAAGATAATCGACGAATTTTATGCTTTTCGTTTTGAATTATTCCAGTTTTGTGAAGAATTAGTTGAATTGTGACATGAATTTGAAGAATATAGAAAATTGTGGAGAAGAATGAAGAACAACAAAAAAAAAAAAAAAGAAATAAACGCACGGGAGGATTGATTTTAGGAGAGAGAAAGATAGAATTATTTTATGAGTGTTTGTGTGGGTTAATCTCAGCCCTTGATCTTGTTAGATCCAATGGTATATAAATGCGGGGGTAACTCACGAAAAGTGGCAAACTCACCGGATCTTGCCTCTATATATATATATATATATATATATAAAATAAAAAAATCTACAATTTAATATTAATAAAGATGTACAATATAATTTTAATAAAAAAAAAACCATTTGTTACCCAGCTCAAGTCAATGCACTACTTTTGTTACCCAACTCAACTCAATTTTTGTTATCCAACTCAACTCAACTTTTGTTACACAACTCAACTCAATTTTTGTTACCCAACTCAACTCAATAAGATGGGCTTTTTCTCAATTTTTGTTTTTCAACTCAACTCAACTCAACTTATTGAGCAAAACAATACATAATCTACTATAAAAAACGCAAATTCTTCTGTCTGAAATAAGACGGACAAAATGTTGTCATTTTACGATAAAATGTTAGCTTCATAAAATATTTTGTCACTAAATGGTTACATTCTTTTAAAAAATGGTGACATTTAATCCGTCTTATTTTTAGAAATCTCAAGCAAGACGGACTATATTAATAAAATTTACAACTTATATTAATAAAATAATACATCATTACTATTCATCCGTCTGAAGAAGCGTCTTGGAAATCCAAGACTGATGTTAAGACTCTCACCCAAGACTCCCCACTTTATCCCTAAGACGCATGAAAAAGCTGCAAATCTGAAGCTCAGACTTTCCCTCATACTCTTGCTCATACAGCGTTAAACTTAGTCTTAGGTAGTACAGGTACCTCGAACTTAGGCAGTTCAGGTAACTCTGGTTTAGGAAGCTCGGGCACTGTAATTTTTGGCAGCTCGGGAATCTCGGGCTTAGGAAGCTCTGGCACCGTAATCTTGGGCAGTTCAGGCAAGGGCGCATCTAAAAGGCGACGAGCTGCCACTATGTTTGTGTTACTGCTTGAGAAGCAGGAAATCACAACAAACATTAGAAACAGGAAATAAGAACGCGAAGCCATAATTGAAGAAGTGTAACAGAAAATCGAAGTGGAGTTGATTAAGCTTGTATTATTAGAGAATGTGTTGTTAATACACCTGAGTTATGAAGTCTATATATAGATGATATACTAAGGAGTTTGGTGAAAAGTAGGTCGTACATTGTTCAACTTCCTATCTAAACTTGAGAAAACATAAACATCTGACATTGCACTAACAGTTTCCAAGTATCAAACAAGTTTTAACTTTTATCAGTTTTTGGAAACCTTTTGTTTAACGTCTCTCAATTTACCTTTGTTAGTGATGTGCTACAATAGTAAAAAGAAAAAGGAGTGGTGTTTACTAAAACACATTTCTTTATTCTATTTATAGCGTATGTTACTCGACCTTGATTATAAATATTTAGCATGAGTGCTTGTTCGTATATGGAGAGATTTTACTTTACTTTGAAAATCAAATGATTCATTTTGCCTCTCTTTTAAATTACTACCTTTGTTTTGCTAACACAAATAAAATCACATCCTTCAACCGGGAAAAAAATCGCTTTTGGAACTCTTGATCTAGTTATGGCCTGTCAAAGGCTTTTTTTTTGTTAAAAATGAGGTTACCATTAGAATATCCCAAAATTTTATAAGGTACTCCATATATGTCTAGTCGCTTAAAATCTATCCACTTAACTTGAAGATCGAAATGAGTTTTTGCAAATTTTACAAATTTCATATTAGATTCAATAGTTCTGGTTAGGATGTAGCTTGTGTCTTACATTCTCTTCATAGACGATCATTCAAAAATATTCTCTTGGTTATATTATAACGGCCAGGGCCTAAACAAGAGACTTGTAAGTCAATTTGGAAGGTATTTGTACAGAGGATAGACCAATAGCGAAGAAGGCGATAAATTTGAATGAACTATTGAAAATGCATTTGGACGGATTTCGTGAAATTGTCATTTGGATGGTTAAGAAGATGCTATTGACTGTATAATACTCCATCGTAACATATCAGCGTTACTATAATTACAGCTTAGAAGAATATGCTATTATTCTTTACAGTAAGCTAATTTTTTTATTCTTGTTTAAGAAGGATGCTTGGAGATGGCAGTAAATGTTGGGTAAATATAATAAAGAGTAAATTAGATTTTACTCCCTTTTGAAACACGTTTTCCTAAAATTACTCCCTTTTAAAACGATTTGCTAAAATTACTCCCATATCTTTACCTCAGGCAAGAAATTGCTCCCAAAACCCAACTTAGGCCTAATATTCCGTATTTTTTTGAATTTATGACCAGTTTGCCCCTGAAATCCCTTCACCATGTTTTATTCCTTTCTCATCCTCACATCACCCACTACGCCGCTCATCGTCACCCACCAAAAGGCTTGTTGTCACCTACTACGCACGCTGCTCAACGTCACCCACCGTCGTTGTCTAGTTAATGAACTGCAGCGATTTCCCACTATGAGAAAACGAATGGATGGTGTTATTAATAGCAGTTCAGAAATCGAATGACACAAATCTGAAATTTTCCGTCAACTTTGGGGACATTGTTGATGAGTTTTGCCCAAAAGATCAGTCTCTTAGTGCTATAAAGATTGCTTTCGAGTTTCAGAAATTCAATGGTCCCGCATATCATATGATTGGAGATATAATCGAAATGGAGGTAAGATTGCAGCGGCCTTATCAAAAGTCAATAGAACGAGTGAGGAAGGAGGGAGGGTGACTGGCGGAAAAGAGGCGGCGGTTGGATTGTAGAGGGCACGAGGTGGATGACGGCTGTAAGGCGGCACAGCAACCACGGAGGCGTGTGCACAGGAAATCGATACATAAAGGTGAAAGGATTTCAGGGGCAAATTGGTCATGAAAATAGAGAAAAGGCGGAAAAATTCAAAAAAAGACGGAATATTAGGCCTGAGTTGGGTTTTGGGAGCAATTTCTTGTCTGAGGTGAAGTTATGGGAGTAATTTTAGGAAATGGTTTTAAAAGGGAGTAATTTTAGCAAAACGTGTTTCAAAAGGGAGTAAAATCTAATTTACTCTATAATAAAATGTGGTACAAATGGAAAACAACAGTGACAATTCCCTACACAAGTGTCATGACTCATGTATGTAATCCTAGGGGTTGAAGGCTTGAAGCTTGTTGGGCCCTTCACGGTTTGTATTGGACGCCAGGCAGTGTCGGGCTTTGGCAAATCAGGCAATGTCAGTTTTGGCAACTCAGGGATAATGTTGGTTTTGGCAACTCTGGCAATGTAGGATTAGGCATTTCAGGGAATGTGTGTGTGGGAGTCTGGACTTTGGTAGCTCAGTCAATCATCATTATCATTATATATAATTAAAACAAGAAGTATTCGAGCGATTACAGAAAGTCCAACCACTTTCTCTTATTATGTGAGTGGTAACAAATTTGACCCGTTTACACTTTAGACGAATATACCCGTCTAAAGTGAGACTAATTATTGTTATAAACATCCATAATTTTTCTTTTTCAAAATCATACACTAAATTAAAAATACCCCATGTTCTCTCTTTTTTCTCACTTGTACCCTTGCCTTTTTCTTATCCCCAGCTATACCCTTGTACTGTACTTGTACCAAATGTTACTCTGATTTTGTAACTTAACATTAACATATGTTACTGAGACTCGATTATAAGTATTTAACACCAGGTTTTTGTTCAAGCGAAGGACACTGTTATCAGAAAAAATATGCTGTGGTCTAAAATGAATTGTCCAAGTTAAGTCTGTAATCAGCCAAGAATAATTAGCTTAATTACAGCATATAAATTCACAGAGTTGCCTAAAGAAGCTAGCTACTAGTTACTACATTGTTAAAATCTGATAATAAGTTAGGAGCTTACACAAGCAAGAGTCATTAACTATAACCAGATTAATATAATGCACATCTAACTTAAACCTATCTACCTAAACTGAAGATCAAAATAATCAGGGATGGAATCAGCCCTCGGTTAGGACTTAGGAGGGCTGTAGCTCGAGATGTTATTATATGCATTGCTATATGCAGCAAAAGGGCGTTAGCTTAGTAGTTTCCGAAGCTAATGTTGTCTTATGTCGTTATCTTTGCTAGATTATCGTTCTATTGTAGCTTTTTCTTCTTCTTTGGTTTCATTTTCGCACTAAATTCCTTATTGTGTATACTTTTGGTACTGCTTTTGACATGCTCTAGCTTATGGTCAAACTAAAACTACTTGTTAAAAACAGAACTAGTAGTTACCCTACTTAATTAATTATGGCATCATTTTCTTATAGTAACTACGAGTAGTAACTTATCCTCATTACTACGACCACAGATAGGAGATAGCAGCAAAAGGTGACAAAATATCCGAAAATGTGGTACAAATGTACAAAAACATCAGTAACACAGATGCTTAATATATTAAAATCACACAAAAATTACAATCTCAGTAGTAATACAAAATCAACTTATTTATGGAATTTCAGCATCATGAAGTAGGTTATATATGAAACCCATAGTGTACGGATACTTAATTTCATGGCTTAGTAGGGTGCTCGGGCACAACAGGTTTGGGCAACTCCGGAATCTCAGGCTTAGGGAGTTCAGGCACCTCCAGCTTTGGTAATTCAGGGACCTTGGGTAGGTCGGCTTTAGGGAGCTCAGGCACTTTGAGCTTGGGCAATTCAGGAACGTCTGGCTTAGGAAGCTCAGGAACTTCTGGCTTAGGTAGCTCTGGGACTACTGGCTTGGGAAGCTCATGAACATCGGGTTTAGGGAGCTCAGGCACTACTGGCTTGGGAAGCTCATGAAGATCGGGTTTAGGGAGCTCGGGCACTTCTGGCTTGGGAAGCTCAGGAATTTCGGGTTTGGGCAATTCAGGCACCTCAGGCTTAGGCAGCTGGGGCACTTCTACCTTAGGAAGCTCAGGCAACGTTGGCTTGGGAAGTTCATGCACGTCAAGCTTAGGTAGTTCGGACACTGGCAGCTTTGGTGCCTCAAAGTTAGGCAATTTAGGCACCTCAGGCTTTGGGAACTCAGGAACCGTGATTTTTGGAAGTTCAGGCACCTCGAACTTAGGTAGTTGAGGTACCTCGAACTTTGGCAGTTCAGGTAACTCTGGTTTAGGGAGCTCGGGCACTGTAATTTTTGGCAGCTCAGGAATCTCCGGTTTAGGAAGCTCTGGCACCGTAATCTTGGGCAGTTCAGGCAAGGGCGCATCTAAAAGGCGACGAGCTGCCACTATGTTTGTGTTACTGCTTGAGAAGCAGGAAATCACAACAAACATTAGAAACAGGAAATAAGAACGTGAAGCCATAACTGAAGTAGTGTAACAGAAAATCAAAGTGAAGTCGATTAAGCTTGTATTATTAGAGAATGTGTTGTTAATACACCTGAGTTATGAAGTCTATATATAGATGATATACTAAGGAGTTTGGTGAAAAGTAGGTCGTACATTGTTCAACTTCCTATCTAAACTTGAGAAAACATAAACATCTGACATTGCACTAACAGTTTCCAAGTATCAAACAAGTTTTAACTTTTATCAGTTTTTGGAAACCTTTTGTTTAACGTCTCTCAATTTACCTGTGTTAGTGATGTGCTAGAATAGTAAAAAGAAAAAGGAGTGGTGTTTACTAAAACACATTTCTCTATTCTATTTATAGCGTACGTTACTCGACCTCGATTATAAATATTTAGCACGAGTGCTTGTTCGTATATGGAGAAATTTTACTTTACTTTGAAAATCAAATGATTCATTTTGCCTCTCCTTCAAATCACTCGTTTTGCTAACCAAATAAATAAAATCACATCGTCCTTCCATTTTTCTCCCCCTCCATTTCTGTTCAAACTACCTATACAAATAAGACTTCGCTTTAACAAGAATCATGCCTATTAACTTGAAGATCGAAATGAGTTTTGCAAATATTACAAATTTCATGTTTGACTCAATAGTTTTGGTCTTCGAAATATGTAGAGTAAATTAAAATGTGAAACTTCTTTATCCATATCTCGTCACAAATGGAAGTCGCCCAAAAATATTATTATTGTATAGTTGTTATTCGTAGTAATAATGTTAATTAACATAGTTTGCAAAAGTTAACCTCACCCGAGGAACCTAATTCAAAACTTTTGAAACGTGGCCCTATAGAACTCGAAAATTTGGTGGACCGAAATCAATCAGACCTAACTCGTGGTTAAAACCAATAGTAACTCTATTTGTTCCACCCTACTCGAACGGGAACAAATCCCAGATGATCCATGAACCGTAAGGACTCGTCAAGTTCATTGTGTTTTTTTTTTAACTTGTCCTTTAAAATACAAACGTGAAAATCCTGATTAGGAGGAATTTTCAACATGCTAGAACAAAACAAACTTGTTCAATAGAGATTAGAGAGGATTCAGTTATTTCTTGGTGCTCCTGTTCTCATGAAGGGAGTACAAAAATAGGTTAAACAGTCTAACAAAGATTGGGATTTGGGATGGTAGGTATAGTACAATCTTTTGTTTAGTTCAACTACTCAGATAATCAGCAATGCAATCAAGAAAAGACAGTATTTATTTTCTACTGTTTTCTAGGTAAACTAACAAAAATAGTAGAGTTGTTTCTTTACATATGACATGCAACAAGGGAAATTTTAGTTGTTATTCGTATGTAGTCCCAGTACGACAACATAGAGATTCTGAAGCAAAGTTTAGGCCTCCTATGGGTCGGATCTGGTCAATTCAGATTTCGAGTCACGCTCGGGTCTAATTCAGGTCTGGAGTCAGGTTATTTGGAAAGGGTCACGTTCGGCAACTTTAGGTCTAGGGCAAGGTTATTCGGGACAAGTCAAGTTATTCGAGACAAAACGATTCCGCAACATCTATTAAATAAGGTTGCTGTCATTTCGTAAAAAATATTTCATAGTTGTTTCAATTTCAGAAGTAATTGCAATGAGCATCCAGTTGCTATTAACATGACAGACAATATCAAACCCTAAGTAATTGCAATGAGCATAAGTAATCAAACTGCACCCAGAAAGAAAGAGTAACATACCTAAATAGCTTATAATAATATGGACCTAGCGCGGGTTTCAAATTACCGCTCGGAGCTCAGCAGTTTCCAGAGCAAAATTCCAATGCTTTGATAAGACAGAAGAAAAACTTGAACTGCTGTTAGTCTCAAACCCAAATTGCTGCAATTAGATTCACTTTGTTTTTTAGCAGCACTCAGACATCAATAATTAGGAGAACTTGAATTTAAACAGAAACTTAACTAGAAGTCATTAGCAAACAACTGCGCTGACAATCCCTGTAATATCTGGGTTAAAAATAGAGTAAAAGCATGAGTTTGATAGTTTGACTACATTCAACTTCCTATCTAAACTTGAAAAATAAAACACCTGGCAATGTAGTATACACTAACAGTTTTGGAAACCTTTTGCTTAACCTCTCTCAGTTTACCTCTGTTACTGATATGCTACAATGGTAAAAACAAAAAGGAGCGGTGTTTACTGAAATACAATTCAACATTCTATTGATCTTCCAAATGTTAGTATGTTACTCGGATTATATTTCAAATACGAATATACGTTGTTAGCTCAGACTCGATTAAGTTTCATGTCATGTCCCGAGGATCTATAGTTGGATACAACTTAGAGAATAATATATAGAGTTGGACTGAGAAAGATTAGCAGTCTCTCATCTCTGATCTGCAGCAACTGCAATTAAGTATAATCAACCATGAACAATTAGCTAATTTCCAACAGTATGTATAGCATGTGAAGGTACAGAGTTGTCCAATAAACTAAAATATCTATCTTAAACCTATCTACCTAACCTGAAGATTGAAATCAGACTCAAAAATTTACAAATGCCATGTCAGACTCAAAAATTTACTTACTCCTAAAAGTATAGCAATTTTAGTAAACAGTAGTGATTAATGTAGTAATATTCTCTTCACCCATGAAAGCACTACTGCACTAGCAGACGCACTTCAAGAAAGGTATAACAGAAATCTAGCATACAATAATATTAACCCAGTTCCTTAAAAAGCTCCCGTCAACGGCAAAATAAGGGGGCTCAGATATACACGACCATACCATTGTGTTAATACCACAATGGCGTTTCTTAACGACCCAATGAGAATTGGGTCAAGCACTACAAATTCCCATACACAATCTGAATAATTATGTCCACAAATTTATCAAAAAAATAGATAGGCATCTAATATTCTAATGTATACCGTAACTACATCAAACACAACTAATCTCACTAAAATGCTAGCGGAAACAAGCTAAATGCCTAAATGGGAGTCACTGAACCAATAACGAGCAATAACAGTTCCCAACTACAGTTAAAATAGATAACTACTTCGTACTTTGAAGAACCGGGTAGACTATCATATTCTAGCGGAACTCTCAGGTTTCACGCAAACATGTACCTGTTGACCAGGCTTCTAATGATGGACAAAAATAATTAGGAACTTGAATTTAAACAGAAACTTAACTAGAAGTCGTTAGCAAACAATTGCACTAATATTCCGATTAAAAGTAGAGTAAAAGCATAAGTTTGATAGTGTAATTACATTCAAGTCTTCAAAAGGATTAAACGATTTTGAGAAAGTTCGCTTGCCGAATGCTGACCAGACAAGGAGGACCTTCCCAAAGGCGCAAAACTGAGCATAACACCACACTAAACGATTTTGAGTAACTTCCGACGCCAAAAGCAAACTCGGCCTACCTATACTATGTAATGCATTCCTCTGGGTTTCTTTTCCCTATCAAATCATCATGTTTTCTTAGTTGTAACAAATCCAACTGGGTGGTTTGTTGTTCAATTCCTTTTCCTTCCTTAAACAATACCATGGTCTCTACATAAGTAGACAAATAATATGAGAAACAATCTACACGTATGTCGCTTAATGTTGTCATGCTGTGTGTTACTAGATCAGTTGAAACGATGACAGTCTCACTTTCGTGTCGGGCAAAAATATCATGACCACCCTTCACCATGATAACTTCCCCATTCTTTTTAAAACCAAAAGTCCTTGGCATGCCACATGGATGTAACTTAGCAATACTGAAATCAAACATCTTCGTCCAAGATTTAACGACCCCATCTTCTTTCATAAGCCATGCACTACAAGTCTTAATTTCACCATTGTAGTTCCGCTTAATCAAAGTTAAATTTCCATTATACTCATTGATAAAAAAGTCCGAGGTCCCTCCAAATATTAACCCGGTGTCTTGTAAAATACTAGGCAGTTGTATGGTCTCGAAACTCTCTGTAGACATATCAAATTTGAGGAGCACAGTTTCACAATTTGGAAACGCATAAGGCGTGCCAAGCCAATAAACAGAGCCATTAATGAAATGAGGGGTATACCCGGTGCTGCACTGCTTAATTGAGTAGCAAGGACCGACACCGATAACCCTCCAGCACCCGGATTTCAGACTATAGACCTCAACTTGCGTTTCCGAGCTTGGCCCATCACCACTATCCAGTTGTACGAGTCGAACAACCTTGTAATCAACCGAAATAGGATCAAACCCGAAGCCACAAACAGACTGATACGGACCATAACTTTGAACTACAATTATAGGCCGTGGAACATGAACAAACTTCCTGATAGAAGGGTTCCAAAGTATAATAAGAGTACCTTCCATGCCAAAATCATTAACTAAGCAAAGAACACCGTTTACACAACCCGCCACAGTAAAGCACTTATCGGGATAATTAAGGAAAGGGACAAGCAAGCCTTGAGTTTGGAAGCCGGAAAAAGTGTCATCGTCAGCATCAAAACGGTAAATTTCTTGTTTGTCTTTGGTAAAATAACGAAGTAACAAGTGGGAATTGGCATATTGTGCAATATGGGTGGAGATAAAATCATGACTGGTGATTAAAGAGAGGAATGATTTGGACAGAATAGTGCATTTAATTAGGGTTTTCACAGGCAATCTATGTAAGATGTTATTAGTGATTTCAGTAGGCAAATTATTCCACATAATTTTTGCAGGAAATAAAGCAAATTAAAGATAAAAAGAGGAAAGCTTACTGCTGGGAGTCTTTGTAGATAGCAGATAGAATATTGGAGATGGAGAAAGAGAGAATTCAGATAAACTGCGAATATGTTACTGCCGGGACTTCATAGAATATTTATTTGTTCGGGTCGAGTTTCTATTGTTTTACAATCATTCGGGTTTTTGTTCCAGATCCGGATTTGAATATTCGGATATCCAAAAATCTGGTATCCGGATTTCAAAATCCCAGTCTGGTTTATATACAAAAAGAAAAATTGTCTCTCAAAAACAATTCAGTCCATTTGGCATTTTACACACCACTAAAAAGAAGATATGTGTACTTTATATATGATAACGACCTCGATCGCATAATTTATAAGTTTTAAAACTGCCAAGTTTACATGATAACGCTCAAATATCAAAGAAGCATTAATTATTATTATAAAATCCGCAAAGTTGTGAGGGTTTCAGAGAGTGACGTTTCAGGTTCGTGTCTTAACAGTGTAGTTTTGTTTTGTGATTTGTCAAATTGCCTACGTTTTTTTCAATTTATTAATGCTTTTAAAATTTGCATTTATTAATGCTTTTAAATCCGCAAGATAGAAAAATTCTTATATTGAGCATTGACTTTGTCAATTTGCCTACGTTTTTTTCTTTTTATTAATGCTTTTAAAATTTCAGATAATATTCGGATATCCAATTTTAAATTTTTTTAATCCACCTCCGATTCAATTTACCGGGAAAAACCAGATCATATATCCAATTTCACTGGTATCCATATATTCATCTTTCAGATCGGATTCGGATAAAAAATTTGTATCGGAAATTTTGTTTCAACCCTATTTACTATTGTACACTTGGCAATTGGCAATTTGGCATCCATTAACTATGACCACAAGTGGTACATCTATTTCTCTTTAGTCTTTGTGTAAAAAAATAAAGGGAAAATGCACGTGGTGCCCTTGAAGTTTCGATTTTTGCCCGAAATACCCAATTTTATGTTTTGGAAAACTTTAAGAGGCTATAACTCGTGTCTACGAGTTCAGAAAATGATAATTTTTTTTTCAAATCAATTATCTTTCCGAGAACTACGATTTGAAAAAAAAATTACCGTATTTGGATCCCGTGACTAGGAGATTTTGTACGTCAAAGTTTTTTTTACCGAACGAACTTTGAGTGACCATATCTCTTGCTCACGAATTCCAAACTCGAATTTTTTTTTTCAAGTCATAGATCTCGAAAAGATAATCAATTTGAAAAAAAAATAGTCACTTTCTGAGCTCGTAAACACGAGTTATAGCCTCTTAAAATTCTCTGGATAAAAAAATTGGGTATTTCGGGCAAAACATCAAAGTTGAAGGGCACCGCGTGCATTTTTCCCAAAAATAAAGGTAAATAAATAAGCAAAATGGAAGGAATAGTATTATTATCATACATAGAGTACAAGATTATTTGAAATAAACTATGCCTTGAAAATTAACTAAGAATTCTAAAATAGGCATCCCCTATTTACTAAATGAATAGACGAAGCTCAAAATTTTCCTGCCTAAAACCTTTTTTCTAAAATATTTTTTGATATTTCTTGCATATATAGGTATGGACATGATAAGTTATAAATTGACATAATCTTTTGTATTTAAATCTTTATAACATTCAGTATTTCATATTATACACAAATTTATCTCCGATCTTTTTATTATAAAAAAATTCAGTTTTTTTAAAGAATTTTATGAGAAAAATTCATTGACTTTTTAGTTTTTATGATAAAAAGTTGCTCTAAAAAAATATGTTGTTAGTAAATATTTGTTAAAAATTCATTGACTCGTATGATAAAAAGTTACGACTAAAAAATATGTTAGTAGTAAATATTTGGAAATTAACATCATTAATTTCTCGGTAAAAAAAAAAAAAAAACTTTCAGAAAAATACTCATTTCATTATTTCTTACAATTTAAATTTTATTTCTCTAATCAAAATACAATAAATAACTAGAAACAAGAAAAATAAATAAAATTCTATAAATAATGTACGTGCATTGCACAGGTTCTATACTAGTTAATAAATGAACTAAATAAAGCTACGAAGGATAACTATAAACCACCTTGACTTGTCTATACTCGCCATGCTTACACGGTTACACTCGCTTACTTTTTCCGGTCTTGCCTATTCAGTGACTTTCTTTCGGACAAAACCAAATAATTACCTTTGGTAAATATTATAGAACATGAAATCATTAATTATAATTTCTGTTTTCTTTATAAGATAGTTTGGTGGTGTTAGCGGGTTTTCAAATGAGCACTCGTTAACCGAATATGTTTTAGTCTAGTGATTAAGACGGAGGTATTGTGTGTTAGGGCCAAAATTACCGTATTTTGTCTGGGCTACGTGGCACGAGATAAGTGGGTTATTAATGAGCAATGGACCCATGACATACTTGGGGAGTCGGGCCCATGGACCGAGCCAGGGAGGCAGGCATGGAAGCAGGATAATCCGAAGAAGGACAGCAGGTGAAGGAGAGTTCGGCTTGGACTAAGATAATAATAAGATCTCGGGTAAGACAAGGAAATCCTAATTATTGCCATATTCTGAATAAGGAAAGTCCAAGTTGTTACCAAACTCTACCTTGAGGAACAAGACAATTAAATGGAGAGCCCTAATAAACCCACTAGTGTAAATACAAGGAAGACAAACAAGAGAAGGGATCCATATTCATCCACACAAGAACATATACAACGGCATATAACAGAGGGAAAACAAGCAACCAAGTAACAGCATCTTCATATCATGGCAACGTATAAATCCTAAGCCATCACCTCATCATTACCCAATGATTAACCCACATAATTACCACCATCATTATGTAATCATCACATGGTCACTACACCATTAAAGCCATGCTGCAAATCCTACGTACACCACTATGAACCCACAAAATTGCCCTTCACGTCCTGTTAGTATATCGTCTGTCCCGATTACGTGCCAGCCAGATCATTCGTCATCAGGTTTGGGTCCATTGTATATTACATCTGTACTCCGATTATCAGATAGTGGAATATTGGTGGGATTCCGACTCCCCCTGCGGTTGTTTCCCACATCGGGTTTTCCGCGTCACCAAAAACTCTTATGTCATTATTTCCTTATTTCGTCCTTTACTTTACTTACATCGTTACTCCGTCTTAATTACATACATATTCCATCACAAATATCATATAATTTAACCCCCCTATACGAGGCTAAAAAGGGCGGTCACTTTAACCCTAAATTGGTAGAAATTTACCAAAACAGTTTGGCGCCCACCGTGGGGCATGGTGATCGATCTCTATAGTCAAGTTGTCATCAAGTCAGTAATCGGTGCCATGTCTCCTAGCAAGCAAGATCTCCTCACTATCCATGAAGTCATCTGAAAGCCATCAATAGATCTGCTTCCTGGGACCCTCCCCGAAAGCCAGCAGCAGATCTGCTTCCAGAGATCCTTCCTAGAAGCCAGCAGCAGATCCGCTTCCTGGGATCCTCCGCCAGAAGTCAGCACTTTCTGGGACCCTTCTCGGAAGCCAGCAGCAGATCTGCTTCCTGGGATCCTCCGCCAGAAGTTAGAGCTTCCTGGAATCCTCCGCTAGAAGCCAGCAGCAGATCTGCGTCCAGAGTTACTCCAGAAGTCAGCCGTAGATCTGCTTCCTGGGACCCTCCCCGGAAGCCAGCAGTAGATCAGCTTCCAGAGTTCCTCCAGAAGTCCCGCATCAGAGACCTGCAACAGATCTGGTCCCAGAGTCCGGCAGCAGATCTTGTCCCCGAAGTTCCTTCAGAAGCCTAAGTTCGGCAGCAGGTCTGTGTTGGAAATTATTAATCTCATTAATTTACATATTCATATATGAATCAATATATTTAGTCATAAAATAAATTATTGATCTTATGCATGCAAACTAAATAAGAAGTGATAAGAAAATCGTTTTCTTACCATGAAAAATTCGGTCAAATGGGCACAAATGAAGGTCTCCTACCTTCATTTGTTCTTGAGCTAGAAAATACATGGGATGATCATCCATGACTTCAAAATAGAAGCCCTCCAATAAGTAGCACCCAAGACTATCCCAAAATCCCACAAACTAACATGTACTAGATATTTGTAATGTGGTTTACCTTAAAATCGATTACTAATACTCATACACTACTACTAGTATTATTAGTGATTGATTTGTACAAATTAGATTCATAAAAATGATTTTTATGAAGAACAAGAGAGAGAATGTTTTGTTTTTCATAAAACATAAGAGAATGGAAAAATTGAGAAAAATCTCTCTCAATTGTATTCTCAAAACCGGTGGGTAGGGGGTCCTTTAGGACCTTCTCCTTTTTCCTTTTTGTCTTCACAAGACAATTGTGTAAGCCTTTGTCCATAGTCATGTCACTATCAAGTGTCATAGACAAATGAATAAGACAAAACTCTTAACATTTCCCACCAATTTTCGGTTTATCATTGTGTAATATGGAGTCCATTTTATTTTTGTCCATTGTACAATTGTATGTCATGTGACATGTCTTATGTCATGTTTTAATTTAAAATGCATATTTAACAAATTAAATATCATTTACAAATTAAATAAATCACATTTAACAAATTGACTAGTAATTCAAAATTACTTTCACATAAAATGGTCATTTAAATACTACTCCCTCCGTACCACACCAAAGGTAACGTAAGGAAAAATGAAGTATTTAAGAAAAGTTGGAAAAAGTAAGGGTAAAGAGGGAAAAAATAGGTGAGGTATGTAATTGTGGGTTTATTTGTGGGTTGATAGGTGGGGTATGTTGTGACACCCTTAAATCTAGCCTTAATTATATACGTAAATTCTACAGAAAAACTGGTAGGATATGTTTGTAAATGGTTCAACTAGTCCAAAAACCTGCAATTTCAAAAAAATTTCTAACTAAACCATTCACAACCAATTCCAACTCAAGAAGAGTGTCAAAAACCCTGCAACAACTGATAAACTAATTTACATACATAACTTAAGACGCGGAAATATAGTGATACAAACCAAAAATAGAAAGGGAGACATATGTCCCTTCAAATTATATACAAACCAAAAGTGTAAAAGGTTTACTAATAAAATAGCCAAAACTAGGTCCAAGGTTCCTTGCTCACTAGCCCGTCTGTGACCCCAACTAAGCATCAACAACCTGTCAATCGCATTTTATACAAACACGAAAGCCACAATTCAGTGGGGAGTAACTTCGAGTCCTCCCAGCCACGAATTGTCAAAATTTATGTAACATGTAATAAAACATGTAAACAAGATGATAAAGAATTCAATTATCAATTATTCTAACGTATGAGCCCTAAACTGACCAAACTAAACTAACATGTGAAACATTTAGCAAATTGTAATCCAAACTCTATCAACCATAGCCGGCTTGCATCTCACCTTCTATGATTCATAGAATCATCAAACAAGAAAGGGCAATATATCAAAGACAGGCATAAGTTCTTAGTACCGTCAATAGTCACTTTGTAACTCGAGTCTATATCACGAGGTAGGGAAGGTCATCGAACCGGTATCTTGGCTCAGCGGTTACTATTAAGAAAACATGGCCAAGAGACAACACAACCCTAGCCTAAAATCTGCGCAGACCTAGACATGCGGATACACACCACCGCACCCAAGACCCACAACTTTTTTTTAAAACAAAGTGAAGTGAGTACCCTAAGGACACCACCGAAGGGTTGGCTAGTACTTAAGCTGACCCCATACTATCAAAATAAGTACCTGAGGTCATGCCCCAACTTGGATAAACATCCACTAGTCAGGAACACAAAGGCTATCAAGCAGTGAACATATACTCGTCAAAGACTATAAAGACCTATCTATGATGGAGGCCGAAATACTCACCTAGGACCTAGTCCCAGCTAGTCCCAGCTTGAATATTTTAGCCCACACCACACATGACTCACCACACAAGTCAAGTAAGACACCCACTTAACCTTAAGAGGGCAAAAAGTCCTACATATCAATATAAATTCTAGCATTCTATCATGTGAAAGGCTTATAATGTCTATTTACAGCATACAATCCCAACAGAATCCTCAATAAGTATTCAATACTAATTTCTAATTCTAACAATAGTAACCATATTAAAGGCTTCAGGGGAAACTAGGGCCATTTCTACAATACAAGTCACTATTAAATTCAATAAGCTATACATGTAAACAAAAGCTTGATAAATGGCCTAAAACAAGAAAAAGGCCGATTATCTAAATCATTCAACCGAATTTTTACCCGCAACCCCACCTGCGGCAGTGCGGTCAAATTGCGGTGACCAATCACTCAATTAATCGACATCGCATCGATCAAAGGGACTAAGGCTCGGTTTTTTTACAATCAACAAAACATTACAATTATCACTATAACAATTCATTTTTGAGCCTATTAATTACCATTTCATTTTGTAAATTATCCTAACATGTGGTAATTGTCAATATAACATAATTTTTCTACCATTAGCATAACTTTTAGCTACTTTTATGATTCCGTTAACAAGTTTAACCATGTATACTCATTCTAATTATATCCTTGATGAACCTAAAATGACGGACAAAGCATGGAAAACCGCGAAACAAGCAAATGACCGACCGGGCCATCCGTGGGCCTCGCCACGGCTGCTGCCGGGCTGCTGGGGCTTTTGCCCCCCCTACACCATCATTTCTTTCCATTTTTATATAATAAAAGACCGTCTGAACATTAATTAATCGTCCCCAATTCAACTTTGATAATTTAAACTAGCAAAAGGCACAAATTAACATGCATGCAACAAATTTTACATGTGAAAACTACTTATTCAAACAAAAATCACCAAACATACAAAAATCAAAAATTGTGACGATCTTTCGTCGAGTAACTCGAAATATGTTACCTTAAGCTAGAAAAAAGAGCAATTAGCACCTCAAAACCGAAACCCTAACAACAACTAGCCGCTATCTTCTATAATATACGAGTCCCCGAACTCGTCCTCCAAATCTTCACCTAATTAAACAATAAAAACACAAAAATTAAGCATATATACCGAAATACCGAAATATATTAACGGTCCGAAATTTACGGGGCGTTACATATGTAATGGCATATTGTGTAAATATCAAATGGGTATAAGGATAACTTGGTAATGTTGTGGGCCAAATAAGGAATGTTACCTTTGGTGTGGTACGTCCGTTTATAGCAAGTGTTACCTTTGGTCTGGTACGGAGGAAGTAGTTAGTATAATTCACAACATCTTGTAATTATAACTAACTTATCATTCTCATCTTGCGTGTTTCGCAAACACCGATTAATTTTAGTAATATAACTTCTTAAATTACTAAATAAAATCTTATTTAATCACATTATAATGAGATGTCATTTTCTCTCTTATGACAATAGTTTGTTCAATTTTAAGGAATTAATTAATCTGTATCGACATACAATTGATTAACCCTTTTTCAATTAAGGGAATCGTCCTTTAGGTGTGACCTCAAGGGATCAACTGATCACCACCGTCAAGACGACGGAATGTCAAACTCTAGCCAGCCAATCATTACCGATATGTGTGGACCAGTTGACTATATATGTAATGTATCATCCCTTCCGTATTCTTATTATGAGATTTAAATATGTGATCAATATGATCGACAATTGTGATCGCATTATTGTCGGAGGACACATAATCCAACAATCTCCCACTTGTCCTCGACAAGTGTGTGTCACCAATTCTCTTGTCCTATTACTATCTCCCACTCAATGCAAGGTGTCTTTCGGGTCGTACTTGCAAGTGATCATATCGAGAGTGGTTTCCTCGATCTGGAGAATAACTGATTGACCGGAATTATCTACCATAGATACCTTCCGAGCGTGGCCATGCATTTCCAGTTCATTACTCCTCGAGTGGCCCTGAGATATTGTTTTAACCCTGACAAGGAGGTGGAAAATTCCTATCGCACTTATTCCCTTTGACTAGCCACAACCATCATAACCCAAAATATGCCCATTTGACCCATTTACGAAGGTCGTAGTAACATAAATCAAAGCTAATCTGAAACTGTGCCATCTTAGGCGAACAGTCTTTGATCAAAAGAATCGACTCATTAGAATACTATAGTAGCTCTCGCCACGACCAGGCTATATAAATTTGCCAGAACTCTATAAGCGGTCACTGTCCAACAAAGTGTTCCTAACAGTCTGCCTATGTGATCGACTAGTCATCTCACATGACTCTATGGCACTTGAACTTGCCATCAATCGCATCACACTCTAGTCACTTCGAGACGTCACCTCATACAAGTGACTATGGGCGAATACCATGTTAATCCGGGTTCACTTTAACGGGGTTCAATATTGTCTCTACAACCCGTTTGGATGTAACAAGGTATAAAAGTAGTTTTCAGATTTTAAAAACTCAAACGACAAATATGATTATCACATATGAATAGTCAATACCTGATTACTATTTCATATTCTATAATCTAATATGATCTTGTATGTAGTTATTAATCTCAATCCAATTGAAATGACATGACTCATCATGTTAAGCCTATGAAAAGGCTTTGGTTAGTAGGTTTTATCAACTTCTTGTACCTAACTCAACCTTACTACATATTCGTTTTCCTTTGTAATGTATATATTTGCATTACAAAACTTTCTGAGTACGTGTCTAGATCCAATCTAGACATAGGCCCTCTAGCCTTAGAATAGCTCCCACTGTTTTCACAGTGTGCAAGACTCATCCTTCTTGCACATCCCATGATTGCAAGTGTACTCAATTTTTGTTGTAAATATTTCTCATTGTTCTTTATTGCCTAGAACGATTCTAGCAAATCCATTTCTTAAATAACATAGCCACAATGGTATCTTAACCATCCTAATGTGTTTTGATTATGGTTTTGTCGGAAACCATGCGCAATCTAAATTGTCAATTGTGATTTGTGTAACACCCTTGTTACACAAAATTGCATCAAAAACACTTTGCATTACATCCTTAATGCTTCTGCAAGCACTTAAGGGTAATCTTTATGGCTTACTTGGTAACTATTACTTAAATTCGATTTGAACAATTCATCATACTCAAAGTATATGAAGTGTTATACATCATTTCCTATTTAATTGATTCGGCAGCGGAAGCAAATGGAATCAATCAAATACATTCAACTCGATTGAATTAGTCATGAATCTTATCAACATAAGACTTCTTATTTGACGCTAATATCACGTGGATTTATCTCCATAAAACCGGATATTAAAGATGTATTATATTACTCCAAAAGTCTTAAATCATTCTCAATGATCAATATGTCATCCACATATTAGACTAATTAAAATTACCGTAACTCCACTAAACTCTATGTATAAACACAACTTCTCGACTTATCGAGAAAAGTTTTATAACATGATCAAAACATTGATTCCAACTCATTGATGTCCTACTTAAGACTCTCTCTTAAGTTTCACATTATCTTAGGATTGCAAGAATCTACAAAACTCAAGACATGTATTGAATACATTCCTTCTAATTGAAGAAGTGGGTTTTAGATTCACTTGCTATATGTATATCATTATAATGAAACACAATCCCTAAGAAGATCCAAATAGATTTAAGCATTTCAACTAGTGCAAAGCCCTTTGCAACCAATCAAGCTTTGATATCTAACAATTCACTTGGAATTTATTTCGGATTTTCATGGCTCTAAGCCTTGTATTGAGTTGTGACTTAAACACTCTCTTGTAAGTCATTTGTTCATTACTTTCCAGAAGTAATCAACTTGAATCAAACAATTTCTTTGTAAGTTGTAAGCTCTTTACTTTCTTAAAAGTAACATGAATTCATCATCTTCAACAAGTGATGACTTTAACCTCCAAGGTTTTGAAGAAACAACAATTATTCAAAAACGTACAAACGTCTCATGTAGCCAAGAAAGACCAGTTTCTTGCGACATACAATTCTTTTGTGGCTCTTGAATAATTTCTCACACTCTGTCTTCTAGAAATATACTTGTATTCTAGAAAGACAGTTTCACGAGCCACAATTCCGTTGTACTCGTTATTATAGTAAGGAAAAATGAGCATTGGTCAACTTACAAACATGGTACTCTACCATTTCATATCTCATATGATTCGTTTTAGATTTAGTGGAAAATAATTTAGACAAAATGATAAAATCCCCAAAAGGATCAAGTAACTCAAAGTAACTTGATTGAAGTCCAAACCATATCGAATAGTGTTTGATTTCTTTATCCAACCACACATTATCCCATAATGCGTGCTAAGAGAGATTAACTTGTGATACTATATCACCTTTCATTTGGCTTATATCAAAGTCTTCAATTTGATAATCCCATCACGACTAAATCGTGATTCCTTGAACTCTTTGAACTTCTTCAAAGATTTCTCTATTTACCTTATTAAGCGAACACATTAGCGTTAACTTAAATCGTTGGTAAAAGAAAATGATCAACCTATTTTGGATCAATGATTTACAACCTCGATCTCCTTTTCAACCAAAAAGGCACGAGACATCTTCCTTTGAATACAGGATACGCATATACCATAAGAACTAATGGTTTCAAGAGTATTCGATAACTCTTTGCGTTCATCATTCCAGAATCTAAGGTTTAATCTTAGGTTACCAATTTGAGTCTTGCATCATCTTCATGATATATCATTCTAGTTTGGCTTAGAATATAATCACCTTGATAATTAGCTAGCCACACATCAAATCATGGTGTATAGGGTCACAAAAGTAAAACCTCCTTTTGTATCTTAACAAGTTTATATTCTTATTTAGAGTTTATTCACTTAATAGTCATAATTAAGATATAAATATAAACCCAAAACCAGATTGAGTACACAATGACTCTATCTCTCGACATCATATGTTGCTAGTCGTCATATTTTAATCATCCTATGTATCAAACATAATGATGAAAACCACCATTGGTTTCTAATATTGACGAAGTAGTACTAACAAAATTTTATGTCAATCAAATAAACATTTAAAGAAGAAGGTGTAACACTCCCTCATACCAAGGTGCCTTACCAGGACCACCCTAACATGAAAGTGTGTTACCATCTCGATTGCCCGAGGTTAGTACATATCAAAAGCGTCTGAACTGAGCACATTTATTAAAGTACTGTAAAGTATGAAAGTTTACATCAACCAAATCCAAAAACTGATTCAATAATACAACTCCAATGTCTGACAACTAATAAAAACAAATCAAAGACTCTGACGGTGATGCTATGACTGGTGATGACAACGCTCCCATGACTGCCCCAAGTTCACCACTAGCAATACCTGTCAAGCCTGCTCACCATCCCCGAATGGATCACCGCAGATTCCACAAACAACAACGGGGTCAGTATTACTCAATCAATATAAGACAAACAACAGGGTAACCAACTAATCATCCTCTAACCCCAGTCTTCCATTCTCACACAGTAACCGACTACACACCGAAGTGTGTAGCCCTGCCAGATTACCCATCGCAACCGGTAATCCTCGCCGCCAGTGGGTGACCGCAGCCGATCCCACCTAGTCCAGCTCATCAACGAGCGACTAACAATCCCTGTCCCTTAATGTGCACATCCCCTCCCGTGGCGGCTTCCACGGAGGGCGAACTAGGGTGTGAAGCCACTCCCGCAAGTGACTCCACCACAATCAGAATCACACAACATCACAGCCGTCACAACACCTCCACACCATCACAACAACACCCATACTCCGATGATCAACAGATAATAATAGTTACACAACAAACATGTCTTAACAATGAACAGTAAACTGAGTAGGGAAAACCCTATCTTGACAATCAACAGTAGCACGAAACACGGACAATCAGAAAGGCTCCTCTACGAAGTCTTCTCCTATACAATAATCACATACACAATTACATATTGCACAATTCCCCCGTATTCCCAATTCCATGTATGTATATAGTAACCCCAAAGAATACAAACAATCATAGAAATAGAACTTACCAACAGTAGAATGAGGAATTGTACGCAAGAATTACGAAGATTGATCACACCACGATGCTAGGGAATGGTTAGGAAGTGATTAGGAAGTGATTAGGGTAATCGTCAAAATGATGAAGTTTGAAATAATGTTTTAGAAACTAACGCGGGATATAAAAATAACTCTAAACATTCCCTAATCAAACCGTTAAAATACGCTTCGCCAGACCGGATACTCGGTCGAGTAAAGTGTATACTCGGCCGAGTATCCTCTACTCGGTCGAGTATTCACTATACTCGGCCGAGTATTCCTCAGCAGAACCAAAACAGACTACAACAATAGCACTACTCGGCCTAGTAGGCTCTACTCGGTCGAGTAGTCACCCAAGAAAATCCGTAGTATTACAGTCTTCCCCCCTTAAAAAGAACTTCGCCCCGAAGTTCACACTCCACCCTAAAACAAGACACTACACAACGCAACAAGACTACGCTAACAAACATTCATCAACACCAAAGAACTACACAAGACATCACAAAACTCACTAACCCGACTCAAAAACAAGACAAAACACAACCGCGACCATCTCCTACCCCCCTAAAAAAACAACGGTTACGTCCCCGTAACCAAACGTACCTGATCAAAAAGGTTAGGAAAACGTTCTCGCATAGCTTCCTTGGGTTCCCATGTGGCTTCTTCCACATTATGATTAGACCAAAGGACCTTGAGTAAGACCGTCTCACCATTCTGTGTCTTACGAACCTTGCGATCAAGAATCTCCTTAGGAATCTCGGCGTAGGACAAGGATTCATCAAGCTCGATGTTCTCCATCTCAAGGATATGCGAAGGATCACTCACATACTTCCGAAGCTGAGAAACATGAAAAACATTGTGGACTCTATCCAAAGCTGGTGGCAAAGCTAACTTGTAGGCTACCTCGCCTATACGGTTCAAAATCTCATAAGGACCTATAAACTTCTGGCTTAGCTTACCTTTCTTCCCAAACCTCATCACAGCTCGTATCGGTGACACTTTCAAAAGAATTTTGTCGCCTACTGCGAACTCAATGTCCCTGCGGTGTAAATTGGCATAGCTCTTCTGACGATCTTGAGCTGCTCTCATCTTTTGTCGAATTAACTGGACTTGCTCGACCATATCTTGTACCAGCTGTGGCCCTAAAACTACTGTCTCAGAACTATCATCCCAACAGACCGGACTTCGGCACTTCCGGCCATACAAAGCCTCAAAAGGTGCCATCTCGATACTCGTATGATAACTGTTGTTATAAGAAAACTCGATCAGATCAAGCCTATCCTCCCAGCTGCCCCCAAACTCCATGACACATGCCCTCAACATGTCCTTTAAGGTCTTGATGGTTCGTTTAGTCTGACCATCAGTTGCCGGATGAAAGGCTGTACTCATCTTCAAGGTTGTACCCATCAACTCCTGCAGTTCTTGCCAAAACTTAGATATGAACCGCGCATCACGATCAGAAACGATATCCTTGGGTATACCATGCAACCGAACCACATGCCTCTTGTAACCCAATGCCAGCTGCATCTTAGACCAAGTATCTTTCAGAAGAACAAAGTGAGCTGACTTGGTTAACCGATCAACAATCACCCAGATCATGTTATTACCTTGTTGTGACCTAGGAAACCCCACAATGAAGTCCATAGAGATTGACTCCCACTTCCACTCAGGTACCTCCAAAGATTGTATCTTACCTTGTGGTCTCCTTTGTTCACCCTTGACCCTTTGACATGTCAAACATTTGGCCACAAACGCAGCTACATCTTTCTTCATGTTTGGCCACCAGAAAGTCTTCTTAAGATCCTTGTAAAGTTTGTCACCACCCGGGTAAACTGAATAAGGAGTACAATAAGCCTCTGTCAAGATCACTCTCCTCAACTCTGCATCCTCAGGAACACACCATCTCCCATCAAAACGAACACTCCCATCTGTATGTATAAAAAACCTGGAAACCGTCCCACTCTCTACTCTTGACTTCCACTCCTGGATCTTAGGATCAAGCTCCTGTTTACTCTTGATGTTCTCATACAACTCTGGCTCGATCGTCAAATCCCCGATGGTATCTCCCTTCCTTAACATAAAGATTCCCATCCTACACACCTCATCCCTCAACTTCAGCAAGGACATGGCAGTACATAGCGAATGAACGCTCTTTCTACTTAGAGCATCTGCAACAACATTAGCCTTACCCTCGTGATAGATGATTTCCATATCATAATCTCCGATAAGCTCCATCTACCGTCTCTGTCGCATGTTAAGCTCCTTCTGAGTGTAGATATATTTTAAGCTCTTATAATCAGAAAACACGTTAAAGGTCGCTCCATAAAGGTAGTGCCTCCAAATCTTAAGAGCGAAAACAACTGCACCCAGCTCCAGATCATGAGTAAGGTAGTTCTCCTCATATTGCTTCAGCTGCCTCGAAGCATAAGCGATGACTTTCCCTGTCTGCATCAAAACACAACCAAGACCATTCTTTAAAGCATCGGTATACACCTCAAAGTTCTCACATCCCTCTGGCAAGGCTAGGATAGGAGCTGTGGTCAAGCGTTCCTTTAAGGTCTGAAACGCCATCTCACAACTCTCATCCCAAACAAACCTGACTTCTTTCCTCATCAAAGATGTCATAGGCCGTGCTATGGTAGAGAAATCTTTCACAAATCTCCTGTAGTATCCAGCAAGGCCTAAAAAACTCCGAATCTCAGCAACATTCTTCGGTGATTCCCACTTGGTTACGGCCTAAATATTACTAGGATCCACAGATACCCCCTTCTTAGATATCACATGGCCCAGAAAAGCCACCTCCTCCAACCAGAACTCGCACTTAGATAGCTTGGCATAAAGTTGATTCTCTCTCAGAGTCTGCAAGACTATCCTCAAGTGCTCCCCAGGTTCTTCCTTAGTCTTAGAATAGACTAAGATGTCATCGATAAAAACAACCACAAACCTATCCAAGAACGGTGTAAAGATCCTGTTCATCAAGTCCATGAAAGCTGCTGGTGCATTGGTCAACCCAAAAGGCATCACCACGTACTCATAATGACCATATCGAGATCGGAACGCCGTCTTAGGAATATCCTCAGCTGGTGATAGCCCGACCTCAAATCAATCTTGGAAAACACACCTGCTCCACTTAGCTGATAAAAAAAGTCATCAATCCTAGGCAAAGGATACTTGTTCTTCACTGTGACACGATTTAGCTCTCGGTAATCAATGCACAGTCTCATACTCCCATCTTTCTTCTTTACAAAAAGAACTGGGGCTCCCCACGGTGACACACTAGGCCTGATATAACCCTTGCTTAGCAACTCATGTATCTGCTTTTTCAACTCTGCTAACTCTTTTGATGCCATACGGTAAGGTGCTTTGGATATCGGACCTGTTCCCGGTTTAAGCTCCACGCTGAAGTCAACATCCCTCTTGGGAGGCAAATTCGGTATCTCCTCAGGAAAGACATCTTCAAACTCTCCCACCACATGTAATACTACGGATTTTCCTAAGTGACTACTCGACCGAGTAGAGCCTACTCGGCTGAGTAGTGCTGTTGGTATGGTTTATTTCGGTTCTGCCGAGGAATACTCGGCCGAGTATAGTGGATACTCGACCTAGTAGAGGATACTCAGCCGAGTATACACTTTAATCGACCGAGTATCCAGTCTGGCGAAGTGTATTTTGACGGTTTGATTAGGGAATGTTTAGGGTTATTTTTATATCCCGCGCCAGTTTCTAAAACATTATTTCAAAACTTCATCATTTTACGATTACCCTAATCACTTCCTAATCACTTCCTAATCATCCCATAGCATCGTTGTGTGTGTAATCTTCGTGGTTCTTGCGTATAATTCCTCATTTTACTGTTGGTAAGTTCTATTTCTATGCTATTTGTATTCTTTGGGGTTACTGTATACATATATGGAATTGAGAATATGGGGGATTGTGCAATGTGTAATTGTGTTATGTGATTATTGTATAGGAGAAGACTTCGTAGAGGAGCCTTTCTGATTGTCCGAGTTTCATTCTACTGTTGATTGCTAAGGTAGGGTCTCCCTACTCAGTTTACTGTTCATTGTTAAGACATGGTTGTTTAGTGAATATTGTTATCTGCTGATCATCGGAGTATGAGTGTTGTGGTGACGGTGTTGGTGTGGAGATGTTGTGACGGCTGTGATGTTGTGTAATTGTGATTGTGGTGGAGTCACTTGCGGGAGTGGCTTCACACCCTAGTTCTGTAACACCCCCATACTCCAAGTGCCTTACCAGGACCACTCAGGTATAAGGATGTCACCATCTCGGTTACCCGAGGCAATGATATTCATAAGACAATAAAGAAACATATTTAAAAGTAAATAGTTTAAGTGATTACATGATCAAAACCAAAACTAATAAACTGAAATATAACATTCTCGGACGGTCTCTCGCTAAAACTATCAAAGCTATAAGACACCGTCGACACAAATGAAGCCTTCTAACCGCCACGTGATGACTCATCCCCTATCCCATACGCGTCATATCATACCGCTCAATAATCGCTCACCACCCCGAATGGATCACCACGCTTTTAAAACATTTAACGGGTCGTACTAATCACACAATTCAATATATCAACAATAAGATAAAAGATGACAGCTTAACCGTCACACACACACACAACCACACCAATCCCAACAATCTCAATCACCGACTGTCCACTGGACCAGCCCTGCCAGTGGGGGACCGCAGCCGTTCCCACCTAAGCCCCGCTCATCGTACGAGCGATAACCCTGTCCATTAATGTGCACATCCCCTTCCGTGGCGGGTTCCACGAAGGGCGAAACTAGGGCGTGAGATCACTCCCGCAAGTGACCCCACTCAGCCGAGAACGCATCTCGAGAGCCATAGAAACCAATCACAAACACAATCACAATCACAATCAACGTATCACACAACTAACTACAGCACATCACCAATATCCCATTATGGGACTAATACTGAGTAGGAAATCCTACCTGGAAAGCACAACACGCAGACGGTATCTACAGCTGTATCAAAACGGCTCCTCTACGAATTCTCCTCCTACCATACAACACATAGATGCTACCATTCAAATACTACTCATAAAAACCCCCAATTCCTAAATTAGGGTTTCATCAATCTTAACAAAACATAATATAAATCATATTAAAAGCTTACCCTCGACGCAAGGAATCCAACGACGCGAACTACGATACGAACTGACCGTCTGAACTCCGGGAATTGTCAAGAACGCGATTAGGAAGAAGAACTAGTTGCTTTCTCTCTTAAACAGGTTTTAGGTTTTGTAAAAAGTGATTTAAAACAATTACGAATATGTTTAAATACCTTAATTGCGTAATTAACAAAACCCGAGAAAACTCCCCCGTAAAACCGGACACTCGATCGAGTACCCAAGGTACTCGATCGAGTACCCCCCTACTCGATCGAGTGCCCCAGCTACTCGATCGAGTACCCAACAGGTCAAAAACTATTTTATTCCGCAACTTGCCCATACTCGACAGAGTAAGGGCTACTCGATAGAGTACCCCCAAGACATATAAATACGGAGTATTACAGTCTTCCCTCCTTAAAAAGAACTTCGTCCCCGAACTTCAACCCATACATAAAAACAACCATACTAACTCGACCAAGACACAACAACATAACTAAGAACTCAAGAACTCGACCAAACATAAAACATGAACTTTTAACCCCCACTCTACCAACTATGTTTACTTCCACAACATGATCACTATATCGTATCTACCACATATATATATTTCTCACGACACCAACTCCATACATAATCAATTACCATCCTCTAATGCTGCTAGCTCCATAATATCATCAACTATCAAATCTAAAATCAAGACACTCATATACATCAAACGGAATGTTACATTCTACCACCCTTAAAAGGAACTTCGTCCTCGAAGTTTACTCACACTCATAAACATCCTCGTTCAACTGCCAAGACTATCGAACTCATAACCATCATCATCCAACTGTCAACACTATCCAAATATTCTCACACTCCTAAACATCGAACTACTACCAGTCCGGTCATGACCTTTAACAAAATTAACCACAACACGAATCAACCTTTTATTCGACATCAAGACTCAAACTTCCAAATATATTACCATATGCACACCCATCAAAATCTCTTTTATCACATCCTACTCCTCTTAAGATAAATGTTACGTCCTCGTAACTCACTAATACTAAATCCTAGATACATCTCATTACCCTCTTTACCATCACATATGCAAGACAACCGTTTATAAACCAAACACTCACCATGCATATATCTAAGGCTCTCTTACTTAAACAATTCTCATACTTTAATTCACTCATCAAACCACCTAACTTATACCTCAAAATCTTTAGCTTAACCCAAAACTTCAACTCTTCCACATTACCGCAACACGACATACCTCTCTATATAAACTATATAAAACTCTCATTGCCAAAAGCATAACTCACGATCCACACTTGTTACGTACACTCACACTAGATCCTCAAGTTCTTTCTTCCATTACCGCAAAACTCATGCATAACTCAACATGGCACTAATTCCCCAACACCCTACACTCACTGTCTTCAATAAAGGATTATGAACCACCTGCATCTTTCGGATCATTACCACACATGTTCTACGACTCACTTGCCATTACCATGTCTCATCAAACCTTAACTAGAACAGATCAAAATTATCAGAACAACCTCTCACAACCGTGTCCCATCAATAGAACATCACTATACCATGACAACAACGAAAACATTTTCAACTCTATTTCATATCATACTCTACCTCATTCTTAACTTAACCTGGTAAAGAAAACATCAATAAGCAAGACAACCGTCTATCTCGCACAAACCGAAACTCGCAGGGAGCAACATCAAACAAAACAACAATCTATGTATAACCGGTATGTACTTTCGAAACTCGAATCATAATCATCCCGCCTACTCCGCCACAACCGGTGACGGCATCACAACACCGCCACCAACAGCCACACCGTAGTGCGAAAATACCCGCATCACAACACTATGTATCGTGCCCGGATCACCACCCGAGGCATCACAACCACACCGATAGACATCACAATCGCATACAATTCCCATAAACACCGAGTCGATAACTTTTCGACAAGAAAAACTTACTCAAATCCACTTATTAATTCACCACGCAACATATGATATGGATAAACAGATAAGCATCTCATGAACATCATCTCTACCATTTCACGGAATACACGCGTGTTATTAATACACACAAAATTATAACTAGCCATGTTAAATTAATCAAATTATTACCCTTTTGGATATCATTCAATTAGTATACCGTACCCAACATAAATTACAAAACAATCATATAACAACTTTATAATTATCACACCATACCACTTCTTGTGAGGTCAGAACCTCACACAAACATTTATATATAACATAGACCCATAATCACATCCAACCAATCAATCCTGATCACGTAAGTTACCACTCAACCAAGGTTACCTGTCACCCGAGCTTAACTCGCATGCCCCTCATCACATTCTTCCATTCGCATGCCCAACACCTTCTGCCATACATAACCATATAGCTAACACTCACTATGAGAAACCGCCTCCCAAGACTATGTCTTATACTTCCTCACAACCATACTTATCAATGCAGTCTCTACAAAAATCAGCCTCTTTAGAATTACCATCTCTCTAACATACCGTCACTCTTAACCATTAGTCAAAAACCATAACACTACCACTATCCGGACATTGAACCCTTTTCACTCATCTCTAAGCATCACGATTTCTTTCCTATCTTTGGTTAACATCCCAAACAACGAACAACAAACCCATCAACAAAATTACCTCAACATTATTCCCAATACTATCTTATTTGTATTGTCATCTAACTCTCCACCAAAATCTCATATCATGCAGGTATTCTACCAACTTCTTGCTTTCCTTAATTCCTCAAAACTCAAAACTAATCATGTTGTTCTGAACTTCTATATAATCAGTAAACTCAAATCCTCATGATAGTATCATACATCTCGACGATTCCTTACTTTTATATCACATAACCTCGGTGGACATTTCCTTAGTTTTATTCCCCTCATTCTTTTCTTTTGCCCTTGACAAAATCCCTTATTAACTCAACTCTTCATTATTTCTATCTAACTCTCTAGTGCTCCGGTTACCTTCTCATTGTTCAAGAACTCACATCTCATTATTTTATATCGATATCATCTCCCTCTTCCTTACCATAGATATCCTCTTATTATGCTATCACTCACCCTTGCCACTAATTTATCCATAAAATCAACGTTCACTGTTCAAACAATTGCATCTCCTTTGTACCTCTCTAGGAATCCAAATTTATTTCATACCATTAATTGCTCAAGGAAGTCACACATTAGTTTCACCTCTTAATGAACCAAATCTCCCAATCTCACTCACTATCCGCAAATCTACGTCGCGACATGCCTCCATTAAGTTCGCTATATACCACTATTTCCAAACGACCTTTCATTACATATGTTCTCTGATACCATTTGTAACACCCCCATACTCCAAGTGCCTTACCAGGACCACTCAGGTATAAGGATGTCACCATCTCGGTTACCCGAGGCAATGATATTCATAAGACAATAAAGAAACATATTTAAAAGTAAATAGTTTAAGTGATTACATGATCAAAACCAAAACTAATAAACTAAAATATAACATTCTCAGACGGTCTACTGCTAAAACTATCAAAGCTATAAGACACCGTCTGACACAGCGGAAGCCTTCTAACTGCCACGTGATGACTCATCCCAGCTATCCCATACGCGTCATATCATACCTGCTCAATAACTGCTCACCACCCCCGAATGGATCACCACAGTTTTTAAAACATTTAACGGGGTCAGTACTAATCACACAATTCAATATATCCACAATAAGATAAACAGACAGCTTAACCGTCACACACACACACAACCACACCAATCCCAACAATCTCAATCACCGACTGTCCACTGGACCAGCCCTGCCAGTGGGGGACCGCAGCCGTTCCCACCTAAGCCCCGCTCATCGTACGAGCGATAACCCTGTCCATTAATGTGCACATCCCCTTCCGTGGCGGGTTCCACGAAGGGCGAAACTAGGGCGTGAGATCACTCCCGCAAGTGACCCCACTCAGCCGAGAACGCATCTCGAGAGCCATAGAAACCAATCACAAACACAATCACAATCACAATCAACGTATCACACAACTAACTACAGCACATCACCAATATCCCATTATGGGACTAATACTGAGTAGGAAATCCTACCTGGAAAGCACAACACGCAGACGGTATCTACAGCTGTATCAAAACGGCTCCTCTACGAATTCTCCTCCTACCATACAACACATAGATGCTACCATTCAAATACTACTCATAAAAACCCCCAATTCCTAAATTAGGGTTTCATCAATCTTAACAAAACATAATATAAATCATATTAAAAGCTTACCCTCGACGCAAGGAATCCAACGACGCGAACTACGATACGAACTGACCGTCTGAACTCCGGGAATTGTCAAGAACGCGATTAGGAAGAAGAACTAGTTGCTTTCTCTCTTAAACAGGTTTTAGGTTTTGTAAAAAGTGATTTAAAACAATTACGAATATGTTTAAATACCTTAATCGCGTAATTAACAAAACCCGAGAAAACTCCCCGTAAAACCCGACACTCGATCGAGTACCCAAGGTACTCGATCGAGTACCCCTTACTCGATCGAGTGCCCCACTACTCGATCGAGTACCCAACAGGTCAGAAACTATTTTATTCCGCAACTTGCCCATACTCGACAGAGTAAGGGCTACTCGATAGAGTACCCCCAAGACATATAAATACGGAGTATTACAAGTTCGCCCTCCGTGGAACCCGCCACGGAGAGGATGTGCACATTAAGGGACAGGGATTGTTAGTCGCTCGTTGATGAGCTGGACTAGGTGAGAGCGGCTGCGGTCACCCACTGGCGGCGAGGATTACCTGTTGCGATGGGTAATCTGGCAGGACTACACACTTTGGTGCGTAGTCGGTTACTGTGTGAGATTGGGAGACTGGAGTTGGAGGATGATCAGCTGGTTATCTCGTCTGTTTGTCTTATATTGTTTCAGTAATACTGACCCCGTTGTTGTTTGTGGAATCTTCGGTGATCCATTCGGGGATGGTGAGCAGGCTTGACAGGTATTGCTTGTGGTGAGCTTGGGGCAGTCATGGGAGCGTTGTCATCACCAGTCATAGCATCACCGTTCGAGTCTTAGTTTTGATTTTATTAGTTGTCAGACATTGGATTTGTATTGTTGAATCAGTTTTTGGATTTTGGTTTGATGTAAACTTTAACCTTTATGGCATTTAATAAATGTGCTCAGTTCAGACGCTTTTGATATGTACTAACCTTGGGTAACCGAGATGGTAACACACTTTCATGGTAGGGTGGTCCTGGTAAGGCACCTTGGTATGAGGGGGTGTTACAAAGTGGTATCAGAGCCGAAGATTCCGGAACCTAAACAAATGAATCTAATGAATTTAGGGAGTCTAAATAAAATGAACCCGGGGAGAGTTGTTTGGAGCTACCGCAAAGACTCGGGAGACGTCCCGGAGTCGCAATTTGGCCCTCATTAACTCGAGCCGGTCACATGGGAAGTGTGATGAGAGAGTCGTGTCTTATATGTGCATGTTTGTGAAGGCTACTGTTGATGATAATTGTTGGTTGGAAACGTATACGTGGAATTTTTAGTTTGGTGATTTGAGAAATAGTTGAGGGGACGGGTTTGTGAACTTTTGGTGTATCGGATTTAGCTGGTGCATGATTTGTATGATTATATGTTTATAACGTGGCATTCAGTTCCTGTTGATACATGTTTGTTGGGGGGAAATAGAAAGCATGATAAGGTACTTTTACTGTTTTGAACCCGTCTACGGTATGGCTCGGCCGAGCAGGGCAGGTACTCGACCAAGTAGGGAATACTCGGCCGAGTAACCAAGCACTCGACCGAGTGTTGTTTGGCAGTGGGTAGCAATGTTTACTGTATGTGATGACTCGACCGAGTAAATAGATGTACTCGACCGAGTAGTGACTACTCGGTGGAGTATTGTTTTTACTCGACCGAGTGTTGTTTCTGGGTTTTTGACGTTAGCTACTAGAGTCGAATACTCGACCGAGTATCTACGATACTCAACCGAGTAGTCGTTACTCGACCGAGTATTGTAGTTTACTCGGCCGAGTGTTCCTTTGGCGGAAGATTGTTACATTTTGAGCCGTAGGCTTTTGTGCTTACGTTTCTTTATCTCTTATCAGCTCAAAATGTAGCCCAAAAGAAAACCCGCACAGATCCAAGCTTCTGAGATGACTCTTGATGAGGTTGCTCACATGATTGAGCAACAAGAGGCTCTCCTTGAAGCTCTCAAAAATGTGGGAAAGGGTAATGAGAAGTCGATGGATGCTACTCAGCTAAGCATCATCATTGCTCGCTTCAACCCTCCCACATATGAAGGGGTAGGTGAACCAAAGCTACTCGAGAAGTGGCACCGTGAGATTGAAGCTCTCATGGAAATGGTTAAGTGCCCCGAAGACATGATCGTTGAGCAGGTAGTGTACTACCTGAGAGGTGAAGCTGCAGTTTGGTGGCAAAATGTCAAGGAGGATGCTAGAGCTTTTTACCAGGCTGAAGGTCTGGGAGCTATTCCATGGTCTGGGTTGAAGAGCGTTATGAGAGAGCAATTTGTGCCGGAGCATATCCGACACAAGATGAGATCCGAGTTTGATTCCTTCACCATAACTGAGGAGATGACAGTCACCGACTACTATCATAAGTTTATGGAGCTATCTCGTTATGTTGACGACATGCAGCTAGGACCGAGGGGTTTAGCTCTCCGTTTTGAGAGGGGTTTATCTGCCAAGATAGTGAGTCGTATGCCAGCTAGGGTTGCTACTGACCTCAAGGAAGTGTACTTGAGAGCGGGCCAAGCTGAGAGAATGGTGGATCTCTCAAGAGAGATTGATGAGAGGACTGCTGCTGAAAAGAGGAAGGCTGACAGTGGAAGCAACAGTCAGTCGACCAACAAGAAAGGGAACTTCAACCATGCCAAGGCTTTTTCTGATGGAGCTGGTTTCTCGGGGGGATCTCGTGGCTGGGAAAAGAATAGAGGTCAGAGTGTGAGTGACAACTCTAACCTTATATGCTTCAACTGTGGTGGTGTAGGCCACAGGAGACGGGAATGCACGAGTTACAGGCCCGACACTGGTTCAGGAGCTCGGTAAGGGAATTTCTCTCAGGGCCAACTCAGTGCTTTGCTAGTAACCGACCGGGAGGATCATGGGGCAACAGAGGTGGACAGGGCTACTAGGGCAGTTATAACCGCAGTGGTGGTGGGTCATATCAACGTCAGAACAACAGCACCACCCAGGATTCAGCAGCCAAGCCAAGTACCTCTAATGCTTGATTCGAAATAGTGGAGGAGGACAGAAAAACAGTGGGAAGCTTTTCATGATGGACAAACAGGAAGCACATGATGATGCTCATGTAGTTACCGGTACCTTTCTTGTTCATAATGTACCATCCTTTATTTTGTTTAATTCAGGGGCTACACACTCTTTTGTGTCTGAGGGCATGCCATGTCTATGGGTTTGGGTAAGTTTGAGGTTGTAAAATATGATGTGTTCATACCTTCAGGGGAGTCGGTGTCGTGTCTCAAGTTGTATAAGGGTGTGTCCATGGTGGTTGGAGGAGTAGACTTACCGATAGATCTGTTAGAGTTTCCTATGGATGGGTTTGAAGTGATTGTCGGGATGGATTGGCTGGGTAAGTATGATGCCAGGATAGATTGTCGGTAGAAGAGAGTGTCTTTAAAGGGTCATAAGGGTGTTTGGGTGTCTTATATAGGGTTTGTGGTAAAACCTAACTGTAAGTTCATAGCTGTGATGACTTTAAAGTCATGTTTGAGGAAGAAGTGCCCTTGATTCTCTGCCATGTGAGGGATCACCGAGTAGAGCCGCCGACATTTTCTGAGATATCTGTGGTGAGAGAGTTCGAAGATGTCTTTCCTGAGGAGATAGCGAGTTTGCCTCCCAAGAGGGATGTTGATTTCAGCGTGGAGCTTAAACCGGGAACATGTCCGATATCCAAAGCACTTTACCATATGGCACCTAAAGAGTTAGCAGAGTTGAAAAAGCAGATACATGAGTTGCTAAGCAAGGGTTATATCAGGCCTAGTGTGTCACCGTGGGGAGCCCTAGTTCTTTTTGTAAAGAAGAAAGATGGGAGTATGAGACTGTGCATTGATTACCGAGAGCTGAATCGTGTCACAGTGAAGAACAAGTATCCTTTGCCTAGGATTGATGACTTGTTTGATTAGCTAAGTGGAGCAGGTGTGTTTTCCAAGATTGATCTGAGGTCAGGATATCACCAGCTGAGGATAGCAGATGAGGATATTCCTAAGACATCGTTCCGATCTCGATATGGTCACTTTGAGTACGTAGTGATGCCTTTTGGGTTGACCAATGCACCAGCAGCTTTCATGGATTTGATGAACCGAATCTTTACACCGTTCTTGGACAGGTTCGTGGTTGTCTTCATCGACGACATCTTAGTCTAGTCTAAGACTAAGGAAGAGCACGAAGAGCACTTGAGGATAGTCTTGCAGACTCTGAGAGAGAATTAACTTTATGCCAAGCTATCTAAGTGCGAGTTCTGGCTGGAGGAGATGGCTTTTCTGGGCCATGTGATATCTAAGGAGGGGGTATCTGTGGATCCTAGTAAGATTGAGGCTGTGACCAAGTGGGAATCACCAAAGAATTTTGCTGAGATTCGGAGTTTCTTAGGCCTTGCTGGCTACTACAGGAGATTTGTGAAATATTTCTCCACCATAGCACGGCCTATGACATCAGTCTTTTCAAGCAGACCAGGCTGGTCTAAATCAGCCCCCTGGGTTGACACGGCCACTCCTCCTTACATTGCGGCATACGCCTAAATCAGCCATCGGTGACGACACGACGCCTAGCCGAGTCGAACGTTAGCCTTTTCAGGGTAACAGGACTCGCCTAAATCAGTCAAGCAGGCTGACACGGCATAAACTTCCTAAAACAGGGAGAATAAACAAACAAGTACACGATATGTAAAAACCTTGCCAAACTTTGACAAGGGGCACTCAAAATATGGCCAAAATACGGCCCCAAGTTCAAACCGCCACCCTGGCGAAGCAAACACAAAACAAGTTTAAAAACTTACAAAGTCTGCCACCTCTGGGCCAGACTGCCAAAAAAAGCTTATCAAAATATAAAAACTTAATTATCGGTCACATTAATGACCTCCACCTCTGGTACCTCCTCTGCCTGCTGACCACTCATTTCAGGTACTACACCAGCTGTCATATCCTCAGCCGCCATAGCTCCCTGAGCTCCGTCAGCAGCATCCTGGGATATTCCAGCATCACCCCCAGCAACCTGCTCAGCCAACGCAGGAGAATTCACCTCACCAACCTCAGACATCAACATGCTCAGATCAGGTTGAGCGGGGTAGAGCATCTCCAACTGCTTCTCCTCTTCCTCTATGGTCTGCTGGGTGGGAGCCTCCTCGAGGGCAGCACGCATCCCACTGATCTTTCCCCGCCAGGTGGCATAAGCAACGACATTGGTGGCCAGGGAGATCAGATCAGTGATCTTCTCCTCAGACTGCTTCAGAGAGTCAGAAAAAGTGCTGCACACCGCCTGGGTTCGAGCCAGCTGATCAGCTCTGATCGAAACCATTTGGTGTTCACAATTAAGCATATGTGGTCGTTGGTCAATGGTCGATACAAAACACAATTTATACTTCACAAACAACTCTACAATTAGTAAAGAGGCAAGTAAAGGTCGGATCCCAAGGGACGGGTATTGAAATGAAGATTCTATTGTAACTAGTGGTGTCTAGGGGTGTCACAAATTGGGTTGATGTAGAAGGTCACTAAACTAAAATAGCAATGAAAATAAACTAACAAGGTAGATGAAATAAGGGTGTAAACAATTGATTAAAAACACTAGGGTGTCATGGGTTCATAGGGGAATCATGGGATATGATCATACAAACATGTTCTCAAATTATAAGCAAGCAATTATTGTTGTGATGGATTGAGTTGGGTTATATCTTACAATCCTAGGAAAGTTTGGGTCCCGGAGCCGAATCTCTTGGATTGTACAACACCTACAAGTCGACTTAATCTTCCCTACTTAACACATGCATGATCTAACAAGACTCGAGTTGGGTTATGTCTTACAAGTCAAGTTGAAAGGATAGAAGATGATAGTAAATGCAAGGATTCATAGGCTTAGCATTTCATCAAATATAACATGTGCATGTATTAAGATCAAAACAAGCAAGCAAATAAGATATGAAAGCATATTAATTTAAGCATGAATCATTCCCCATGTTGGTTTCCCTAATCACCCATTAAACCCTAGCTAAGAGACTACTCACTCATTATCATATTGATCATGCTAGAAAGGTTGTCAATCATACTAACATAATGAAACATGATGAATAAATGAAAGTAATTAGCAATAATTAAAAAGGGATTAAGAGATTATACCTACTAATGATTCCAAAATAATAATGCAAAGAATAATAGAAGAACTTGATGATTGATGGAAGGTTGTCAATCTCCCAATAAACCCAATAATCTTCTAATTACCCAAAATAAAGTAAGAACAAGAGAGAGATTGAAGAACTAAAACTTGGATTAAAACTTGATTAATATTTGATTACAATATTGAAGAGAGATTTGATTGATATTAACTACTCTAATTTTTGATAAGAAGAACATGCTCCTCTAATTAGACTAATGGGGTATTTATAGTGAAAATTATGGAGGATGCATTAGGGTTAACTAAGGGCTAAACTAGTAATTACACTTTTAAGTTGAGCAAGGAGCCTCCAGGATTATCCGAGAGAAGGGCTTCTCCATTTCGTAGCTTGAAGAACGAAATCGTGTCTTTGTCTTGGCCGCGATCCGTGCGGGCCGGGAGTCGGGACGGCCGGATCTGGGATGGACGATCCGAGCGGATCAAGGAACAAGACGCTCGGACTGGGCATGGGGAATCCGAGCGGATTCTGGTGAGGACGCTCGATCGGCGAGGACGGGCGGATTCTCTACAATCCGTTCGGATTGTAGTTCAATGCTTTCCTTCTTCTTTTTCTTCCCTTTTCTTCATGAATTCCTTGGGGATTTCCTTGGGACTCAAGGATCCTTTTCTCAACAATGCTCTTCTACTATGCTATGTACAAAGGCCTTCTAGTCTTGTCTCTCCTTGATGCTTGGTCATTGAATATGATCAATTTAGCCTTGTTTTGCCATGAAAATGCAAGATTCTTACTCCTTTCCTACCAAGGGATCAAAATCTCAAAGAATATGCAAAACAAAGAACTAAAGATAAGAAATGACCCAAATAGGCACTAAAAAGCATGGAAACAATGGTAATTCGGGGGCTAAATATGCGCCAATTATGGTCGCATCAAATATCCCCAAACCGAACCTTTGCTCGTCCCGAGTAAAGAGGTGACTAAGACTAGGACCAATACTAACCTAACCTAATAATAATAGCCGATATGAGACAATTAGCGGGTCTCACTCCGCCCCTTCAACTCACAACAAGACAACCATGAGGTAGGATGCCTTCTTGCAAGGCAAGGTGGGTCTTGCCAAAATGGCGACACATCCAAACATTAAGCACACAAAAACACATAATGGATGCATCTACAAAAAGAATAGCCACTTTCCTCATCTAAGTGGCGGAAATTATCTACAAGGGAAGCAATTCAAGGGTGCACAATCCTTCATAGATGCAATTTGTTCAAACTACTAAGCCTAGAAGGATACCAATAAATCACCTCCAAAAGGTGTCAAGCTAGGGTACCTTTGTCCTCAATCGTTAAATGCTTTTGTCAAGAGTAGACTCCCTATGGTGTTAGAAACACTGGAGGATCGCGGAATTCCCCCTCTTGCCTAGACAAGAAGAAGGGTCGTCCCCTCTCTACCATGCACAAAAATGGATACGATGGATAAAGGGATCAATAGATATTTGAGTTTCACTTTGGGAGTTTGCTTTTGTTTTTGTTTTTCCCCCCAAATTTCTTTGGCATTTGACTTTTTGAGAACACTTTCTTTGCCATTTCTTTTTGATTTTTGGCTTTTCAATGCTTGACAATTTTTTTGCATTTCTTTTTGAACGTTTTCAAAGTCACCCCAATTAGTAACGAGGGTGCCTTGTATTTGAAGCTTTTAGGAGTTCTATTTTTGCTCCTCTTTTCATTTGATGCATTTTTGCAAACTTTCTTTCACTTTTCATTTCATTGAACTCAAATTGATTTCTTTTTGTGCCCATTCCCTTTGATGACAAAAATGTGGTAGAACATGGATGATGGATGTATGCATGGTTTCAAGGGTCACCTTGGAATAAACGGTAGCCAAGGAGTTATCACACCACAAGGTACTCTTGACTCGGCCTTAAACCATGGGTCAAAGGATACTAGCATGACACATCCTAGGGTGTTTTACAAGTATTCTAACAAGCAAAGTCTTAAGAAGAAAAAGCATCTACTAGGGCCTATATACACTTGTCAAGCTTCCCAAATAGATGGTTTCGCAAAATTTTCTAACATGCAACTACATGCCATGATGCAACTTAGCATATAAACATCCTAATGCATATGATTCTACCAACTAATATGACATATAAACTAAATGCAATCCTAAGTTCACATTGTTTTTACCGCATCAATCAAAATAAAGCCACATAGTCATTAACATAAAGAGGAAAAAGGAGATTGGAAAGATCATACCATGCGGTCTTCAATATCCTCATGTCTCGGATGTGGCGTAGTCAATCAAAGTGAACAAGGATAAAACAAACACAATATATACAAGACAATATATACAAGGGAAATGAACTTGTTTTTGGTTTTTTCAATTTTTTCAAATTTTTATGATTTTTGAATAAAAGTTAAGTGTTAGAATTCCCATCCCCACACTAATATGGGCATTGTCCTCAATGGCCAAAATGATGGAAATTATGCAAAGATGATGCATGATTTCTATACTAAATGCAATTCTACACTAAGCTATACTACATGATGCATGGTTTTTGTTATGACGGAGAGGATAATTTAAATTACCTCCCGTTGCGTATGCATTAACTTCCCCAAACCAAGTAAGACACTATTGCTAATGTCAAAGCATGGGGGAGTTCATGCACATGCTATGCTATGCATGAAACTAGATTGTCATTTTGGATTTTACAAAAGTGGGAACAATAAAGAACACCTCAAAGGAACCGAGGTGTGAGTCCTTTGATGTTGCTAGGACTAAACCAACAATGATCAAAATGAAATAAAATACAAAGAGATATAGACAAACCGTGGGAGAGTAGGAATCTCCAAGGCTAGTCTTCCATCATGCTACTATCACCATCACTTCCCTCATGAGAAGTGGTCACATTGCCACTTTCCTTGGCACTTTCTTCTTTGCTTTCCTCATCACTATCTTCTTCATCATTATCTTCACCATCTTCACCATCTCTTTCTTTATCTCCACTTGCTTCTTCCTCAATGTTATCATCAAATTCCTCATCATTTCCAACAATTTCTTTAAACCCATGGCATTGAAAAAGACTCTTGTTTGTTCAAGAACACCCAACTTCTCTAAAGCATCTTGGCATATGAATTTGGTGGATTGAATTTGTTTCATAGCAAACTTGACAAATGTGTTTCTATGGGAATCGGAAATGAATGTTACCTCCGGGTAATGCAAGAGTTGATTAATTACCGGAGTAGAGGGTGATGCTTCCATAGAAATTTGTTGAGGTGGTTGCACTTCCAAGCTTGGTGTTGATACCACCATTGCCAAAGCCTTCTTCATTTGTAGAGCTTTTTGCCTTTGAGAGAGAGTTGTAGTCTTTGGTGCCTTTGCTTTTGCTTTTGTTGCTCCCTTTGTTCTTGCCATTTGATGAGCTAACCAAGAAAAAGATCAAAAATCTTCAATTTGTAGAATGCCCAAATCGATTTTGAAGGTAAAAGGCTTTGCCTTTATGAGAACAAAAATCAATTCAAAGGTGAAGATTTTGTGCTTGGTTTTGATTGTTAATGAAGATGGAGTGATTGATTTGTTATTTGAAAGATGGTTTGATTTGATTTTGGTGAGTTTTGTTGAGGGTTTTTGTTTTTGAGATGGAGAGGATGAGGGTTTTGATGTTATGGGTAGTGTTTATGACTGAATGAATGAATGAATGAAGGTGGGGTGGGTATTTAAAGAACTCGACAATATTAGGACGCAGGGATAATCCGTGCGGATTAGGCGCAATCCGCTCGGATTCTTCAGCTTCAAATTTTCAAAAATCCCGCCTAGAGACGGGCGGATTCTGGGGAATCCGCTCGGATTCTTCTGAGATGAGACGGGCGGATTTCGTGCGGGACGGACGGATTCTTGTCCGAGATTTTTCTTTGTTTTTCTTCACCGCAAGACGGGCGGATTGTCCACAAGACGGACGGATTACGTGAGACGGGCGTCTTTCCGTAAATCCGCTCGGATTCTTCAACGATCAAGAATTTGCGATTTCAGCTCAGCCCAAGACGGCGTCTTCTCGACAGGACGCTCGGATCCTCTCGCAGACGGGCGGATTCTCGGAATCCGCTCGGATTGGTCCTTGTGTACACGGATTCGATTCCCATCCGTGCACCAACGCATTCCCTTATCATTCTTTCTTTCTTTCTTTCAAATCTTGTGTTCTTCATTGTGGGGGCACTACTAAGGCATGAATAGCCTAGGCAATTGCCATCCCCACACTAAGGTAAAGCACTACACATCAATTAAAATCATTAGTCCCTCCCTCACTTCTCTCTTTTCATGACAATTATTTTGATCAAAGTAAATAAATCCAAAAATGACAAAAAATGCAATACAAAAATTGAATGTAAGTTAGGGAGTTAGAAATATTTACAAGTGGTGGTTTAGGGAGGACTCCACCAAACTCTCATTCTTGATGAGATGTCAAGGAGGCATGTTCAAGGTGTTGTTGATGTTGCTCAACACCTCGAAGAAATAATTAAAAGCTTGTTCATTGTTGTGGTAGAGGTCCTCAATAGACCGTGGCCCTTGTTGTTGATCATGATCGATGGCATGCCCAATGTAGGGATTAAAGATCCCTTCAAATTCATCGTCCCAAAGACCACAAACTTCATTGAGTTGATCATTGAAAATCTCTTGCTTGGATGGAGACAACTCTCCCAATTTCTTCTCTTGGCCAATGAGGCCATCATCTTCTTCCTTGGTTGATTTTGATGAGCTTTGCAAGCTCTCCTTTTCACAATTCACTTGCTCTTTGAATGGAGCATCTTCAACTTTCTTCCTCCATTGGAGTTCCGATTTCTTCTTTTCATCTTTTCGGCTATAATGATCAATCATGAAACATGGCTCATGCAAACGAGGAGCTCTCATGGTCTTGTCAAGATTAAAAGTTATGCTTTCATCTCCCACTTCTAGAGTGAGCTCTCCATGTTTCACATCAATCACCGCACCCGCGGTGTGTAGGAAAGGTCTTCCTAAGATGATTGGAATGTTGGAATCTTCCTCCATATCAACTATGACAAAGTCCACCGGGATGAAAAACTTCCCAATTCGCACGGGGACACCTTCCCATATCCCTAGCGGTGTCTTCGTCGATCTATCGGCCATTTGAAGAGTGATATTGGTACATTTAAGCTCTCCCATTCCCAACCTTTTACTTACCGAGTACGGCATGACACTCACACTAGCCCCTAGATCACATAAGGCTTTGTTGATCGTTGTGTCGCCAATGGTACACGGTATTGAGAAGCTTCCCGGATCCTTTAACTTTGGAGGTGAACTCCCTTGAAGAATTGCACTACTCACCTTAGTGAAGGCGATAGTCTCAAGTTTCCGGATTGACTTCTTCTTTGTGAGGATATCTTTCATGTACTTTGCATAGGCCGGGACGTGATTGATTAATTCCGTGAAAGGAATTGAGACTTCTAAGTTCTTCACAATTTCCATGAACTTTCCAAGTTGATCATCAAATTTAGGCTTGGCTTGACGACTTGGAAAAGGAAGTCTAATCACAATGGGCTCCTTTTCTTTGGCTTTGTCTTCATTTTTCTTTGAACTTTCTTCTTTTGATGATTCCCCTTCCTTGGGACCTTGCACCACAACTTCATTCTCACTAGCTCTCACAACTTCATCCTCAACTTGCTTCTTCGTTGCTTCATATCTTGTACCACTTCTCAAGTGAATGGCACTAACCGTTTCATGTCTAGGGGATTACCTTGAGGTGGTAATTGCCCCTTTTGTCTTTGTGAGTTTGAAGATGCTAGTTGGGTCAATTGTGTTTCCAACATCTTGGTGTGAGCTAGAATGTTGTTGATGGTGGTGTCTTTTGCTTGGCTATCTTTTTGCATTTGGGTGAAAAATTCTTGTTGATTTTTTTGCATTTGAAGGACCGCTTTTTGGACATCAAAACTTTGGTCATTGTGGTGATTGTATGGATTTTGATTTTGGTAGCCTTGGTTTTGATTGAAAAAGGGTCTTTGATTTTGATTTCTCATGGGTGGTGGAGTGTATGTTGTTTGAGGGTTTTGGACATTTTGGCTTTTGTATGAGAGATTTGGATGGAACTTGGTGTTTTCATTGTAAAAATTTGAATAAGGGGTACCACTTTTGTAAGCTTGGAAAGCATTGACTTGCTCGGTTGTTCCCCTACATTCACTTGAGTCATGACCCAAGGTTCCACAATTCTCACATATCCCGCTTGGGATTGATGAGGATGCCGTCATGGCATTGACATGATGCTTTGATGATTTTGAGCTTTCCTCAAGTCTAGCCATAGCTTGTTCAAACTTCAAGTTGATTGTGTCAATGTGAGCACTAAGTTGAGCACCCAATTGAGTAACGGTGTCCACTTCATACTTTCCTCCTCTAGTAGCCTTGCGAGGCCTACTATATTGCGAATTATGGACCGCCATTTCCTCAATCTTGTTCCATGTTTGATTGTCATCAACTTCGGTGAACATTCCATTTGATCCCATATTGAGAATGTTCCTTGAATCTTCATATAAACCATTCCAAAATTGTTGCACTAAAAACCATTCGCTAAGTCCATGGTGAGGACATGAGCGACAAATACCCTTGAACCGCTCCCAAGCTTCGTACAAAGATTCTTCATCCCTTTGCTTAAAACCCGTAATTTGAGCTCTTAGCATGTTGGTCTTCTCCGGTGGGTAGAATTTTTGTAGAAAGCTAGAGCTAGCTTCTTCCAAGAATCTATTCCAAGGGTGGCCTTATCAAGGCCCTTCAACCATTGCTTTGCTGTGCCGATTAACGAAAAAGGAAATAAGACCCATCTTATTTGGTCTTGAGTCACGCCCGTTTGAGAGATAGCTTCACAATAATCACAAAATGTTTCCATATGAGAATGAGGGTCCTCACTAGGCATTCCCCCGAATTGGCTCCTCTCAACTAGTTGGATGAAGGCGGACTTGGCAATAAAGTTTCCGGTAAGATGTTGTGGGGTAGGAGTACCATTTGGTAAATCCTCCTCGGTGGGTATAGAGTGTGACGAGAATTTAGGCATTGTAGGTGGATTTTGTGTGGTATTGTTTAATGGGTTCTCTTCTCCTTCTATTGCGAAAGGATTGACAAACTCACTAGTGGGTTGAACAACTTCACCAACACCTCCCAAATTCCTCCTAACAAGTCTCCTATTATTCGTCAAGGTTCTTTCGATTTCACGGTCAAAAGGTAACAAATCTCTTTGTAACCTTCTAGACATGCAAAATATCAAACAACTAGAAAACAATTAGAACAAACCTTGAGGAGTTTTACTTCCCAAGGTGAAAAAGACACAACTAAAAACAATAAAAGAAATCTTAAATCAATTAAACACCGTCCCCAAGAATCGGCGCCATTTTTGATCGAAACCATTTGGTGTTCACAATTAAGCATATGTGGTCGTTGGTCAATGGTCGATACAAAACACAATTTATACTTCACAAACAACTCTACAATTAGTAAAGAGGCAAGTAAAGGTCGGATCCCAAGGGACGGGTATTGAAATGAAGATTCTATTGTAACTAGTGGTGTCTAGGGGTGTCACAAATTGGGTTGATGTAGAAGGTCACTAAACTAAAATAGCAATGAAAATAAACTAACAAGGTAGATGAAATAAGGGTGTAAACAATTGATTAAAAACACTAGGGTGTCATGGGTTCATAGGGGAATCATGGGATATGATCATACAAACATGTTCTCAAATTATAAGCAAGCAATTATTGTTGTGATGGATTGAGTTGGGTTATATCTTACAATCCTAGGAAAGTTTGGGTTCCGGAGCCGAATCTCTTGGATTGTACAACACCTACAAGTCGACTTAATCTTCCCTACTTAACACATGCATGATCTAACAAGACTCGAGTTGGGTTATGTCTTACAAGTCAAGTTGAAAGGATAGAAGATGATAGTAAATGCAAGGATTCATAGGCTTAGCATTTCATCAAATATAACATGTGCATGTATTAAGATCAAAACAAGCAAGCAAATAAGATATGAAAGCATATTAATTTAAGCATGAATCATTCCCCATGTTGGTTTCCCCTAATCACCCATTAAACCCTAGCTAAGAGACTACTCACTCATTATCATATTGATCATGCTAGAAAGGTTGTCAATCATACTAACATAATGAAACATGATGAATAAATGAAAGTAATTAGCAATAATTAAAAAGGGATTAAGAGATTATACCTACTAATGATTCCAAAATAATAATGCAAAGAATAATAGAAGAACTTGATGATTGATGGAAGGTTGTCAATCTCCCAATAAACCCAATAATCTTCTAATTACCCAAAATAAAGTAAGAACAAGAGAGAGATTGAAGAACTAAAACTTGGATTAAAACTTGATTGATATTTGATTACAATATTGAAGAGAGATTTGATTGATATTAACTACTCTAATTTTTGATAAGAAGAACATGCTCCTCTAATTAGACTAATGGGGTATTTATAGTGAAAATTAGGGAGGATGCATTAGGGTTAACTAAGGGCTAAACTAGTAATTACACTTTTTAAGTTGAGCAAGAAGCCTCCGGGATTATCCGAGAGAAGGGCTTCTCCATTTCGTAGCTTGAAGAACGAAACTGTGCTGTGCTGCGATCCGTGTGGCTGGGAGTCGGGACGGCCGGATGCGGATGGACGATCCGAGCGGATCAAGGAACAAGACGCTCGGATTGGGCATGGGGAATCCGAGCGGATTCCTGGTGAGGACGCTCGGACTGGCGAGGACGGGCGGATTCTCTACAATCCGTTCGGATTGTAGTTCAAATAGCTTTCCTTCTTCTTTTTCTTCCCTTTTCTTCATGAATTCCTTGGGGATTTCCTTGGGACTCAAGGATCCTTTTCTCAACAATGCTCTTCTACTATGCTATGTACAAAGGCCTTCTAGTCTTGTCTCTCCTTGATGCTTGGTCATTGAATATGATCAATTTAGCCTTGTTTTGCCATGAAAATGCAAGATTCTTACTCCTTTCCTACCAAGGGATCAAAATCTCAAAGAATATGCAAAACAAAGAACTAAAGATAAGAAATGACCCAAATAGGCACTAAAAAGCATGGAAACAATGGTAATTCGGGGGCTAAATATGCGCCAATTATGGTCGCATCAAGCTCCCTCCTTCAACTTCTTCTTGGTGACAGCAAGCTCAATCTTCAGCTCCACCACACGCTCCTTCAGATCAACCCGCTGCTGTGCCAGATCTGCAACAGTTTCCTTCAGCTCCTGGTTCTTGGCGCTGGTAGCACGACTGGTGGTCTGCACTATGTTGATCATCTTCCTGTTGTAGAGTGCAGACTGAAGAGTCTGGGGCATAAATAATCAGAAGTCAGCAAAAGAGTTGGGAGGCAGAATTTAAGCAAGAAACAGACAGACAGACAGGTAGAAAATGAAGAATATTCACCATGAAAGCGTTGTGCACGTCATTTTCAGCCATCTCCTCTGGGGAGAACTCCGAAAACGTTTCCTTAACAGGAGGAAAGAGCAGCTGATCAATCTCCGGCCAGTAGGGCACCTTGTCCACATTCCCAAAGCCTTCTGGAAAATGAGCAATGATGCCTCCGCTAGTAGAAGCACGGGGACTGGCAGGAGGAGTAGGCGGATGTCGAGACAGCAGATCGACCTCCAGGGGCACGCGAGCAGCAGAACTAGAAACTGCAGGAGGAGTCTGAAAAGAGGCAGCAGGAGCACTCCTCTTGGAGGCAGAGGCCACATTAGGGCTGGTAGAAGGTCTCTTTCTTTTAGCACTTTGGAGGATGAGTTCCAGTTGATCGACTTTTGAACCTGCAAGCATACACAGTCTCAGACGGCAGAATGCTTAAAACATCAGCAGAAACGGCACGCAAACGAAAGTGGTCACAAAAACCTTACCAGAAGACATACTGTGGGCTGATTGAGGAGGATTGGAGGAGGAAGCAGGCGAAAAACCAGGAAGCAGGTCTGGAAACTTTCTCTCAGATTCAGAAATGCAGAACAGCTTGCTGCAGGCAGGGATCTTGGCACCAATACGGGTAAGGTCACAGGGGCCTGCACGAAGACGATGAAGTAAGCTAGTAAGCAGCGAGATAAAATAATTCAGGTAGCAGGAAAGCTACTTACTCGAAGTCAGAACCCATTTCTCGAAAATATAATCGGCAGGAGGCTGGATGGAGTCCTTCCTCACATAGAAGAAGTCTTTGAACCATTTCTCATCGCGAGATTTTGACACATGTTTGAAGGGAGCCTCTCCACGGCCCCGGAAGGAGAATTGACCCCTGCCCAGGGACCTGATGTTGTACATATAGGCCATATCGCCCAGAGTGACAGCTTTGCCAGTATTCTGACCAGCGGCCAGAGAGTAGAGAAGAACTCTCCAAATGGCGGCAGAGATTTGTGCCATGGCGAAATTGTTGGTAAAAATGAAATCTTTGACGAGTTTAGGGAAAGGAAAACGAAGGCCATATCTAAACGGGTACAAGTAGAAGCAAACCCACCCCGAACGGAGGGCGACAGCTTTTTGTCCCAGTTCAGGGACAGCGATCTCAACCCCATCACCAAGACCAAACAAGTTCTTGATCGTCGGAATGTCGGCCGGAGTTAGGGTGGAGTCACAATCGTGTGGGTGTTTGAAAAGTCCCCGAGAAGGGAAAGTAGGGTCGAGATTACGGTCGGAGGGCGTCGAGGTTGACGAAGACTGTCGAGTTTTGCCCATAATGAAGAGAGAAAATGAAGACTAAAAGGAAGAAAGAAGATGGATTACCTGATGATGAAGACGGGAGAGGGAACAGTGAAGCTGATGAAGATTAAAGGGAAGAAGATTGAGGGTTTAAGATGAGAGTTTTTTTAAATGATTTGGAGTGATTAATGAGAGTGTAAGAGAGACGTTGGGGTTATAAAGAGGAGAGAGGGAGTTGGGTACAGAGAAAGAGGAGAAAGGCGGCTTGCATGGGAAGGAGTAAAAGGACGGCGTAAGGTTTTAAATATTTGGTTACGTAAATTCCTTGCTCGATACTTGAAGGCGTACTTCGCAAGAAATTTAGGGCAAACTGTTTGGGCTAAAAATAGCGTCATAAAGAAAGCCCACTTGGTGAAATAAAGATTATAGAGAAGAGGTGAGGAGGATGGAAGCCCGCAGTCAGGAGAAGGGGGAACGGGCTTAAGAAGGATCAAGAGCCCATCACAGTAGGCGCCCGTGTTAAGGAAAGGAGTGTCAGGGAGAAGTTAGGGAGAAGTTAGGGAGATCGGGGAGAATTGGCAAGGGAATCCGGATTAGGAAAGAAGTCCTTATGGAAATAATATTCTCTTTCCATATTCGAGATAGAGTATATCTAGGGTTCTTACCCTATAAATAGCAGAGGAAGGAAATCAAGAAGGACATTCATAAAACACCCGCATTCGTACATCAACACTCAAGATCACATCTCGGCAAATAATACACGTTCATTCTCGATCTTGCAGGCCTGGCACCTAGGGCCAGCAGGATTAGCTTCGTACCACAATTGTAATCATCCTCCAATTCATATAGTGCAATACTTGGCAGGGTACCGTCCCTCCCGCGGTTGTTCCCACATTGGGTTTTCCGCGTCACCAAAATCTTACGTGTCAATTTACATTACGCACTTTATTTCCCGTTTACTTATTGACATATAAATCATCATACAATCAACCAACGAATATAGACTACATTGACTCTAAATCGACTTAGGTAAAAAAGACCTAAACAATTGCATTAGGTTAGAAACCTGTTTAGGAGTTTAGGGGTACTTTTAGTTTGTATTTTGGTCCTCGTTCCCGCTCCCTATGCTCGAAAAACGTGAGTGAGGTGGAGAAACCGTCTCATCTCATAATGCCAAGTTTATTTGCTTGGGTAATGGGTGCCACTAGGTTGCATTGTAGTCGGGAAAGACCGTATTTGCCATTGTGGACCTTTGTTGGGTATTGGAATTTTTGCCTTTTGTGACGGTCTTATGTCTGACAGAATAAGCGCCTATTTGGGCTTAAATTGGGTTAGTTTGCCTTGAAATAGACCTTACTAGTAGTTTAGGTCGCTTTGAGGCATGATAAAATTTACGTTGCCTTTTGTGGTCGTATTTTGAAATTTTGACTGGTTTGTGCTCAAATTAGCGTAGAAATTGCCTTTTTGAGCTGTAGAAAAATACCCCATTGTATTGGGAATGTATTTTGGTTTGTTGGCGGACCTTGTATGGGTCTTGGATGCCGTTCTTTTTATTGTGGTAGTTTTGACTCGTCTTTTGCTTGAAAAGAAGGGCGAGTCGTTTTTTTTGTGCGTTTTTGTTTGTAAATTGTTTTGTTGTTTTTTGTGAATTATTTTTGTCTGGTTGGGTTTGGGCGGGATTGCCCTTGTTCTGCTTTGCAGGTTTTTTTTTCGGATTTTTTTGGATTTGTCCATTTTACGCCGTCGTAATGCTGAAATTTCGGCTGACATTCTTTGTTTGCCTTTGGTTGCAAGGGACCATTTGAGACCTATGGGGTCTGTTGTGGAGGCCTTGGAGGAGGAGGAGGAGGATGATCCCGGAGGAGGAGAGACGACTATTTTTTGTTACAGGCTTGGTTGTGTTTCTCCCTGGCGGCCTTTGGCCGGCCAATGATCGGGTATCGATCCTTGGTCTTTGTCTGCAGAGGTTCGGATGTCCGATGAGTGGGGTTCAGTACGGGAGTGTTACCCATGTTGCCACTTTTGATCGTTGTTGAGTTCTAGTGATTGGGGGTCAACATCGGGGTGGCGTCCGTTGTCGTGATCCCCGTTCATTCTTGAATTCTGACGATTGGAGGTCAACGTCGGGGTGACGCGCTGAGCTGCGATCCTCGGTTGTCGCGTTGTCCAAAATATGCCACGCATCATTTTTCTTTTTGTTATGGAGGAGGAGCGCGGTGTTATCGTCATGGTAATCACCTCTGCTTCTGCTGTTGCTCCTCTGTTCCCCGTGTTGCTCCTTTTCTTTTCCGATTGAAGGGATAGGGAGTGCTTAGTTCGGTAGGTGGCGGATAGCCCCCAGTTTGTTGTCTTAGGCCAGTGTCTGTATGATAAATGTTTGAACTGGATCCTGTTTGTATGGTCAGTCGTTTGTATCAAACGTGTGTCGATGTATTTTGCGTGAGGCGATTTGTATATATGCTTTTTTGGATTATGGTTCATTTTGTTATTTTTTAGCTTTTTTGTGTTGTGTTTCGGAGAAGCGCTGTCGGCTGTTATTTCCCCTTCTGCTTTGCACTAGTTCCTGCATCGTTAGTGTAGAAAAACAGGCAACAGGTAGCACGTATACATAAACGTAAACACGTAAAAGCATTTGATCGAAAACAAAATTTAACTGCGAAGACACGAAGTTAAAATTGAAATTTTGGAATTTGAAATGAATTTTGAAAATTTTCGCGACAAGTCGTCACGTTTGGACTTCAAAAGGAATTAATTTGAAAATTTGAGCAATTAACTCGTGTCGTGAATTAAATTGCATCAGAATTATTGATTTGTGACTCGAAAAATTCAAACTCAAACCGTCAGGGATGAATTTTTAGAAAAGATTTTTACGAGTGTATTTGATTTGATTTTTTTTGTGAGATCAAGACTTGAATTTGTGAGTTCTTGAATTTTTGAGGAAAACTGATGTCGTGTTATCAATTTTCGATTTTTATTTTGCTGGGAAAATTGCGAAAAAGCGAAAAATTTTCGGAATTTTGATTGACGTGGAAACGATCCGTCGCGGATCAGGGCGACTAGTCCTTCCCCCTTTAAAAAAAAGAAAGAAAAATCCGTATGTTTAAAGCTGCGTCATGGAAACCGTGTCGGATTTCGTAAAACGCGAAAGCAATGAAATGTGAGTGTGAGGAAACACAAAATGTCTTGGACCGTCCCGAAGAGGCGCGAGCGTTCTGGCGGGAGGTTTGAGATGTCAGGAGAAAACACAACTTGAAAGAGACAAGTCAAAGCAGGAATCCTGGGAGAGGGCCTAAATAGGCGCAAGCGGCCTGGCGATGGGAGCCAGCTCTCCTTTTTTTTTTTTTTTTTCTGAAAAACACGCAGATTGTTTTTGTATAAATAGTGATGTTTGTGCTTCATTGTTTCATCATCCGAAACACAAAAACAACTCTACAAAACTTCTTCTTCTTCCACAAAAATATTTCATGGATGCCTTTGAGAATGCGTTGCGACAATGGTGCCGAGATTTGTCGCCTCCCGAAAAATATCAACTCATTTGCATGGGAGTTGGTCAATTGTTGGTGCTCCGTCAAGTTAAGGTGCAACCCTCATTTCTCGAAGCATGTTCTCGGTTTTGGGATTCGAAACATCATGTTTTCGTTTTCCCGAAAGGTGAAATTTGTCCTCTTGCCGAAGAAGTTGGAGCCATAAGTGGATGGCCGAGTTGTGTTCCAGTGCTTCCTCCGACTCGGTTGTGCTACAAGGAGAAATTTTGTTCAATGTTGGGTTTGTCGACAAGTCAAGTCAAATTCCTTCTGTGGACGCGGGCCCACGGGGGCGCTTGGGAAGAACAAGCGTTTGCATTTGAGGAGTCGCCACCAATTTATTGTGGAAAATTGGAAACCGTTCGAATACCTCGTGCCATGTCAAGACACAAAGTAGTGACATGAACACCAAGAACTCGTTACCCTTAGCATTCTATGTCTAGAATGACTCTAGTGGATGCCAATGAACACGGATGTTTACAAAGATCTGGAGTAAGGGGTGAGGGTACGTATTAGGAAGCTTTTTTGATCGAACACCTAATCCCGCCCGCCTCGATAGCGGCCTCTACTAATGATTAGGGAAATTGTCTATACTCGATATATTGTCAATTTATATGCATGCAATGCAACATCCATTACTTTGATCCTAGCATGTGAGAATTAATACTAAGTCGGTGAACACGTAATTTAACATGCAATTGGGTCGAGTTGGGATTTAATGTTAATTACATGTGAAAGCATACAAGCAATAACACGATGAAGAAATACAATAAAAATACAATAAAGAAAATTACAATGGGTTAAATGATTTATGTCGAAAATACATCTAAAACGGATAATTTGAGAAAGAATAAATAAATAAGCGAACAGAAATTAGGGTGATAATACGAATAATAGTTAATTAAATACGTAATTAATAAACTAGGTCAAGGCAACACGGGAGTTCACAGACAGAAATCAACCAGGAAGAGGCGCAGCAGAGCTGCGTCCCTTGGAAGAGGCGCAGCAGTTACGGCGTCTGTTCCTTGGCTCAGTTCTGGCTGTGAAGCCGGAATTGCAAATCGTTAATGTTCGTTGGAGAATTAATGATTAATTATGAATAATTGACTCGGATGAAAGTGATTAGCAGATTATTTACATGTGATTAAGGTCATAAAAAACAATAAACATGGATGAAACGAATTAGGACGAATTAATTACAAGATTAATAAGGGTAAAATATGAGAATTAAACAAACTAATTAGGTTAAACAAGTTATTAACGACTAATTAATGACGGTGACGATGAATAACAGATGCAACTATGTCAAAGATCGAATTCCAGAGACTCAATATGGGTAAATCGAACCTTTAAGAAATCCGGATTGATTTTAATGATGAAAACCCGCAAATATGAATTATAAGGGATTTAAGTCGGGATTTATGATGAATAAATTAACAATGATGATGAATAATATGTTACATGTTAGAATTATCAAATTTTTGTGTTAAAGAATAAAGAACAATTGAAAGCAAAAGCAAAACAGACGAATCAACAAAAGACGAAGGAAGAAGAAAGGAAGCAGGAACTGCGGCAGCCTCACGAAGAGGCGCAGCAGGTGCTGCGTCCCTTCGAAGAGACACAGCAGTTGCTGCGTCCTTTCTCGACGGTCATCTTCTGGCAAATCCGTAAAAAGGGTTTTAAACACGGTTTTAGAAATCGGTTTTAAGAGTATTTTCGACATAAACCTTACAATTTGATTACAAAAATAAAGAACATTAATAAAAGATGGGATTTACACCCTCAGGCTTACATGTTTGACGAAACGAGATGAACTAAGTTTACGTTTAGTGTTGCTCGACTCGAATGTAGACGAAAGTGCCTTCTAGGAGGAAAACGAATAAGATTGATTAATGTTGATTATTGTGGAGTTGGTCAAATTGGTCGGTCATGCAAAACGAGGCTGGTACTCAGAAGGATCTGAACTTACGTGGTCGAAAGTTCAAGCACGTAGACTCCAAAAAGTAAGAAGGTGGTCTAGAATGCAAAGGGAGAAGAGAAGGGCGGACACTAGCGTGAGAAATATGTGAGACCGAAGGTCTCTATTTATACTAATCACGTGAAGGAAGTAGAGTTTTTTGGAGAAACTTTGGAAGTGAATCTCGAAAAGATATGAAAAGATACGAAAAATACGCAAAAAAGGACTTGGGAAGAGGCGCAGCAGGCACTGCGTCTGTTGGAAGAGGCGCAGCACTTGCTGCGTCCTTTCCCAAGTGGTTTCCTCCTGCGGAAGAAATATTTCCGTGTTTTGGTTATGGTATAACGGATTAATCTTGTTTTCCTTAATATTTTGTGTGAATATTACGGAAAATTATTTACCAAAGATTAAAAGATTGCAAAATATTGAATAGAAATATCCGGAACATTCCAGAACATTCTGACTCGGTTTTAGAAAATGAAGACGGTTTTTGACCCGGACTCCAAATGTACTCTAATTACTGGTAAAACGACCGTATCGGCACGTAGATGACAATTAAGAGGTAGATACCAGTGTTTGAGCGATCACTTGACGATAAACTTACGAACTATCACAAATCATTCCGTATACCAAACATGCGGCCCAATCATCACCGGATGGCTTGCGGAAGGTGCAGAAATGAGGTATCTACAGAGCCCCCACTTTGACTGAGGCTTGGACAAGGCGAAAGTCAAAGTATAGCCATCAGGTCAATCAAAGATTACAACCTGACGACTATGGCGACGCGAGACGGCTCAAGGGGTCTGAGCCAAAGACCTGTCGCCGGGAACATTTTAGAGTCTGTCGACTATCGGGGAGGGTCGTTTAAAGTCCATTATACTACGTAAGGAGGCACGCCAGCCATAAGAAGAGACCATACCTGAAATTCCTTGAAACCTCAGGGAAACAAGATGCGATATTGGGGAAGACAGCAGGACACAGTCTGGAACTGCTGGGATAAATCTGCTTGTGGTCGGCTTCAAACAAACTTCAGCAAAACTTGGGGTCGATGTTGATCTCTATGTCTCGAGAGGGAATGACTGTCGGTCGTGAACTCTCGCTGGGGGAACATAATCGGGAACTGATCTCCATGTCTCGAGAGGGATTGTCTATCCGTGTACTCTCGCTAGGGGAACATAATAAAGGCGTGTCGAAACACCTGTCAAAGAATACTAGCTCGTTGTGACAAGCTAGGTCTTGGAAAAAAATAATAATGTATGGCAGTCTGTAGTTGGCTTGAAAATGCGGGTTCGGGCGAAGAATGAGCGTCAAACGGACTGAAATATGTGATATGGCATCAAGGAAGAGGCGCACCAAAGATGGGCCCACAAATAACGAACCCATAACGAATTTTTGAAAATTCGTATGAAGGGAAGCTGAGGAAGAGGCGCAGCAAGAGCTGCGTCCTTTGGAAGAGGCGCAGCACTTGCTGCGTCTTTTCCTGAGCGTGCCTTTCCTGCGTAAAAACCCGATGAAACAGAGGGTCTATTTCATTTATTCGAAACACAAATTCTCAATTTTTCTCTCAAATTCCAACCATTTCCATCAAAATTTGATCCAAAAACTTGCATTTGCCATGAATAATCGAGGTATGTGTATTAATCTTGCATTTATCTTCCGTATTTGATCCAAATGAGAGCGACAAAATTAGGGTTTTCGACCCTAATTAGTCGAAAATTTGGGGCTTTTCCCCCAAATGATTTTGCCTTGCAAAATTGACTTTGTAAATGGTAAATTGGTAATATAAGGATCGTAACCATGTATTTGTTTCGAATTTTCATTGAGTTTTGAGCATTTGAGTGAAATTGAGATGGTTTCACAGCTAAACCGTAAATCGCTTCGAAAATAGCCTTAGGATTACCCGTTTGTGACGAAACTAGGTATTTGGAATCTTTGTATGATGGGTAAACTTCCTACCATCTCTGAATTTTGATTTGTGACGGCTTTTTCAGGACACTTTTCTAGGGCATAATCGCCATAATAACGAACTGCTGTCAAAATTCCGACTCGAACTCATGACTAGGCTTCAACTTAGGCTTGACTTGACCCAGATTACCACATGAGCAGACGGGTTTGTGGGAAATTTGCCAAAGATGGCGAGAAAAGAGCGATTTCGGAGCTCCGAAAACTCGAAAATCCCCTAATCAAGGCTTGTCGTCACTTGACGCGGCCTAAATTTGCTTTAATTTTGTAGGTGATGAGGTTTCTACGTCATAGAGGGATCCCATGGATGTGGACACTGCTGCTGACCCTTCTTAGGTACTCGAGGAGGCGTTAGCAGAGGAGGAGGCCCCGAGACGGGCCAACATTGGACGGGGTGGTCGCCAGCTGAGGGGAGCACCTGCGTGGGCTGAGACCTGGGATAGTAGGCACCTTCTTTGGGCGGCGAAGGGTCACCTGTCCTACAGGACGGTGAAGAGCTTGGTAGATCGAATTCATTACTCTTCACTCATCTTCTTTCATTTCTGTTTGTTATTCCTTTTCTTCTTTATCTGAGTTAAAGATAGCTTTTGTTTCAAATTAATATAGGAGGCCGGGAACATCATATCGTTCTCAGGCTATACGACGATGATGGGGTGCTACGAGAGGCTGTTGGCTGAGGAGCGAGCCATGATCGAGCGGGGAGCGTTCGGTGCTTTGGTACAAGCTTGGAGGGATGCCTTTTGGCAAGGTGGGGGTCACGTTAGAGGACTACGGCATGATTTCTGGTCTGCCGTGTGGGACTGAGGTGGTGGAGTAGCCGGAGATAGCCATGAGGGTTGACTCGGCTGAGGCTAGGAGGTTGATCGGCTGGAACTTGGCGCCGAAGGCGGCTGCGGTACCTGGTTTGGTGCCTAGTTCTTACGTTCAGGACTACTTTGCGGGGAAGACCCCGACGTTGGTGGTGATCGAGGGGAGGGAGACGGCTCCTCCTCCCTGCATTGCAGAGCAGAGAGTTTGCTTGTGGCTCTGGTGGTTCTTGTCTTCGATCTACCTCGGAGACAAGGGAGAGAGGCTCTCGACGAAGCTCCTTACCTTCCTTTCTGACCTGAGTTCCCTAGGCCATTGGGACTGGGTCACTGCTGGTTTTACGATCCTCATCCGCTTTATGAGGGCCATGGTTCGTCCGGAGTTGATGGAGAAGAGGACTTCTCCTGCTGCTGTCGGCCCTGGACTGCTGTTGGAGGTATGAACCTTTATTTAGTTTCATAAAAGATCATTTCCTTTTCTGTCAAATCACGAAAGATCGTTATTGACCATCTATTTTTACAGGCGTGGGTGTACTCCTACTTTCCGGGCCTCGCGCCCAAGAGGACGGAGCCGGTGGAGAAGGCTTATCCCGTTGTGATAGATTGGGTGGTGTATCGCACGAGGAGTCGGCGTTCCTTCCACGACGTCTGTCGGCGGGAGGTGAACGCTCTTCAGCTGGATGGCGTGAGTATTGTTTGTCTCTCTTCTTTTACTTTTAGAACTGATCATAAGAATAACCCTTCGTTTGCTTTTCTAGTGGGTGCCCAGGACTTGTGAGGAGTACGCTGGTGCCCCTTCCTTTGTGCGTGGCTGAGGTCCTTCGACCTAGGAGCTCGAGCCGGTTGCTGTTGAGGACGTCGATGGGTTCTGTGTAGTACTTGGGTGAGCGCTTGGCTCGTCAGTGCTCTCGGGACGTCTTAACGGTTCCCATCGATCCTCCTCGGATGATGTTTAGGGAGCCTTTTGAGGCTGAGAGAGAGGTTGACCTGGCTGGCGTCGGTGGCGACGCCCTCCGTCTTCCTGGTGAGGACTACTCGACGTTCCTCTACGGGAGGTTGGCGTACTGGCCGGTTGTGGTAAGTGCTTTATCCTTCTTCATTTTTGATTATTGGAGACCACGCTGAATGATCATCGGTAATGGAAATCACCTGACTTTGCAGGAGGTCGAGGCGGCGGGCATCGTGCCCCCAGAGTACCCCGAGACCCTTGAGTACACTAACGCGATGGGGATGACGACGATCTCCGAGCTACGTGACTTTGACGTGGCGGTGAGAGATGCTGGCTTGGACGAGTGGCAGCATCTAATTCGGAGGGCGAGTCTCTTATCTTGTATAATTTTGTGTAAGAACACATTTGCTCGAGTTTGTCCAATTGTTAAGAATTTTTCTTTTGAAACGCAGGTTGCGCCATCCCGGTTCGTGGCTTTGTGGAGGGTAGCCAACCGGCTGCGGGCTACTACTGTCGAGGCACTTGCTGGCGGTCGAGGACGTCAGGTATGAACCTTCCGTTTACTTCATTTTCGAATTTATTAACTTTCTTTACGTTTGAAATGATTGACATGAGCCAATTCTTGTTGTTTGCAGAGGGAGCGCGAGTTAGAGCGAGAGCTTGCCCAGTCCCAAGGGGAGACAGCTCGCCTGCTGAGGGAGCTCGAGGTCCGCGACGCCGAGGTTGTTGCTCTCGAGGCGAGAGTTGCTGAGCTAGACGGCGACCGGCAGTAGCTTGCTTGTTGTTTCTCTATTTTTTTTGGCTGTATTTTTGTACATTTGTACATTTTAGGACCCACATTTTGGACATTTGGATTTCGTTTTGGGGCTCGAGCCCCCAGTTTGGTGTACATGTACTCTTTTGGTTGTAAATATGATGGCCCGAGTGCCTTTTGTTGCTGGGTTGCTTTGTTTGTACCTGCAAGTTAGTTTTGAACATGTTTGGTAGATGACGGTTTACGCCGTCATGCTGCCGAAATTTACATAGAAGTCACACGGAACATACATTTGTACACATGGACTAAATTAGCACAAAACAATGACTAGAAAATGCAAAAAAATTGCCGGAAATGACCGGACAGTAGGGAGGGTTACCCCCTAAAAAAAGAAAGAAAATGAAACATATAAGTTTGAAATGTAATGTGGAAGGAGAGTGAAATGATTCCCCGAAAAAGAAAAGAAATAAAGAAATATATAAGTTTGGAAATGAATAAATTTAAATTTAAATAAAAAATTTAAAAAAGAAATGTATAAAATTAAATTAAATTGGTGAAATGATTCCCCAAAAACGAAAATTAAAAAGAAATGTATAAGTGTGCTAAGATGACGAAAATGTCGATATCGTCTCGAAATGCGTGTCCGTGAAATTAGGAAACACGAAATATGGCAACTTGACGTATTTACCAAAATAATAACCCCTATGAATAGGAAATTATTCGTTGAGGAATTTAGGAAAAATCCAACGCGGAAAATCACATAAAGAAGGCTGAGGAAGAGGCGCAACAAGAGTCATCCCTTGAAGAGGCGCGGCCAGTCTTTGCGCTGTTTCTGATGCATCCGTCCTGACGGATTTTAGGAAACAGCTTTTAGTATAAATAGAGACGTCAAGGGAGGTTTTATTCACATAATTCTTCCGTCTTTCTTTGTCTTATTACATAAAGAATGGACAAATGAGTTCTCTAATGTGGAGAAACACGACATGGGTGCTTATAATTTTGGATCGCTTTTGAGCTTGAAGTTGATCAAGGGGGTCAAACCATTTCTTGATGCTTGTCTTGACTATTGGGACCCGAATTATTACGTATTTGCCTTTCCTGGAGGCGACATTTGCCCATTTTCCGAGGAAATTGCTGCGATTGGTGGTTGGGACCCGGAACACTCGCCTGCTATTCCCTCCAATTCTCAAGTGTATAAGAACAAGTTTAGAAACTTGATTGGGTTAGCAAGAGCTGATGTGGACCGTCTTGTGACTCCTAAAGGAGTGCGAATGTTGGATTTCATCGATCGATTCATCAATAGGGTTGACCCCATTGTCTCTTATGTTGCGAGGCGAAGGGCATTCGGATTTTGCCTACTACATGTGTATGTCCTTCAAGGGCATGTTGATGAAGATATGAGGGGCGACCCTCGTCTCTTGAGCTTGATTGAGCAAATGGAGCTGCGCAGGAGCCCAGCTTGTATGTGTTTAGGAGAGATCTTATTGGGTTTAGATAACAGGAAAGCCAATCGTGATCTACCTTACTTGGGAAGTCCCATTATATTGCAGGTAAAAGAAGTTTTCTGGTTTTTTTGTTTTTTTTTTCTGCGTTTTTTTTTATTTCTTTTTTTTTTTTTGCGTTTTTTTTATACCCGCTTTTGGTAGGTCTGGCTTATGGAGCGTCTTCGATTGATCGAGCCCCCAATTAATGTTCCTGCTTATCATGCTCGCTCAATTGCAATGAGGACCAGGCTCTACATGGTGGACTTCACTCGAGTCTGTAACTATTGGGAAAACAGATTGAAGAGTGATGATGGCCCCTTAATCAGATGGATCGTACCATGGTGGCACCTCAAATCTGTCACTGGAGTATCTTCTTTGGGTCTTACCCGATCTGTTCGCATTCCCGGCTTGGAGCTTATGATATGCATCTTCCCGGAGAGGTTGATGAGGCAGGTTGGATTGAAGCAGATGATCCCGAAGCGTGACACTGTCCCGTAGACTGCCGTGGCGCTTACTACTGAGAGTCGAAGAGAATGGGCCATCAAATGGGCTCAAAGAAATGCATGGTTCTTGAATTCTTCTGTCAGTGCTCTATGGGTGTCAGATTCCTATCTGCGGTGGAGGAAAGCTGCTACTCCGGAGGAGCGCGAGAGATTGAGGAAGCGCGAGCCTGTTGACTACAAGGTTCGTGAGGTAGAAAAGGAGAAGGAGAAACATCTGACTAAGGGAGAGGAAGAAGCCGGGTTTCGAGTTGTTCATCCTTCGAAGAAACCGAAGACTTCTCCTGCCATCGAGATGGTGGTTGACAAGAATGGCAAAGCAAGACCACGACAGAGACCATTGGTGATTAGGTCGAAAGTGGCGCAAGAGCCTCCAGCTCGAGGTCGGGACAAGAAATTTGACAGAAGTGACAAAGGCAAAGGGAAAATGAAAGAGTAGCCTAAGTCTTTATTATTATTATTATTATTATTGATGGGGCATATTCTGCACCGCTGACCAAGTCAACATATTGAGCAAGGTCAAAGATATCCACAACAAGTCAATGACTTAGACAGTCTAACCGATGCAATCCATCGGCCTGTCACCTGGGGTCTCGGCCTGACAACCAGCCAGCCGGGACACATATCCGCGTACTCATATCCAAGACCCTCAGTCGGCCTGCCATAGGTCCATCGGCCGAGGGTAGAACGGTCTTTCCACCTGCTAGCCACTTGGCCACTTGGCCACTACGTGACAAAAGGTGAAAGCCTATAAATACTCCTCAACCTTCATTGAGGAAAGGATCCATAAATGAACCTAAGAATCACTATTCATCTGGTAATATCTTCCTTATCTCTCTACAATATATCCTTAGCCAAGTAATAACAACTTATCCCACTAAGTTCACTAACTTGAGCGTCGGAGTGAGTACGCTTGGCACAAAGCCAAGCCCTCAGTTCGTTCATTGTTGCAGGAGAGGCCGAGAGGAACGATAGAGTCGTGAGGGGTCCAACTCAAGACATCATTCTACAAGCCACGGGTGGTAACAATACTTGCTCTGGAATTACACCCGGAACAATTATTATTGTAATAAGAAGGTGGGGTTTTTAGAATCCTAGCCTATTATTTTTTTTTATTATGTAGCGTACTATTATTATTAAAGAAATAAAAATTATTGCCTACGTATTCATTTAGAAAATGAAATCAAACCCTTGCGCGTAGTTCGAGTAAATGTAAAAGAATAATTGTTCTAAGCAAGAGCTTGTAATGAACTTAGAAAATAAGCATGAGCTTTACTTACTCCTAAAATGCAATTTGGTTTATTTGATGATATAAGAATGAAAAATTGTCAAAGTGCAAGAGCAAGACGACATTAGCTTAATCTAGCTTGGCCGGGGGCCGTTTATTTCGTGCCACAAGAGCGACACATGAGGTTACGCGAGGCGCGTTTTTTTTTGCTCCTATTCTAGGCATAATAACGTTTCAATTGGTCGAGGTTTGTCGGGTTGGCAAATTCGTTCCCATCTAGGTCTGTGATCCTAACCGCACCCCCTGGAAGTATGGACTTGACTAGGAATGGCCCGGCCCAATTGGGTTTGAATTTTCCTCGTGGATCGACAGGTAAAAGAGCTCTAATTGATTTGAGGACCAAGTCTCCTTCCTTGATGTTCCTTGGCTTAACCCTTTTGTTGAAGGCTCGCTTGATACGCGCCTGATATGTTTGCACATTGTGTAATGCGCGTAACCTTCGTTCATCCAGGAGAATGAGTTCTTCATATCTATCCCTCTTCCACTTGGCTTCTGGGATTTGACTTTCGAGTAAAATACGTAAGGATGGTATTTCTAGCTCGACTGGTTGTACGGCTTCCATGTCGTAGGTCAAATAGAAAGGAGTAGGCCCAGTGGGCGTCCTAACGGATTTACGGTATCCTCATAAAGCAAAGGGTATCTTCCTTGGCCAATCTCTATAGTTGTCAATCATTTTCTTGAGAATCGTGACAACGTTTTTGTTTGCTGCCTCTTCCGCGCCGTTGGTTTGTGGTCTATATGGCGAGGAGTGGTGATGCTTGATTTTGTACTTGGCTAGCAACTGTTCAGTCTCAGCTTGGAAATGTGATCCATTGTCACTGATGATCTCATGTGGGCAACCATATCGACAGATAGTGTTTGTTTGTATGAACTTTGCCACGTTCTTGGCTTTAAGACTGGCGTAGGAAGCCGCTTCTACCCACTTGGTGAAGTAATCGATTTCTACTAGGATGAAACAGTGACCTCCTAATCCGGCTTGAGTGATCTTGCCGATGATATCAATTCCCCAAGCAGAAAATGGCCAGGGAGATGTCATGGTGTAAAGTAATGAAGGAGGGACATGTTGCACATTCCCAAAAATCTGGCAATTATGGCAATGTCTTACATATTTGATGCAATCGGATTCCATCGTGGTCCAATAGTACCCTAAACGTGTGATTTTCTTTGCATCATGGGTCCACTCATGTGAGGGCCACATTCTCCATCATGGACTTCTTCCATCACTTTCCGTGCCTGTGAATGATCAAGACAACGTAGGATTACACCAAGAGGTGTTCTTTTGTACAATTCTCCTTGCATGAGAACGTATTGGGAACCTAATAAGCGTATGACGCGTTGTCCCTTCTGTCCATTTCTGGTGGATAGGTGCCATTAAGTTTGAAGTTTTGGATGGCTTTGAACCAGGGTTCCTCCGCAATTTCCTCTTCATCGGTGATTTGGTGCACATAAGCTGGCTCTGATCGTCGTTCGATGCATAAAGGCATTTCTACCATGCTATCCGGCATATTAATCAAAGATGCAAGTTTTGCAAGAGCATCTGCAAATTGATTTTCTTCTCGAGGTAGATGTAGGTAGGTCACTTGATCGAAGAATTAGGCAACTTGGTCTATTCTGGCTTGATAAGGTGCTAAGCTTTCGCTTCGGATTTTCCAAGACCCCGTGATTTGATTGATGATCAAAGATGAATCCCCATGCACTCGAAGATTCTTGATGCCTAAACTTACTGCCGCTTGCAATCCAATGAGGCAGGCTTCGTATTCTGCAGCGTTATTTGTCACCTCGAAGTCGAGTTTGACAGAGATTGGTGTATGCTCGTCTTCAGGAGAAATGAGCAACACTCCTATTCCAAATCCTCTTAGATTCGATGCTCCATCAAAATAGAGGTCCCAAGAGTCTACATCCGTTTGGAGTATATCCTCATCCGGAAACGACCAGGTGTCTATTGCTTGTGTATCATTAATGGGATTTTCTGCGAAGAATTCGGCAACGGTGCGCCTCTTTATAACTTTTAGAGGTACATACTTGAGATCGAACTCTGAGAGCATCAAAGTCCATCTTGCTAAACGTCTATTGAGAACGGGTTTCTCGAAGAGGTATTTGACAGGATCCATTTTGGAGAATATTTTGACGGAGTAGCTAAGCATGTAATGGCGTAGCTTCTTCGTTGCCCACACAAGAGCGAGGCATGTCTTCTCGAGCGGTGTGTATTTGCACTCGTACTCTAAGAACTTCTTACTACGGTAGTAGATAGCTCTTTCTTCTTTTCCTACAGTTTGAGCTAGCATGGCGCCCATGGCCATTTCAGTTACCGTGAGATATAAACCAAGAGGTTGATCTCGTTGAGGTGGCATGAGCACTGGTGGTTTGGCTAGTATTTCCTTGATTCGTTCGAAAGCCTTCTGACAGTCATCATCCCACATGGTGTGATCTGTTTTCTTTAACTTCTTGAAGATAGGTTCGCAGATCATGGTGAGTTTCGATATGAATCGACTTATGTATTACACCTTGCCTAGGAATCCTCTAACTTCTTTCTCTGTTTGAGGTTGCGGCATTTCGACTAGAGCTTTGATCTTGGAAGGGTCTATTTCTATACCTCGTTGGCTAACGACGTATCCCAGAAGTTTTCCAGATGTTACTCCAAATGCGCATTTCTGAGAGTTGAGCCCATGGTTACCGGATTCGCAATTCGTTCAATTCGCTTTCTTAATTCTAATTCGCGATTCGCTCAATTTAGCGAATTACATTATTTTAAAATTCGGTAATTCGTCGAATCCAATTCGCAAAAGGATTATCCTTTTATATCAACAAAGCTAAAAAAATATCATCTTCCTGTCAGAAATCAAAATCAAATTAAAGCTAAATCTACAAATCTATAATAGTGAATCAAATCATTGTGCTTGGCTTCAAAGTTCAAACTTCAAAATAACCAGGTATCTTGTCTATACTTCAATTTTTCCTGATTTTTTTTTTTGTTTTTAGCATAATCATATAATTCGCTCATCTCAGCGAATAATTCGCGAATTGGGACGAATTAAGATGAAAATGAATTGCGAATTAATTCGTTCAAATTAATTCGCAATTCGGAGGGGGACGAGCGAATTAGGTAACCGTGGTTGAGCCTCATGTTGTACTTTCGTAGCCTTGAAAAGAATTTGCGAAGGTTCGCAATGTGTCCCTCTCTTTCCTTGGACTTCACAATCATGTCATCTACGTATACCTCAACTTCTTTATGAATCATGTCATGTAAGAGCGTAGTTGCGGTGCGTTGGTATGTAGCTCCGGCGTTGATTAACCCAAATGGCATAACCGTGTAGCAATAGGTTCCCCATTGAGTGACGAAGGCGGTCTTATGCATGTCTTCTAAGCAATTTTGATCTTGTTATATCTTGTGTATCCATCCATGAAGGATAGTAGCGCGTGACCTGCTGTGTTGTCCACCAATATGTCGATATGTGGTAGAGGAAAGTCATCTTTAGGATTCGCTTTGTTTAGCTGTCTAAAGTCAACACAAACACAGATCCTCCCGTCCTTTTTGGGTACGGGTACTATGTTAGCTACCCAGTCTGAGTACTCGTAAACTTTGATGAACCCGCCTTTGAATTGTTTATCAACTTCTTCTTTGATTTTGCGAGCCCATTCTGTCCTCATTCTAAGAAGCTTCTGTTTCACGGGTTTAAAACCTGGTTTGATTAGGATTCTATACTCTGCGATGTCCCTGTCAATCCCTGGCATGTCTTTGTAGGACCAAGCAAAAATGTCTTTGAACTCGTGCAGGAGGTCTATGAAACTGGCCCTTTCGGTGGGGCTCAAAGTTGTCCATTTCCTAAGTTCTTGGGGTTCTAGTTCGGTTCCTACGTTGACGGGTTCAGTATTTTCTATCACTGGTCCCCCTTCCCCCTTTTATGGTATTTATTTGGCTATGTAGGGAGGTATTTCGATTGAGTTTGGGTCTGGGTCATTCTCATTATCATCATAAACAGAATTGCATTCAAGATAACACGAAGAGTAAGCAGAACCTGATTTATTCATATTAAGATTTGAGAAAAGTTGAAACAGAGAAGCCATCTGATCTGTAGTCAGTGGCGGTAAAGGGACAGTGGTTGGGATATTTCTCGAACTACTGTTGCTATTTGACACTAAGCTAGGAGAAACAAGGGGAGTGGGAATGATGACAGGAGGAGACTCTCTAGAAACTTCTCTAGACTCTGACTCTGACTCCGACTCTGACTCGAATTCATCGTCTTCTGGTTCTCCTTTGAACATCTCTCCTTCTCCAGTGGTGAGCTTGAAGAGTCTTCCTTGGTTGTTTGTCCACTTGATCGATTTTCTCCATCCTTTCTGCTGATTGGTGTTGATTTCTGTGATTAACGCGGTAGGGTTGAAGTGATCGTCTTGAAATATCATGGTAATGATCCCATCCTGCGCGGCTCTAACAAATCGTTCTGCTCCGAATAATAGACTCACAGCTTGTTCGTCTAAGCAAGGTGCTTGACGAGTTTTGACGGTAGGAACCGTTTCTAGAGGAATGAAGTAGCAGTCGTGAAAGATCTCGATTCCTGCTAGCTTCTTTTCGAGATAGTGCCAAGGCTCAGGAAATCCATGGAGGATATCTTGACCTCCTTCCCTAACGAAGTATCCATTTAGGGTAGGGAGGTAGGGTCGCATTTGGATTCCGACGTTCTTACGGTTTTGAACTTGAGCGAGCATCTCGAGAACTTCCTTCTTAGAGGGTTTGTATCCTAGTCCAAGGCGTATTCTTTGTGATTTGCCCTCTTTGTAGGGCACAAAAGTGTTCCTTCGGATAGGATTCAAAGGCATTCCTGGGAAGTATCCCTGGGTTTTGAGAATGTGGTTGACCACTAAGTTAGAGTAGGGATTGAAGTATAAGGGTGCCAACTCACTTTCTATGATATTTATGATATGGAAGCCCCCATGTTCATGTACTGGATCTGCAAGGACTTGATTGCTTGACTTCTTTTTTATTACTGCCTTGATGGGCGACGAAGTGATCGTCACCACTTTACCATTTAGTGGGATTTTGATTTTCCGGAGGAGTGTGAATGTTACCGCTTTGGAAGAGTGAATCTAGGGTCTTCCCAGAAGTATGTTGAAGGATGCCTCGATGTCCACTATTTGGAAGTTAACTTTTCGCTCAATTGGCCCTGTGGCTATGGTTAGGTTAACAAGTCCTACTATCTTTCGCCGTTTTCCATCATATTCACGAACGCCTTGGTTGGTAGGGGTCCAATCCGACTCTTTCATGCCCAATTTGTATGCCGTTTTCAAGGGTATGACATTGACTGCGGATCCATCATCTACCAAAGTCATTGGCACATTCTTCTTTAAGCAAATGACGGTGATATAAAGAGCCAAGTTATGAATAGCACCAAAGGGTGGCAAATCTTCATCAGAGAAAGTAATAGGATTACTTAGCTTTGGTGATTCTTGGAGAACCAAGTTGACCACGTCGTCGGGTGTAGAGTTATGTGCCACATTTATTTTGGCTAAGGCCTGCAGTAGAGCTTGGTGATGTGGGAACGAGCTTGCCACTAGTTGTCAGACCGAAAGATCAGCCTTTGTCTTTTGTAGTTGCTTTAGCAAATGGTCGGTAGAGCCTTCTTCATTATCATTGGGTGTGACTACGTTGGTTGGACCGTTCGCTATGGGACCATTTTGAGAGGTGTTTTGGTATGGGCGTCCCGAACGAGTGAGGTGGTCTACGTCTTGATCTTCACAATTTTGGATTATTTCCTCATTGACTTTGACTTAGTAGTGTTCGGTGAGATACTCGTCTTTATCATCGTCGGCCCATATTCCATTGATAGTAGCAAGTTCCCTCATTCTCACGATTTCAGCCTCTACTTGGATAATTTGGTCGACTAGCTCATCAACTATGGCTACTACTTCTTGCATTGTGGTGTTTTGAGAGAAGACTAGTGGTGCGTGTTCTTTAGGTGTTGCGTTGGGATCACGTAGGGTTGCCACTGCACTCTCTAGTTCCACGACTTGCCTATCCACACTTTTTGCCCATGCAATGAAATCAGTGATGGTTGGAGAAATGGTGAGTAGTTCCCTTCATTTTCTATCGCATGAACTTCATTTTCGACTGGAGAAATGAGGTGTGAACAATCTATGGTAGGTTCTTCACTTGTAATCACTAGAATTCCAAGAGGATTCTGAGTGTTGTTAGGCTTACCTCCAGGTGGTATTGGTAGGCGACCATCTTCAATCATATCTTGAAGCACATTTTTCAGTTTGTAGCATTTTTCTGTATCATGTCCCTTACCTCTATGGTATTCGCAGTATGAATTCTCATCCCAGAACTTGGATTTCTTTTCTGGTTCGGGTGTAGGGCCTATGGGTTGAAGTTTACCCAGCTTCATCAACCTTTTCAGAGCGTTGGAATATGTGTCCCCTAGATTTGTGAATTTCCTTGGAGGGGTACTCTTCTTAGATGGCTCGAGGAGATTAACTTCATCAGTTTTGCTAGTAGGGCCGTAAGAACGACTTGTTGAACCTTGATATCCGCGACCTATCATTTTGGACAAGAGCCCTTTACGGATGTCATCCTCGATCCTCGTCCCTAGTACGGTTAAATCTTTGAAGGACTTGATGTTTTGATACCTCAAATGATTTGAAAATATGAGCTTTAGGTTGTCCACGAATTTCTCCACGAGGGTAGCTTCATCCGGACGTTCAACAAGTTGGGTGCTAGTCTTCCTCCACCGACTTAGAAAGTCGGTGAAACCTTCTTTGTCATTTTGGGTAAGAACCTCTAAAGTGCGCATGTTGACTTGGATTTCAGCATTATCTGCATATTGTTTAGCAAACTCGATCGCGGCATCATCCCAGGTAGCGATCTTCTTGTGCTCTAGCGAATAGAACCATTGTTTTGGGATGGTGTCAAGAGACGAAGGAAAGATCCTTAAGAACATCTCGGATTTAATGCCTTTGATAGACATGTAATCCTTGAAAGCACAGATATGGTTCAAAGGGTTTTCATGCCCCTTGAATTTAGGGATATCCGTCATGTTGAAGTTGGTTGGCAAGTTGGAACTCACGGCCTCATATTTGCGATTGTTCTCCCTATAAATGTGATCCCCTTTAAGATACATCAATTGCTCCTCTAAGTATTGGAGTCATTTCTCAGCTGCAGTCATACCTATGGGAGAGTCTTCGTCCCTGAAGTTTTTCACAAATTCCTAAGCCACTTCACTTTCCCAAGGAGACATCCTCATTTCCACGGCATATATTCGGCCCTCAATGGTATCAAGGCGATCATACACTTGGTCTTGAGTAACTTGGAGACGAGCTAGCACGGTTAGGATTTGATCATTAACATTCTAGAGTTGGTTGAAGTTCGCATCGCTTGTTTCAGGCATCTTGGAAACTGGATAAGAGATCGACGATGAATTAAAACACGATCGACCATTCTAGCACACTTACTCGAAAATGTTTTGACTTGTGAAGTGGGAGTATGCCACATGTGTCAAGTGAATTTTGAGGAAATGACAAAGTTTGAAAAGTGTTGGTCCTAGTCAACTTTAGTGTAGTCGTAGGAGTGGACTCGAAGTGAGGTTTTGAATGGGTTTTAAGGCCCGAATTTTGACTTGACAATTGGACAAAGTTTCGACGGATCTTGCGCTAATATTAGGCGCAAATTTCGAAATTTTTACATTTTTAAAGAAGGATTTTGCTTTTACAAAAATCGTCATGGTTGGTTTTAGAAATGGTGGTCACGTATGGTACAAACATTATCAAAGCATTATAACGGGATGTTGAGTGCATTTAAAAGGGTTTTGGTTTAAAGGGTGGGTTGCCATACTGAACAATCAAACCCGGGGTCTGTGGAGAGGCTCGTACCAAACAAGATTAAGGCGATTCCTAGTCCATTTCCTCAAGTAGTGAAAGTCCTTGATACAAACAAGAGTAAGTACCATGGTATGGATGACGTCAATCACTATCCATCCTTAGGCCCAAATAAAAATTAAGACCGTTTAGACGAGACGATTGGTCGAATGGGTTGGGTTGGGCCTAGGAAGGCCGAATGAAACGATCTAGGAAGACCGAGTTATGAAAACAGACAATTGTTTTGTACAAACTATTCCCTAACCTTGTTCAAGTTTCACCCTTTTGGCTACACGTAAGTGTATTATCCCCAGCGGAGTCGCCAAACTAAGGACGCGGGCCTACGGGGGCGCTTGGGAAGAACAAGCGTTTACATTTGTGGAGTCGCCACCAATTTATTGTGGAAAATTGGAAACCGTTCGAATACCTCGTGCCATGTTAAGCCACAAAGTAGTGACATGAACACCAAGAACTCGTTACCCTTAGCATTCTATGTCTAGAATGACTCTCGTGGATGCCAATGAACACGGATGTTCACAGAGATCTGGAGTAAGGGGTGAGGGTACGTATTAGGAAACTCTTTTGATCGAACACCTAATCCCGCCCGCCTCGATAGCGGCCTCTACTAATGATTAGGGAAATTGTCTATACTCGAGATATTGTCAATTTATATGCATGCAATGCAACATCCATTATTTTGATCCTAGCATGTGAGAATTAATACTAAGTCGGTGAACACGTAATTTAACATACAATTGGGCCGAGTTAGGATTTAATATTAATTACATGTGAAAGCATACAAGCAATAACACGATGAAGAAATACAATAAAAATACAATAAATAAAATTACAATGGGTTAAATGATTTATGTCGAAAATACTTCTAAAACGGATAATTTGAGAAAGAATAAATAAATAAGCGAACAGAAATTAGGGTGATAATACGAATAATAGTTAATTAAATACGTAATTAATAAACTAGGTCAAGGCAACACGGGAGTTCAGAGACAGAAATCAACCAGAACAGCAAGCAACGAGTTGCGTCCCTTGAAGAGCGCGGCGATTCTTTGCGTCTGTTCCTTTGGCTCGGTCCGGCCGTTTTGAAGCGGAATTGCAAATCGTTAAGGTTTGTTGGTGAATTAATGATTGATTATGAATAATTAACTTGGATGAAAGTGATTAGCAGATTATTTACATGTGATTAAGGTCATAAATAACAATAAACATGGATGAAACGAATTAGGACGAATTAATTACAAGATTAATAAGGGTAAAATATGAGATTTAAACAAACTAATTAGGTTAAACAAGTTATTAACGACGGTGACGATGAATAACAGATGCAACTATGTCAAAGATCGAATTCCAGAGACTCAATATGGGTAAATCGAACCTCTAAGAAATCTGGATTGATTTTAATGACGAAAACCCGCAAATATGATAAGGGATTTAAGTCGGGATTTATGATGAATGATTTAACAATGATGATGAATAATATGTTACATGTTAGAATTATCAAATTATCGTGTTAAAGAACAAAGAACAATTGAAAGCAAAAGCAAAACAAACGGATCAACAAAAGACGAAGGAAGAAGAAAGGAAGCAGGAACTGCGGCAGCCTCACGAAGAGGCGCAGCCGTTACTGCGTCCTTTCTCGACGGTCATCTTCTGGCAAATCCGTAAAAAGGGTTTTAAACACGGTTTTAGAAATCGGTTTTAAGAGTATTTTCGACATAAACTTTACAATATGATTAGAAAAATAAAGAACAATAATAAAAGATGGGATTTACACCCTCAGACTTACATGTTTGACGAAACGAGATGAACTAAGTTTACGTTTAGTGTTGCTCGACTCGATTGTAGAAGAAAGTGCCCTCTACGAGGAAAACGAATAAGATTGATTAATGTTGATTATTGTGGAGTTGGTCAAATTGGTCGGTCATGCAAAACGAGGCTGGTACTCAGAAGGATCCGAGCTTACGTGGTCAAAAGTTCAATCACGTAGACGCCAAAAAGTAAGAACGTGGTCTAGAATGCAAAGGGAGAAGAGAAGGGCGGACACTCGCGTGAGAAATATGTGAGACCGAAGGTCTCTATTTATACTAATCACGTGAAGGAAGTAGGGTTTTTCGGAGAAGCTTTGGAAGTGAATCTCGAAAAGATACAAAAAATACGCAAAAAAGGACTTGGGAAGAGGCGCAGCAGGCACTGCGTCTCTTGGAAGAGGCGCAGCACTTGCTGCGTCCTTTCCCAAGTGGTTTCCTCCTGCGGAAGAAAGATTTCCGTGTTTTGGTTATGGAATAACGGATTAATCTTGTTTTCCTTAATATTTTGTGTGAATATTACGGGAAATTATTTACCAAAGATTAAAAGATTGCAAAATATGGAATAGAAATATCCGGAACATTCCAAAACATTCTGACTCGGTTTTAGAAAATGAAGACGGTTTTTGACCCGGACTCCAAATGTACTCTAATTACTGCCAAAACGACCGTATCGGCACGTAGATGACAATGAAGAGGTAGACACCAGTGTTTGAGCCATCACTTGACGATAAACTTACGAACTGTCACAAATCGTTCCGTATACCAAACATGCGGCCCAATCATCACCGGGTGGCTTGCGAGAGGTGCAGAAATGAGGTATCTACATCTTCTTGCTCCACATGGTGTGGATATGTTGGCACTTATCAACATCTTCTCAAACCGATTAGATGCCAATGTTTCGGAGGTGGCTAGTTGAAGGGCTCTTGCCTTTTGCCTTGTCCATGTGTACCTCTTTGTTTATGCTTTGAAGAAGGAGGGGCCAAAATGCTATGGTAGCATGACCCTTATACATGTGGTTGAGCAAATGGAGCATGGTTGTGATCTGTCATGGTTGGTGCTTGGTGAGATCGTCCAAGCTTTGGACAAGGAAGGCTCTTGTGGAGAAGCTCCTCCATTTGGGTCCCCAAGGATCCTCCAAGTGTGGTTATTGGAGAAGCTAAGGTATGTAGAGCCTCTGGTTGATTCTTCTTCTTATTCCTTTTGTCACCTTACTAGGAGGAAGAAGTTGTACTCGGATAGCTTTGCAACTACCGAGGCGTATTGGGCCGCGAGATTGGCGGAGTAGGGTGGCCCTCACATCCATTGGGTGGTGTCATGGTGGCACTTGAGGTCTTTCACGGGGTTGCCCGCTTCGGGTGCTAGTCCTTGGTCTTTGATGGTGGTAGGTTTGAAGGTTGCTTCCTTCATTTATCCCGAAAGGCTTATGAGGCAAATGGGGCATCAACAAAAGGTGCCCGCTCAAGATACCCTTGTCCAAGAGAATGTTTTCCGGAACTCCGAGCTTGTGGAGGTCTTCGAAAGGTGGTGGGCCACTCGGCCGCTTTGGGAGGTACAAAACCCTATTTCCATGACATGGGTGACTCCCGCTTATGTCAAGTGGTCAAGAGCTCCGTCCTTGGAAGAGAAGTCCAAATTCCGTAAGGACGAGGTTGTTGACTTGAAGTATAGAGAGGTTGGCAAGGCAAACCGTGCCTTCTTTGAGGAGTATGTTGATGGAGCTAGCCCGGACGTGATAAGGCCACCAAAGAGAAGAAGCTCGGGTCCCAAGAATATGGTGGGCCGTGCATGGGCTCGTTTCGGGCCGAACATGGGGTCTTGTGCTAGACCGGAGGCCGTTGCCGTCTTAGATCCGTTGAGGATCCGTTCGGAGGAGGAAATCCATGCTAGGCAGGCCAACAAGAAGAACAAGGGGAAGATGTACTCCGAGGGAAAAGGCAAGGGTAGAATAGAAGAGTGAAGACCTCCATTACCCACTTTATTATTATGTTGTATTAGTGTTGTGAGTTTTTATTATGTTGTACTAGCTATGTTTTGTGTGTTTTGTGCAAGTTTTATTACGTGAGGTGTTTTAGTTAACACCTTAGCTTTGACAAGTTGTAGACTCGTCGAGCTTTATTTGTTGTTGAAATTGTAATCCCTCTCATCATTAATTAAATAAGAGGATTGCTCATGTCGAAATCGTGAACGCTTGTTTCTTCCATCCATTTTGTAAAGGCAATTCGGCTTGAAAGTGGGATTTTTGTGGGAAGGGAGAAAGGCTTATTATGTATTTTTGTGGGAAAGGGAGTGGTTTTCCCTTTTTTTCTTTGATGGGGATATTTTTGAATGTGGGGTTTCTTTATTATGGGGATGGTTGTTTTTTATTGTGCGGATGGTTGTATCCTTCTTGTGTAAGAAAGGACTGCCTACGTATTCACCTGAAGCGGTGAAATCAAACCATGTTCATAGTTCGAAATGCTTTGTAAATTTGATTGGGTTTTGTGGTTGTATCCCTCGGGTATAAGAGGGACTGCCTACGTATCCACCTGAAGAGGTAAAATCAAACCATGCTCGTAGTTCAGGGGGTTTTGTTTCAGTGCAAATGGATGTTGCCTTTGACAGATCAAAGGGCCTTCGAAATGGGCAAGGTGCCGCAACTTAGACTCGATAAAACATGCAATTTCAAATCAGAACGCGTTGAGGAACTTGACTTGAAAAGGGTTAAAGCGGTTGCTAGTTGTAAAACTAGGGTTAGGTCGTTGGTTGCTACGGTTCAAGGGTAGTATTTCTTGAGTTGGTCTAGGTTGGTCGAGTTTGTAAAATCCTCCCCGTCTAGGTCACTCAGTCTCACTGCGCCCCCCAAAAGTATTTTCTTGACCAGGTACGGCCCGGCACAGTTGGATTTGAATTTTCCCCTCGGATCGACGGGTAATGGTGCTCGGACCGACTTGAGGACCAAGTCGCCTTCCTTGATGTACCTAGGTTTGACTTTCTTGTTGAATGCCTGTTGTATACGTCGTTGGTATAGCTGGACGTTGTGCAAGGCATTTAGCCGCCGTTCGTCTAGAAGAGTGAGTTGCTCGTACCTTCGGCGAGTCCATTCCGCCTCAGGAACTTGACTCTCCAGTAGGATGCATAGAGAAGGAACCTCTAACTCTACCGGTTGAACAGCTAGGTAGAGGGGTGTGGCACATGTCGGTGTTCGAATATAGGTTCTTCATCCCCAGAGTGCGAGTAGGAGTTTGCTCGGCCAATCGCGGTAGTTGTCTTGCATTTTCTTGATAATGGTGACAAGAGTTTTGTTAGCTGCCTCCACCGCTCCGTTGGTTTGGGGATGGTAAGGGGATGATCGATGTCGTTTGATCTTGTATTTGTCTAGAAAGGCTTGAGTTTCCGCCCGGAAGTGATAGCCTTGATCGCTGATGATTTCATGGGGTACCCCATATCGGCAAATGATGTTGTTTTGGATGAACTTGGCCACTTGTTTGGCGGTCAAGATTGCATATGATTGCGCTTCCATCCATTTGGTGAAATAGTCGATGGCGACGAGGACGAAGCAATGCCCCTTGGTGCCTACCAAGTTGACTTTCCCGATGATGTCGATGCCCCAGGTTGAGAAAGGCCAGGGTGATGTCATTGTGTATAAAAGGGATGGTGGTATGTGTTGTATGTTGGCGAAGATTTGGCAATTGTGGCAATGTTTGACGTAGTTACGGCAATCGGCTTCCATAGTGGTCCCAACAGTAACCTAGCCGCATGATCTTCCGGGTCAGCATCATTGCGCTCATGTGAGGGCCGCATTCTCCGTCATGGGCCTCTCCCATGACTTTTTTTGCTTTGTAATGGTCAATGCAAAGGAGAAGAATCCCTTGGGGTGTTCTTTTTTATAGCTGATTTCGGTTTATCACGAATTGTGATGCAAGTAAAAGGATGGATCTTTGTCCTCTGTGATCAGAGTTAGGAGGGAATTCGTTTTTGGTTTTGTAGTTGAGGATGGTTGGTACCAGGGTTCATCATAGCTTTCCTCGTCGTTGTTGATGGCACAAATGTGGGCTGGCTCGCTCCTCCTCTCGACACATAGGGGCATTGATGTCATGTCATCACGTATGTTGATGAGCGCGACAAGTTTTGCCAGGGCATCAACAAATTTATTTTCCTCTCGTGGCAAGTGGAAGTAGTCGATTTGGTCGAAGAACTCGGCCTCTTAACTGATTTTCGCTCGTTAGGGAGCTAAGCTGTCATTTCGGATTTTCCATGATCCGGACACCTGATTGATGATGAGCGAGGAATCGTTGTGGACTCTCAGTCTCTTGATGCCAAGTGTGATGGCTGCTTGTAGGCCGATGAGGCATGCTTCGTATTCAGCGGCATTGTTGGTGACGGCGAAGTCTAGTTTGACTGAGATCGGAACATGTTCTCCCTCTGGTGATATTAGGAGGATTCCTACTCCGAAGCCTCTTAGATTTGATGCACCGTTGAAGTATAGGTCCCATGCGTCGTTGTCGGCACAAAGGATGTCTTCGTCAGGAAGTGACCATGTATCGGTCGTTTGATCCTCGTTGACGGGATTCTCTGCTAGGAAATCGGCGACTGCCCTTCCCTTGATAACCTTGAGGGGTACAAACTTGAGATCGAACTCGGACAGCATGAGTGTCCACTAAGACAGCCTTCCGTTTAGTACGGGTCTCTCGAAGATGTATTTGATCGGGTCCATCTTGGAGTAGATGTGGACCGTGTAGCTGAGCATGTAATACCACAACTTATTTGTTGACCATACTAGGGCAAGGCATGTCTTCCCCAGTTGGGTGTACCTTGTCTCGTACTCAATGAACTTTTTGATGATGTAGTAGATGGCTCGTTCTTCACCGTCGACTGTTTGTGCTAACATTGCTCCCATGGCTATGTCGGTAACAGTCAGGTATAGGGATAAAGGGATCCCTGGTTGAGGTGGCATGAGGACAGGAGATTTGGATAGGATTTCCTTTATCCTGTCGAAGGCTTTTTGACAATCATCATCCCAATCGGTGTAATCGGAGGCGCGAAGCTTCTTGAAGATTGGTTCACAAATCATGGTGAGCTTGGCAATGAAGCGGCTGATGTACTGGACCTAACCGAGAAATCCCTGAATCTCCTTCTCGTTCTTAGGCTGTGGCATTTGTTGAAGGGCTTTGATTTTGGTTGGATCAATCTCAATGCCTCTTTTGCTGACGACATGTCCCAAGAGTTTTCCGGAGGCGATACCGAATGCACACTTCTGAGGATTTAGTCTCATGTTATACTTCCGCATACGAGCGAAGAAATTCCGAAGGGCGCTGATGTGGCCGTCCCATTCTCTTGATTTGACAATCATGTCATCGACATATACCTCTACCTCCTTGTGCATCATATCATGTAGGAGAGTGGTAGCGGTTCTTTGATAGGTTGCTCCCGCGTTGATGAGGCCGAAGGGCATGACCGTGTAGCAATATGTACCCCACTTCTTCCTTGATTTTCAGGGCCCATTCAGGACGCATCCGGCGTAGCTTTTGTTTCACAGGTTTGGCTCCGGGCTTAATTGGTATCCGGTGCTCTGCAATTTCCCTGTCAATCCCAGGCATATCTCTGTAGGACCAGGCGAATACGTCCTTGTATTCGTGGAGGAGGTCAACGAACTGTCGTCTTTCCGAGGGGTCAAGGGTTGTCCCTTTCCTAAGTTCTTGAGGTGTGTTGTCGGTTCCTACATTAATAGGTTCGGTCTCCTCAATTATGGGGGTCCTGGTTTCCCATTTGTCAAGTTCTTTGGCTAGGTGAGGTGGGTAGTCACTCAAGTCAAATTCCTCATAGTCATTCATAATTGCATTGCAGTTAAATTGAGATGAGTCATAAGCAAACTTAGCGTTCATTAAGTTGACACGAGCAAAAAGCTCGGAGAGGACAGACAACTAATGGTCAGTCAGAGGCGACACAGCAGAGGAGTCGGCCCCTGAAACAGGCTCCGGGTTGTCACCTTTAATAGGAGTAGGGGTGACCCTAGTAGACTCAGCCTCTGAATCAGCCACTACTTTGTGATAAAACAGTGGGAAGGGGACCTTGACTGGGACATCAGGAGTGTTAGGAGCTATGACAGACTCTGACTCCGACTCAGACTCAGATTCATATTCTTTTTCACTTCCCTCTTTGAACATAGGGCCTTCTCCAGTTGTGATCTTGAGAATGCGTCCTTGGCGATCTGTCCACTTGACGGCCTTCCTCCAGGCCTGTATGGCTTTCTCCGGGTCAGTGTCAGAGATCAAGGTGGTTGGGTAAAATTGATTGTCCTTCAGGGCGATGTTGATAATGTCCTCATAGTCGAGGTGCTTGATGTTATCCTCTCCAAAGAGGAGAGTGACAGCTTGTCCATTGAGGCATGACGACGGCTTAGACTCGGTTGATGCATCTTCGGTATTGTCGGGGATGAAGTAGCAGTCCTGGAAGATTTCCACACCCGGGTACCTGGTTTTGGCCACAGAGTTATAGATTGGCTCCGGAAAGCCATGATAGAGCTCGGGCTCTCCCTCGGGGACAAAATATCCACTGAGGGTCAGATGATATGGACGGAGGATAACCTCGTGCTTCTTGCGCTTCCGAACTAGGAGGTTCATCTCCTGGATGTCTTCATCGGTAGGCTTGTATCCCAGTTCGAAGGGGATGTTGGGGACCTTTTCCTGTTTCAAAGGAGGTAAGGTTCTCTTCAGTGGATTGAGGGGTAGACCCGGGAAGTAACCCTGGCGCATCAGAATGCGGTTGACTGTGAGGTTGGCGAACGGGTCACAATCAAGGGGTGTTGATTCATCAGTTATGGCATTCACGGCTTGGAATCCCCACATTTCATTGTCATCCTTCTCAATGGCTTGGGAGGCTATTCTCTTTCTCATGACAGCTTTGATCGGGGAAGTAGGAATCGTGATTATTTTCCCGTTGAAGGGGACCCTGATTTTCTGGTGGAGAGTTGAGGTAACTGCCTTGACGGCGTGGATCCAGGGACATCCCAGGAGCATATTGAAGGAGGCGTCGATGTCGACCACCTGAAAACTGGTTTGCCTTTCCATTGGTCTGGTTGCGACAGTTAAAGTGATAAGCCCCGCGACCTTGCGATGAGTGCCGTCGTAGACGCATACTCCTTGATTTTTCGGGACCAAATCAGCTTCTTTAATACCCAGCTTGTGAGCAGTCTTGAGGGGAATGACATTCACTGCGGATCCGTCATCCACAAGGACCATGGGCACATTCTTCTTGAGACATTGTACGGTAATGTATAGGGCAAGGTTATGATTGGCTCCGAAGGGAGGGATATCTTCTTCAGAGAAGACGAACGGGTTGTTCAAGTCAGGGGCGTCCCTTGTCATGTGTTTGGGCTAAAAATCACTCAAAAGGGAAAGACCCACTTAATAAATAAATGGATCATATAAGAAGAAGGGGAGCCCGCGGTAGGAGTAAGCATAGGGAAGAAGAAATGGGCCGGCATATGCGCAGGAGGAGACCGAAGCCCACTGAAGGAAGCGTTCGAATTTAGGAAAGAAGATTCAGGGAGAAGTTAGGGAGAAGTCAGGGAGAATTGAGGGAGACGGTCAAACATGGAAAGAGTTATTATGGAAGTTGTATTCCATTTCCATAATCGAGGTAGGATATGTCTAGGGTTCTTACCCTATAAATAGTTAAGGAAGCAATCAAAGAAGGACATTCACATACGCATACATACATTCATTCAAGATCTCATCAACACGATACCTCGTGTTAGCAAGATTAGCATTACGATACAGTTGTAACCATCCTCCTATTCAAAGCTAGTGCAACATTTGGCAGGGTACCGTCCCTCCCGCGGTTGTTCCCACATTGGGTTTTCCGCGTCACCAAATATTACGTGTTAATTTATATTTCGTACTTTATTTCCTTATTTAAATATCATCATACAAACAAACAATCAAGTATCCGATGAGTAAGACCGCATTGACCCGAATCAACCAATTCGGTAAAAAATACCTAAACAGTTTGGCGCCCACCGTGGGGCATTGTGGTCGTCAATCGTTGATAATCTAAGTACGCAATGGATAAGAAAGCATCGGAATCCGTGTCAGGGAGCAGACAACCATCACCACCGCCGACCTCTACTCAAAACCAGCATCAACAGTGGTAACGCAGGCTCCCGGACATACCTCAAGAACCACACCAACAGCAAAAACCTCTTTGCCTCTGAAAACTCCTGCTGTCACAACGCAAGCCAGATCGGATAAGGGAGCGAGCAGCGAGCTCAGACATCACCCCGCCACCCAGTCTCACACAAATCTTGCTTGCTGGCGTAGAAAGCCTACAGAAGGCCATGGAAAACATGAGAGAAAACCAGAAAAAAGCTGAAGCTGAAGCAAGGAAGAGGGACAGAGAGCTCTGGGCGCAGATAGATGTCCTAAAACAGCAGTCTGTTACCCCAGTAAGCAGGGCAGGCGAAGGAAGGTCCCAGCTAGTATATCTAACATAGGGGGCATCAGGCAGCAGGAATTCACTTCGGCAGATACCAGCTGAACTGGTAACAAGGTTGGATCTAGATACAGTATCGACTGATGGAGGAATAACCCCACAGGGGCTGGGATACCTCACACCAGACACCTGGCCATCAGCCAGCTGTGTGGAGGCACGAACAGGTGGCATCCCTCTTAGCAGTTTCGCGGCGATTGATCAGACACCTGGAGCAGGACCCGAGGGGAACCAACAAGTAAACTGGCAGCAGGGAACGATCGTTACTTGAACCTTCAAGCACTCGGGTTAGGAGGCAGCATATTGAATCAGCCAGCAGTTGACAGGCGGACCCCCGACTCAGGCAGCATATTGAACCAGCAGTACTTGGATCTAAGAGAGATGTTAAGCAGGGTCCCAGGACTGCCACCCCCACTCGAGAAAGCAGCACCTGACAGTTATGCCGACTCACCATTCGTGGACACCATATCCATCACAGCCATGCCAAAGGGATTCACAAATCCAAATATGCCTCTCTTTGACGGCACAACAGATCCCTTTGACCATATAAGTCAGTATAAGCAGAAGATGATGACAGTAACAGCCGTAGGGCAGGCCAAGGAAGCTTGCATGTGTAAAGGATTTGGGCCCACCTTAACAGGGACGACACTTTGATGGTTTGTAAGTCTGCCCAACAGGTCGATATCCACATTTGTTGAATTAGTAAACGCGTTCACCCAACAGTTTCCAAGCAGCAGGAAGTCGCAAAAGCATGCGGGAGATCTGTACAAAATCGTCCAGGGGGCAGGAGATACCATTGGGGAGTACAATACTAGATTCAACAATGAGAAGGTGGCAGTACGAGAATGTGACGTTTCGACAGCAGTAGAAGCCTTCAGGAGAGGCCTCCACCATGACTCCGACCTATACAAACAGCTGATTATGCATCCCTGCCATAGCTTGAAGCGGTCTGAGAAAGCAAATTGCCGTAATCGATCGGAGGAAGACATCCTAGCCAGAGCCAGTCTACCTAATACACCAAGTGTTTCTAGTACCTCAGCCGTGGAAAAGTCAGGAAGAAAGCAAACCACCAGCAAAAAGGATGAGAGATATAGGCCATATGGAAGGGGGGTCAACAGAATCGAAGAAAATCAGCAACTCCCTACTCTGGCAGAATATGGATTCGCTACAGGTATCGGAGGAATCCTGAAAGCACTCAAGGAAATGGGAGATGGAGTAAGGTGGCCAAAGCCACCAGTAGAAGGGCAGACATGGAGAAAGGATAGCAAAAAGAAGTGTGAATTCCACCGTGACATTGGGCACAACACTGAGGATTGCTACACATTACGAAGAGAGATCAAGCGCCTGTATGAGCAGGGAGAGCTGAGCCACCTATTACCACGTGGGGGCAAGCAGTAGGATAAAGTAGGCTCTACAAAGCTAGCAACTCCACCCACATGCACCAAAATCATAAACGTGATAACAGACGGCTCAGACCTGAGCGGACCGACATACTCAGCAGCTAAAAGGCATGCCACGGAAACCAATGGAGATATACCAGCAAATTCTTGCAGAATTTCTCACAACGATCTTCCAGCCGTCACCTTTGATGAAGGAGACACATATGACGAACGGGAACATCATGATTCACTCATAATCACCCTGTCAATGGCTAACTACACAGTTAGAAAGGTCTTGGTAGATACAGGCAGCTCGGTGAATCTGACCATGCTGAAAACTATAGAAAATATGGGATTCAGCGAGAAGGACCTGCAGAAGAAAACCATCCCGCTAGTAGGCTTCAGCGGAGAGACAGCCAACTCACTAGGTGAGATAGTCATCCTAACCTATGTAGGAGGGGTCAACAAGAAAATCAGGTACCTGGTCATAGACGGACCCTCTACCTACAATGTCATTATGGGAAGGCCGTGGCTGCACCAGATGAAAGCAGTCCCTTCAACGTATCACCAGTGCATAAAATTCCCCATACCATGGGGAGTAGAGACAATAAGAGGAGATCAGGAGGAAGCTAGAGGCTGCTATAAGAAGGCACTAAAGTGCACTGCCAGCCCTCCCGCATAGCAATTACAGAAACAGCCTGTCAAAGGACAAATACATCGAGCCCCCAGCAGAAGAGTTGTATCAAATTAACATGGACAAGCTGCACCCAAAAAGAACTGTGCTAATTGGAGCTGGATGCACAGGAAGCTTGAGACAATAATTAATCAAATTTCTGCAGCATAACATGGACTGTTTTGCATGGTCACACGACGACCTGATAGGGATAGACTCGTCCTCATAACGCATAAGCTCAGTGTGGACCCAAAGTGTAATCCCGTCCAACAGAGAAGAAGGAAGTTTGCAGCAGAAAGAAATAAGGTAATCAACCAAGAGGTAGATAGCCTTCTGGCAGCAAAGAAAATAAGAGAAGTAAAGTATCCAAAGTGGTTGTCTAACGTAGTAGTGGTGCCTAAGAAGAATAGAAAGTGGAGAGTATGTGTGGACTTCACCGACCTCAACAAAGCATGCCCTAAAGATTCCTTCCTCCTGCCTCATATCGATGCAATGGTGGATGCAACAGCTGGGCATAAAATGCTGACATTTCTGGACGATTGGAGTGGCTACAATCAGATCAAGATGGATCCTGTAGATCAAGAGAAGACGGCATTCATGTCTGAAAGAGGAATATATTGTTACAATGTTATGCCCTTCGGCCGAAAGAATGCAGGCTCCACATACCAGAGGCTGGTCAACCGCATGTTTAAGGAGCAAATAGGAAGAACTATGGAGGTGTATATTGATGACATGGTGGTAAAGTCAGAAAAAGCCAAAGATCATATGCGGCACCGGCGAGAGACATTCAAGACACCAGAGCGATAAAAATGAAGTTAAATCCATCTAAGTGTACCTTCGGGGTATCCTCTGGCAAATTCTTAGGCTATATTGTAACTCAAAGAGGGATAGAATCCAACATCGAGCAGATCAAAGCCGTTTTACAATTAGAGTCACCTGAAAAACCTAAAGACGTTCAAAGGCTAGCTGGTAAGGTAGCAGCCCTGAGCAGGTTCATCTCAAGATCATCCGACAAGTGCAGGCTGTTCTATAATGTATTAAGAAAGAGTTATAAGTTTGAGTGGACTGAAGACCACGAGCAAGCATTCGAGAATCTACCTCGTGACCCACCATTCTTTGTCAAAAACCGGAACCAGGAGAACCATTGTTCCTCTACCTAGCCATCACAGAGGTGGTTGTAAGTGTCGTTCTAGTCAGAGAACAGGAAAAGGAACAGAAGTCGGTATACTACGTGAGCAAGTCTCTTCTACCGGCAGAGACCAGGTACACATCTCTTGAAAAATTAGTATTAGCATTGGTAGTAGCATCTTACAAGCTGCGCCCTTATTTTGAATCCCACACCATACAGGTTCTGACCAACTACCCGCTGAAATCTATCATGAGGAAGCCTGAACTGTCAGGCAAAATGTCGAAGTGGTCTGTACACCTTAGTGGGTATGATATCCAGTATGAACCTAGAACAGCAATCAAATCGCAAGCACTAGCAGACCTTGTGTCAGACTTCAGCACAGCCATCCAAAATCTGGCAGATGAGGAAATCCTCACCCTAGAGGGGAACGGGGAGGCAGAGGTCTGGCAGATGCTTATTGACGGAGCCTCCAACCAAAGGGGGGCAGGTGTAGGGTTAATCCTCCGATCACCACAAGGAGACCTGATAGCACAAGCAGTAAGATGTGAATTCAAGGCAACCAATAATGAAACAGAATACGAGGCCTTGATATTTTTTTTTTTTTTTTTTTTGCAAGAAAAGCAAGCCATTTTATTCATCCATATAGGGAATAAAAGAGGCAAATCTTACAAAAGTATAACCAATAATTTAGACGAATCTAAGAATTTAAATTCTCCATTATTTCATCCTCATATGTCGGGTGAGTTACAAATAGAAGTCTAACTCTTACTAAATGCTGGATTTTCCGGATTAAGTAGTCAGTAGTATGTTCCACATCACAAAAAATGCGAGAATTCCTTTCTTCCCAAATACTATAAACTGTTGCATTAAGGCATCCCATATACCATGAAGCTTTCCAATGCCTCTTCCTTCTCCTTCCAACTATCCAACGCAATTCAACTCTCATATCAATTGTTCTTTCAGGCAAGTTCATCTATGCCAGAATACCATTCCAAACATCTGCAGCAAATGGACATCTAAAGAACAGATGCCTGTGTGTTTCACAAGCTGCTTTACATAGTATGCAGCGATTGATTATGCAGAGCCCTTTTCATTTAGCTTATCAATTGTTGCAAGGCGTCTCTACATAGCCAATACCATTAAAAAACTGTGTTTTGGAAGGACATCTCTATGCCAGACACCCTTAGCCCAAGCCACTGTATTCTCATGGTTCCTTAGTTGATCATACATCAACTGAAGATGGAGCTTACCATTCTTAACACAACTAGAGAGAATTGCATGTGCTTGGGATATCCCTCCAGCACGGTTTATCAATTCATTTCTCACCTGAAGAATACTTCTCCAACTCTCAGAATGGTGCGGCTTGATTTGCATTGTCTAGAAATTATCAGACTTGATGTTATAGACATGATTCCACTGAGACCATGTACTATCAGATTATTGTTCTATTGCCCAAAGCCATTTACAGAGAACACTTTTGTTCCAAACCAACACTTCCTTGATATTAAATCCCCCTTCCTTATGAGGAACACAACATGATATCTAACTCTTCATTACCAATTTCCTATTTGTTTCCTCTGAATTCCAGAGAAAATTCCTGCAAAATTTGGTTATGAGTTTGAGCACACCTTTGGGAATCAGTAGAGTAGAACACCAATATTGCTCAAGTCCAAATATCACGGTGTTTATTAAACTAATTTTCCCAGCATAAGATAGCCTATGAGTTGCCCAATGAGTCAATGCATTTTGAACTTTCTGTAGTAGGTCCGCAAACATGATCTTATTAAGCTTCCCTTCATTCAGAGGAACTCCCAAGTATCTGAATGGAAATGTGCCTTCAGCATACCCAATGTTCCTTAGTATGGCCTGTTTGATTTCCTCTCTTATCCCTCCCATATAGATATTTGTTTTCTCAGGGTTTTCATTCAGTCCTGGCATCTAGGCAAAATTATGCAGAGCATCAGTGACAGCTTGGACTGAAGGGGTGTCTCCTCTTACAAAGAGGCCTTGATATTAGGAATGCAGCTAGCTCTGGAATTAGGAGTCAGGCACCTGCACATATCCAGTGACTCTGTACTAATAGTCAACCACGTGAATGATGAGTTTATTGCCAGAGATTCAAAGATGAATGCATACTTGAAAGTAGCAAAGGAGTTAAAGCAGAAATTCGAAACTTGCAAGCTTAAGCAGATCCCCAGAGATCAAAATGTGGAAGCAGATGCCCTACCAACTCTGGGGGCAACGTTCAAACCGACAGAACTAATCCAGCATTCCCATCGCGCACATGCTGGAACCTTCTATCCAGAAGACAGACGAAATAGATAAAGGAGAGATGGAGGATCAACAGGACGAAATAGGAGTTCAGACAGCCACGGAGGCCGGGGAAGTTTCTCAGACAGCCAACCAGCCACCTGACCAACCCGCTGTATAGGCAGGCGATTGGGATTGGCGCACACCTTACCTAGACTGGCTGCGGCATAATAAGCTGCCAGATGACAAGAAGGAAGCAAGGGCTTTCAAAATAAAAGCCTACAGGTTTATACTTATTGACGATATACTATTCAGGAAGTCACTGGCAAGTCCCTACTTACGGTGTACAAGGAGGAGGCGCAGACTGTGTTACATGCTCTCCATAGTGGCGAATGTGGAAACCATACAGGGAGCAGGAGTCTGTCAAATAAAGCTCTCAGACAAGGATACTTATGGCCCACAATGAAGGCAGATGCAGCAGAATACGCACGTAAGTGTGACGCCTGCCAGCGCTCAGCACCAATGATCTACCAGCCAGCAGAGCCCTTGCATCCTATAATTTCCCCGGGTTGTTCATGACGTGGGGCATGGACATAGTAGGCCCCCTACCAAGAGCTATAGGAAACAGAATATGGATGCTAGCAATGACATATTACTTCTCCAAATGGATAGAGGCGGAAGTATTCACAGAAGTAAAGGACAAACAAGTCATCTCTTTCATAAAACGTAATATCATCTGCAGGTTTGGTGTGACACCCTTAAATAACGCGATAAATAAACACCTAAAATCTACGGAAAAACTGGTAGGATATGTTTGTAATTGGTTCAACTATATAAAAACCTGTAATTTCAAAAAAATTTCTAAACCAATCACAACATTTCCAACATTCCCAAGAGGCGGGTGCCAAAACCTGCAATGCTAACGAACTAATTTACATGCCAATGCTAACGATAAGAAAATGTAATGATACAAACCCAAAAATAGAAAAGGGAGACATATGTCCCTTCAAATTATATACAAAACCAAAAGTTAAAAGGTTTACTATAAGAATAGCCAAAACTAGGTCCAAGGTTCCATATGCTCACTAGCTCGTCTGTGACCCCAACAAAGCATCAACAACCTGTCAATCGCATTTTATACAAACACGAAAGCCACAATTCAGTGGGGAGTAACTTCGAGTCCTCCTAGCCACGAATCGTCATAATTAATGTAACATGTAGTAAAACATGTAAACAATATGACAATTAATCTAATTTCCTAGTATTATGACATATGAATACTAAATTGACCAATTTAAACTATCATGTGAAACATATAACAAATTGTAATCCAAACTCTATCAACCATAGCCGGCTTGCATCTCACCTTCTATGATTCATAGAATCATCAAACAAGAAAGGGCAATATATCAAAGACAGGCATAAGTTCTTAGTACCGTCAATAGTCACTTTGTAACTCGAGTCTATACCACGAGGTAGGGAAGGTAATCGAACCGGTATCTTGGCTCGGCCGGTTAATATTAATAAAACATGGCCAAGACACAACACAACCCTAGCCTAAAATCTGCAGAGACCTAGACATGCGGATACACACCACCGCACCCAAGACCCACAATTTTTCTAAAACAAAGTGAGTACCCTAAGGAGTCCACCAAAGGGTTGGCTAGTACTTAAGCTGACCACTTACTATCAAAATAAGTAACGAGGTCATGCCCCAACTTGGATATAAATCCACTAGTCAGGAACACAAAGGCTATCAAGCAGTGAACATATACTCGTCAAAGACTATAAAGACCTATCTATGATGAAGGCCGAAATACTCACCTAGGACCTAGTCCCACTAGTCCCACTTGAATACTTTAGCCCACACCACACAAGACAAGTAAGACACCCACTTAACCATAAGAGGACAAAAAGTCCAACTTACCAACCTAAATGCTAACATTCTATCATGTGAAAGGCTATATAAATGTCTATTCAGCAAACAATCCAACGGTATCCTCAATAAGTATTCAATACTAATTTCCAATTCTAACAATATTAACCATGTTAAAGGCTTCAGGGAATCTAGGGCCGTTTCTACAATATAAGAAGCTACTTAAATCAACTAATTACACATGTGAAATAAAAATATAATAAATGGCCTAAAACAAGAAAAAGGCCGATTATCTAATTCATTCAACCGAATTTTTACCCGCAACCCCACCTGCTGGCGAGCAGTGCGGGTTAAATTGTGGTGACCAATCACTCACTTTAATCGACATCGCATCGATCAAAGGGACTAAGGCTCGATTTTCGGACAATCAACAAAACATTACAATTATCGCTATATAATTCATTCTGAGCCTAATCTTTACAATTTCATTTTCTAACCTATACTAACATGTGCAACTACCAAAATAAATATAATTTTTACCTTTAACATAATTTTTACTACTAATTTGATTTAATTCAAAAGTTTACCCATACATTACTTATTCTAATCATATCATTAATGAACCTAAAATGACGAACAATGCATGGAAAACCGCGAAACAAGCAACGGGCCGACCCGAGCCAGCCATGGGCCAGCCGTGGGCCTGCCGGGCTGCTGCCGGGCCCGCTGCCGCCACCCACACACCCCCATTTTTCCATTTTTGTTCAGTATAAGACCGTCTGAAACATAATTAATCGTCCCCAATACTAACATATTAACTTAAACTATCCAAAGGGCATGAATTAAACATGCATGCAATCATTTTAACATGTGAAATTAACTACTTAATTAAAAATTCACAAAAACATACAAAAATCAAAGATTGTGACGATCTTTCGTCGAGTAACTCGAAATATGTTACCTTAAGCTAGAAAATGAGCAATTAGCACTTTAAAACCCAAACCCTAACAACAACTAGCCGCTATCCTCGACAATATACGAGTCCCCAAACTCGTCCTCCAATTCTTCACCTAAATAAACAATAAAAACACACAAATAAGCACAAATACCGAAATTTACCCAAAATTCGTCTTAAAACAACTTCAAGAAAACTGAAATTAAAACATACAAGGTTGTAGATCTCGACGAGAGGATTCCGGAAAGGTAAATTTCGTGAAAATCCAATAAGAAATGCAAAAGTTATGGTGAATTTGAGCTTTGATTTCGTATAAAATGGTGTTTTGATGATTTTGGGAAATGTTAGAGGATGAAGAACAAAGAAAATCAGAAAAAAATGAAGGGGAAGGGGGAGTGCCGCGTGAAAGGGAGGGGAAAGGAGGAAAGGTGCGGGTTTAGTCGGGATTTTACGAGTCGGTTTCAGCTCGTTTCGATAATAATTAAAACCGTAGGTCAAATGCAAATTCCGACAAGACCAAAGTTTTTAAACACGAGATTACAAGAAAATTGAATACTCATACGACCCATTTCCAAATTCGTTTACCCAATGTTCAAAAGAATTGTCATTTTCCCCCCGATACGCCCTTATTTCGAAATAAAAGTTTTTACACGGTTTAAACTATTTTTAAACATTTCGAAACTATTAAAATAAATACTTTTCTTCAAAATATAATAAAATTATATTTTTTTGAATTATTTTTACTTTAAATACATTAATATCAAATTTTACTTGATTAATAAATTACTTTCGCAAAATAATAACGGTCCAAAATTACGGGGTGTTACAATCACCCCTTCTTTTAAAAAGTTTCGTCCTCGAAACTTAGAAGGAGAAATTATAGTATACAACATCATAATAATATAATCATAAGAAAATATAGGTATCTTTTCAATGAAACGGTGATATTCTCGTTGATCAGACAAGAACATCCACATTCATATCAAGATATAAAAATATTTCTACACCAATAAATGAGAAAACCCATTATTGGGACGTCTCCAACAACGAGATTTAACATTAACTAATGTTAAAACCATTAAAAATTATAAAAGCATTTTCAAAATTTTAGTTCAAAGTTCTATAGTAAGAATACTATCTTTACTAAGTACGATTAAATACGGCTTAGTAACGCGGAAAAAGAGTAAGAAAAAGGAATCATTACACAAAACGAGAAATAGCTTAAGTATCCAATCGAACACTAGGGTTGAAAGAGAGTGAGAAATCATTTTCAAATGTTATAGAAAGAGGTCAATTTGTAGATTTAACTCCAAATTAAGGAAAAATGAATCAAAAGTTTACTCAAACTATATAAAATCTATGCAAGATGGAAAACAACTCGGGAACGAGAAGTGCAAGTCGCGATAGGGAACTCACACCCAACAGACAAGAAGGAATTGAACTCTTAAAGGTGGAATTTTTGGATGAAGTCAATAAAGATGTCAACGAACAAGACGCTTCACTCAAGAGGTCAAATGAGTTCCATAAAGGCGAACACAACGAAACAAGCCAGAATAGCAAGAATGACAATTGTCGGAGATCGGAATTAGGAAGATCGGTACATCGAGAAAGGTTCACTCAATTTTCCAACCACAGAGTCATCCTACTAGGTCCTCCGAACATCAACAGGGCAACAACCAGAAGCCACACTAATCCAAAGAGCCATCTAAACCACTCATCGACAAGTCTACGCATAAGCTAATCCTTAAGACAATCCTATCCTCTACAATTAACTTAACCATTTCCCAATCAAAATGTTTTCACCAATATCCTCCACCGAACAAAATCAAAATCCAAAGTCGAAACTAGTAACAATATTATACCCTTACCAAGATTCAAAATTCCCAAAACGCATTCATGCTTGAAACCAACCCACAAGCAACAAGTTGCACTATCCAATCCATAATTAGCACTAACTATAAGATAAATGGGTTCACCACACAAATCATCTGATCGGTTTACTCAAGATTCATAATCCTACTTCCCAACAATATTCCCATTCCAATAGAAAGATCCCTCAAAGGATTAAATATAAGATCCAAATTTACAATAACATTCAAAAACAACTTTTACAAGCCTAAGGTCAAGGCTTCCAACAAAGTTATATTCGTATACAACTAGTGTCAACTATGGGTTCCTCAAATATTCTACAAGGTTTTCATTTCAAAACAAGGTAGTAACATACCAACCCCAAAATCCAAAAAATCAATAGGATCTCACGTTCCTCTATCCTTTTACTTATTAAGGATTGCCAAAAGCGGAACTACACTCAGCTATACTCAGCTACAACACCGTCCCATCATCTCAAGTATTCAGTGCGACCTCAAGGTCTATAAAACTATAGGATTAACAAATTCTTCTCAATACTAAGTCTCTCTCAACTCAAGAACTTTCAAGAGCCAACTAATACCAAATCACATTACCAATCCATTCTGGTCATCAACATCCCCAAGAAGTATTCTTTCAAATTTGATATCCTAAACTTACTTACCATCAAATTCTCAAGGAACAAGGTCATAATTGTAACAACACTTTATCACCTCAGAGTTCCTAAAACCATAAATTGAAATTATGTTCCTTAGCCTAACAATTGGTGTCAACCATACCATTACCCTTTCTAGTTACCAAAACAAGCGCTAAAACCTCCCAATAATGTAGCTTACTCTCACTCTCATACCATACCTCAAGTAGTAACCAATATCACTCACTAAAACCAACTAATAATCCCACATTTAACATTTCTCACACATTAACATATACATTATCAAACCCTCATCTCCAAAGTGATTATGGAAGCCAAACACAAACTCGACTACTTAGTCAATCCTATATCCTCAAGTCACATCTCACTAACTCTGTAAACATGGTCAACAAGGTACCAACTATACTAAGGAGATAAGGAGTGATAATGGAATAGAGAAACGGTAAAACATTTCCGAAGGGTGCATGAATCTGATAAATTAGGAAACTAAGGAGTCGGTCCGTAAAGATAACGGTTGACATAAATAAGAGGTATTCAAGTTAAGAAGTTATTTCGGGCAAGAAGAAGATACGTAAAATTTGGCATAAAAACAAGGTTCTACGAACGTTAAAGAGAAGGAAAGGAGAATAGAAGCGGCACAATGAAAGGGTTACCGCTTACCAAACACTCATCAAAGCTTATGATCGATATGATAAGGTTACATTACTAAGGTGCTCAACCAAGCCCCAAAAGTCTACCAAATTATAAGACTAACAAGGACTCCACAATGGTAGGTATTCCTCAACTCAATTGGTTCTAAGAGCCAAAATCAATTCACCACACAAATTCATTCGTTACCATCCAAGTCCCAAAGTATCTCCTTTACAATTCTCGTCATTGAACTTCAGTTACTATGTCATCCCCAAGTACCATGGCTTGTTTACTCCATCATCTCACCACTTAATACTTCTAGTCTCCGATACCATAAATTAGAATCACATTTTTGAACTCACAAACTACATCGAACAACATTCCACCAAAATTCCTAAATTCAGATATGATTAATAAGGTCAACCACGTGTTCTCAAATTTCGAAAGGTCAACAAGGGCTACTCTATACTAGATTTGGTCAACTCAAAAGGTTTAACAAACTAACTAATTCCAAAGTACGATACCAATCCATTAAGCAACATCAATGTCTAATTGTATTCCTTTCAAAGTCTACAAGGTTTAGGGCTAACTATTATTCCTTTAATTCTCCACAAGAAACATCGAGACTCTCAAATGAAATAGCTCAAGTTCATCCCATCTTATGTGCTAAGGTAGTACCTATGCTCAATCATCTATAACAAACAAGCTCTCAATAGTCATAAATCCCAAGGTGTTTCTCAACTCACTAGGCTCCCATATCAAGTACAACTAACAAGACTAACCAAAGGATCCCAAGTTATATTCTCCTATACAACTCAAACCTTAAACAATCAATTTCTCAACTCGTTCACGCCCTCCAAAGTTACATTCTCTCAAAACCGGGTTCTCTTGAACAAGGGGACTATCCTGCGGAATAAAAGGAAGGTGTCCACATGGACTTTTGTTATAAGGAGAAAACGAACCAAGGATGAATCAGGAGAAAGAATTGAAGAGTAGTTACCAAGGCGAGATAAGAGGAATTTGAAAGACGAATGAACAACGAAATTGGAAGATTAAGGTAAGATACACTGAATACGGAAATAAATATCGAGAAAGTGGAAGCATTCTTCATTTGGCATAACCAATCTTTAACGGCACCAAAATTAATAACTAACAATCAACAAACCTAACAATTAGCAATCACAAACAGACTACCACATAAAATCCTAACTCTACCCATCCTACCCATCTCTCAAGTTTATTATTTAAAGGTCAAGTGATTTTAGGTGGGGTGCACAAACGTGCGTCGGGAGCAAATAAGCTCTGATACCAACTGTGACACCCTTAAATAACGCGATAAATAAACACCTAAAATCTACGGAAAAACTGGTAGGATATGTTTGTAATTGGTCCAACTATATAAAAACCTGTAATTTCAAAAAAAATTCTAAACCAATCACAACATTTCCAACATTCCCAAGAGGCGGGTGCCAAAACCTGCAATGCTAACGAACTAATTTACATGCCAATGCTAACGATAAGAAAATGTAATGATAAAAACCCAAAAATAGAAAAGGGAGATATATGTCCCTTCAAATTATATACAAAACCAAAAGTTAAAAGGTTTACTATAAGAATAGCCAAAACTAGGTCCAAGGTTCCATATGCTCACTAGCTCGTCTGTGACCCCAACAAAGCATCAACAACCTGTCAATCGCATTTTATACAAACACGAAAGCCACAATTCAGTGGGGAGTAACTTCGAGTCCTCCCAGCCACGAATCGTCATAATTAATGTAACATGTAGTAAAACATGTAAACAATATGACAATTAATCTAATTTCCTAGTATTATGACATATGAATACTAAATTGACCAATTTAAACTATCATGTGAAACATATAACAAATTGTAATCCAAACTCTATCAACCATAGCCGGCTTGCATCTCACCTTCTATGATTCATAGAATCATCAAACAAGAAAGGGCAATATATCAAAGACAGGCATAAGTTCTTAGTACCGTCAATAGTCACTTTGTAACTCGAGTCTATACCACGAGGTAGGGAAGGTAATCGAACCGGTATCTTGGCTCAGCGGTTAATATTAATAAAACATGGCCAAGACACAAACAACCCTAGCCTAAAATCTGCGCAGACCTAGACATGCGGATACACACCACCGCACCCAAGACCCACATTTTTTCTAAAACAAAGTGAGTACCCTAAGGAGTCCACCAAAGGGTTGGCTAGTACTTAAGCTGACCACTTACTATCAAAATAAGTAACGAGGTCATGCCCCAACTTGGATATAAATCCACTAGTCAGGAACACAAAGGCTATCAAGCAGTGAACATATACTCGTCAAAGACTATAAAGACCTATCTATGATGAAGGCCGAAATACTCACCTAGGACCTAGTCCCGCTAGTCCCACTTGAATACTTTAGCCCACACCACACAAGACAAGTAAGACACCCACTTAACCATAAGAGGACAAAAAGTCCAACTTACCAACCTAAATGCTAACATTCTATCATGTGAAAGGCTATATAAATGTCTATTCAGCAAACAATCCAACGGTATCCTCAATAAGTATTCAATACTAATTTCCAATTCTAACAATATTAACCATGTTAAAGGCTTCAGGGAATCTAGGGCCGTTTCTACAATATAAGAAGCTACTTAAATCAACTAATTACACATGTGAAATAAAAATATAATAAATGGCCTAAAACAAGAAAAAGGCCGATTATCTAATTCATTCAACCGAATTTTTACCCGCAACCCCAGCCCTGCGACAGGTACGGGTTAAATTGTGGCTGACCAATCACTCAATTAACTGACATCGCATCAGTCAAAGGGACTAAGGCTCAGTTTTCGGCACAATCAACAAAACATTACAATTATCGCTATATAATTCATTCTGAGCCTAATCTTTACAATTTCATTTTCTAACCTATACTAACATGTGCAACTACCAAAATAAATATAATTTTTACCTTTAACATAATTTTTACTACTAATTTGATTTAATTCAAAAGTTTACCCATACATTACTTATTCTAATCATATCATTAATGAACCTAAAATGACGAACAATGCATGGAAAACCGCGAAACAAGCAACGGGCCGACCCGAGCCAGCCATGGGCCAGCCGTGGGCCTGCCGGGCTGCTGCCGGGCCCGCTGCCGCCACCCACACACCCCCATTTTTCCATTTTTGTTCAGTATAAGACCGTCTGAAACATAATTAATCGTCCCCAATACTAACATATTAACTTAAACTATCCAAAGGGCATGAATTAAACATGCATGCAATCATTTTAACATGTGAAATTAACTACTTAATTAAAAATTCACAAAAACATACAAAAATCAAAGATTGTGACGATCTTTCGTCGAGTAACTCGAAATATGTTACCTTAAGCTAGAAAATGAGCAATTAGCACTTTAAAACCCAAACCCTAACAACAACTAGCCGCTATCCTCGACAATATACGAGTCCCCAAACTCGTCCTCCAATTCTTCACCTAAATAAACAATAAAAACACACAAATAAGCACAAATACCGAAATTTACCCAAAATTCGTCTTAAAACAACTTCAAGAAAACTGAAATTAAAACATACAAGGTTGTAGATCTCGACGAGAGGATTCCGGAAAGGTAAATTTCGTGAAAATCCAATAAGAAATGCAAAAGTTATGGTGAATTTGAGCTTTGATTTCGTATAAAATGGTGTTTTGATGATTTTGGGAAATGTTAGAGGATGAAGAACAAAGAAAATCAGAAAAAAATGAAGGGGAAGGGGGAGTGCCGCGTGAAAGGGAGGGGAAAGGAGGAAAGGTGCGGGTTTAGTCGGGATTTTACGAGTCGGTTTCAGCTCGTTTCGATAATAATTAAAACCGTAGGTCAAATGCAAATTCCGACAAGACCAAAGTTTTTAAACACGAGATTACAAGAAAATTGAATACTCATACGACCCATTTCCAAATTCGTTTACCCAATGTTCAAAAGAATTGTCATTTTCCCCCCGATACGCCCTTATTTCGAAATAAAAGTTTTTACACGGTTTAAACTATTTTTAAACATTTCGAAACTATCAAAATAAATATTTTTCTTCAAAATATAATAAAATTATATTTCTTTGAATTATTTTTACTTTAAATACATTAATATCAAATTTTACTTGATTAATAAATTACTTTCGCAAAATAATAACGGTCCAAAATTACGGGGTGTTACATTTGGTATCCCATCAGAAATCATGTGACAATGGCTCACAGTTCATCTCCAATGATGCTGAAGGATATTGTGCCAGATGGAACATCACCTTAAAAAAATCAGCACCCAGGACTCCAAAATCTAACGGGCAAGCTAAGTCCTGCAATAAAATCATCATGAACAATTTGGGAAGGAGGTTACAGGAGTTAGGAGGAAAGTGGGCAGATAAGTTGCCACTGGTGTTATTGTCAGATAGAACAACGCCAAATATAGAAACAGGCCAAACACCCTTCAGCCTGGTGTTTGGCGCGGAAGCAGTCATTCCATCAGAAGTTCTAGTTCCCACTCACAGGTATGGATGTATGACAAGGGAACTGAATAGTGCAGAGATGGTCAGGAGCCTGGACACAATAGATGAGCTGCGAGCAAGTGCAAAAATACGCCTAGCTGCCTACAAGCAGTTAGTGGCCAGGAGTTACAACAAGAATGTAAAAGTCAGGCTCCTGGAGGTAGGTGACCTGGTTCTCCGAGAAGTGTTCCAAAACACTAAAAATCAAAAGGCAGGCAAATTCGCCTACAAATGGGAAGGACCATACCAGGTAGAAGGAGTTGTTGGCCATGGCGCATACAGACTGATGACTATAGATGGTCAAATCATACAACGCCCATGCGACATACTTCACCTGAAGAGATATTACTTTTAATAATAAGTAGATTTCTGCTTGCACGGTAATGTACTATGAAGAGTCAAATTATTTTAAAATAAAAGAAAGTCTGGTAGTAGGCATACTACTAATTTCATTCTCATTCTTGGCTTCTCTGACTTTTCCAAATTTTAAAACTACTATTGGATGGTGTGGACTGTCAGCTTCCTGGGACCACAATTTCTCTGGTACCCCATGAGATAGCGTCAGGTACCTCACACCGTTCTAATAGGATTTTTCTGTTTTCAGGCTTCTCTAAGTACATCACCCTGAATCCTAATGTATATGGTACGTTGAAAGAGTATCTAGCAGGACTGTCAACTTCCAACACGGGGTGACAAGGCACATGGCACTCCAACATGCCTAACCTACTTTCTCCATCAGGAGCACTCTCATTAGGCGGACTGTGGAACATACGAAAGGGAGCCTGGTTGACAGCTAAACACGCTTACCCAGCTACCCCTGATACCACCCCCTGGACGTAGCTCGCACTAATCGCAATTAATCAGGGCTCCAGCATGCATGCACACATATATGGAACCTAGGGATCTCTGCGCTACCAGAATCATGCAGCGTCCCATTGGTCCTAGAACGACGATAAACTTGCCTAAACTACGCCCCTGTTGGCTTTAAACGTGATGAACACACCTTGCGTCATGAACAAGGTTAAGTATTCCAAAATTGCGGCATACGCCTAAATCAGTTGTCAGACTGACACGGCAGATAGCTGAGTCTGGATCAGCCTCTTCAGGCTGACACAACTGGTCTAAATCAACCTCTCAGGTTGACACGACCACCCACCTTATATTGCGGCATACGCCTAAGTCAGTCAATAGACTGACACGACAGCTAGCTGAGTCTGAGAATCAGCCTCTTCAGGGTGACAGGACTCGCCTAAATCAGCCAGCAGGCTGACACGGCAACCTCCTAGACTAAGAAAACCTAAGAAACAAGCACACAAGATATAAGCTAAACTTGCCAAAATTAAGGCAAGGGGCATTCCAAAAACATGGCCAAAATACGGTCCCAGAGTTTAATCGCCGCCTTGGCGAAGCTACCAGAAAGAGTTTAAAAACTTACAAATCTGCCACCACTGGACCAGACTACCAAAAAGTTCATTGATAAAAAAAAAACTTAATTATTGGTCACATTAATGACCTCTACTTCTGGCATCTCCTCTGCTTGCTGACCTTCAGTTTCAGGTACCAGATCAGCTTGCGCACCCTCAGCTGCCATAGCTTCCTGAGCTCCATCAGCAGCATCCTGGGGCAATCCAGCATCTCCAGCAGCAGTCTGCTCAGCCAGTGCAGGAGAATTCACCTCCCCAACTTCAGGCATCATCGCACTCAGATTAGGTAGGGTGGGGTAGAGCATCTCCAGCTGCCTCTCCTCCTTTTCTATAGCTTGCTGGGTTGGAGCTTCCTCAAGAGCAGCATGCATCCCGCTGATTTTTCCCCGCCAGGTAGCATAGGCAATGACATTGGTGGCCAAGGAGATCAGCTCGCTAATATTCTCGTCAGAGCGCTTGAGGGAATCAGAGAAGGTGTTGCACACCTCTTGAGTTCGTGTCAGCTGATCAGCCTCTTCCTTCAACTTCTTCTTGGCACCAGCGAGCTCAGCCTTCAGCTCCACCACGCGTTCCTTCAGATCAGATCGTTGTTGCGCCAAGTCGGCAACTGTCCCCTTCAGCTCTTGGTTTTTGGCGCTGGTGGCACGGCTGGTGGTCTGCACTATGTTGATCATCTTCTTGTTGTAAAGAGCAGACTGGAGGGTCTAGGGCAGGAAAAATTAAAAGTCAACAAGAAGAATTCAAAGAAAAAATTTTAGAACAGGTAGAAGACGAAGATCACTTACAATAAAGGCGTTGTGCACATCATTCTCGGCCATCTCCTCTGGAGAAAATTCTGAGAAAGCCTCTTTTAGAGGGGGGAAGAGCAGCTGGTCGATCTCTGGCCAGTAGGGCACCTTATCAACATTCCCAAAAGCCTCTGGGAAGTGAGCAATGGTGCCTCCACTAGCTGAGGCACAAGTACTGGTAGGAGGAGTAGGGGATGGCGAGACAATGGATCAACCTTCAAAGGTTCAGGCCTAGCAGAACTGGAATGAGTAGGAGGAGTCTGGAAAGAGGCAGCAGGAGCACTCCTCTTGGAGGCAGATGCCACGTCAGGACTGGAAGCGGATCTCTTTCTTTTTGCGCTATGAAGAATAGCTTCCAGAGGATCAACTTTTGAACCTGCAAGCAGACATCATCTCATGCGTCAGGAAAATTAAAGCTGTCAGTGGAATTGCATACAACTGTAAGAGTCTTACCAGAAGACATACTGTGAGCTGATTGAGGGGGGTTGGAGGAGGAAGTAGGTGAGAAGCCAGGAAGCAGGTCATGGAACTTTCTCTCGGATTCAGGGATACAAAACAACTTGCTGCGGGCAGGGATCTGGGCATCAATACGAGTCAGGTAGCAGGGACCTGCACGAGGGCGGTGAAGTAAGCTAGTAAGCAGCAAGATAAAACGAATCAGGTGACAGGGAGGCTACTTACTCGAAGTTATGACCCATTTCTAGAAGATATAGTCGGTAGGCGGCTGGATAGAGTCCTTCCTCACAAAGAAGAAGTCCTCAAACCATTTCTCATCTCGAGATTTGGACACATGCCTGACAGGAGCCTCTCCAGATCCCCGGAGTGAGAATTGGCCCCTACCAAGGGACCTGATATTGTACATATGGGCCAGATCGCCCAGGGAGATGGAATTACCGGTGTTTTGATAAGCGGCCAAGGAGTAAAGAAGAACCCTCCAGACAGTGGCGGAAATTTGTGCCATGGCGAAGTTGTTTGTGAAAATCAAGTCTTGGACGAGTTTGGAAAAGGGAAGCGGAGACCATATCTAAACGGGTATAGATAAAAACAAACCCATCCTGGACAAAGGGCATCATCTTTTTGACCCGGTTCAGGGATGCAATATCCACCCCGTCACCAAGACCAAGCAAACCCTTGATCATGGGGATGTCAGCAGGAGTCAAGACGGAGTCACAGTCATGAGGGTGAGTGAAGAGTCCCCGGGAGGGAAAGACTGGGCCAGGATTGCAGTCAGTGGGTGTTGAAGTCGATGATGAGTTTCGGGTTTTGCCCATGGTGAAGAAAGAGAAAATTGGAATTAACAAGAAAAGAAGGAAGAAATACCTGGTGGGAAGAACGACGGAGAGTGGAGTAGTGGAGCCGGCAAGGAAATAAGAGAAGAGGGTTAAGGATTGGGAGAGAGAGAGAGAGAGAGTTTTAATTGGAAATGATTTGGGAGTAATGGAAGTGGAGGGTGAAGGTTGAGGTTATAAAGGAAGACGGAAGGAATAGGGTGCGAGAAAAGAGGAGGTGGGCGGCTGAAATGATGGATTTGCGTGAAAAAGGGTGCAAATGACGGCTTAGGATTTTAGCAGTCGACTACGTAAATTACTTGCTCGACACCTCGAAGTGTACTTCACAAGAAATTTGGGGCAAACTGTTTGGGCTAAAAATCACTCAAAAGGGAAAGGCCCTCTTAATAAATAAATAGATCATATAAGAAGAAGGGGAGCCCGCGGTAGGAGTAAGCATAGGGAAGAGCTCGGACTCTCCCTCGGGGACAAAATATCCATTGAGGGTCAGATGATATGCACGGAGGATAACCCCGTGCTTCTTGCGCTTCCGAACTAGGTGGTTCATCTCCTGGATGTCTTCATCGGTAGGCTCGTATTCCAGTCTGAAGGGGATGTTGGGTACCTTTTCCTGTTTCAAGGGAGGTAAGGTGCTCTTCAGTGGATTGAGGGGTAGACCCGGGAAGTAACCCTGGCGCATCAAAATGCGGTTGACTGTGAGGTTGGTGAACGGGTCATAATCAAGGGGTGTTGATTCATCAGTTATGGCATTCACGGCTTGGAATCCCCACATTTCATTGTCATCCTTCTCAATAGCTTGGGAGGCTATTCCCTTTCTCATGACAACTTTAATTGGGTAAGCAGGAATCGTGATTGTTTTCCCGTTGAAAGGGACCCTGATTTTCTGGTGGAGAGTTGAGGTAACTGCCTTGACGGTGTGGATCCAGAGACGTCCCAGGAGCATATTGAAGAAGGCGTCGATGTCGACCACCTGAAAACTGGTTTGCCTTTCCAGTGGTCCGGTTGCGACAATTAAAGTGATAAGCCCCGCGACCTTGCGACGAGTGCCGTCGTAGGCGCATACTCCTTGATTTGTCGAGGCCAAATCAGCTTCCTTAATACCCAGCTTGTGAGCAGTATTGAGGGGAATGACATTCACTGCGGATCCGTCATCCGCAAGGACCATGGGCACATTCTTCTTGAGACATTGTACGGTAATGTACAGGGCAAGGTTATGATTGGCTCCGAATGGAGGGATATCCTTGTAAGAGAAGACGACCGGGTTGTTCAAGTCAGGAGCGTCCCTTGTCATGTGTTTGGGCTAAAAATCACTCAAAAGGGAAAGACTCACTTAATAAATAAATGGATCATATAAGAAGAGGGGGAGCCTGCGGTAGGAGTAAGCATAGGGAAGAAGGAATGGGACGGCATATGCGTAGGAGGAGACCGAAGCCCACTGAAGGAAGCGTTCGGATTTAGGAAAGAAGATTCAGGGAGAAGTTAGGGAGAAGTCAGGGAGAATTGAGGGAGACGGTCAAACATGGAAAGAGTTATTATGGAAGTTGTATTCCCTTTCCATAATCGAGGTAGGATATGTCTAGGGTTCTTACCTTATAAATAGTTAAGGAAGCAATCAAAGAAGGACATTCACATATGCACACATATATTCATTCAAGATCTCATCAACACGATACCTCGTGTTAGCAAGATTAGCATTACGATACAGCTGTAATCATCCTCCTATTCAAAGCTAGTATAACATTTGGCAGGGTACCGTCCCTCCCGCGGTTGTTCCCACATTGGGTTTTCCGCGTCACCAAATCTTACGTGTTAATTTGTATTTCGTACTTTATTTCTTTATTTAAATATCATCATACAAACAAACAATCAAGTATCCGACGAGTAAGACCGTATTGACCCGAATCAACTAATTCGGCAAAAAATACCTAAACAGCATGTGTGCCACTATTTCTTCAGGGGAAGAGGTGGAGGGCACAGTTAATTTTCCCAAGGCTTGTAGCTGAGCCTACCGATGCTCGAAGGATGTCGCAATCAGTTTCCAGATTGAGATTTCGGCTTTTGCCTTCTAAAGCTCCTTGAGGATTGAATTCTCAGGAGCTTTTGGTTGAGTGTCTATGTCCGGGACGACTTGGTCGTTCGTTGTTGGAGCGACCGTTGAATTGTTCGGGTTTTGATAGGGGCGTCCGGACCGGGTAAGGTGACCGATCTCATTCGCCTGTTTCATTTTCCCTGGGATAATATAAACATATTCAACATCATTTCTCCAGATGCCATTGTTTTCGGGATCTCGAAGGCACCTTGGAGGGGTATTCCTCGGTGGGCAATTTTTGTGAGGGATATTTTTGTGAGGGTAGTTTTTGTGAGGGTAGTTTTTGTGAGGCAGATTATTGTGAGGATGATTATTGTGAGGGTGATTATTGTGAGGTGCATGCCAGAATGGTCGCGGGAGCAATCCATCCTAGTGAGGATAGTTTTGGGCGCTCGGGGGACTCTCCCTCGGGCGTGGTGGTGGAGGATTGAAGATAAGTCGGAGGTAGGCATCGTCAACTCGGGTGATCCTTTCGGAGAGACTGGCTATGGCTTCCTCAACCTGTTGGAACATGGTGAGCATAGTGGCGGCACTGAATAGAAATACCCCGTCCGATGGATCTTTCTCCAAGGCGTTCACCTCGTCATCAACTGGCAGGATAAGATGAGAGCAGTCCAAAGTTGGCTCATCGTTGGAGATAGCATGGATTCCGTGAGGATTTTTTTTGTTGTTTGGCTTAGTCGACGGGGGTAAAGGCAATTCCTCCTTCTCAATCATGTCTTGGATGATGTGTTTGAGTTTGAAGTAGTTTTCTGTATCATGCCCTTTTCCTTGATGGTACTGACAGTAGGCATTGGGGTTCCAGAAGCAGGATTTATTAGCATCGATCGGATCCGGGGTGGGTCTGATTGGTTGTAACTTCCCCTGGTCCATGAGCCTTTTCAGGGCACTTGTATAAGTTGACCTTATAGTAGTGAACACTCTCTGGGGGGCGCTCATATCTCTTAGTGGATGGTTCAACGAGGTTAACCTCATCGATCTTGTTCGTTTGGCCGTAAGGGCAAGATCTGGTTGAGGTGGATCCTTGGTAGCCTCTGCCAATGGTTTTGGCCAAGACACCTTTCCGAAGGTCATCTTCAATGCGCGTCCTGAGGGGTATTTATAGGAAAATGAGTGGTTGTGTGAGTTTTGAGCGACGTGGCCACCTGGGCTACTCAAAGAGGCGCGAGCCACGTCGCAGGTCTTCGAGTTGTCCTGTCACTTTCACACAAATGCAATCATGATTTGTTCTATCCTAGGATTTGTAGTCACATGTTTGGTACTTGACCATTCATGAATCCGGGAAATCTTAGTATAGAAGGCCTTGAATGATTTGTTTTTGGTGGTTGACTCGGTTTGACTCGTTGTTGGAGTCGGGATTTGAATTTTTGAGTCGGTTTTTGGTCCGGTGTCGGTTTTGACTCTAGTTAGTGTCATTGTGACCCCGTCGTCGTGCATTAAACACTCCATGTACTTTTGAAAAATTTTGACATGTTTTATTTTCGAAATCGTTTTAAGTTTTCGACGTAAAGTTGTACACAAACTGTCGATCAAACGACGCGATTCCAAAGCATGTTATAGTCCGATAATCATCGGGTGTTGTTGGAGTCTCAGCAAATACTGGCTATCTACAGTCACTAATTAATTTGATTTTAGACTAAAGATTTTTAAATTTATGTAAGTTTTAAGATCGAAAAATCACAGCATGATATTCCTAAATTATTTTTCAATCAACGTTTTAATTAAGGTTACGCAATTTATTTTCGCAGTACACTTTTTACTTATTACAGTACTTTGTACCTACTATTTTCCATTTGATACCCCTGACTTAAAAAAACTTCAAACCTAATTCTCACCCTAACTAACCCAACCTCATGCCGAAATAAACAAAATTAGTCAATCATGAATGATAATCTGTGTCTAAATTAGATAATTAACATGTAAATTGCTCGCTTATGAATCGAATTAATTTGTTTCTTTCATTATTTTAGTTGTTTTTTCAATTTGGGGTTTGTGTTTGTAACTATTGTTGGCTTCTTTGGTGGGGATGGGATGGGATGGGATGGGATGGTTGCATTGGCTGGTTGACCGCCGTAGAAGGGAAGGGAGTTAGCCGGTGAATAGAGGTCGTTGGTGGGGTTTCGTCGGCGCGGGGCAAAGGTGTAGGTCGGAGGGATTGGAGGATGAGTGAGGGAGTTCGGTGGTGGTGGTTGTGCGCAAGAACGGGATGAGCATTTTGGTCTGATGAAGGGAGAGTGGGTGGAGGCTTGGCTAGGCAACAGCGGCCAGCCGTCACAGATCTGATAGTGAGGCTAGTGGTGGGGGACGGGGGGGCGGAGGATATGGTGGTGGTTGGCTTGGTGGTGGGCTAGGTAGTGTGTACAGTGTACTGTAATTGGTTTTTTGTGTTTTTTTTTTCCTTTTTTTTCTTTTCTTTTCTTAGGATGTAGTACATCATTAAGGAAATGCAAGGGTAAAATTGTCAAACGTGTACTACAATGAGTAAAATTTGTACTGCGAAAATCAACACCCTAAGGTTATTGTTAAGTTTTTGTGAATTGTGACTGAGTGAAGATGAATGGGTTTGTTACTTAGTTAGTGGCAAAGAGTATTTATATTGATTTTTGTTGAGTATTTTAAAAATCTAAACATCATTCTACAGAAAATTTCAAATTTTGGGTCAATTATTTTGTAACTATGGAAAAGATAATTTTTGAGATAACTTGATATGGAATCACCATCCCCCATGATTTCCGCAAATAACAAAACTATTTGTTTTCATTTGTAGTAATATATTGGAATATTCTATTGAAGATGTTATATACTACTTTATCTTTCTCACTTTTTACTTTTTTTTTTCTTTTTTTTTCTGCATCTACTATACCTCTATTTTTTCGCCACGTCAAACTGAAACTAAAAATTGAGATGACACATCAGCAGATTGGCTGTTGCATTAGAGAAATATATATGATTCGTTTTAGTAAATAAAATGTTTTATATTACTAAAACTTTGTTTTATGAAACAATTAAATTAAGAATGAACGGTTATTTATAATTGCAATATGTTGTAGATTATATTAACATGGATCATTTTATATACTTGTAATTGTAAATTACTAGTCAATTGTGTAGACACCTCGTTTCTGCACCCCTCGCAAACCACCCGGTGATGATTGGGCCGCATGTTTGATTCGCGGAACGATTAGTGACAGTTCGTAAGATTATCGTCAAGTGATTGCTCAAAAATTAATGTCAACCTCTTAGTTGTCATCTACGTGCCGATACGGTCGTTTTGGCAGTAATTAGAGTACATTCGGAGTCCGGGTCAAAAACCGTCTCCATTTTCTGATAACTGTTAAATCCCGAGTCAGAATGTTCTGGAATGTTCCGGATAATTCTATTCCATATTTCTCAAATTTTATCTTTTGGCAAATAATATCCCGTCATATTTACATAATATTCAAAAGATAATCGAATTAAATCCGTCCTACCATAACTAAAACACGGAAATCTTTCTTAAACAGGAGGAAACCTCCTGGGAATAGACGCAAGAAAGTCTGCGCCTCTTCCAAGAGACGCAGTGGCTGCTGCGCCTCTTCCCAAGCCCTTCTTTGCATGATTTACGTATCTTTTTTATATCTTTCCGAGATTCACTTCCAAAGAGTCTCCGAAACCCTATTCCTCCGTGTGATTAGTATAAATAGGAGCTTTCGTTCCTCATATTTCTCACGCGAGTGTCCGCCCTTCTCTTCTCCCTTTGCATTCTAGACTTTGTTCTTACTAATTGGCGCCTACGTGCTTGAACCTTCGACCACGTAAGCTCGGATCTTTCCGGGTACCAGCCTCTCCGTTGCATGACCGACCAATTTGACCACTACACTCAATCAATCTAATTAATCAACTTGTTAAATCGTTTTCCTCTTACGAGGGCATTCTTTACTTGCATTCGCGTCGAGCATCACTAATCGATCTTCTTAGTTCTTCTCGTTCCGTCAACATGTAAGTCTGAGGGTGTATTAATTCTCTTTATTTATTGTATTTTGTTTATCGTATAACAATTGTAAGATTCATGTCGAAAATACCATTAAAACCGATTTCTAAAACCGTGCTTTAAAACCTGTTTTTGCGGATTTCCAGTAGACAGACGAAGAGAAAGGACGCAGCAACTGCTGCGCCTCTTCGAAGGAGCGCGGCACCTGCTGCGCCTCTTCGTGAGGCTGCCGCAGTTCCTGCTTCTTTTCTTCTTCCCCGTCCTCTGTAATTCGTGACAAAATTGTTTTATTTCTTTTGTTCGTCTGTTCATTCATCATATTAGCATATAATTCACATGTATCATAATTCATTCATCATTCACATGTTTTAATTCATCATTGTTCCGACTTAAATCCTAAATAATCGATATTTACGGGTTTTCGTCATTAATATTCGAACCCGGATTTTAGAAGTTCAATCTGTTCATATTGGGTTTCTGAGATTCGTCATTGATATATTTGCATCCATGTTCGTTATTAATTCATCATGTTTAGTCTGCTCTATTCACCGATGTCACTAATTAATCATTCATTAACATCGTCCCCTCATGTAATTAATCCGTCTAATTCAGTCTCATTCATGTTTTACTGTTTTATGACCCATTCATATGCTAAATAATACATTAAATCACTTTCATCCGAGTAATTATTATCAATCAATCCATTAAATTAACAATCAACATTAACGGTTTGCGATTAAAACTTCACGACCAGAACTCACCCTTGGAACAGACGCGGCAACTGCTGCGCCTCTTCCAAAGGGCGCAGTGTCTGCTGCGCCTGTTCCAGGGTGATTTCTGTCTCTGAACTCCGTTTCTGCTTTGACTTAGTTATTTAGTTTACGTATTAATTGACTAATAATCATATTATCACCTAATTCCTGTTCGTATTTAGTTCTTTTTATTCTTTTATTCCTTTTTATCAAATTATCCGTTTTAAAGGTATTTTCGACATAAATCGCCTAATCCGTTGTAATTAATGTAATTTCCATTAATGTAATTTTCTTTTATTGTATTTATCCTATTGCTTGTATGTTTTCACATGTAAATGAGTATTAAATCCAACTTCGACCAAATTGCATGATAAATTAATTGTTCACCGACTTAGTCTTAATTCACATGTTAGGATTAATCTATGGATGTTGAATTGCATGCATATAACCGACAAAGATATCAAGTACGAATAAACTCCCTAATCATTAGTAGAGGCCGCTATCGAGGCGGGCGGGATTAGGTGTTCGATCAAAAGAGCTTCCTAATACGTACCCTCACCCCTTACTCCAGATCTCCGTGAGCACCCGTGTTCATTGGCATCCGCGAGAGTCATTCTAGACATAGAATGCTAAGGGTAACGATTGCTTAGTGTTCATGTCACTACTTTGTGTCTTGACATGACACGAGGTATTCGAACGGTTCCAATTTCCCATAAAAATTGGTGGCGACTCCATACAAAATGCAAACGCTTGTCCCTCGTTTCTCAACCAAGCGCCCCCGTGGGCGGCCCGCTCCCACGCTTTGGCGACTCCGGCTGGGACATACACTTACGTGTAGCTAGGGTGAAACTTGAACAAGGTTAGGGAATAAGTTTGTACAAGACAATTGTCGGTTTTCATGACTCGGTCTTCCTAGATCGTTTTAATCGGCCTTCCTAGGCCCAACCCAACCCATTCGACCAATCGTCCCGTCTAAACGGTCCTAATTCTTATTTGGGCCTAAGGATGGATAGCGATTGACGTCATCCATACCATGATGCTTACTCTTGTTTGTATCAAGGGCCTTCACTACTTGAGGAAATGGACTAGGAATCGGCCTTACTCTTGTTTGGCACGAGCCTCTCCACAGACTTCGGGTTTGATGGTTCGGTATGGCAACCCACCCTTTAAACCAAAACCTTTCTAAATGCACTCAAAGATCCCGTTATAATGCTTGTATAAATATGCAAAACCTTATGTGATCACCATTTCAAAACAAACCATGACGAATTTTCAAAAAAATCAAAACCCGTTTTCAATCAAGAATTTCGAAAATAGGGCCTTTAATCGCAGAAAAAGTCCGGTCAAAAACTCTGTCCGTTTGTCAAGTCAAAATTCGGGCCACAAGCCCATTTCAAACCTCACTTCGAGTCCACTCCTACAACTACACTACAGTTGGCTAGGACACACATTTTCAAAGACCTTGTCTTTCTTCAAAATTCACTCAACACAAGTGGCACACACCCACTTCACGAGTCAAAAACTTTTCCTCTTTTAGCAAATGTGATAGAATGGTCGATCGTGTTTTGATTCGTCGCCGGTCTCTTATCCAGTTTCCAAGATGCCTGGGTCAAGTGATGATACGAACCTCCAAAGAAATTCAAGAGAGTAATGATCGAATCCTGGCCGCGATAACCCAAATGCAAATCACTCAAGGACAAACCTATGACCGCCTTGAGCTCATCGAAGGCCGCATCTTTGATGTAGAGGGAAAGCTACCTCCCATTAAAAGTGAAGTACTAGGTTTTTCCGATGACGAGTCCAAAGATGAGAATCCTCTCATGGGGACAACTGCAGCTGAGAAAAGACTCCAATACCTAGAGGAGCAATTGATGTACCTTAAGGGGGATGACATTTACAGGGAGAACAATCGTAAGTATGAAGCCGTCAATTCCAAATTGCCCACTAACTTTAGCATGACGGATATCCCTAAGTTTAAAGGACATGAGAACCCTTTGAACCACATCCGCGCCTTCAAGGACTACATGTCTATCAAAGGCATCAAACCCGAGATGTTCTTAAGGATCTTTCCTTCATCTCTTGACACCATCCCAAAGCAATGGTTCTACACTTTAGATCACAAAAAGGTCGCTACTTGGGAGGACGCCGCCATTGAGTTCTCGAAACAATACGCGGATAATGCCGAGATCCAAGTCAACATGCGCACTCTAGAGGTTCTTACCCAAAATGACAAAGAAGGATTCACCGACTTCCTAAGTAGGTGGAGGAAGACTAGTACTCAACTAGTAGAACGTCCGATGAGGCCACTCTTGTGGAGAAGTTCGTGGACAATCTCAAGCCCATATATGCCAACCATTTGAGATATCAAAACATCAAGACTTTCAAAGATTTAACCGTGTTGGGGACACGAATTGAAGATGACATCCGCAAAGGGCTCTTGTCCAAAACGGTAGGTCGAGGATATCAAGGGTCCACAAGTCGTTCATACGGCTCTACTAGCAAGACCGACGAAGTTAACCTTCTCGAGCCATCCAAGAAAACTAGCCCACCAAGGAAGTTCACAAACCTTGGGGACACATACTCCAACGCTCTGAAAAGGCTAATGAAGCAAGGCAAACTCCAACCTATTGGACCTACTCCCGAACCCGAAAGGAAGTCCAAATTCGGGATGAAAATTCTTACCGTGAATACCATAGGGGCAAGGGGCACGACACAGAAAAATGCTACAAGTTGAAACATGTGCTTCAGGATATGATTGAAGATGGCCGGCTTCCAATTCCACCAGGAGGTAAGCCCAACAACACTCAGAATCCTCTTGGAGTTCTAGTAATTACAAGTGACGAATCTACCTTAGATTGCTCACATCTCATTTCTCCCACCGAAAATGAAATTCATGCAATTGAGAAAGAAAGACTCTACTCTACCATCTCCCCTACCATTTCCGACTTCATCGCATGGGCAAGGAGTGTAGATAGACAAGTATGGGAATTAGAAAACATGGTAATGATCTTACGCGATCCCAAGGCAACGCCTAAAGAACGCATACCATTGACCTTTTCTCAAAATGCCACTATGCAAGAAGTAGTCACCGTGGTCGATAGACTAGTTGATCAAATCATACGACTAGAAAGTGACATCATGAGGATGAAAGAACTAGCCGCAATTAATGGGGTTTGGGCCGATGACGATGAAGACGAGTATCTCATCGAAAACTCCTTGGTAAAAGAGATAGTCCAAAATGGCGAAGACCAAGATGTGGATCACCTAACTCGCTCGGGCCGTCCATACCAAAGTACTACTCAAAACAGTCCAACCAATGTCATCACACCAAATGACAACGAAGACGATCCCACTGACCATTTGCTCAAGCAATTACAAAGAACCAAGGCTGATCTTTCAGTCTGGCAACTAGTGGCAAGCTCATTTCCACACCGCCAAGCTTTACTGCAAGCTTTGGCCAAATTGAATGTGGCACATAACTCTACTCCCGAAGATGTAGTCAACTTGGTCTTCCAAGAATCACCAAAGTTAAGTAATCCTATTACTTTCTCAGACGAAGACTTGCCACCTTTTGGCGCTAGTCATAACCTCGCTCTATACATCACCATCATCATCCGTCTAAAGAAAAATGTGCCAATGACCTTGGTAGATGATGGCTCCGCGGTCAACGTCATACCCCTCAAAACGGCATATAAACTGGGCATGAAAGAGTCGGATTGGACCCCTACAAGTCAAGGTGTACGCGCATATGACGGTACGCGACGAAAAGTGGTTGGACTTGCTAGCCTAACCATAGCCACAGGACCAATCGAGCGAAAGGTCAACTTCCAAATAGTGGACATCGAAGCTTCATTCAACATACTGGGAAGGCCTTGGATTCATGCTTCCAAAGTCAGAACATCCACCCTTCACCAAAAGATCAAGATCCCACTCAATGGCAAAGTTGTGACAATCACTTCGTCGCCTATCAAGGCAATAATCGAGAAACAATCAAGCAATCAAGTCCTTGCGGATCCCATATACGAACTTGGGGGCTTCCAAAGTGTAAGTGTCATAGAAAGCGAGTTGGCACCCTTGTACTACAATCCCTACTCTAACTTAGTGGTCAATCACATACTCAAAAATCAAGGATACTTCCCTGGAATGCCTTTGAACCCAATTCGGAAGAACACCTTCGCACCATACAAGAAAGGCAACTCATCAAGAATACCACTTGGACTAGGGTACAAACCCACAACTGAAGAAGTTCTCGAAATGCTTGCTCAAGTCCAAAATCGCAAGTATGTAGGAGTCCAAATGAAGCCATATCTCCCCACCTTGAATGGGTACTTGCTTCAAGAAGGAAGTTCGGAACTCTATCATGGATTTCCCGAACCTTGGCATTACCTCGAGAGGAAGTTAGCCGGAATCGAGATCTTTCACGATTGCTACTTTATCCCTCCATAAACGGTTCCTACCGTCAAAACCCGTCAAGCACCTTGCTTAGACGAACAAGCTGTTAGCCTCCTATTTGGAGAGGACCGATTTGTTAGGGCCGCGCAGGATGAGATCATTACTACAATACTTCAAGACGATCGCTTCAACCCCACCGCATTAATCACGTAAATCGATGCAAAGCAAAGCAAAAGGATGGAGAAAATCAATCAAATGGACCGACAATCAAGGAAGACTCTTCAAGCTCACCACTGGAGAAGGAGAGATGTTCAAAGAAGAGCCGGAAGACGACGAGTTCGAATCGAGTCGAGTCGGAGTCGAGTCGAGTCTAGAGAAGTCATTAGAGAGTCTACTCCCCGTCGTCATCCCCACTCCTTTCGTTTCTCCTAGCTTACTTTCAAGTAGTCACGAGTTCGGGAAATGCCCCAACTATCGTTTTTGCCGCCACCGACCATGGATCAGTTGGCTTCTTTGTTTCAACTTTACTCAAATCTTAATATGAATAAATCGGGTTCTGCTTACTCTTTGCGTTATCTTGAGTGCAATTCTGTTTATGATGATACCGAGGATGACCAAAACCCGGACTTGACCGAAATACCTCCCTACGTAGCCAAAGAAATACTACAGAAAGGGAAGGGGGACCATGAATGAGGACACCGAACCCATCAATGTAGGAACCGAACTAGAACCCCAAGAACTTAGGATAGGGACTACCTTGAGCTCTACCGAACGGGCCGAATTCATAGACCTCCTAAATGAATTCAAAGACGTTTTCGCTTGGTCCTACAAAGACATGCCAGGGATCGACAGAGACATTGCCGAGCATAGAATTCCGATTAAGCCAGGTTTCAAGCCCAGAAAAGCGAAGCTTCGACGGATGAGAACAGAATGGGCCCCAAGATCAAGGAAGAAGTTGATAAGCAATTCAAAGCCGGGTTCATCAAAGTTTCCGAGTATTCTCGACCGGGTGGCTAACATAGTACCCGTACCCAAAAAGGATGGGAGAATTCGAGTTTGTGTTGACTTTAGAGATTTGAACAAAGCAAGTCCGAAAGATGACTTTCCTCTACCTCACATCGACATATTGGTGGACAATCTTTGCAGACCACGCATTACTATCCTTCATGGATGGATATGCGGGTTATAACCAAATCAAAATGGCCATGGAAGACATGCACAAGACCGCGTTCGTCACCCAATGGGAACCTATTGTTATACAAGAATGCCGTTCGGATTGATCAACGCCGGAGCTACATACCAACGCACCGCAACTACACTCTTACATGACATGATGCACAAAGAAGTTGAGGTATATGTAGATGACATGATCGTCAAATCCAAAGAGAGAGAGGGACATATTGCGAACCTTCGCAAGTTCTTCGCAAGGCTACGAAAGTACAACATGAGACTCAATCCTCGAAAGTGCACATTTGGGGTAACATCCGGCAAACTCCTAGGATACGTCGTTAGCCAACGAGGTATAGAAATAGATCCCTCGAAAATCAAAGCTCGATTGAAATGCCACAACCTCGGACAGAGAAAGAAGTCGAGGATTCCCGGGAAAAGTTCAATACATAAGTCGATTCATATCGAAACTTACGATGATTTGCGAGCCTATCTTCAAGAAACTTAAGAAGACAGACCACACCATGTGGGATGATGATTGTCAAAAGGCGTTCGACCTAATCAAGGAGATATTGGCTAAACCACCAGTGCTCATGCCACCACAACAAGATCAACCTCTTGGTTTGTATCTCACAAGAATCGAAATCGCCATGGGTGCTATGCTAGCTCAAACCGTAGGAAGTGAAGAAAGAGCTATTTACTACCTAAGTAAGAAGTTCTTGGAATACGAGTGCAAATACTCACAACTCGAAAAGACATGCCTCGCTCTTGTGTGGGCAACAAAGAAGCTACGCCACTACATGCTTAGCTACTCCGTCAAAATATTCTCCAAGATGGATCCAGTCAAATACCTCTTCGAGAAACCTGTCCTCAATGGACGCCTAGCAAGATGGACCATGATGCTCTCAGAATTTGACCTCAAATACGTACCACTAAAAGTAATAAAGGGTCGCGCCGTCGCCGAATTCTTCGCAGAAAATCCCATCAACGACGCACAAGCCATAGATACTTGGTCATTTCCCGACGAGGATATACTTCAAACAGATGTAGACTCCTGGGACCTATACTTTGATGGAGCATCAAACCTAAGAGGATTTGGGATAGGAGTGTTGCTCATTTCTCCCGAAGGCGAGCATACACCGATCGTCAAAACTCGACTTCGAGGTGACAAACAACGCCGCAGAGTATGAGGCTTGTTTAATTGGACTACAAGCGGCAGTAAGCTTAGGCATCAAAAACCTCCGAGTGCATGGAGATTCGTCACTAATCATCAACCAAGTTACGGGATCCTGGAAAATCCGAAGCGAAAGCCTAGCAACCTATCAAGCTAGGATTGACCAAGTCGCTCAATTCTTTGATCACATAACCTACTTGCACCTACCTCGGGAGGAAAATCAATTTGCAGACGCTCTTGCGAAACTTGCATCTTTGATAAGTATACCAGATTACATGATGGAAATGCCTTTGTGTATCGAACGACGGTCAGAACCGGCTTATGTCCATCAAATTACCGATGAAGAAGAAATCGCACAGGAACCCTGGTTCCAAGCAATCCTGAACTTCAAGCTCAATGGTACCTATCCACCGAATATGGATAAGAGGGGACAACGAGCTATACGCCTACTAGCTTCACAATACGTCCTCATGCAAGGAGAATTATACAAAAGAACACCTCTTGGTGTAGTCCTGCGTTGCCTTGATCATTCGCAGGCACGAAAGGTGATGGAAGAAATCCACGATGGAGAGTGCGGTCCTCATATGAGTGGACCTATGATGGCAAAGAAAATCACACGTCTAGGGTACTATTGGAGCACAATGAAATCCGATTGCATCAAATATGTGAGGCACTGCCACAATTGCCAAATTTTCGGAATGTACAAAGATGTCCCTCCTTCGTTGCTCTATACGATGACATCTCCTTGGCCATTCTCCGCGTGGGGAATCGACATAATTGGGAAAATAACCCCAGCAGGAACAGGAGGTCACTGTTTCATCCTAGTAGCAATTGACTACTTCACCAAGTGGGTAGAAGCGGCTTCCTACACCGCTCTCACGGCCAAAAAATGTAGCCAAATTCATACAAAATAACATCATCTGTCGATATGGTTGCCCACATGAAATCATCGGCGATAATGGGTCCCACTTCCAAGCCGAAACCGAACAATTGCTAGCCAAGTACAAGATCAAGCACCATCACTCATCGCCCTATAGACCACATACTAACGGCGCGGTAGAAGCGGCTAACAAGAATGTCGTCACAATCCTCAAGAAAATGACCGACAATTACAGAGATTGGCCAAGTAAAATACCCTTCGCTTTGTGGGGGTATCGAACATCCGTCGGGGCGCCCACCGGGCCACTCCTTTCTATTTGACCTACGGCATGGAGGCCGTACAACCAATCGAGCTAGAAATACCATCCTTGCGTATTCTACTCGAAAGTCAAATCCCCGAAGCCGATTGGAAGAGGGATAGGTATGAAGAACTCATCCTCCTGGATGAACGCAGGCTTCGTGCCTTACATAATGTCCAAACATATCAAGCACGTATCAAACGAGCTTTCAACAAAAGGGTTAGGCCAAGAAACATCAAAGAAGGAGATTTAGTTCTCAAATCGGTCAGAGCTCTTTTACCTGTCGACCCAAGGGGAAAATTCAAACCTAACTGGGCCGGACCATATCTAGTCAAATCAATACTCCCAGGGGGTGCGGTTAGAATCACAGACCTCGATGGGAATGAGTTTTCAAACCCCACAAATCTCGACCAACTGAAACGGTACTATGCCTAGGATAGAACAGAAACGCGCCTCGCGTAAACCTACGTGTCGCTCTTGCGGCACTAAATAAACGGCCCCTGGCCCATCTGAATGTCACTGTGCTCTTGCATCTTGGCAAACTTGTCATCCTCATATCATCAAACAAACTAAATTCGCACCTCCCGAGTAAGCAAAAGCTCATGCTTATTTTCTATGTTCATTACAAGCTCTTGCTTCAAACAATTATTCTTTTACATTTACTCGAACTACGCGCAAGGGTTTGATTTCGCTTTTTTAAGTGAATACGTAGGCAATCCTTCACGGGATTCAACCCACCATTTTATTTAAAATGTAAATAGAAGGACATTTGCATTGCATTTGAAATTCGACAAGAATAATTAAAGAAAATAACAACGGTTTCATAACCACTTAACCTTTTTATTTCATTCAATTTCTAATAATAATAATACGGCAAATAATAAAAGTAGACTAGGCTAGGATTCTAAAAATCCCTCCTTTTACTACAACAATAATAAATAATAATAATCAAATAATAAATAAGACTTGGGCTATTCCTCCATCTTTCCCTTGCCCTTGTCGTTCTTGTCATATTTCTGGTCACGACCTCGAGCCGGACGCTCTTGCACCACTTCAGACCTAATCACCAACGGTCTTTCTCGAGGCCTGACTCTTCCGTTCTTGCCAACCACCACCTCTGCGACAGGAGTAGTCTTCGATTTCTTCGAAGGATGAATGACTTGAAAGCCGGCTTCTTCTTCTCCTTCGGTCAGATGCTTCTCCTTCTCTTTCTCTCCTTCGCGCACCTTGTAGTCAACGGGCTCACGCTTCCTCGCCTCTTCGCGCTCTTCCGAAGTTGCGGCCTTCCTCCACCTCAGATAAGAATCCGACACCCACAAGGCATTGGAGGAGAAACTCAAGAACCACATGTTTCTTTGGGCCCACTTCATAGCCCACTCTCTTCTTGGCTCTCGGTAGTCAAGGCCATGGCAACTGCGGACGGTGTCAAGCCCGGGAATCATCTCGTTTCAAACCGACTTGCCTCATCAACCTCTCAGGAAAGATGCATACCATAAACTCCAATCCAGGGAGGCGCACGGACCTAGTAGGATCCAAAGAAGACACTCCAAAGGATGACTTGAGATGCCACCACGGTACAATCCACCTGATCAAAGGGCCATCGTCATTCTTCAGCTTGTTCTTCCAATAGTCACAGACCCGGGTGAAATCCACCATGTACAACCTCGTCCTCATCGAAATCATACGGGCATGATAGGAAAGTGCATGAACTGGGGGCTCGAGTAATCGGAGCCGTTCCATAAGCCAAACCTACCAAAACAGGTATTAGACACCCAAAAAAAAAAAAAAAAAAGACGAAAAAAAAAAAAAAAAAAAAAAAAAAAAAAAAAAAAAAAAAAAAAAAAAAAAAAAAAAAAAAAAAAAAAAAAAAAAAAAAAAAAAAAAAAAAAAAAAAAAAAAAAAAAAAAAAAAAAAAAAAAAAAAGGTGTCTTTTACCTGTAAGATGACGGGACTCCCCAAGAATGGAAGATCGCGGTTGGATTTCCTATTATCCAAGCCCAAGATAATCTCCCCTAAACACAAGCAAGCTGGGCTCCTGCGCAGCTCCATTTGCTCAACGAGACCCAATAGGCGGGGATCACCTCTCAAATCTTCATCAACATGTCCCTGAAAGCCGTAAACGTGAAGCAAACAGAAGCCAAATGCTCTCCTCCTAGCGACATAAGAGACAGTAGGGTCGGCCCTGTTGATGAATCGATCAATAAAGTCCAACATCCGCACGCCTTTCGAAGTAACAAGACGATCTACCTCAAGCCTAGTAAGACCAAGCAAGTCTCTAAACTTGCTCTTATACCCTTGTGAAGTGGAGGGGATGGCAGGTGAATGTTCAGGGTCCCACCCGCCAATAGCGAAAGAATTTCCTCCGGAAAGGACAAATATCACCTCCTGGGAACGCGAAAACATGATAATTTGGATCCCAATAATCAAGACAAGCATCCAAGAACGGCTTTACTACCTTAATGAGTTTCAAACTCAACAAAGACCCAAGGTTGTAAGCACCCATGTCATGTTTCTCAATATTCGAAAACTCGTTAGTCCATTCCTTCAAGCGAATTTCTAGGGTATTCATGATGATAATTTTCTCTTGAAAATTTTTGGGGAGTTTTATATGTGAATCGACGAAGAAGAGACGGAAGAATTGTATGATTTAAAGCTTCATCGACACTTCTATTTATACTAATTGCTGTTTCCAAAAATCATCGAACCGACCGCTGGGAACAAAGGCGGCACTGCCGCGCCTCTTCAAAGGGACGCAGACTCTTGCTGCGCTCTCCCCTAGCATCACTTCTGTGATTTCCGTGTTTGGATCTTTCCTAATTCTATAAACGAATAATTTCCTATTCCTACGGGATTTTATTTTGGTAAATCCGCAAAATTTACCATGCTTCAGGTTTCCTTGATCCAGGAACGCGCATTTCGAGGCGACGACAACATTTTCGGCCACTTTTATATTTAATTCTCATTTTAATTCTTTTTTTAATTCTTACTTTTTTTATTTTTTTAGTCATTTCATTTCTATTTTCTTCATTTTCTAAACTTATATATTTCTTTTTTTTCTTTTTTTGCGGGGGTAACCCTCCCTACCGTCCGGTCATTTCCGACAAAATTTTTGCATTTTCGCGTTCTTTTCGAGTCTCATTTTTTTGCGCTAATTAAAGGCCTCATGTGTATATAAAAATGTAAATGAATGTGTTTTTTTTTCTATGTAAATTTCGGCAGCATGACGGTACAAACCGTTGTCTACCAAACTTGTCCAAAAGCTAACCTGCGGTACAAACAACGCAACCCAAAGAAAAAAGGCACTCGGGTGCCGTCGTATATACAACAAAAAGCAAATATACAAGCAATCCGGGGCTTCGCCCAAACAAGTCCAGATAGTGCAACTGGGGGCTTCGCCCCAAACAAATCCAAGTCTAAATAAACTGGGGGCTTCGCCCCAAACAAAATCCAAAAATGTTCAAAATCAAGACTACAAAAACCGCGCAGGCTACTGCTGAGCACCCTCCAACTCGGCAACCCTCGCCATAAGAGCAGCGATCTCGGCATCCCGAAACTCGAGCTCCCTCGACAAACGAGCCGTCTCCTCCCGGGACTGGGCTAACTCTCGCTCCAGCTCACGATCGGCCTGAGAACAGCAGCAAATTGGCTCATGTCAATCGGTTCAAACAAAATAAAAAAGAATAAAAAAAATCAATCAAAAGAGATCAAAAAAAAGGTTCATACCTGACGACCTCGACCACCGACGAGTGCCTCGATGGCCGTAGCTCGCAGCCGGTTGGCCACCCTCCATAGTGCCACAAACCGAGATGGCGCGACCTGCGTTTTCAAAAGAAATTCTCGAAATTGAACAAGTTTAATCCAATGTGTTCTTACGCAAAGGTGAATAAGCCGGGCTCACCCTCCGAATCGATGCTTGCCCGATCGTCAAGGCCAACATCCGTCACAGCCACGTCAAAATCACGCAACTCGGAGATCGTCGTCCTCCCGGTCGCGTCGGTGTACTCGAGAGTCTCGGGATACACTGGGGGCTCGATGCCCGCCGCCTCAACCTCCTGCAAAGACAAACGACTCTCATTAATCGGTGATCTTTCATCGAAATTCCCAAGGTCAACCAAAGAGAAATAAAAGGATACTCACCACTACTGGCCGACGCCAACCTCCCGTAAAGGAATGCCGAGTAGTCCTCACCCCGAGCGAAGGAGGTCGTCACCACCGGCACCGGCCAAGTCCGCCTCCCTCTCAGCCTCGGAAGGCTCCCCGAACATCGTCCTAGGAGGATCAACGGAACCGTCAACGCGTCCCGAGAGCACTGACGAGCCAAACGCTCGCCTAAGTACCACACCGGACCCATCGACGTCCACAACAACAGCCGACTCGGGCTCCTAGGTCGAAGGACCTCAGCAACAAAAGGAGGTGCCTCGGCATACTCCGCCCAAGGTCTGGGCACCCACTGCAACAAGATAAAGACAGAGATCATTCCTATGATCAGATGAAGGGAAAGAAGTATAAATACATACAAACGGGATACTCACGCTGCTCAGCTGAAGGGCGTTCACATCCCGCCGGTAGACATTGTGAGAAGAACGCTTGCTCTTCGTCCGGCACATGACCCAATCCCTCACCACGGGATAAGCCCTCTCCAACGGCTCCGTCCTCTTGGGCGCGAGGCCCGGGAAGTAAGAGTACACCCACGCCTGTAAAACGGAATAGTCAATGACGATCTTTCGATCTTTGATGAAAGAAAGGAATTTATTTTGGTCCAAGGGAAGGTTCATACCTCCAACAATAGCCTGTGTCCGACAAATACCAGGAGAAGTCCCCTTCTCCATCAACTCCGGACGAACCATGGCCCTCATAAAGCGGATGAGGACCGCAAAACCAAGAAGGACCCAATCCCAACGCCCTAGGGAGCTCGGTCGGCAAGAAAGGGAAGAAGCTTCGTCGACAACCTCTCACCCTTGTCTCCGAGGTAAATCGAAGACAAGAACCACCAAAGCCACAAAGCGAGCCCTCCGCTCACCAGTACAAGGAGGAGGAGCCGTCTCCCTCCCATCGATCACCACCGATGCCAGGGTCTTCCCCGCGAAGTAATCTCGAACATAGGTACTGGGTACCAAACCCGCACCGCAACAGCCTTCGGCGACAGTTCCACCGATCAACCTCCTCGCCTCGGCCGAATCCGCTCTCATGCCGCCTCTCGCCACACCATCTCCTCGATCCCGCACGGCACCGTAAATCATGCCGTAGTCCTCCAAGGTGACTCCCACCTCACCAAAAGGCGGGTGAAACGTGGAAGTCGTATCCCAAAATCGATCCAAGAAAGCGCGGACCAGGCTAAGGTTGGCCCGCAACTTCCTCTTCACGATATCCCTCCAGACCTGAACCAGAGGACCGAACGCTCCACGCTCGATCATGGCCCTCTCCTCCTCCGACAGCCGCTCGTAGTGCTCCATCGCCGTCGTGTACCCCGAGAACGACCGGATATTCCCGGCCTCCTATTATGATTCGAAATAAAGCTATCTTTAATTTTGAAATAAATTTGAAGGAAATTTGAACAAAAACAGAAAGAGGATAAGTAATGAGTTAGGGAATTCCTATTTACCAAGCTCTTCACCGTCTCCGTAGGACAAGTGACCCTCTGCAGCCCCACACAAGGTGCCTACTCTCCCCAGGTCTCACCACGTGGGAGCTCCTCTCAGCTGACGACCCCCTCGTCCAAGGTGGGCCCGCCACGGAATCTCCTCCTCATCAGCAACCTCCTCCTCAGGAACCTCGTCTGCAGCAGCCATCACCGCGTCGGTGAAAGCCTGCTCCAAAGCCTCCTCGACCGCATCAAGGCGTCAACCTCCATGGGAGTCCTCCCGGAAGTGGAAGCATCATCACCTACAAATTAAAGTGAATTCGTGCCGCGTCACGTGACGGCGAGCCTTTGATTAAGAAGTTTTCGAGCCTCCAAGGCCCGGGAATTCCCCATTTCTGGCCATCCTTGGCCATGTTCTCACCAACTCAATCACTCATGTGACAAATTGGGTCAAGTCAAGTCAAAGTCAAAGCCTAGTTCCGGGTTCGAGTCGAAAATTCGGCAAAGATTTCGCTATAATGGCGGTTATGCCCTAAAAGGTGCCCTGCAAAAGTTGTCACCAACCAAAATTCCGAGATGACAGGAAGTTTACCCATCACCCAAGGGTCCCAAATATCAAATTTCATCACCAATGGGCAATCCTAAGGTCGTTTTCGAAGCCATTTTCGATCTAGTCGTGAAACCGTCTCAAAATTCGCTCAAGGGCTCAAAACTCGATGAAAATTCAAAGTGAATACATGGTTATGTTCCTAACATTGCCTACTATCCATTTCTAGCATCAATTTGGCAAGACAAATCCATTTGGGGAAAAGCCCCAAATTTTCGAGTAAATGGGTCGAAAACCCTAATGTTTGCAGCTCAAAATTCGACAAATACGGATGATTAATGCAAGATTAAAACACATACCTCGATTAGTCATATTTCAAGCAAGCTTTTGAATCCAACCTCGACGGAAATGGTGAAGATTTGAGAGAGAAATTGAAGAAAATAAGTTTCAAATAATGAACATAAACCTTTCGATTTCGCGTTTTTACGCGAGACCGCCAAATTGGGAACAGACGCAGCAGTGTCTGCGCTCTCTTCCAAGAGACGCAGCTCTTGCTGCGCCTCTTCCTTTTGTTCCCTCCTTACGAATTTTCGAAAATTCGTTATGAGTTCGTTATTTGTGGGCCCATCTTTGGTGCGCCTCTTCTTCGATGCTATTTTGACATTTTGGTCCATTTCGACGATTTTCTTTCGTTCCGCCCATGTTTATTCCAAATAGCGACAAGATTTTGCGATTGTCCAAACCCATTTTACCTCGCGCAGCATTTTTTTGCGATTGCTCAATTTATTTCGCGCAGAGTATTTTTGCGATCGCTCACTCGAAGTTTCTCCCCGACGATCAAGATGTTCCTAATCGTCATTTCTCTCCAAATAAGAATGATATTTTGCGTGTATTGCTCACCCAACGAGAGTTTGCTTGAGGACAGAGACAGCGATTCCCTAAAAATATCATTTTGCTCACCCAACGAGAGTTTGCTTGAGGACGAAAACAAGTGATTCCCCCAGCGATCCTTCCTCCCTTCGTATAATCCCTTATTTCTTCGTACGCTTGAATAATCCTTTCAGAGATCCTTCAGATTCCCCCCAGTTAAGTCCCCTTTCAATCCTTTAGAGAGAAGTATCCTTCAGCTTTCCCTTTAGAGAGGATTATCCTTCAGCCTTCCCTTTAGTGAGAGGTAGCCTTCAGAGTTAGCCTTCAGAAGTATTAAGAAGTTTCTTCAGAATCCCTGTGACCCCTAATGCCTTCAGACACCAGGTTATCTTCAGACCAAAGAGTTTTTGCCGAAGCGTCTTCAGTCCCGTTTCACCCAGGGGTATCTCAGGTATGATCTCTTCTTATGGCTGGCGAGCTTCCTTACGTAGTCTAATGGACTTTAAACGACCCTCCCCGATAGTCGACAGACTCTAAAATGTTCCCGACGATAGGTCCTTGGTTCAGACCCCTTGAGCCGCCTCGCGTCGCCATAGTCGTCAGGTTGTAATCTTCGATTGACCTGATGGCTATACTTTGACTTTCGCCTTGTCCAAGCCTCGGTCAAAGTGGGGGCTCAGAGACACCTCGTTTCCGCACCCCTCGCAAACCACCCGGTGATGATTGGGCCGCATGTTTGATTCGCGGAACGATTAGTGACAGTTCGTAAGATTATCGTCAAGTGATTGCTCAAAAATTAATGTCAACCTCTTAGTTGTCATCTACGTGCCGATACGGTCGTTTTGGCGAGTAATTAGAGTACATTCGAGTCCGGTCAAAAACCGTCTCCATTTTCTGATAACTGTTAAATCCCGAGTCAGAATGTTCTGGAATGTTCCGGATAATTCTATTCCATATTTCTCAAATTTTATCTTTTGGCAAATAATATCCCGTCATATTTACATAATATTCAAAAGATAATCGAATTAAATCCGTCCTACCATAACTAAAACACGGAAATCTTTCTTAAACAGGAGGAAACCTCCTGGGAATAGACGCAGCAGTGTCTGCGCGCTCTTCCAAGAGACGCAGTGGTCGCGCGCTCTTCCCAAGCCCTTCTTTGCATGATTTACGTATCTTTTTATATCTTTCCGAGATTCACTTCCAAAGAGTCTCCGAAACCCTATTCCTCCGTGTGATTAGTATAAATAGGAGCTTTCGTTCCTCATATTTCTCACGCGAGTGTCCGCCCTTCTCTTCTCCCTTTGCATTCTAGACTTTGTTCTTACTAATTGGCGCCTACGTGCTTGAACCTTCGACCACGTAAGCTCGGATCTTTCCGGGTACCAGCCTCTCCGTTGCATGACCGACCAATTTGACCACTACACTCAATCAATCTAATTAATCAACTTGTTAAATCGTTTTCCTCTTACGAGGGCATTCTTTACTTGCATTCGCGTCGAGCATCACTAATCGATCTTCTTAGTTCTTCTCGTTCCGTCAACATGTAAGTCTGAGGGTGTATTAATTCTCTTTATTTATTGTATTTTGTTTATCGTATAACAATTGTAAGATTCATGTCGAAAATACCATTAAAACCGATTTCTAAAACCGTGCTTTAAAACTGTTTTTGCGGATTTCCGAGAGAGATGACGAAGAGAAAGGACGCAAAGAATCGCTGCGCGCTCTTCGAAGGAGCGCGGCACTGCTGCGCCTCTTCGTGAGGGCCGCAGCTTCTCGCTTCTTTTCTTCTTCCCCGTCCTCTGTAATTCGTGACAAAATTGTTTTATTTCTTTTGTTCGTCTGTTCATTCATCATATTAGCATATAATTCACATGTATCATAATTCATTCATCATTCACATGTTTTAATTCATCATTGTTCCGACTTAAATCCTAAATAATCGATATTTACGGGTTTTCGTCATTAATATTCGAACCCGGATTTTAGAAGTTCAATCTGTTCATATTGGGTTTCTGAGATTCGTCATTGATATATTTGCATCCATGTTCGTTATTAATTCATCATGTTTAGTTTGCTCTATTCACCGATGTCACTAATTAATCATTCATTAACATCGTCCCCTCATGTAATTAATCCGTCTAATTCAGTCTCATTCATGTTTTACTGTTTTATGACCCATTCATATGCTAAATAATACATTAAATCACTTTCATCCGAGTAATTATTATCAATCAATCCATTAAATTAACAATCAACATTAACGGTTTGCGCTTAAAACTTCACGACCAGAACTCACCCTTGGAACAGACGCGGCAACTGCTGCGCCTCTTCCAAAGGGCGCAGTGTCTGCTGCGCCTGTTCCAGGGTGATTTCTGTCTCTGAACTCCGTTTCTGCTTTGACTTAGTTATTTAGTTTACGTATTAATTGACTAATAATCATATTATCACCTAATTCCTGTTCGTATTTAGTTCTTTTTATTCTTTTATTCCTTTTTATCAAATTATCCGTTTTAAAGGTATTTTCGACATAAATCGCCTAATCCGTTGTAATTAATGTAATTTCCATTAATGTAATTTTCTTTTATTGTATTTATCCTATTGCTTGTATGTTTTCACATGTAAATGAGTATTAAATCCAACTTCGACCAAATTGCATGATAAATTAATTGTTCACCGACTTAGTCTTAATTCACATGTTAGGATTAATCTATGGATGTTGAATTGCATGCATATAACCGACAGTATATCAAGTACGAATAAACTCCCTAATCATTAGTAGAGGCCGCTATCGAGGCGGGCGGGATTAGGTGTTCGATCAAAAGAGCTTCCTAATACGTACCCTCACCCCTTACTCCAGATCTCCGTGAGCACCCGTGTTCATTGGCATCCGCGAGAGTCATTCTAGACATAGAATGCTAAGGGTAACGATTGCTTAGTGTTCATGTCACTACTTTGTGTCTTGACATGACACGAGGTATTCGAACGGTTCCAATTTCCCATAAAAATTGGTGGCGACTCCATACAAAATGCAAACGCTTGTCCCTCGTTTCTCAACCAAGCGCCCCCGTGGGCGGCCCGCTGTCCACAAATTGTTGTATATAATTAAATTAATATATAATGATATTTAATTGTTAAATATGCATTAATATTATTAATAACATGTTGCATGTCACATGTCACACATTATATGACAAAATTGACAAATTGATAAAAATAAAATGGACTCCATTTTAACCTAGGGGCACCAGTTTTATGAGGTAGTTTAGGTAAATGGTTAAGATTGTTTTATTAGTGGTAAACACAGTCGTTACCTACAAAACCTAAACTACACCCTAGCATCTTTGATAAGAACAATTAGAAAAAGGGAAATGGCATGCATTGGCTCAATGGCCATCCCCCTACCCACCGGTTTTTCCACCCCCATATGATAAGAATTGTTCTTATTTTTTATATTCATTCTTACACATTCCCGCTTCTTACTCCTCTCTCTTTTTCTCTAAAATAAGTTTGAGAAACTTAATTATTCCAAAATCTAATTTATAAATTACTATAGTAGTAATACAAATAATATTAGATTATATTTTAAGGTTAACTACTAAACTAATCTAGTTAATTATTTAGTAGTTTTAAGGGGTGAGTCTTGGTGCAATTGAAAGGAGGTTCTCATACATTTGGGACAAAAGGAATCATCCAATTTTTGAGCTCAAGAACAAGTAAGAAATGTGTTCTTACTTGTTCCCTTAAACCGATTCCATCAACGTAAGGAATTTTATTCTTAATCTTTGAATTATTTATGTTATTCATGCATAAGATCATAATTAAATTAATGAGTAATTTAGATATAAAATTAAAGAGTTTAATTTTAGGGTTAATGAATCTTTCAAGTGGTATCATGAGCTTTGATTGTTGCATGCATAATCGGCTTAGTTTTTCCGACTAAATTAAAACTAGTAATTTGCGATTTATAAGTAACGAAAATTTTTTGCATGTCATATATTCTGGTACTAAAATGAATTTAGGTCATTTTGATGATATATGGTAATTTTTGGCTCATTTTAATGATTTTTAGTAATTTTATTACATTTTAATGTATAAAATGGTATTTAAAATGCTAAAAATAGTTATACTTTATTTTTGACCTTGAATTTTTTATATGACCTCACATGCATATTTTACTTATTGTATGTAAAATTTCGTATTTAGTAAAAAGTAAGCTCGCCAAAAGCTGACCAGACGAGAAGGACCTATCACCTACGCAAAACTGAACCTAGCACCAAGGTATACGATTTCGAGTAACCACGGACGCCAAAAGCTGACCAGCACTATAAGGATGTCCATGCAATCTCATCCTAGCTCCTAAGCACTCGATGTAATCCATTCCTCTAATTCTTCCTTGGGATTTCTTTTGCCCATCAAATCATCCTGTTATATTAGTTAGAACAAATCCAACTTCGCGTTTTGTTCTTCAATTCCTTTCCCTTCCTTAAACAACACCATGCTCTCTACATAATTAGACAAGTAAAATGAGCGATATTCTGCGTTTATCTCTCTTAATGTTGCCCCACTGTGTGTTACTGGATCAACTGAAACAACTCAGCTCTCCTCTTCCGGATAACCACCACGACCACTCTTCACCATGATAACTTCACCATTTTTTCTAAAACTTAAAAGCCAATGGCATGCCATGTGGACCTAACTTAGCAATATCAAAGCAAAAAAATATTCGTCCAAGATTTAACAACCCCATCTTCTTTCAGAATCCATGCACTACAAGTCATGTTTGCATCATTGTGATTACTCTTAATCAAAGTCAACATTCCCTTACTCCTGAATATACAAATTTGGGACCTGAGTAAAGAAAGTCGACACGTTCTTTACTGGCAGTTGCATGGTCTCAAAACTCTCTGTAGACATATCAAACTTGAGGAGCACAGTTTCACAATTTGAACACAATTTGAACCACCATAAGGCGGACCCAACCAATAAACGGAGCCATTAACGAAACGAGGGTATACCCGTGGCCGTGTTTAATTGAGTAGCAAGGACCAACACCGATAACCCTCCAACACCCAGATTTCAAACTATAGAACTCAACTTGCGTCTCCGAGATCACGTCATCCAGTTCTACGACTCTAACCACCTTGTAATCATGGGAAATAGGATCAAACCCGAACCTACAAACAGACTCATACGGACCATAGGTATGATATATTATTATAGGCTCCGGAACGTGAACAAACTTCCTGATAGAGGGATTCCAAAGTATAATAAGAGTACCCTCCCTGCGATAATCATTAACCAAGCAAAGAACACCATTTACACAACCCACCACAGTAAAGCATTCTCCAAGATAATTACGGAAAGGGACAAGCAATCCTCGAGTTTGGAAGCTGGAAAAAGTGTGATCATCGGCTTCAAAATGATACTTTTCTTGGTTGTCGTGAGTAAAATAACGAAATAACAAGTGGGAATTGTTGTGTTGTGCAATGTGATCGTAGATGAAATCATGAGTAGTGATTAAAGAGAGGAATGATTTGGACAAAGTAGTGCATTTAATTAGGATTTTCACAGGTAATCTGTGTAAGATGTTAGTGCTGATTTCGGTAGGCAAATTATCCCACAATTTTGCAGGAAATTAAAAGGGATGTAAGGTTGGAAAATAAAGAAAGAAAATTAAAAATTGAAGATCGAAGATGGAAGAAGAGGAGAGCTTACTGCTTATGGAGATGGACAAAGAGACCATTCAGATTTCTGCGAATGACTGTTAGTAACAAATTCTGCGAATGACGGTTCTACTTATTTCAGACCTCAAATTCGTGTAGGAATTATGTGGTTTTGATTCGGGTTATGTTGTGGGACTTGGGCTAGATTATTTTTCGGGTCGAGTTGGTTCAATTCAGATCAGTTTAAATGTTGGGTGATATACTGATATTGTGTCGGATTTAATTAATTTTGGTTATATAGTCGGTTAATTTTAAATATAAATCTTTAATTTTATGCGAGGTAATCATAAGTATTTTAACCAAGTTAAACTCAAATTATTATTATAATATCAATTCAATAATATATGTATTTTGCTACGGAGAATCCCGAGTTTTAATATTTTTGAAGTGATTGTCTTTCGTGTATAAATTTATTTTTTTAAGGAAAATGACGAGCATATTTATTTAACTTGCTTTATTATCGAATTGATATTATTGAATTTATTGAATTGATCCATGAACCCAAGGACTCACCAAGTCCATTACGTTTTTTAAACTTTCCATTTAAGTCACAAACGTGAAAATCCCGATTAGGTAGAGCCTAGAGGGCAGAGGGAGTAACTAGTTGGAGCACGAGTGCACAATGAAAAAAGATTACAAGCAAGAATGCAGTTTGGGTCTTAAGTTTTCTTCATAGACAATCATTCAAAAATACACTCCAGGCAATATATGTTTCGGCAACTTTGGCAGATTGTGTTTAGGCACTCGGTAATGTTGGTTTTGGCCAACTCGGGCAATGTAGGATTAGGCATTTCAGCTCAGGGAGCTTGAGGAACTGTGGGCTTTGGCAAATCAGTCAATTCAGGATTTGGTACTTCAAGCACGGTTAGCTTGGGTAGTTCAGGTACCTCAGATTTAGGGAGCTCAGGCTTTAAGAGTTCAGGTGTTTTAAACCAAGGAAGCTCTGGCAAGGTGGGCTTTAGAAGCTCAGGCACTTCGGCCTTTGGGAGCTCTGGCAAGGCTGGCTTCGGAAGCTCGGGCATTTTGGGCTTCGGAAATTCAGGTAAAGGTAGGCTTAGGAAGTTCGGGAACTTTAGGGACAGCAGGTTCCGGCAACTCAGGCAAAGTGGGCTTCAGAAAGTCAGGGATATAGGGCTTAGGAAGCTCAGGCAAGGTAGGCTTAGGTAGAGATGTTTCCAGACGATGGAGTTCAGCCACTGGAAGTCTGGAACCGTTTGGCTAATCATCAGGCTAGCAACAATAGACTTAGCGAACTGAAAAATGGAAGAACCCATGTTTGGAGGAATTTTCAACATGCTAGAACAAACAAACTTGTTCAATAGAGATTAGAGAGGATTCAGTAATTTCTTTGTGCTCTTCTCCTCGAGTTCTCGTGGACTCGTGGAAGGAGTAACAGTCTAACAATCTTTTGTTTAGTTCAACTACTCAGCTACATCACAGATAATCAACAATGCAATTAAGAATGTGAGTGTATTTATTTTCTTCTGTTTTTAGGTAAACTAACAAAAATAATTGAGTTATTTCTTTACAAATGACATGCAACAAGGGATTATTTGAGTTGGGATTTATGGGTCGGATCTGGTCAATTCAGATTTCGAGTCACGCTTGAGTCTAAGTCAGGTCTAGAGTAAGGTTATTCGGAAAGGGTCGTGCTCGGGGTAAATTCGGTACAGGTTATTCGAGTCTCGGAGAAAGTTACTGAGATGGATCGATTCCGCAAGGTCTATTAAATAGGGTTCTAATTGGTATAATTTCGTAAGAGCCAGAGTTACATTGGAAGTTGATTAAAAAAGGATAAAATTATATTGGAAGAAGCAGACTACGGAACACTTCATTTCTTTCTTTACTAGGGAATATAATGTAGAAAACATTTGATAGTTGGTTTCAATCTCATCAACAATTGCAAATTCCAATGAGGTGAATGAGCATTCAATTGCTATTAACACGACAATATCCAGCTACCAGTGCCTAAATACATCTCTTAACTGTCTTGGGAAAATAATCAAACTGCAGCAATACAGTCTGAAAAATAGAGAGTAACATACCTAAATAGCTTATAATTATATGGACCTAGGGTGGGTTTCAAATTACCGCTCGGAGCTCAGCAGTTTCCAGAGCAAAATTCCGATGCTTTGATAAGACAGAAGGAACTTTAACTGCTGTTAGTCTCGAACCCAAATTGCTGCAATTAGATTCATTTTGTTCTTTAGCAGCACTCAGAACTGTCTGTAGCATTTGCAAAGGATCCCCATGGCTGACAATCAAAATTGCACACCTGCAAAAAGGGAACATACTTTTTATTATGAGAAGATGAGTCAAAATAAAAATCTGAAAAAATATGACTAAAACAGATGGATGTTAAGGATAAAGACATTCCTAACTAGATCAGGACAGGTCTTTACAGATTCAGCTCATTTTAATAGCACTGTTATCGGATAGGCCAAACAATTAAACATCAGTTAGGGCTTGTTTGGATTGGGGGATTTGGAGGGAAGGGAAGGGGGAGCAAGGGATATAAAATCCCTTGTTTGGTTAGCAAACGAGTGTGGAGGGAAATGAAAGGGGGGATCCATTTTCCCTCCTCCGAGACAAATCAAAATCCCTCCACCATAGGAAAGATTTGGAGGGAAAATGTATCCAAACACCCATAATCTATTCTCCCTTCCCTTTCTTTTCCCTCCTATTTTGCTATCCAAACAAGCCTTTAGGGTTTGGATCATTTTTTGGTCGGGGTCAGATCCAATCAACCGTAGTTAAGTTTTTTGTTCCAGATTAGTCATTCGCGTCATGTCATATAGGCCTAGTCAGTTTTACCAGGTTTTACAGTCACAATGTTACAAGCAACTAAATGTCAAGTACTGTGAAGAGAAATAAGATTAAACAGTACCCTTCATAAATCGTCTCTATTTGTTCAATGGCAGTTATGAGACGTGAAACAACATCAGCTACACTTTCTCCACCTTCAGGCTGCTCAAACGGATCTTTCTCATCAAGGTCCCAGATCTCTGGATACTAGAGGTAGACAGATAAATCAGGGGAAAGCAAATAGATAAAGAAAGAATACAATACTTGAGCTTTGCAAATTACTTCTTTTACACATCAAGCTACACTATTACCCTATAGATCAGCAATCTTTATTGCAGCATGTCATTGAATTTAAGACCACTTATCATATGCGTAAATGAGAGCAGTAAACCCAATTCCTGAATTACTAGTACCAATGCTGACCCCAACAAGATTTGGAACAATAAATGTACTGGTCAATTGTGATGTTTCATATTATACGTACAGGTCTATCATCTACAGCATTTTACCATCCTCTAGTCTAATTATTTAAGAGATGCGGCTTGGGGTAATTTTCTTCTGCAGCAAAAAACATCTTAGATTTTTCCATCCATATCTATATATGTGAGCATTTATACTGACTGTATCAATATAGAACAAAATTTAATATTCTCCTGAGTCCTGAGTATCCTTTCCAGGACATTGGCACTTATTTTCCAACTAAAGAACAGATATTCAGTTTTAGCTTGACTTTTCCTCATTCCATGAAAATTATAGTATCGACGATTACGGCACTGTGAGAGTGCAAGAGATGCTACACCCAAACTCCACTTGGCTCCACCCCCACCGGAAAAAAGAGAAAAAAGAAGAGACGGACTAAATAACTTGTCCATTAGAATTTATGAGACCTGACATTTACTCCCTCCATTCCAATAGGTTGTTTACACTTTCCCGACCCATATAATTGAAATTTGTAAGCAACCTATCGGAATGGAGGTACTACTATACAAGAGCCATGAATAATGGAACTTACTCTCTCATAAGAAGAAAGCTCATATGAAGGACCAAAGTAGCGTTCTCGGATATCTTCAAAAGCCTACATCAAGAAACCTTTGTAACATCAACAAATAGAATATAGAATACAGAGTCAATTTTGAAAGAGGGTTCGTGAAAGGCAATTTTGACTGTCAGAACAAATTGGCGAGCGTGGATGTGTCTGAGACGTAATCAAGAAGCTATACTTTTTTACAAGCCAGATGCTAAAAAAAGGAGCCTCCATTGCGACCATAAGCAATGTCCACCACAACTTTAACTAACAAATTGTCCATCATATCTCAGTCATAAGAAATAAGATCAATTGGTTCTTCACGTCACAATTAACGCAAAAGGCAAACACAAGCAGCGGAGCTATATCCTTACATAATCAACTTGGCTCATGCTCACATTTCAGCTTAAGAAAATTAAGATTACGTCTATGTGAACGTGACTAAACTAGATAATGAACTCTAGAAGTTTTGCTAAAAACACATTTGCTTGAATAAATATACATGATACAGGAGATACAGAGATCATTTATTGTAATCCTCAATATTTTGTGTGATGCAGTTCACTCTACACAACAGCAATACAACAGATATCCAATGTCTATATAACCTCACTTTTACAAGTGTTCTAATTGCTAAAGTAAAACCAACCTTGCATTGAGGACCTTCAAATGGAATATTCAACACAGATGCAACCACTCTAGCAGTATGAGCAGTTCTAGAAAAGGGAGAGTAGCAAATGCGGACATTTTCCAACGCGATGTTAGCATCTTTCAACTCCTGCAGGCATTACACAATTGTATTTGAATACTCAGTCAAATGGGGACAATAAATTTGAGGTGGAGGTTGTACACATGTATGAGTTAATTTTTCTGATGTGAAGAACTTCTGCAAATTAATACGGAATATAAGTCCGCCAACATCAGAATGTGTGTTGCCATCACACATCACACCAACATCAGAATTATGTGCAGCTAACGAACTTCGGAGCATATCACATTATATAAATTATAAAGATCAAAATACAACAATGCCGACTTAAGCATCAAATCAGAGGGTTCAGCAGCAGTGATCAATTGTGATTAATGTAATACAGCAAATACTAGAGTAAATCAATAGACAATTCATAAAATCATATAGCAACTGAAATTTCGAGAAGCATAAGTACCTTTAGAAATTTTTCTCCAGCCAACTGGGCTTGTGCCACACCCTCAGACCCTAACTGATATTCTGGAAGAATCCCATTTTCCTTAGTGACATAAATGAATCACAGATTAGCCAAAGTATCACATAGACCACAGAAATTGATTTGATCATATGAAAAACATGCATCATCATTATAATTTGCAACACAAATACTTGTGTAACGCGACACAAATTTATCGTAAAACGGGTCCTCTTAGTAACCACGTTTACCCACTAATAAGATTGTGTTTGAATCCGTTTATAACTATACCGCCTTACACAAGACTAACTCAATTTGCAAATATTTGCGTGATTTGGGTATCAAATTGTAACTCCCCTATTTTTAGTGATGAATGTACCTTGTTCATTGTCAAGTAACAACAATAAAAACAATTGGAGGTGACAATTAAGATCTTGATTCTTAAATAAAAGAAACAAACATACACCCCTAAAATTTTTGAACTTTACAAAATTAATTCACACGCCTAAAAGTTTGAATTTTTTTTATAATCCGGGTTCCGAATCCTAACTCCGCCACTGCATACACGATACACCCACTAAACATATGGAGGCGAAAATAGAATTGAAATTCCTATAGATATGAATAATATAAGACGGATTACGAAAGATTGAATCTTTAGCAGAAAAGTAAAGAGGAAAAAGGAAAGAACCATAGAAGAAACAATGAGGCCTTGTTCATTAGGGATACTCTTGCCATGTCTTAGAATCCAGAATCGGTTTCTTGAGAAACATGGTGCTGTTTCTGCTGCCATTGTTGCTGCACTTGTCTCAATTCTACTGCTCTTTTTCGAATATTAATGGAGGTCTGGAGGAATCTAAGTAGTATAAAAGCCAGGTTTTTCTTTGGCTTCTCATTGGTTGATAAGTTTTAGGAGTATAATTTATATGGGTCCCCCATGTTTTTTGTGTCAATTAATTACCCTCTCTCCAACTCAATTCCTATTCTAATTAATTCTAATTCATCTTATTCAAATGTCTATTCTTAAATTGAGAGATTACTTATTAGTGAATATGAGGGCAGAAAAAAAGTAATTTAAAAAAATTACCATAAAAACTATGAAATCAAAATGCTTTAATTATTGAAAGAAAACAACCGAAATCAAATATACTTCTAATTAAAGTTTAAATATTCTCTAATTTTCTAGATCTAAATTTAATCAAGGGATTTTATCAAAATAATAGTTTAAAAAATTGAATCTTTAAAAAACAAGAAACAGATTTAAAAGATTGGATCTTTAATAACAAATTTAAAAAGATTCAATTGTTATATATGTCATGAAATCACAATTACTTAGAACGTGTTATAATAGCAAAATAAATTACCAGAAAAATGAAGAACTTGCTTGGAATAAAAGAAAAAAAAAAGCTAATTTTGTAGAAAAATAAAACTGTAAAAAAATGTTAATAAGAAAATTAACATATACTGTACAATAATATCAATAAAAAAATTTGGAATTACCGTATGCAAAAAGAAAGAAATCATCACTTGAT